>NC_140949.1:127964542-128692042 GCF_014529385.1 Adiantum capillus-veneris
CATGTATGGTTAAGAAAGGATTGGAAGATTTTGTATCAATTGTGAAAGATGACAAGTACAAACGTTATATATGGCTGAAAATTATGACACCAAAAAGAGCACCCATTTTTTTAGCCGGTTGCTACATTCCTCATCATGATTTTCCCTTTTATGCTTGCATGGATAGAGATCAACCATTTTCTGATTTGGAAGAGGACATTGCTTATTTCAAAGGTGAAGGTGATGTTATTGTATTTGGGGATATGAATGCTCACACAAAAACATTGCAACATGATACTCAACAATTTGATATGCCATACATTTCAAGGGAGTTGGAGGAAGTTCACTTGTATGATCGTACTTCAATGGATGAGAAAGAGCCGGATCACTATGGAAAGTTACTTTTACACATGTGTAATAGCACGGGTATGCTCATTGCCAATGGTGTATCTTTGTGGAGTGGAACCAATGGATTTACATGTAGAAGACATAATGGGGATAGTGTGATTGACTATATGCTACTCTCTGAAGCCATCATGTATCGCATAAAGAGTTTTATGTTTGGTCAATGGACCCCGGAATCCGACCATCGCACCTTATGTATTGACCTTTCATGTGGAGAAGAAACTAAGCATGATAATCTTAGCCAAAGGAAAGAGAAGTTATCACTATGTATGGATTTCAAACGGGCACCAATGTACATTGAAATGGTTGAGCAAAAATTATGGATGACAAAGCTTCAATGTGATGCACCATTGGAAACTAAATGGGAAGCTTTCAAAAAAGCTATTTGTTCTTGTGCGGAAGAATGCTTTGCCATAAAGCATCTCCATGGTATCAACAAAGATAGATCACGCAAAAGGTGGTTTGATAAAGAATGTCAAGATGCTCGAAAGTCCTTGATAAAGCTTGATGCAACTATGGACAAAGACAACTATCAAAGTCATTTGCATACATACAAGGCATTGATTCAAAAGACAAGGGGAAGATGGGAAGTAAAGCAACAAGAATTTCAAGTCCAAGAAAAGGCACATGCATGTGGAAGATTTTGGAGAAACTTGAGAGGCAAGCGGATTGAGAATTTTGGTAACTTGAGTCTAGTGGATATGTACACACTTTGTAGGCAATTATATGAGCAAGAAAATACTGAAAAAATTCCATTTTATGGTTCACTCCCATGTATGCCGTCTTTTTTTACTATTGAGGATGTATGCGGTGGGCTTGAAAAGTTGGCCACTCGCAAAGCGGGAGATCTTCTAGGTATCAAGCCGGAGATGATCAAATGGACGGGAGATTTTACCCATGAGTGGATGTGTGATATGTTCAACCTTGCACTTCAACATGGTATGCCTTATGATTGGAGTACTAATTGGGTTAAGCCTTTGCATAAAGGAGGGGATGTAAAGAATGTAAGCAACTACCGGACTATAATGATTGGGTCTCTTATGGAAAAGTTGTTTGGGTGCATAATGGAAATGAAATTGAGTGATTGGGCTGAAGAGAATGACAAGCGTGCAAAGGGACAAGCGGGTTTTCGTCGATGCCATAGCACCATTGATCATCTTGTCACTCTTCGTGTTCTCATGGAGGAAAGTTCGTTGAAAGGCAAGCGATTGTATTGTTGTTTTGTGGAATTTAAGAAAGCCTTTGATATGATTCCACGTAACAATTTGTGGAGAAGGATGGAAGAACTCCAAGTGCCAAGTGAGTTTATGCTTGCGGTTTCTCGAATCTATGAGAAGGTGATTTGTCAATTGCGCATGGGAAGAGAAATTTCAGAAATTTTTGTAAGCACTATTGGGGTTAA
Organism: Adiantum capillus-veneris; assembly: GCF_014529385.1. Classification (NCBI taxonomy): domain Eukaryota; kingdom Viridiplantae; phylum Streptophyta; class Polypodiopsida; order Polypodiales; family Pteridaceae; genus Adiantum; species Adiantum capillus-veneris. The sequence continues at coordinate 127,966,329 of NC_140949.1, forward strand.
ACAAGGATGTCCATTGTCACCAACTCTCTTTGGTCTATGCATCGATCAATTGGAACAAATGGTACTTGACTTTATGCAAGAAGAAGGCATTAAAGAGGTCACTATTTGCAATGCGGTAATCATGCTTTTGTTGTATGCGGATGATGTAGTGCTTCTAGCACACACTTTAGAAGATGCACAAAAGCTTATGGTTGTCCTTGAGAACTTTTGCTTGCATAGTGGGCTGATTGTAAATGAATCCAAAACAAAGGTTATGCTTGTGAAAACCAACCATAAGGAGAAGCCATGCATTGTGTACAACAACGAGACACTTGAAGTTGTTGAGAGCTTTAAGTACCTTGGCCTTGAGGTTCCATCCAATCACAAGTGGCATGAATGTGCTATGCGTCGTTTGGAAGCGGGAAAGAGAGCATATTATGCATTTGAGAACATGTGTAATGCGGGAAACATCAAGTGTTGGGTTCTCAAGAAGTATCTTTTTGATGCATTGGTGACACCGGTTCTTCTTTATGGAGTTGAAGTGTGGGGCGGGAGCATCTCAAAGTCTACTTGGAAAGAGTTTGAGAATGTCCAAAAGCGTTTTCTTACAAACTTTCTCCAAGTTAAGACACAAACACCATATATGCTCCTACTTCTTGAGTCGGGATCTCTTCCAATTGAGGTTATGGGCATGGAAAGGGTTGTGGAGTACATGATAAAGATGCGTCAAAACCCCTCACATCGACTTCCTACAATTGCATGGGAAGCAAGCAAAAAAGTTCAAAAGACGCATAAAAGCAAGATCTTGAGCACGGGATGGATGCAAGACATAAAGAAGTGGTTTGGGAGATGGGATGCATTACACTTGCTACATGATGCTTCAATTGACTCTCAAGTGAATGAAGCTTTTCTACAACGCCAATGTATTACGGCTTGGGAGAAATCCGGTGGGTCACGCTTCATACATTACACCACCTATATTGCCCCCAACTACAAAACCATGTTCTTCGCTGAGAGAGGAAACCGTAATCACACTTACATGCTTGAGCCTATTCCCTTGTCCGCGATACGCACTATCGCAGCAATTCGGCTTAGCTCCCATTTCCTTCGATGCGAGATAGGGCGTTGGGGCAATGGAGAAGAGTCAAATCGATTGTGCAAATTATGCTCACTGCAAGTTTGAGAGTCTGAGTACCACACACTACTAGAGTGCTCAGCTTTTGATCACATCCGAACTTGCTTCTCTCACATTTTCAGCCATAACTTAGACCTACACACTTTCCTCTCCCAGCCAAAGTGTGGGCTCTCCATTGCGACTCTCATCACTACAATTTTGGAGCATCGAGAGTCACTCATCAGCCATACACATACTACATCACATGTAACTTTGGTCCCATAGGTCATATTTGACCTTCGAGGATGATAATAAAATCTATGTATCTATCTCTCTCTCTCTCTCTCTCTCTCTCTCTCTCTCTCTTCTCTCTCTCTCTCTCTCTCAGCCGTTTTTTGACCTAGTAGACAGCAGTTCACTCTTTTGACCATAACTTGCTCATCCGAACTCCAATTTAGGTGATCTATAGCCTCAATCGAAGAGCACAAATCCCTCTACGCATTGATGTAAAGACAGAATTTTTTTGTGTAATGGAAGGCTTTGCTGTAACAACATCTCAGAACTGAAAAAACTGTCAAAACTTTGCGTTTTTGTTGCCGACTTGAAGGCAATGTCAGACAAAACTCGCAAGGGTGGAAAAGCCACACTCGCCATGGAGAATGATGCAAAATCTCCAAGGAATTTGGATACTAATCCAACCACATCATCTACAACAACGGAAGCAATGATCATGGCTTACTTGATCTCGTTACAAGAAACCGTCAACAAACAAGGTGAAGAGTTGCGCGCACTTGCAATGGAGAATGGTACTTTAAGAGTTCTCGTTGTGGAGAATGAGCACCTCAAGAAGGTTCTTGAAATGCAAACAACACGCTTGATGCATCTTGAGAATGAAGTTCAAGAATGTAAACGCTCTCTTGTTGACATGAATGTATTGAAAGAGCGCTTGAGCAAAGTTGAGAGTGATCATGTATTGAAAGAGGAAACAATAGATACAATACGACATGATGTATGTGAGATGAGAAATGCATCCAAATCATGGGCTGATATATGTAAGGATAATGTGGTTTCTACATCTCCTATCACACAAGCCGTTGTCCAAGCAAAGAACGTAGAGAATGTGGACACTCAAGAATTGCACGAACGACAAAAACGCTCAAAGAACATCGTCATTCGTGGAATCAAGGAGGAAAGCATGGAAACACCCCAATCTCTTGCAGTTTCTATTGAAGAGTTTTTTGCTACACACTTTGGCATGTCAGGAATCATGGCTTATGGTGCACATCGAGTTGGAAAACAAGGAGTCCCTCGCTCGGGAGAAAGACCTATTGTATGTACCATGGCTGATGAGGTAAAGAGAAAGATCATCCTTGACAATGGTTGGATCTACCTCAAAGGAACAGGTTGTAATGTATGTGAGGATCGCACTATTATGCAACAAAATGTACGTCGCAAAGCATATGAGGAAAGAAGCAAGAAGGTTAAGGTATCACCTCAAGAAGAAAAGCCACTTAAGGAGGATGCAAGTCCACCCAACAAATAGGGACACATGATCTATGAGACCAACTCATACTTGCGAATAAGCTTTTGGAATTGTAACGGGTATCCATGGAATGCGGGAATTGGCATTGATGAGCTTACCAATGACTCCGATGTGATACTTCTTGTCGAAACATGGGAGCATGATGCGCAACGAATTCTTGGATTTGACAAATACGATGTGCATTCTTTGATGTGGGCCAAAAATGCAAAGCAACGAAGAGGCCAAGGAGGCGTAGCATGTATGACCAAAAAGGGTTTGAAAGATGTTTCCATTGTCAAAGAAGATAAGTATAAACGCTACTTATGGCTGAAAATCAGCCCACCAAATGGTCAAGTCATGTTTGTGGCCGGTTGCTACATTCCTCACTATGACTCCAACTTTTATGCTTGCTTGAATATGGATAGAGATCAGCCCTTTGTTGAACTAGAGGAAGACATTGCTCATTACAAAGATCAAGGTGAAGTCATTGTTTTTGGAGACATGAATGCTCGCACAAATATGCTACAACACGACACACAACAAGTAGACATGCCGCATGTCTCAAGAAGAATGGACGACTCATACATGTATAATCGAAGTTCTAATGATGCAAAAAAAGTGGATCACTATGGAAAGTTACTTCTACATATGTGCAATAGTACCGGAATGCTCATTGCAAATGGTGTATCTCTATGGCAAGGCACCAATGACTTTACATGTAGAAAGCACAACGGTGCTAGCGTGATTGACTATATGTTGTTCTCGGAAGCCACTCTAGAATGCATACAAAGCTTTACACTTGGTGAATGGAATCCGGAATCGGATCATAGGATGTTCTGTATTGACCTCAAGTGTGGTAATCGGCCCAAGCATGTAGCTTCCAATCATGATGTGAATCATTTGTACCTACGTCTAAACTTCAAACGAGCACTTATATATGCTGATATGGTGGACCAAATGTTAAGCATGATAGAGCATCAAGAGAGCCCAACATTAGAATGCAAGTGGAAACTTTTCAAAGCAGTAATTTTCTCTTGTGCGAAGGAATGCTTTTCGGTGAAACACATGTCTTGCAAAATGTCTAAGAAGGGTAGCACCAAGAAGAAATGGTTTGACATGGAATGTAGTCAAGCCCGAAAACACTTGCTAAGATTGGATGCAATCAAAGACAAGGAAGTTTACTTGGAATGTTCACACACATACAAAGCACTTGTTCAAAAGAAGAGGAGAAGGTGGGAAGTCGAAAAACAACTTCTTTTAGCACAAGAGAAAGCACATGCATGTGGCAAGTTTTGGCAAAATCTAAAAGGCAAGCGCGTTGAGAGCTTTGGTGACTTGACTCTCGAGGATATGTATATGCATTGTAAGAATCTCTATGAGCAACCCAATGTTGATAAGATGGAGTGTTGTAGCTCCCTTCCGTTTATGTCTCCCTTCTTTACCATTGAAGATGTATACTGCGCGCTTGAGAAACTTGCTACTCGTAAGGCAGGTGACCTTCAAGGTGTCAAGGCTGAAATGATTAAATGGACAAGCAAGAAAACACGATATTGGATATGCGATATGCTTAACCTTGCACTTCAGTATGGCATGCCTCATGATTGGAGTGCAAATTGGATCAAACCTTTGCACATAAGAGGAGATGTAAACAATGTGAACAACTATCGCACTATAATGGTTGGTTCTTTAATGGCAAAGTTATTTGGATGTATCATGGAGATAAAGATAAGTGAATGGGCTGAAAAGAACGGCAAACGTGCGCTTAGCCAAGCAGGTTTTCGAAAGCATCATAGCACTATTGATCACCTTGTCACTCTTCGAGTTCTTATGGAAGCGTCTCGATTGAAAGGAAAAAAGTTGTATTGTTGCTTTGTGGATTTCAAGAAAGCTTTTGACATGGTACCGCGAGGAAATCTTTGGAGACGTATGCAAAGCCTTCAAGTGCCGAGAGAATTTATGCATGCAGTCTTTCGCATCTACCAAAAAGTGATATGTCGATTACGTATGGGAGATGGAATTTCAGAATTTTTTGCAAGCACTATTGGTGTCAAACAAGGATGCCCACTTTCCCCAACCCTCTTTGGGCTACTCATTGATGAATTGGAATGCATGGTTCTTGACTTTATGCAGCAAGAAGGCATAGAAGAGGTTAAGATTGGAAATGCGGTGATCATGCTTTTGCTTTATGCCGATGATGTAGTGCTCTTGGCACATACCTTAGAAGATGCACAAAAGCTTATGAGTGTCTTGGAACGCTTTTGCCTACGTAGCGGGCTGATCGTGAATGGATCCAAAACCAAGGTTATGCTTGTAAAGACCCTCAATGATGAAAATCCATGCATTGTATATAACAATGAGAAACTTGAAGTGGTAGATCACTTCAAGTACCTTGGCCTTGAGGTTCCATCCAATCATAAATGGAAGGATTGTGCAATGCGTCGCTTGGAAGCCGGAAAGAGGGTCTATTATGCATTTGAGAACATGTGCAATGCAGGAGAGATCAAGTATTGGGCTCTCAAAAAGTACCTCTTTGACACATTGGTGACACCGGTGCTTCTTTATGGAGTGGAGGTGTGGGGTGGAAGCATCGGGAAGTCTACTTGGAAAGAGTTTGAGAATGTCCAAAAGCATTTTCTCACCAACTTTCTCCAAGTCAAGACACAAACACCCTACATGCTCTTACTTCTTGAGTCCGGATTGCTTCCCATTGAGGTCTTGGGCATGCAAAGGGTTGTGGAGTACATGCGTAAGACACAACGTAGCCCTTTGCATCGACTTCCTAGAATCGCATATGAAGCAAGTCAAATGGTTCAAAAGACATGCAAGAGCAAAATACTAAGTTCGGGGTGGATGCTTGATATCAAGAAATGGTTTGGAAGATGGGATGCATGTCACTTGGTCAAGGATGCGTCGATCGACTCCCAAGTTAATGAGGCCTTCTTACAACGCCAATGTATCACGGCTTGGGAGAAATCCGGAGGTTCTCGCTTCAGCCATTACACCACACACGTTGCCCCAAACTACAAATCTCTCTTCTTCTCGGAACGAGGTAACCGAACCCATTCCTACATCCTTGAGCCCATCCCGTTGAGTGCGATCCGCACCATTGCCTCCATTCGTCTTAGCTCCCATTCTCTATGCTGCGAGACAGGACGTTGGGGCACTGGCGAGGAGTGTCATCGACTTTGCACCTTATGCCCTCGTCAAGTGCAAGAGAGTGAGTACCACACACTACTTGAGTGCTCAGCTTTTGACCACATTAGGTCCTCTTTTCCCCATATATTCAGCCATGATCTCTCCCTACATACCTTCCTCTCCCAACCACGATGTGGACTCTCTATTGCGACGCTCATTTCAGCCATTTTTGAGCATCGAGAGTCACTTATGAACTCCACTCACACCACGTGACATGTTCATTTGGTCCCATAGGTCATATTTGACCTCCCAGGACGATAATAGAACTATCTATCTATCTCTCTCTCTCTCTCTCTCTCTCTCTCTCTCTCTCTCTCTCTCTCTCTCTCTCTCTCTCTCTCTCTCTCTCTCTTCTCTCCTACACACACACACACACACGATGTAGAGAGAGAGAGAGAGAGGGGTTGGGGGGGGCGGGGGGGGGGGGGGGGGGGCATAATACCTGCACAGCAGGTGGAGGCCAAGATTTGAGCAGAGCGCAGGCGAAAATGGCCCCTGCTGCTTGCGGGTTTTTCTTTTTTCTCCCAATTTTTTTTGCGTCGCTATAGGCGTTGATATACGCGTGGGAAGTAAAGCCTTTCCACGCGTATATCGACGTACATTGAGACGCGTATAACGACGCCCGCTAATTTCATCAATATACGTGCGTCGATATCTCCATGTTGTGTTGTAGTGAAAAAAACAAGAGGTTCAAACCTCACTCACCAAGACTGTCATGGAAACAATACAAAAAGCATCACACGACGCAACACATAAGAAGATCGACAGCAAGATACAGGCAGCCATACATGAATGCCGACTACAAGAATCGCTCGGCCTCAAGGTCAGGATTGGGGGTCTCCACCCACCGTGGTGCACCATCGAGGACACCCTCGAGGAGGCAATCTCCAAGCTAAATGACATTCTTCAACCTGTCTACATCAAGCCCGAAATTGTTTCATGGATCAACGACACACATAGGCATGTGCCACCCGAACATTCCATACTCACCTTTAAGGACAAAGATGAGCGTATGAAGCTGTTATGCCAATCTCGACTTCTCAAGAGAAAAAAGCTTTGGATTGCTGCAGAATTGACCACGAATCAACTCAAGAGTAAAGCAAGTGAGCTCAAGAAGATGCATGAAGCACGTAAACAAGGCCAATGGGCAGTCTATCGAAATGCCAAAGCGATCATCCAGGAATTTCGAAATCCTAAGCCGGCTACCCCCTCAGCTGAACCCCCTTAGGTTTTGTTCTCTCTTTTATTTACTTTACCCTCTTGATGGACCCTCAGTCCTTAACTGATATGTATCACGTCCCACTCTAAGAACAATTTGTTGTAGTGCTCCTTTTTGGTCCCATGGGTCATATATGACCTCCGTGGACGATAATTCAATCTATCTATCTATCTGTGTGTGTGTGTGTGTGTGTGTGTGTGTGTGTGTGTGTGTGTGTGTGTGTGTGTGTGTGTGTGTGTGTGTGTGTGTGTGTGTGTGTGTGGTGTGTGTGTGTAAGTTTGCGTTGTTCACATCATCCTGGCCCACTTTCTAGCCGCTCAAAGCTAGGTGGTGCCCCCTGTTCACTTTACCAGACAGGCTCGAGGTGTACCATTCGGCCCTCGGTGTTTTAGAGGTCGTCGAGGTTCGGGGTTCACTTTGATCCCGTCAACACCTTCAAACATATTCCTTGGCATCTACAAAAAGTGTGGGCCACCATATGCTTGCCATTAAGATTCCTCTTGCGGTGGTCTCACTACAGAAGTGACCTCCAGCTAATCCATCATGTGCTTGCTCTATAATGGGAATATATTTCATCTTCATTTGCACAAAGACGCTCGCCGATACAATTGGTTTCCAATAAGAGCACAATATCTTGCTACAGTTTCAATTGCTCTTTGACGGAGTTTACTCAGGAAATGTTTGGCTCGATAAGTAAGTAACTAGATAATTACCCCACTTAGGAACATGTGACATTTGGAACAATGTTACATGAGGTATGGATGTTTGTTTTTGACATTGAGGACAATCTTTCACAAAAGAATGAACTTCACTCCTCATAGTTGGACAAAATACTCCAAGTCCCAAGATCCGTCGCATAGTTTAATCTTTTTCAAAGTGAAGTCCTACTATAGTAACATGTGCTTGACTTAGGTATTGGGTTTTCTCCTCAGGATCAATGCACAACAAAAGTATTTCATCTCGATTTCTTTTGTAAAACCTTCCAGCTAGTAACTGATACATAGCCGATTGCTCAATTATTCCGATTGTAATAGGAAGTGGTATTTGCAAATCCACTTGGGCTATGGTCATCAATGATACCATGTTTTCCGACCATCAAGGTATCATTTCAACAGAGAATAAATATGCATATGGTAGATCAACATCTACTCCTTTGGGTGGTTCCCCTGAAACAATCCTTGACAAATGATCTTCTCTGTGATGAGTGGTGCCCTTTTTCACAACTGCAATGAAATCAAATTGTAGAATAATGATGAAACATCTCACTATTCTTCTTGTGTTTCATGGCTTGTTGACCAAGTATAATAAGGCTTGGTGGTCCACAAGGAATACAAATTTTTTTGCTAATAGGTAATGTCTATACTTTTTGACAACATAGATCATTCCTAATCCTTACGTTTTGGTGGTAGTATAATTCTTTTCCGCCACATTCAACTTTTGGCTAGCATAAGAAATAAGAAAATCAATTTTCCTCTCTCCTGGTTGAGCTAGTATACATCTGATGGAAAAATTGGAAGCATCTACATATATGTGGAATATCTTATTCCAATTTGGCACTTTCAATATTGGAGTTGAAGTGAGAGCTTGCTTAAGCTTCATGAAATATTATTCACACTCATCAATCCATTCAAAGTGTGTAATCAAGCTATACATGGGTTTTGCAATTATAGCGTACATGTAAATGAAACATCTGTAATATCCACAATGTCCCATGAAGGCTTGATCCCCCTTGACTACTGTCAGTCTAGGCAAATCAGTAATAACATGAATTTTATCCATATTAGTATAGCTATGACATTTTTAGGCACTATATGTCCAAGAAATTTTCCTTGTCTACCAATAAATGTGCACTTTTCAAAATTTAAGCAAATCCTATATATAAAGTCTACATTTTTTGAATACCTTTTTGAGGTGTTCAAAATGATCAGCTTGGATTGATGAATGTACTCATAGATCATCTATATATACTTCTAAGAAATTCCTATGATATTCTTTAAAAGCATGGCTCATCAATCTTTGAAAGGTGGCGGGAGCATTAGTTAACCCAAAATGTATAAGCCGATACGCAAAAATACCCCATCTATTGCAAAGGAAGTTTCATGCTGATCTTTTGGGTCAACCAAAAGTTGATTGTATCCCAAAATCCATCTAAAAATATATAAGCTTCTTTACCTGCAACTTGTTCTAAAACATGCTCCATTTTTGTCATATATATCTCCTTTAGAGCTTTTTTCAACTCTTGATACTTCTTTTTCCGTTCAACTCGTGTCATGGTTGAACCCTTGTCCTAGTTTTTAGGCTTTATTTGAGTTTTCTTTCTCGTTTTTCCCAATGTTCTCATCATTTCATGTTCTTTGTTTAAAGGATATCTACCAGTGATTTGGTCCTTGACACAATCATGTGCATCTATCTGCATCAAAAACTACGTTCTACTGCAGACTAATGGCATAGGTCTAGCCTTCACGTTTTTGGTGTCTCTTTTTTGTCTATACCGTTTCTGTCTTCTCGGTTTTTGTTTTGGAAAGTCAACAAACTTTTTCTCTCCTCCTTTAATGAGCATTTTAGCTCCCACATGTTCTTTTTCTGACCCCAAAACATCTGAGGTAGCTAAATGTTGTTTTAACTCATCAGTTGCATCATAGTAGAGGTCTGAAAAGACTTGTTGAGATTTCATCAACTCTTTGGGTTCATGGGTTTTGTCTTCAACGTGAAGGGTTGAAATCATTTGTATGGTAATTATGTCATAGCCATCCTCATTGAAAAATTGAGTAGGCATAGACGTATTTATGCATACATCCATTGTTGCTAAGATTTGAGTCCACTCAAATGGCTCAAACAAATGCTTTGGAAAGGGTTCAGATACATAGGCTTCATCTGTGTAATCCCTTTCTAATATACGTTCTTCTTGTTTTAAGCTCCCATTTTTTGAAGCTCCACACATCCAAATAGAAGTGTGTTTGTTGAACCAAGATGGAAGCTTAGTTTCAGCCAAAGAGACTGAATCAAATTCTTGTATAGGCATTTTCACGACATCTCTATAAGTGTGATATTTTAGCTTAACCCTTGTTATTGATCCCACTTGCTTCAGGTACAAATAATCGTTTCCCCAATCTTGGATGAGATGTACTTGTCCCATGAAAGGTCTTCCCAATATGATTTCATCATTGAGTTTCTTCCCAAAGACTACTATGGCAGAAGTGTGTTGATATTCAATCCCATAGGAATTAACTATCACTTTTTCAAGCAGTCCTAAAGGTCTTTCGATGTGTCCATCAGCCAATTGCGATTTCATTTGAGTTTTTCTAATGGCTAGTTATCCCTAGGATTCCCATAATGCTTTCTTGGCTATGGCTATGTCTGCCTTGCTATCCAATATTGCCATGGTTTATATGTCATTACATCTCATTAGAAGGGTGGTGTTTCCTTCTTCCCCTTCGTAATATTCTCCGATTTTGTTCATTGGAACATATCTTATCTCTCTAATATCCAATTCGTGTTTCAATTTTCCCAATTTTTTTGCAATTAGCCCTATTATTCCCACCTTCTCTAGAGTTTTTTGTAGATGATTCCATAAACATTGTCTCATTTTTAACAATTCTCCTAAAGTAAGAGTGCATTGGATGGGTGTAGACATGATTGAATGGATATTGTCTACCTCTAGGGTTTGTTCCGTAAGTTTTTACATGAGTGGTTTTACACACTATGGATTCATCTTCGTTATCTCCCAAGTAAAGGTCAATGGTTTAGACATTCCTGAAGCTTCAGAATCGCAATCCCCATACAAGGATTGTACATCCATGTCCATATCAGGAGGTAGGTTGTCTAACCAAACTTCCTCTATAGGAGCTGACTTCAAAGTTAAGCTCCCATTATTAATCTCTCTAACCTTTTCCCATAAGTGTTCTGGCCAGTCTTCTTCTACAAATGGAATTCCGTCTAAGACATCTTCGTTGTTCAACACTATAAGTTCTGGCTCTTTTGTTTCAAGGTGGGGTTCTACCACCACTTCAAATTTTTCCTTATTGGTTTCTACCACGAACTCCACAGGTTTTGCCATACTTTTAAGCTTGGGTTTTTGTTTTTCCAACAACTCTTGCATGATTCTTACCAAATTTTAATAAGCTTCAAGCTTAGCTGCTTCCATGTCTAGAGAAGGATACTTTTTCCAGTTGTTTTCCATGTTTTGGGCTGCTTTAAGTCCCGCTTGGTAAGCTTCCGAGGCTGCATTAATAGGCTCAAAAATTTTATCAACCAAAATTGATCCTCTAGATTTCATGGTGGTTTCTTTGATTTCACTTCCAATTTCTTTCACATAGATTTTTTCCTTTCTCCTCGATTTTAGCCCCTTGTTTCTATTTTCTCATCTCATACCTTTTGTTTCTGCTTCTCTTGGTCTTTTGAGAGGATAGTTTTGTATTCTCCGAATCATTAGAGGAGTTATGTTTCTTTTTCTTAGCCTGGGATCTGGTGATTACCTTGATTGGAACAATTGGTTTGATCTCAGATGAGCTACTAGGTATCACTTGGACTACATTCACTACTGCTATACCCTTGTTTAAAGGATTTTTAGGACAATCCTCTGGGAAGTGTCCTCCCTTTTTGCAACATTGTATGAAATAAGATTCAACCGGCTTGAGGTTTTAGTCAGGCTCTAGGTATTCATTTTTTCAATGATCATCTGCACCACAATTATTACAGTTCCCAATTCTTGGCTTAATCTTGGGTCTTACCATAGGAGGTCTAACACCTTGATTAGCCACATAATACATTGGTGCAAGCTCTGGTGGAGTATAAGTCATAGGTTCTTCCATTGGTGGTGGATGTGAATTATACCAATCTCCTTCTACCATTATTGTAGATAGACTAGGCTCAGTATAGGGTGTAACATGCACTAGTTCTTGGTCTTCTATGACTCCCTTTGGATGTATGTACTTTATAGGCACTGCATTATATCCTGGATATGGAGGTTGTTGGCCCAACATGGGTTAAGGTATTTCCATACCCATTGATGGTCTTTGAGATGGGGCCATATTAGGCTGATATATGTACATGGTTTGTCCTTGTGGTATCATAGGCACGTACTGAACATTCCCATCATAATTTGGTCGATAATATCACTCATTTGTCTCATGGTTGGTCCATTTACCCTTGATTGCACACCATTTCTGCGGCCTAATTGGTTGTCCCTATTGAGATATCCCTGTCCTGGTCCCCTCATAGGTGTTTTTTGCATGTTATTCATCATTTCATTCATCCTTTTGAGCATGTCTACTATGGCTAAAAGTGGAGCTGCAACAACCGCTCCCAGTTGTGCTGGTTTGGTGGATGTTGTTTTCTCCCTTTGGTTATCCTTAGGGACATCTTCTTCATTAAAAATATCACAATTGTCTCCTAAGTCAATAGCATCTGACACACACTCTTCTAGGTTGTATGCTTCTTGCTATATAGTATAGCATGAAGGTCTTTGAAAATGAGCCTCCTAGATCTACCTTGGTCAAAATCCAAGAAGAGGAAGCTCACAACAAACGATCTCCTCTATGCCACACTTGGGGAAATGTAAGAGAACATGATGATTTTATTATCTTTGACCATGGTTCTACTCACAATTTCATATTCACAGAGTTGGCCACGAAGCTAGGAATCCAAGCCTATGCGATGGGAAATGTCCAACCCACCGATGTTGCTTTCAAGGGGCAAGAAGGTTCAGTGACTCCCTTAATTGGAAAATTGACGCTCCATGTCCAAAGCGATGTGGACAAAGAGTAATTCTTATCTCTCCTCTCAACGATGAGAATCCTAGGGGTGCCATGGTTTGATCGCATGGCTGCCAATGTTAAATTCTGTGAAAGGAAAATCTACTTTAGGTTTAGGGAAAAAGATATGTACATAGATGCTAAGGAGTTGGGTAACACCATACCCATTGTACATACGCAAGTTCAATAAGTCAATAAAGAGCTCTATTTCCGTGTACATGATTTTTATTAAAGATTCTCAAAATGAACCTAATGATTTAGCAAAAGAGAATATAAACAATCACAAAGAATTACAGTTTTTTTTAATGGATTTCAAGATGTTTTTATTGACGACATGCCTTGCGAACTACATCCTAAATGAGGCAATGATGGCCATGCCATTGAACTTCTTCCAGGAAGTTCACCACCCAATAAAACTCCTTATAGAGTTTCTCAAGATCAACAAGAGGAGACTATGCGGAAAATGCACGAGTTAGTTGAGAAGGGCATGGTTAGGCCTAGCTCATCTCCATTTTGTTCACCCATGTTATTCGTGCAAAAGAAAGACGACACATATCGTATGTGTGTTGGCTATAGAGAACTAAATAGAATCACTATCAAAAATAGGTTTCCCATTCCACGGGTAGAAGACCTATTTGATAAGCTACAAGGGTCAACCTACTTCAGTAAGATTGACCTAAAAAGTGGCTACCATCAAATAAGGATAGTTGATCAAGACATTGTAATAAAGACCGTATTTCGCACTATGTTTGGTCTTTACAAATACATTGTCATGCCTTTTGGCTTGACCAATGCACCAACCACATTCAATGTCATAATAATCAATATCTAATTCTCCCAAATGATTTTCTCATGTTAAAGTGATCATTTAATATGGGGAAGTGCTAGGGGAGAAAAAGCTAGAATATTGGTTAAGTGAGAAGACCGCGGCCACAATAGGGATCCAAAGGAGGGAAAATAGGGATCCAAAAGGGGGGCTATCTGCAAAATATCTATGTGCAACAATGGGCTTAAAAGACCCTAAGGTTCAGCCCATTAAGACTTCCAAAATGCTAAGGTTCCAAAATTCAAAGGTTGTGTCCAAAGGTCAAACATTAGGGAAATTGGATGCTTTGTGTGTGCCCCAAAAGTATTCATCCATCCCTACATAGGAGGGGGCAAGCCTTTCAAGTAGGGGATGAGAGAGAATATCACACACACACACACAAGATCCCTTTACACAAAGGGACTGAGGGATACATGTCAGCTCCCTAGCCCAAATGCCCACAAGGTGTACTCAAATCCTATTGGATGGCCTTGGAGGTGGACCAATGAGAATTAGGCTAGAGTAAATCTAGTTTAATTAATTTAAAAAAACTTAATAAAAGAACCAATGGGAATTAAGCTCTCTAGAAGAATATTGGACAGTCTCCCAAGGGGTCCAATGAGCATTCAACAGCCTAATGGCTTGCCTGATTCCTATTGGCCAGGAGGCAAAGGGGTCCAATGAGAGTTTAGTTTCATCTATTAATTACATAAATCTCTCACAAAAGGAGAAATGGGGACACATGTCAGAAGGCTATCACTTATGCTGCTTAATGGCCATTGGCTAAGCTTGGGGAGGTCCAATAGGATGCTGGCAAGAGCAAATAGCAAGGGGGGTCGACCAAGAGAGAGAGGGGGATGCTTTTTCAAAGGAATTATCACCTACACACTCACACTAGCTCATGTGTGGAGTAAGAAGTCTCTCTCTCTCTTCGCAAGCTGTAATGGAAAGCTTATCACCTACTCCAAGCTTGTGAGAAGGGAGGCCTACACCAACAACTCTTGGCTTTGTAATGCAAGTCCAACCAAGAGCCAAGCTTCAATGCATGCTCATCTCCTCTACCATGCTAATTACTAAGCTAAGATATGATAATATGAGTAATTATGTGAGGAGATGTACATCTTTCTCGTAAGAATACTCCTTCTTCCTCTCAGTCTACTCTCATACCCCGCAGCTCTCACCATCTTTGAAGGTGTGTGAGGTATTGGGTCTGAGACCATGAGGCAATTGATGTTGTGTTTGATAAGTGTTTTGTTTGGTGCATGAAGTTTCCATCTTCATTGTACTATCTAGTATTGAAGGAACACAAAGAATTGTATTGTAAAATGTCTCTCTTGATGGGAGAAACCATAATACAAAGCCTTTTGGAGGGGGGACCGGATCCATGTAAATCCGGTCCTCAACTTTTGTCAATAGCTTAATTTCTCTCTCTTTTGAAGTATTGTTCATGCTATCTAACAAGGTGTTATGCTTTTGTTTCTCTCTCCACCCAAGCACTCTTGTTATTCTCATTAGTAATCTATTCTAATGAAATGCTCACTATGTTCATGCTAATTTACGCTACACGCAAGTTACTAAGCCATTCACCACCCCTTTTCTGCGTGTTACCGCTCTTACAGGAACTAGTTTCGGGACCTTCACCTCAGTAGCCGCCACAAGAACAGGTGTTTCTGGACACTGAGCCGCAAAATTCCCATACTTACCACAAGTATAGAAATTCAAACTTCGACCTTGGAAATTACCACAACCCCAGCCCCAGAGAGTACCCCTTAGTACCCACCGTGCCCCGTACCAGTACCACTGATACCTAATTTCTCTATTTGGGGTACACTGGTAGTCTCCACTCTTAGTGGTTTAGCATTGTTAAATGCCACCACAGACATATCTTTTCCCTTTTTGAAATGATGAATACAAATACCACAGTTGTTCCAGAGATGGCCATAGGCTTTGCAGTAAGTACACTATGGGCATTCATTGGAAACATGATCTTTGGATTTACACTTTGAACACTAGGTTTTCATTCTTCTTACTGGTTGTCTGGTCCGGCTAATTTTAGCAATCTGCTGGACCATCTCATAAATCTTCCTAGAGCAAGACCTATTCTTAGTCTTGTATTTGCTCTTGTCTTCCGAGCTACTTTCAAAACTACTAGAGGTCTTACTGGAACTGGAATTCTTAGTAGAAGTAGTGCTACTACTACTGTACCTCCTCTTCTTATGATTCCTTTCCTTCCTAGCCTACTGTTCTAGCTTTAAGTCATTTAATTTTTTTGTTGGGGTAGGCACCTCGTGTTCCCAAAGCTTCTTGCTACGGAAACCATATAGAAACCATGCTCGCAACCGCTTCTCTGATGGTGGTTCCTGCAGCAGCTGCCTAGTCAGCTCCTTGATTTTCTCAACATAACTTCTGACTAATAATTTCCTTTGCCTTATTTTATCCAGTTCACAGAGGATATCCTCATCTCCTCTATTATCTCAATATTCCAGCCGGAATGCTTTGATCAGTTTGTTATAGGATCTGAGTTGACAGACTGGGTAATGGTAGTACCACTTCCTGGCTGCCTCCTTTAATGTTTGAGGAAAGTATTCCCCCAAGTCATCTTCATCAATATTTTTCAACTCAGCATACTATTCAAAGGCTTGGATATGAACATCCGGTCATCTCTCTTTCCTCCTTTGAACATTGGAAAAGAATTTTTTAATGAAGAGATGTAATCATGGTGATCGACATTGTTTTTGCTTCTTCTCTCCTTAGGAACCTGACTCCTTCTTGAAGGTTTCTTATAATGGTCTGTGTTTGCATGCCAATCAATTTCTTCCTCCATCTCAATTTTTGTCTCCTTTCTAGCCCTTTGATAGGAACTCTGGTGATGACCTTTACTGCCTCTGGCTCCTTCATCCCCTATGTGGTTCGAGAACTCCTGGCCTTGCGTTCTGCCTGCTCAGCCCTTCTTCTTCTGGACTCACTGGAGTGCTGAGAGTTAGCTCCTTAGCATGACTGCGCTCCTCCTGAGCAGCAGTCTCAGTCACCGGTTCATTCTTAGGATTAGAATCTCTTTCTGACTCCTTAGGAATAGGGTCAACGCGGTAGGATGGTTTACGACCACGGTTGGATTTGGGTGCCATAACTTTAGTTGAAAATTCAAGCTGGGAGAAGAGTCTCTCGGCCAATGAGCAACAACTCTAGCCACCATGATCGCCAAAATGGAATTGGAGCTGATCTCTTTAGATAGCTGATTCCAATGTTAGAATTTACAGCTACTGGTAAGTCGTCAGTTCATTCGGTGAAAATGGAATAGAAGATAGAAACTGAACTGGAATAGTTGACTGAACTGGAATAGTTGATTGAACTGGAATAGTTGACTAAACTGAAATACTCTATTGGAACAAGAAACAGATTGAATGACTGAAAAAGTGTTTCAGATTCAGATTCAATGTTTATAATGAGTGAGTACAAGGTGTACTGACTGAAACACAATCGACTACTGTAGTAATGATTACAGAGTAGAATTACAAGTTGAATGATTGTAGCTCAAGATCAGCTTGGGTAACTAGACCAAAAGACTAAGAGTGAGGAGTCAAAAGAGAGACAACCCAATTACAATGCAGACAAGCCCCCAATTACCCTCTCGACAAGCAGCCCAATTACAATGTAATCGGTCCTATCTATAGCCTTTTGCAGTTATTGTGGTAACTGCCGCGGTAATTACTGAGTGATCTATCCTTTGGCTTCAGGAGACAGTTCCCGCCTGTTGAGACTATCTTCGCCTTCTACACTCATGAAATTTTTTTGGCTAAGATTTGAGCAGTAGATAGCTGAGACATAGACAACCACTTTTCCCAAAAGAACCAAATGCAAAAAAAGTTGTGAAAAGTGGTCAAAAGAGCCAAAAAGAGAACATTGTCAAACTGTGACAACAAACTATAGAAGTCAGTTTTGGTGGGGCAAAACTGATCCAAATTCAAAAAGATTTGTGGAGCAAGCTACAAACATTATAAGCTATTAGCACACCAAAAAATTAGATCCAAAAGTGGTGGAACATGGATCGGAATCCATGTACCGCTGATAAATTCTTGGACAGAAACGTTTCCAGCTTGTAGCATAGACCATTGTGAACAAAAGTCCCCAAAGAAATTTTGTCAAAAAAGTTCAAAAAGTGGGTAAAAAGAGTCAAAAACCGTTCAAAGAGGAAGACCCTAAAACAGACCTAGGGATTGACTTTTGCCTAGCCTAAACAAGTCACCAAATCACACAAAAACCACATAGCTAGCATAAGGAGACCAAGGGGAAGCTGTGTGTCAAGTCTCATTGCAACCTGACACATAGATACATGGATCACGATCCATGTTCCTTTGTCACAGACTGATACCATATTTGCACCATAGCTAGAGGACATCACAAGAAATCTGGTGGTCTTCTCAAAACTGAATTTGGATATTAAAAACCAAACCAAAAGACCAAAACTGCCAAGTACTCTGACAAAGTGCCAGAATTGACCTAACTTTCAATACAGAGGTCAATTTAAAGAAAAAATGATACCATAGGATCTACTAATCATGCTGACTTTGATGGTACCAAGAGAAGTCAATTAATTTGGGCTCCAAACATGGATTGCAATCCATGTACCCATAATAACAGCTTAACTTGAAATTTTTCAAATTAGTAGTGCACACATAAGGAAATATATTTCCAAGTCCAGTTTTGGAAAAAATTGATCAAAACAGGTGACAGATTGAAAACCGCAGTGCAGACCTACTATTGGCATTTGGCTTGTCAAAACAAGTCCAAATCCAAAAAGATTTGAGATTTATCCCGTGGACATAGTCAAGAACAAACTCCTAAGAGGACAAGTCAAGATGTGGTTGAACATGGATCGATCCATGTAGCTCAACCTCAAAATTTTGTTGAAAATTGGTATATAGTCTGCATATGACCTTGTCTACACACATGCAAAATTTGGAGAAAAAAATTTGATAGAGGAACATGGATCGCAATCCATGTACCTCAGCATAGTGGGGGTATCTGACTTGATGATATTGTAGACATACTTCACTACATCCCAAATCTCAAGTTTGAGCTAAAAATACCTTCTGGAAACCAAGATACAACCCAAAGTTCTTGTGTTCTGGTCCTGGAACTGTTTTGAGTGCTCTTTAAAGTGCAGTTCACTAAAAGTGCTCTAACTTTTGATACACAACTCCAAATTGAGTCAGGTATAGCTAGGAAGATAGCTTGCGAGCAATAGCGCACACCTAGACTTGATTTTTAGAGTTGAGTTTTGGTTTTAGAGTTGATTTTTACCAGGTTTCCTAAATGAAAACTTTTAGGGTACCTAGAACCACCTTCCAAAAACCAAAAAAGTCACAAAGACCTAAATTTTGAGAGACTTGATTAGGGGCAGCAAGGGATAAGTTTCACTAAGCCAAAGTGAGATTGTCAAGGGCTATCTTGAGACATTTTAGAGAGCCTTAACCATGATAAATCATCCACCACCAAGGTTTTCTATTCCCCTCAGAGACATGAAAAACGCAACAAACACTGCAGTGCCGACAATAGGGAGATTGGGAGAATACCTAGAGGAGAGGCATGCTCTGATTAGCAAACCGAATGTGAGATTCATTAGAACTAACAAAGCCGTGAGAGTTATTTTGGATTACGCTCATGAGGGCTTATACATATTCACAAACCGGGATCCATATATCTTCTACAAGTGTGAAGAGCCCTATGCTGGAGAGTGGACCACCCATAAGAACCTCTATGTATTCACTTATACATATGCCAACGGAGTGCAAGTTTTGATGGTAGATAAGTATGTTTGTGAGTACAAACTTGTCAATCCAATTGACTTGAACAAAATGTGTCAAGAAAAAATACAATTGGTCAGGAGATCCATATGCCCATGTCTCACTCTTCAAACAAGTTTTGAGAGCTAAACAGATTGCAAATTTTCATACTCAGTATGAGGGATTTGGGTTGACATTAGAAGGAACAATCTTGACATAGTTCCAACCTCTAAACAGAGATGATTTCCCAAAAATAGCACAACTCTTACAAGAATGTGTAAAGGAGTTCTTGAAAAGGGGGATCAAACATAACACGGTGTCACACATCTACGCTTTCAAATAGAAAAAGGAGGAAAAAGTGAAGGAAACTCTCCTTCGATTCAAACAATACATAGACAGATGTCATGTGAGAGAGCTACCACAAGATGAGAGATTTTCAGTTCTCTTCATAGAAGGCTTGAGGAATGAAACTCTCAAAAAGGACCTACATCTAAAAGGATGCACTACATTTGAGCAAGTCACTAGAGAAGATCTTTATCTAGTTGACAATTGCAAGGCCTACAGAGAGGTGACTGAAGATACATACAACACGACTAGTAGTGCCTCATCTCCAAAGAGAGAATCAACAACAAAGAGAGATGTTCAAACTCCTTGGGAACCAATCATTGATCACGTGGTCGAGGGGGTGATTAGAAGAATAAACCAAGGTTACAAACAAAACCTAGATGTACGACAAGCTAAATTGAGGAGATGTATTACTTGTGGAGTGGATCACCCCACTCTATGGTGTAGCACTCAACTAAAACCGCAATGTGTGCTAGGGCAACAACCACCTCTTCTGAATGATGGTAGAGTAGTATTCAACTACACTCAGCCAATGCACGTGCCACAACCCATGAAAAAAAAATACCCCATGGATGCAAATACACTCATGTTCATAGCCAATTAGGAGTATGGTTCAAAAAACATCCTCACAAGGCAAGAAAAACCATTATCTAGATCACCAGCTGTGAAACAAGAAGATCCATGCTATGAATGTGGATTGGGCACAAAGTTGTCCAAACAAGGGTCCACAAATAGAAATATTTGTATTCTGTGAACGTTGTGGGATAGACCATTTACACCAACACTGTGCTAAGAATCCAAACTAAAAGGGAAAAGAAACAATAAATGTTGTAGGCGTGATGCCTTCTTCAAGCGGATCCAAGGTAGAACCCGCCATTCCTTTAAATGTGATGACTCAAGCTCAATCTCAAGAAGCTACCAAAATCAAACCAGCTGAGCATGGAAAGCCAAACGAGACAAACTGAAAGCAAATAGGTGGAAGGAGAAAACAATTTTGGAAACTGAACTGAATCAAACAAAAGAATAGCTTAGACAAGAGCAAGAAACCAAGAAAAACGCAAAGGGACCTAAAGAGTCAAAGACTAACTCGGGAGGTTCAGTCTTGGTCGAAAAAATATTTGAACCTTTGGATGCAATCTTGAAATCTTATGATGCGAGGTTGAAGAACAACCAAAACCAAGAGGACAGATGGGTGATGTATCCTCATCCAGGGTATGAAAAATAAAGGTTACAAATGTGCAAGGAGCTTATCCAAACGGCCCAAGCTCTTATGGAACCACATGTTCCAGATGCTCCGAAAACGGAGGTGCTAATCCGCGAAAAAATCTAGGAATTGGAAAGTCATGGTTTTGTAAACAAAGAGGAAGAGCCAGCAGTTGAGGCACTTTTAGATACAAGGGAAGTAGCCAATACCACCGATGGGGTGGATTCACAAGCAGTAATTCCAATTCCGAAGATAGAGGAACCGTGGCCACAATCCTTATGGGAATCGATCTTAAACCAAAAAGATGGTAGTGCTACTTTAAAAGTAAACACCTATCCCTGAGAAAAACATGGATCATGAGTTTTTCCCAGGAGATATATGATCCCTATACGGGGATGTCGGGTCTGTCGCATCTGAAGAGAGCAAACCACATTCTCTACAGGCTTTGCCATCTTTCATAGGAGAACTTGAAACAACATCGGAGGTTAAAATGGTAACTTCTCAGTGGAAAGCCACACCAAAAATGATGGATACCAAGAGCTTGCATGAATTGATGTCTTCTCCTATACAATGCATGCTTTATCTCTTAGAGCTACTAAAAATTAGACCGCGTCTATGGGGCCAAATGGGCAAAAACCTGGAAAACACGGGGTTGAAAATCCCTTCACATGATCAACTTGCAGACAAAAACATGGATGACACCTTGCCTAAGAAGCCACAGACAAAGCCAGTACCAGTAAATAAGCTGGGTGACTATTGTGAAGGCAAAGAAGGAAACACCACCTTACTACTTAAGTAAAGAAGTAAAGACGGTCGCTATATTAGATAGTGGGGTAGAAATTGCCATTGCAACCAAAGAGATATGGAAAAAGGGGGAAAAGCCTACTCTTACAAAAACTTGAATGAAACTGCAATTAGCAGATGGATACGTGGAGAAACCGATAGGAATATTAGAACAAATCATTGTATCCTCGTGTGGCATTGAGTATGAGCACACCTTTGCCATAATGAATTTTGACAAGAGTAGAAACTTTGATATCATAATTGGCAGACAGCGTCAACTCAAAATGGTACAAGATTGGGGATATGACTAAGTATACTTAAGCCACAAGGAATTACTTCAAATGAATTTCTGAGTCATAGATCATATTAAATTATATGAGAGTATACGAACGACTACTCAGGGGGAAGTTTTTAAAAATCCACAACTGATTTTGAAAGCAAAGCGCATATTTGGATGTATGGAGCTCTTGAGAGTGGAAGTATTAGAAAGGAAGATTGCATCCTAGAGCGTTCAGTAGAAGATGAGGCATATGTACTAGAGCCATTTCTAGAGGAGTTATTTGAACCCTTTGGATGGGATGAAATACTGTTGACTCTTGATGTCTGCGTAAATGAGGTGACATACACCAAATTTTGTGATGAAGATGGCTATGATATAACTCCCTTATTTACGATAAAGGTGTTAAAGTCGACTCCAAAAAAGCGCAAATGAAGGCAGATGAAGGAGAAAAGATTCCAAGTTCATCAAATGTTCAACAAACTCAAGATCAAAAGAAGAACAAGGACAAGGAAGAAGATCGACTGTCTCCTACAATGATCAAAAAGAAGAACAAGGACAAGGAAGAAGATCGACTGTCTCCTACAATGATCAAATTGAGCATATGCGGAGAAACAGGACTCAAAATCACATGTTCAGCTGTGATAAATCCAGAAGAAACAAAGAATCTAATGTCTTATGATATGTGGATAATGATGGGGAAATCGCCAATCATAGAGCTAGAGGAGATAGTGTACACAAGTTCTACAACAGTGATTCCTAGCTTTGGCATGGCAAAAGATGTACTCAAATTGAGTATCGAGGAGTATAAAGATACTTTCCACATAATCTACTGCCATCACATCAAAGAGAGTCTTGTCCTGATAGAAAGATGGAGGAACATCTTCTTTCGACAACAATCAAAAGCTTCAACAACGACAACGGTAAGACTCCATGAAGCTTCTCAAATCCATGTAGAGAAGAAATCACCAAACATCACAACAAAAGGTATAACAAAGGTAAGCACTGAAGTATATCAACCTCGTAAGAGGACTTTACCTTCAACAAGCCTACATCAAACTATCAATGAAGCTTCTACATCAAGAGCCACACTATCAACAATGCAATGGAAACCGAAAAAAAAAAGTCTATCAACCCAAAGTTTCCATCACATCAAAGCATTAGGAAGAATCCAAAGAGAATCAACCAAGTGTTAGTATCCAAAAGCAAGCAAAGACAACCAACATCCACCAATAAAATCCAAATGCAGCCAAGGCTGTTGCAATCTCTAAATGGATACCTCATCATCAACTCCAAAATCAAGGCTTCTACAAAGGAAATCATCAAATATGGATACCCTGAAGCCTAGTGTCAATCAAGCCAAAGCAGAAGAGAAAATTCCAAAGTCGGTCACACAAGGACCAAAAACAAGATGGGTTCAGAAATTTCTAGTGGAAACTCAAACACAAAGAGCCCACACACATCAACAATCACTACAAGAGTTGAAGGACTTGTTTCACAAAGAAATGTGAAGAGGAGCCAAAATTTACCAACCTTCTCGACAAAAAGGTGGCATCCAAAGACCAACACAATGGAAGAGTCTTAAATTTCCAGAACGGATGGAATTGGGTTTCTGGCCTTGAACAAGTAAGTCCAAGTCGCCATTAAAAATACATGGCATAAAAGTCAAATTCGGGCAACTAAGCCACTAAATGAGCGAGATGTTAGTTCCAAACCTTCATGTAATATTCTCTATGGTCTGAGCATCTTAGCTATTCTAGGTACCTCTCAAGTTGGAAGATTTGAGCAAAATTACATTGTGTCGCTCATGTTGATATAGGTGAGCATAAGAGTCAAAAGTCATTGTAGTATAGTGGTAAGTGAAGGAGGAAGTCCAGAAGACACTCACACACTCAACACTGTGAGGTATGAGCGGAGAAGCTTCTACATCAAAAAACCTTCTTGGAAACATGGAAGCTATTGAGACATCCTTTTATGTCACATGTGCTACATTTATTCCTTGAAGCACCCATCAACTCCATCTTTTACACTACATGATTTTGTTTCTCCCAAGCACTCACCTTGCATGACAGGTACTTCAAGTCCAAATGCTCAACTCCAATAAGAGCATATACCAAAGGTACTTTTTTCCCACCGGGTTTTGTCCCTTTGGTCATCTAGGTTTTAAGACCCTAATCTAGAAACCCTCATCATTGACTTCTTGTATATATTCCTTCTACATCAACAATAAGGACCAAATCAATCGACAATGACTTGGAGCAAACAATGAAGGTCTGCAAATGCTTATCAAGAGAATGTTTTATCTCCTCCAAGGTTGACAACAAAGTTGCATCAAACAATGGCAAGTCAAAGAATGGCCTACAATGACAAGCAATGACAAATTCATCAAGAGAGTCATCAACAACCATCAAAAGTATCTCACATTGTACTTCAACATTGGTGACCTATTGCAGACAACTCAAATTACAGTGGACATGGAAAGCATGCCCATCATAAAGTCCACTCTACAAAGAGGATTGGTTCTATAAACTTAGAATCATTAACATCCTTCTTCATGGTGGCCACCAATGGAAACAAAGAGGTGAATGCACAACAAGAAGAAAAGTTTCCTCAAAAATAAAAGATCAAATCACATATCAACAACAAGACAGCTATGCATCACTCAAGGAAGGGGGGAGCGTCATCAACGACAACGCACTTCCCAAGCTGAAGACCAACCTTGAAGACAAAGCTGAAGACAACCCTATGACAAGACTGCACAAGGTCGTGTCAAGGGACAATACGAATTAGGAAGGGGGAAATGTTTGAGGATAGATAAAATGGGCGCCCAACTGGTCGGACACGTAACCGGACACCACATTTGTAGTTTATTATTTTGTCGAGCTAGTGTAGGGATATTCTGTGTAAATCCTAATTCCAGAGTAGCAGACAATTCCCTGAGTTGTAATTCTGTCAATGACAATTGTAAAGGTACATTTGAGTCGGCCATTCACCATTTAGAATGCCCTAGGTATAAATTTCAATAACCTTAATGTGAAAGGAGGCTTATCTTTAGAAGAAGAAAGGAGCTCTGAAAACGTACGCTCAAGCTATGAGCTGATCCAAACTTGTAATCATTGCAGCTAATGATTTCGTAATCCATTTTTTATTCAGAAACTTGCATTGTGTTCCTCTCTCTTTGCTCTTTAATTCAAGTGTAAGCATTGTCAGTTTTGATGAGGTTTGTGACTACGTGTTTGCAAGCTCTAAATGTAGATTTGAGAACTTAAATAACTGTTTATAGTCATTTTGACCATAGGAGAGTGTTCCTAGACCATAGGAAAAATTTTCTAGACTGGTCTGTTGCAGTTTTCAGGACCTTTTTCTAGACTGATTTGTTGCAGTTTTCACTCTCAATTTCTTTCACTTTTTCTAGACTGATCTGTTGCAATTTTCACTCTCAGTTACTTTCACTTTTTCCTGGAATAGCTTTTTGGCTTTTGCCACCTTTTGTTTTTGATGTATCTTTGATGTCTTTGATGTCTTGTTTTCTTCATCTTTTGCAAGGAAGTTTTAGTATTCTCTGATTCATTAGAGGAGTTATGTTTCTTAGCTTCAGCTCTAGTGATCACCTTGATTGGAACAATAGGTTTACTTTTTGAAGAGATACTAGGTATCACTCTGACTACATTCGCCACTGCTTTTCCTTTGTTTAATGGATTTTTTGGACAGTCTTCAGGGAAGTTTCCTCCCTTCTTGCAAAATTGTGTACAAAAAGCTTCAGTTGGCTTAATGTTCTTGTCAGGTTCTTGGAATTCATTTTTCCAGTCATCATCTGCACCACAATTATGGTAGTTTCCAGTCTTTGGCTTAATCTATTGGAGGTCTAACACCTTGATTAGCTACAAAGTACATCGGTGTAAGCTCTAGTGTAGCATAAGTCACATGCTCTTCCATTGAAGGTGGATGTGAATTACACCACTCTCCTTCTACCATTATTGTAGATAGACTAGGCTCAACATACGGTGTAGCAAGTACCAGTGTTTGTTCATCTATGACTCCTTCTGAATGCATGTACTTTACATGCACTACATCATGTCTAGGAAATGGAGGTTGTTGACCCAACATTGGGTGTGGTCTTTCCATACCCATTGGTGGTGTTTGTGTTGGGGTCATATTATGATAATATATGTACATGGGTAGTCCTTGTGGCCTCATATGCACATATTGAACATTTCCATTGTACTTTGGTCAGTAATAGCACTCATTGGTCTCATGGTTTGTCCATTTACCTTTAATAGAACACCATTTTTGTGGCCTAATTGGTTGTCCCTATTGAGGTATCCCTTGCCCAGGTCCTCTCATAGGAGCTTTCCGCATATTATTCATCATTTTGAGCATGTCTTCTATGGCTGTAAGTGGTGTTGTAGTAGCTGTTCCCACTTGTGTTGGTTTTGTGGATGATGTTTTCTCACTCTAAGTATCCTTAGGGACATCTCCTTCATTGAAAATATCACAATTGTCTCCCAAGTCAATAGCATATAATACACACTCTTCTAGGGTCGTATGCTTCTTGCTATACAGTGTAGCATGAAGTTCTTTATTGAGGAATCCTTCTAGAAACAATGACACTAATCTTTCTTCTGCTAGTATTTCTAATTCTGAGCATCTTGCAATGTATTACTTCATCTTAGCTACACAATCCCTAACAGACTCACCTTGTTTTTGTTTGAAGTTATAGATTTGAGCTACCTTGTTATGTTTTATCCCAATTTTGGAACACGTAGCTACAAATCCCTGAGCTAATGTATTTAAATCCATGATTTCCCTTGGTGGAATGTTTTGGAACCATGTCAAAGCTTTTCCTTCTAAAGTCATTCCAAATCCCTCAAATTGAGTGTGAAAATCAAATATGCATTTTGCTCTTATCACTTGCTTGAAGCTAGCTAAGTGGTCATATGGATCTCCATGTCCACTGTATTTTTTGACCCAATTCTTAAAATTAGCTGGTCTGACTCGTTTGTTTGGCTCAACTCCAACACTTCTGGCAGTTGGTCCTGTCTTGACTCCTTCAAACCAATCTGTTGGAAATAGTGACTCATGTAGCTCTGCACTGGCTCTCATGTCACTTGGTTTTCTCCGTGATGAGGCAGGTTTGGGTTTTTTAACATTTCTCCGTAGAGTTCCTCTCTTGAAATATTATCAGGTCCTTGCCCCAATATCCAGTCTCTTATAGAGTATCCTCGATATCTGGTCTGTTCTGTCTCTTCAAGATTGTTAACTGAGTCAACTTCAGTTAACAAAAACTGCTAAATGCCCGAGCCGTATGGATGCACATAGAAGATCAACAAGAAGAAGCGGTAAAGATTGGAGTTACACATTTTTTACATTTTCCCAAAATGGTCATGTATTGTATATTCTCAATTTATTTCAAGCCATTGTAATATTTTAATGTGTTACAGGCTCAATGGGAGTTCCAAGATGTAAAGAACAAGTCAATTAGTGTTCCTAGGTTGTAGATTTAGGCCTTGGGAGCGGCCTTGTCCACCTGGACATTGCATATTTTACCCTAGGAATATAAGGCAGTATTCCTAGGTTGTAGATTTAGGCCTTGGGCGCGGCCTTGGGCGCTCGAGCATTGCATATTTTACCCTAGGTATATAAGGCAATGTTTAAAACAAATTAGGGTTCTCAAGCTCATTTGTTGAGAGCACTCTTTGGTGAGAGATCATGAGGTGTGTGGCTATGGAGTCCTTGAGCTTCTCCTTGCTCCCGTGACTTGGTTAACACTAATCAATGCTTAATTCTCTTTCACTATGCCTCTCTCATACTTCTTGTGATTGCTAATGATGCTTTGATTAGCTAGATCATAACTACTTAGTAATTAATCCCTCCCTAATCTTGTGTGATTTCCCTCTTTTGCTTGTGTGTGCATGTAGGTTTGATTGGAGTGTGGTGCTCGATAGATCTATGTGTGATTAGTGTGTTGCATGATATGATTAGTGTTGTGTGCATCTTGCAATCATTAGTGTGTGTGATTGGGTTGACCGGCGGTAAAGGGAATTGGATGTGGAAATTGCCAATCATTGTGGCTTAGCTCCTCCATAGGCCAAGAAGCTTACCTCATAGAGTCACCATTCGTGTTGCCATGATTAGCTCACTAATCGTGTGAGTGTTTCCATGCCCTAGTCGGGTAGCTCATCACTCCTAATTGATAGTCATTGGAGCTACGCTACGATGGTACCACCAACATTTGGTGCCATTGCCAGGGACGATGGCCTACGCTAGTGTAATTGTGGCATAACTGGATGTGTTTCCTCACTAATTTCACTTTTGTGTTTATGGTTTTGTGGATTTTTGATGTGTGTGCATGAAGCAATGTGTTCATTTTTTCCTAATTTGTCACCATATCTTGCCAATTGTGTGCCTACACACTCTAATTTCACACTAACCCCTTGCTAGTTTCACTAACATTTGCTAGCTTACACACTAAATTTTTACTAAAGATTGGAGCTTTCAACCGTTCAACCGATCTTCATTGGAAAGGTAATCAAGGTGGTATTCTCAACCTCCCTAGAATCTAAACATGTATAGAGATGTGAAGAGATGCCATGATGATGCCATGTCAATGCTATGTTATGCTATGCTAATTAACACCATGTCTATGCTATGATATGCTATGTTAATTGCAATTCCATGTTGATGCTATGTTAATTGCAACTCCATGTCAATGCTATGTTATGCTTTGAAAATTTTTGAATTGTTCATTTTCGTGCCGTTGTAATGCCAAAAGTTTCCAGATTTGGAGGCGTATGGAAGTGACAAGTTCAATTACCAATTGGTGAATATACATTGCTAACTGTGTGCCTAATTGATCTAATTGCATGCTTGAATGGTCAATTGCAAGTGTGTGTGCATTTTAATTGAGTGTGTGTATGCCTAATTTTAGGTGTGTGTGCACTATTTTGCCCTTGTGTGTGCACCTAAAAATCAATGTGTAGTTAATGATTTTTCATTTGTGATGATTGATTTGTGTTGTGTTCATGCCTAACTAGAGATTTGTGAAATCAAATTTCAATTTTGACAAGATTAACCCTTTTGTGTGCGCACCTAAAAATTGGTAAGCACTGTCAATTATTTGTGTGTGTGTGTGTGTGTGTGCGCCTAAAAAGTGCTTAATGTGTATGATTAATTCAATGTTTGATTTCATATTTAATGTGTCTAATGGTTAATTGCGGTGTTTTTTAAGCTCAAAACAAGGATTTAGACACTGCAAATGCGTCAAATTCTGACGTAATTTTGTTGCTAATTTTGCCGATTTAATTGCCTAGTTTGGATTTTATTAATGAGATTATTTGGAAATTGAATTGATTTTCTCATTGTGATTTGATTTGGCTGCACTAATCTCCTATGTGTGGAGAATATAAAATAATATTGGGTATTTTTCGGATAATTTTTGTAAATTTTTGCCATTTTTTTGCTAAATTTTGCATTAATTTTTTCTTATTTCCGTAAAAAAATTGGTATCTTACGATCTTGATGAGCTATTTTGTGTGCATATTTATGACATCATTTTGAGCGCATTTCTGCTCTCCTTGGCCGAGTTTTGAGTGTTTCGCTTTTTCGAGGTCCAAGTTGTTGATTTTGTCGTAATTCATGTTTTTGACAAAAACTATTATTTTGGGTGTGCTTATGTGTTTTGAAAGTGTTCGATTGTGATTATTGATTATTTTTTAAGATTTCTAGAAATTTTTGGCAATTTTTTGGATTGTCATATGAATTTTAGCGTTTTCAGCATTTTCGAGCATTTGAAAATTAAGAAATTGAAAAATTTGCTTCTACGAGTGCCGGCTGGTTGATCTCGAGCTTGGGCATAGGCTCTGGCAAATTTCGACAGTTACGTAGACTCGGCGGTTAAAATTCGAGCGGCTTTGGATAAAGCGAACCTATCTTTTCTCGAGTCGCATGAACGCTCTCCCACTTGTCTCTCTCTGTGTCGGATAGATCTTTAAGGTCTCTTGGGATAGTTTCCTGTGATGTAAAATAATCTTCTTCTTCTTCTTCCTTTGACTGCTACCACCGCTCTCTCTCTCTCTCTCTCTCTCTCTCTCTCTCTCTCTCTCTCTCTCTCTCTCTCTCTCTCTCTCTCTCTTCGTGGCGCGTGAACACCACCTCTCTAACACCCTCCCACTCTCTCTCTCTCTCTCTCTCTCTCTCTCTTTGTCCTATTAACACACACCCTCCTCTTCTCTCACTCTCTCTCTTAACTTTTCTCTCACTCTCTGTCGTACACTCCCCACTCACACTCTCTCTATTCTCATCTAGCTGCGGGCCACGCGGAGTCAGGACCTTGAGTCTCTCTCCTTGTTGTATGCTCTGCCCACTGTCAGCGAGGCCGTCTCTCTCGTCTCATCTGCCCCGTACTAAGTGCCAGACCCCGCTTCTACCCCTGCCCCGTGATTGGCGCTCCATGCACGAAGTCAACACACACACACACATTCACACACGCGTTGCACACACTCTCTCTCTTTACTCTCTCTCTCCTCGCACTTTTACAGAGCGCCATCGTGTGGTTGTCTCTCTGTCTCTCTCTCTCGCTAGCCGTGACCCTGATGACCCGCCGTCCCCGCGACCCCGCCTCCAATGCTGCAACCTGCAGGTAAGTCAAGATAAAGTTTTCTTTTTTTAGTCGATCTCTATAAATAACCTAGAAAAAAAAAGAATACACTCACAAAACCAATCAAAAAGGAAAAAATCCATTAAAAAAATAACAGAAAAGAAAGGTTTTAAAATTCATTATTAAAAAAAAAGTCACACAAAAATTCACAAAGTTTTAAAAAAAGGGTATTAAAAATTACAAAAAAAAGAAAAACAAAAGTGGAAATTTTTGTGGTCTTTGAAGGCCTCAGAAGGTAACACGGAGCGTGTGTGTGTGTGGGTCGTGTTACGACTCACGAGCCAGTGTGTGTGAGTGCTGCCAACACTTACGAGATAAGCGGACAACTAGAAGACAGCCATAAATGGAGATTTGGATGTATGTGTAGAGCTGGAAAAATAGGAATTTTTTTCTTTTATCTTCCCTTTTTTGAAAATTCTCTTTTTGGACTATGCGGATTTCCCAGAGAGAAGACATAAGGAATCTCCAAAATCAATGAAGGCTATACTGGTTTCAGTATTACCCATCCCTTTGCTAATCGACTTTCACACGAAATTTTAAAACATATATGGTCGCAAATTTACGTCCAAATTTTCTCATCATGCCCCATTTAATGTTGTTTTTTTTTCATGAAAATTCACACAACAGTAATTGAGATACAAAAATCTTCAATTGTTAGTGCACATAATACACATAAAAGTCATCCAAAACCCATGCACAATTCTTTTTAATCATCTCTTATCCTTCTTGATCCAATTGTACCATGTTTATTTGGATGCAATTGGAAGTCATGCATACGACATGCCCAATTTCTCTTCTAGCAACTTGGATTCCCCATACATCATGCAATAATGACATATTTGCACGATTCCTATTTAAATTTTAAGATTTGATTTCCATTTTTGCACGCTATTAATTCATTCCCATCCATATTTCTTCCAATTTGAGATCATTTGGCACATGCTTGGACAAGGATTGGTTTCAATTTCATCAGTTGGCATAAACACCAAATGAGCGATCAAATTTCCTTTGCCCTACTCAAAACCATTTTTTCAATCATTGCAAAATTAATTGCTCACATTTCAAAGCCTAAATCATCCAAATCCAATCGGATTTGTCATTTTTGTTTTGCATGGCTACTCATGAGTGGTTTTTTGGGTACAATTAAGCACATAAATGAATGCAAGATTTCCATATTCATCATTTAGATCAATCATTAGCATGGAAACACACAAAAATTCTTCACAATTGGGCATTTTTTGAGCAATCTATCTCAACATTTGATCCAATTTGCGATACCCATATCAACTATTTGGCCGAATCAATCATCACAATTGTGATACCCATATCAACTATTTGGCCGAATAAATCATCATAATTGGTAAAGAATACCAATTATTCATTCAAGCCCTAGATTGCACATGCCATTGAGTAGGCACACACACCCAAATTTAGGCCAAAATTTTATGCAAAAATTATATCAATTCCACATTCAAATTCTCAAATTGCAAACTTTTTATGAACTTTTCACAATAAAAAAGCATTTAGGTGCCCTAATTGACCATTAATCATAGTAAATCAAGTGGTCTTGAATAGGCACACACACTCAATCTTTGCCCATCTTTTTGGCATTTAAGCTTATCCAATGATTAAATTAACCTAGAATACACATCATCTTCATGATTGCATACTCATAAATCATCAATTCCATCACTTTTTATGTATGCACACATTCGAGATTAGGTGCACATACACTTGAAAAATTTGACAGTTTTTTTTCCTCTTTGGTGCATGCACACACACAATGATTTTTATGCACACACATGGTTTTTTCTTGGGAATTAAGCATTATCTTGACACAAACATCATTCATTAGTCAAAATTGACCATAAAGTTCATCCCAAAACAATCAAATTAGGTGCAAAATGTAGGTCAACTTGTGTTACACACCTAATTTTAGCAATAAATTAGCAACACATTGGAATCAAATTAACCACTCAAAAATTGAATGGAGTAGGTCAATGCACTTACAACGATTGCATCCAAGCTAATCCTTAATCCACGTGATGATTCCATCATGCACACATATGTGTGGCTATTCCAAATTAGCCAAAAAATTGACCATTTGTAAGTTAAAAATCATACACTCAAATCATCAAATTAAGCATGGATTAGCACAATTAACTTTATAAAAGTGTGGATTCCACCTCTTGCAAGGGGATTTAACATACTTTACACTTCAAATGTTAGTAGTTAGGCTAGCAAGGTTAGTCAAAATTAGCATGAAATTAGTAGAAATTAGCATAAAAAGAAGCAAAGTTAGTAAGGGTTAGCATGAAATTAGTGAAATTGGGGTTTGGGGTATTCATAACTCAACATTAGCATCAATTTCTTGCAAATCATCATCAAATCACAACCAAAAATTGAGTTACACACACTAAAAAACCAACAAAGTTAGTAGTGGACTCTATTCTACACATCCTAAACTCACTAGCTTATGTTATCAATCCCCAGCAATGGTGCAAAATGTAGGAGGCATTGTAGCACGACCTAATTGCAACCCACACAAAATTATCAAATCCGTGGATCGGCAACCCGGCTAGGGTATGGAAGCACAAGCATCGTATGAATATGAATAGAGGATTCAAGAGATCAACTCTCCAATGTAAGTAGAGATTAGTCATTGCAAGACTAACTCTAAACCTATTCTAGTCACTAATCAATCAATCTCCTCCACACATCAAGCCCACCAAAGTCCAACTTTCCATAGACTAGAAATTCCAAGCACACTAATGATAAGCACACATTAATTACCACACGTCAATTAAGGCACTTCATCAATAGCTTACACACACGAGGTGAATGGTGCTAGAGCTCCATAAAACCTATCTACACACACAAGCAAAGAATAGGGCACACACACAAATTAGAAGATTAATACCCAATTTAATCACCCTAATTTGTGATGCTAAATATCATAAATCAATTTCTCGTAGCGAGATAAGAGTGGTTACTAGCAAGAAGTACATACACCTCTCAAATCTAGAATAATGAAAGTGTAATACTACTTCATGACAAGATGAAATGTAGAGAAGAAGAGACTAATGAGAAAATAATAATTAGATTAATCAAGAAGAGCTTACACTAATTACAATGGTTAGCACTAGCCTCTCAAGCATAGACATTAAGCTCAAGGCTAGGCCAAAGAGTGAACACTTTAGAGAGAGGGAGCTCTCAAAAGTGGATCCCCAAGAGTGGATACTCAAGAATGAAGCCTCCTTATACAAAGGCTTCCTTTTAAAGGCTTTCATCACTTTCCCTTCTACTGTGGGTTTAAGCTTGATCCCTCAAACTACCATATACAACTTTGGAACTCCAAGTGAGCCCAAGACTTATGCAAAGTGAGTGGAAATATTATCCACAACCATAGATATCTCCCGCTTGATGCATATTTGGTGTAGCCTATGTTAGCCGCTACTAACACAACATTCAAAGGCTTATAGTCTACACATACTCACCATTTTCCATTCTTCTTTGGAGTAATGACAACAAGAGAAACCCACTCAGACTCTTTCACAGGATAGCTAATACCTGCCTTAAGCAACTTGTTGACCTCCTGCCATAGAGCCTCCTTTTGAATATCTCCCGGCCTCATTAGCTTCTATGATTTTGGCCTATATCCATCTTTAAGTAGGATCCGATGCTCCACTTCTTTAGCTCCTCTCAAATCTTTATACTCTATTGCAAATAAGTAGGGATAGGATGCACATAGGTCCATATAGCGTTCCTTCTCATGCTTGGTTAAATCCATACCTAACATATCTTCCACCTCTTTAGCCTTCAGACTACAGATAGGGGATTGCATACCTTTACTTGCAATGGCATAATATACGGTGACTTCAAATAAATCTGTATCCAGCTTCAATAAATCTTTGTCTCTCTCTTCCTCTTCAACATGGAGAGGGGGAATGGGGAACAAACACAACACACAATACAAAGCCTCCCTACAGCTCTAGGTATCCACAACACCCCTAACCTCTCAAATAACACCTTGAAATTGGCTAATTTTCACTAACAGAACCACCTTTGCACACCAAACAATTATCTCATACCTTGCAAAAACACCTTTCAGCACAAATACACCCACACTGCTCAACTCACCCTTTTCGGCTCATAAAACATCCCAATTCTTCCCTCTTGGTACCACACTTCAAGCTGCAGGAATACCCTCTACAAGCACTGGCAAATACACAAAGAGCAAGAGAAAAGGAGGGGGATGGGGAGAAGTAACATGAGAAATAGGGGCAAATGCTTAGTAGTATTACATAGAGAGATAGTACAATCAAGTATGCCGATCCAATGGCAAGCTTACAACACACAGGCTTGTAAACCTCCAACAACTCCCCCTGGCAAAAAAGCCCTCAAAAAATCACTTCTATGTCCTTTTATAAGACTTGGCTAAGGCTAAAAAAGAAAAAACAAGGAGCTAGCAAGCTCGTACAATCAACTAAAGCTTCCTTTTGAATTTTTTTGCATTGCCACAACTTGGCACACTTGATTTTTTTGGTAACTACATAGTACCTCTCTTGGCTCTTTGTATGCTCAATTTGGCTGCCCGGCTTAACTTGCACTATCCAACCTCTTTCTCTTGATTTACCATGGGGCGGGCCCCTTTGTATTGGCCCTTGAGCCTTTGAACTCTCTCTATCACCCCCTCTTGTTCTCCACTGTTTGGATAGGCCTCTTAGCCAGCTTTATGACTCTCTCTCTCCATTCACTGTTACATGTCGGCCACCTATCGTGGGATCCTCCCCTTGACTGGCTTCGGGCTTGCATTCTCTCTCTCTCTCTCTCTCTCTCTCTCTCTCTCTCTCTCTCTCTCTCTCTCTCTCTCTCTCTCCATTCAATGCATGTTGCCGCAAGACCCCTCCCCATATGAGCAATAGTGACATCGCTATTGGGGGGGCACTTGCCCTAAAAAAAAACGTTGGCCCCTTTAGGCGCAGGACAGGACCCTTAAGGGAACCTGGCATGTCATCAGCTTACTCAGCACACCGCCGATAATCGCCACACTGGTGCATGCTCATTGTGCCACCCTCTTGGCCCAAAACAGTGTTGTTGTGCGCCACATGTGCCACCAACACGAAGCCGTGCCATGACTGAGCTCAAGAGGGGGCTCTCACTCACGCTCCTCACACCTCAAATGGGCGCCCTTGCTTCGGTCGAATACCACGCCATCCCTTCACCACACTGCGCATATGGGGAAAACCACATGGCAGCCACTGGCTCCTCTAGCCTCCAAGGCCCTTGCAAAATTTCAAAAACCCCCTTGTTAACACTAGAATGGTAACATGACACTTTTATGTCCTTGGACACTTTTGTGTCCTATTAAGTGACCATTTTGCTTGAATTATTTGAAGAGTATGAAAATGAATTTCTAGGTGCTATATATTCACAAAGTTGCCTTATGAGCTGAAAAAAACTTAGCATTTTTTAAAAGTATCAATCTCAC
This sequence comes from Adiantum capillus-veneris, assembly GCF_014529385.1. NCBI lineage: Eukaryota > Viridiplantae > Streptophyta > Polypodiopsida > Polypodiales > Pteridaceae > Adiantum > Adiantum capillus-veneris. The sequence continues at coordinate 128,002,455 of NC_140949.1, forward strand.
CATTAACCTTACTCTTGCACAACATTTTTGAACCTAAACTGTGTGAAAAAACGGGTCCTATTTTTGGCTTTTTTTCAATTTTTGGCAACTATACCACTCTAAACTTCATGTTTGTGAGGTTTAGATGGCTAGAGGTTAGCCCTTAATAGTTCTCAACATGTTTTGATGCTTGTAGGGAGAGCTAAGTGTTAAAATTGAAAGTTATGACCAATTTACAAGAATTGCATAATCCTGTTTTTTTGCCCAAAATTAGCACTTTTATGATTTTTTTGGTGGCTTTCTTGATATCCAAATTCAATTTTGATTGTGTAAGTGTAATGTATAACATAAAGCTAATCTTCCTTGAGTTTTGGGGGACCTAATATGCTATATAGCATAGTATATGATGATGGTTGAGTTTTTTGATTGTTGAAGAATACGATACATTTTAGAGTAGCAAGTATAACTTTCTCAATATTGCTAGTTTCTTAGGCCAATTGTGTGTATTTTTTAGGTAGTAACCATATCTAATCAAAGACTACAAACTTGGCTAGATATTGAGTAGTTTCTATGGGTTTCTAGAGGTCATAATGCTAAACCCAGTTTTTTCATGTTTGCTATATTTAGCACTTTATCATTGCCCCCAAAGTTCCAATTGTAAGAGATTCATTATCCTTTTGACATGCTCCATGGCTCCTTTTGAATCCAAAGGCCCAAAGGGAACTAAGAAAACATGTATATAGTATCTGTATTGAGCATGACTATAGAAACTTTGATGATAGGTCCACAGAATGGAAAAAATGCAACTTTTTTTTACCTATTTTTTTTTGCCCAAAAGAAAATTGGTGAGGTAAAAGCAACCATATGTATTGGTCACCAACCCACTGAAGTTAATGAGGCATTTTATCTCATGTCCTACAAAAATCCCCACTCTTATTTATATGCAATCAACCGTAAGAAATTGATGTTTTGGGCAAAATGCACTGGTCCATCAACTTTGGAGGCTTGTAGTGACCAAGGGATGAGAAAAATTACAAGTTTCTCATTTTTTCCATATGTAGTAGTTATTGAACTATAAGCTCATGAAAGGATTTTTCAAATGAGTGCACCTACTATGGTTTTGGAATTTTTTCCCAAAACCCTGAAAGGACACTTTTATGTCCTGTTAGGTTACCATTCTAGTGTTAAAACCCCCATGCTATTCAATTTTTTCCCCCACTTGTACTGCCTGCCAATTGGTACCGGGTAATCCACTTGCCAAGACGCAAAATTAAACCTAGGTGGAAACTCATTGAGCCAATTATGACTTCCCCCAACCTTGGTGCACTTCACAATTTATCGAGCCCCTGAACCGAAGCTACAAAAACCAAGAAAACCACCTATAGCCGATTTCGAGCAAATGCACCCAACTTTCCGGCTTCTATAATTTCCTGCTCAAGGCTCCATTTGACATGCAATCAATTCCTGCTAGCTCCATATGATGGATAACCTGCTCTAGAACTTCTTTGCAGCTCAAAAGACGCCTGATGGCACGATTCCCTAGGTGGTCAGGTGGGCACCAACCTAGCCCCCGACAAAATTTTAACTGGTCCTGAACTGCAATTTGTGGCTTTGATTTGTAATCTCAAAATAAGGGTAGGCTCCATAAATTGAGCACTACACACTTGTACCCTAACTTCCACTTGGAACCCCTGTCTGAACCTTCAACCTTCATAACTTGGGCTTTGTAGCTCGATTTGATGAGCCGTCTGGACCTGCTCCTTCAACTTTTCAAGCTCTACATTATTGGACCCAAAAATTGCACCTTTCATCTCCTTCACCTGTTATGCAAATTAGCCCCTTTTTGGAGCCTTTCTTGGCCTATTAGCCGCATTAGACATACATCTCTGTTGCTACACACTGAACCTTCAACCTTCCATAACTTGGGCTTTGTAGCTCCGTTTGATGAGCCGTCTGGACCTGCTCCTTCAACTTTTCAAGCTCTACATTATTGGACCCAAAACTTGCACCTTTCATCTCCTTCACCTATTACCCAAATTAGCCCCTTTTTGGAGCCTTTCTTGGCCTATTAGCCGCATTAGACATACATCTCTGTTGCTACCTGTCAGTCCAGGATATTCCTAGCTGCTCTAGCCTTTTTCCATGATTCTGCTAGCCTACACATATCTACCCATGCCATCTTCTATGGTCAACAGACTTTGGTTGTACCACCGGGTAGCTCATCTCTTTGGATTGATAATTTTGTTGGTCATTAGAGCTATGCTATGATGGTACCCCCAACATTTCAATGTCAGTTAACAAAAGTTGCTAAAGGCCCAAGCCTTACGGATGCAAATCAAAGATCAACATGAAGAAGCAGTAAATATTGGAGTTACACATTTTTTACATTTTCTCAAAATGGTCATGTATTGTAAATTCGTGATTTATTTCAAGCCATTGTAATATAATGTGTTACAAGCTCAATGGGAGTTCCAAGCTATAAATAAAAGATCAATTAGTGTTCCTAGGTTGCAGATTTAGTAAGTGTTGGGACCCTAAAGGCCTTTAGCACGGCCTTGGGCACCCAGACATTGCATATTTTACCCTAGGTATATAAGGCAGTGTCTAAAAGAAATTAGGGTTCTCAAGCTCATTTGTTGAGAGCACTCTTTGGCGACAGCTCATGAGGTGTGTGGCTCTAGAGTCCTTGAGATTATCCTTGCTCATGTGACTTGGTTAACACTAATCAATGCTTAATTTTTCTTTCACTATGCCTCTCTCATACTTCTTGTTATTGCTAATGATTCTTTGATTAGCTAGATTGTAACTAATTAGTGGTTAATACCCCTCTAATCTTGTGTGATTGTCCTCTTTTGCTTATGTGTGAATGTAGGTTTGATTGGAATGTGGTCCTCGATAGATCTATGCATGTGTGCTTGTGATTAGTGAGTTGCATGATAGGATTAGTGTTGTGTGCGTCTTGCAATCGTTAGTGTGTGTGATTGGATTGATTGGAGGTGAAGGAAAGTGGCTGTGGAGATTGCCAATCATTGTGTCTTAGCTCCTCCATAGGCCAATAATCTTACCTCATAGAGTCACCATTCGTGTTGCCATGATTAGCTCACTAATCGTGTGATTGTTTCCATGCCCTAGCCGGGTAGCTCATCTCTCCGGATTAATAATTTCATTGGTCATTGGATCTATGCTACGATGGTAACCCCAACATTTTGATGTCAGTTAATGAAAGATGCTAAAGGACCGAGCCTTATGGATGCATATCAAAGATCAACATGAAGAAGTAGTAAAGATTGGAGGTACACATTTTTTATATTTTTCCAAAATGGTCATGTATTGTAAATTCTCAATTTATTTCAAGTCATTATAATATTTTAATGTATTACGTGCTCAATGAGAGCTCCAATCTGTAAAGAATAGGTCAGTTAGTGTTCCTAGGTTGGAGATTTAGTAAGTGGTGGAGCCCTAAAGGACTTGGGCGCCCGGACATTTCATATTTTACCCTAGGTATGTAACGAAGTGTAAAAGAAATTAGGGTTCTCAAGCTCATTTGTTAAGAGCACTCTTTGGTGAGATCTCCTCAGGTGTGTTTCTCTAGAGTCCTTGAGCTTCTCCTTACTCATGTGACTTAGTTAACACTAATCAATGCTTAATTCTCTTTCACTATTCCTCTCTCATACTTCTTGTGATTGCTAACAATGCTTTGATTAGCTAGATCATAACTAATTAGTAGTTAATTCCATTCTAATCTTGTGTGATTGCCCTCTTTTGCTTGTGTGTGCATGTAGGTTTGATTGCAGTGTGGTGCTCGATAGATCTATGTGTGTGTGCTTGTGATTAGTGTGTTGCATGATAGGATTAGTGTTGTGTTCTTCTTGCAATCGTTAGTGTGTGTCATTGGGTTGATTGGAGGTGAAGGGAAGTGGATGTGGAGATTGCCAATCATTGTGGCTTAACTCTTCCATAGGCCGAGAAGCTTATCTCATAGAGTCACCATTCGTGCTGCCATAATTAGCTCACTAGTTGTGTGAGTTTTTCCATGCCCTAGCCGGGTAGCTCATCCTTCTGGATTGATAATTATTTTGGTCACTGGAGCTATGCTATGATGGTACCCCCAACAAGGGCTCATCATAACAAAGTTATTGTTATAACAATCCATAAATAGTTAACATGGTAGATCTATTGAACCCTTGTTCTTGATCTTGAATATATAGATGTTATTCATGGGTGTGAACTACCCTGGCTTGGCATGAGAGGTCCATAAAAGATCCTTGATGTTCCTATCCTCCCAACAATAGACTCCAATCCTAGGATTATTAGTGCTAAGACATTTCAAAGGTTTTAGATCAACTTGATTTTATCCCTCAAATTCTAAAGTTGGTGAAACGTCTTTTGTTGCCATATCTGGAATTATTGTCTTCACTTTTAACCCCCATTTGTCTATCACATCATGATTTTCAACTTTGACTTACTGAATTCCATTTTTAGCCATAGACATTTTTCCTTGTTTGTTTGGTCTTACTTCCTGTTCAAACTCTATGTCATGGTCATCAATGCGAATGGCATACTCTTCATTAGGATTTAGGTAAACCTTTACAATGTCTTGATCAAGTATCCTTATTTGATGGTAGCCACTTTTTAGGTCAATCCTACTGAAGTAGGTTGATCCCTGTAGCTTATCAAATACGTCTTCTACGTGCCAAATGGGAAACCTGTTCTAGATAGTGATCCTATTTAGTTCTCTATAGTTGACACACATACGATGTGTCATCTTTCTTTTGCACTAATAACACTGGTGAACAAAATGGAGATGAGCTAGGACTAACCATGCCTTTCTCAACCAATTCATGCACTTGCCGCCACATAATCTCCTCTTCTTGGTGAGCTTGAGAAACTTGATAAGGAGGTTTATTAGGCGGTGAGCTTCCTGGAAGAATTTCAATTGCATGGTCGTCATCCCCTAGTTTGGGAGGTAGTTCACAAGGGATGTCATCAATAAAAACATATTGGAACCCATTGAGGAAATTGGATAACTCTAATTCCTATTTATTATTTATATTTTCTTTTGCTAAAGCATTAGGTTCATTTTGAGAATCTTTAACAAAAATCATGTACATAGAAATAGAGCTCTTTATTGACTTATTGAAAATCTGCTTATGTACAATGGGTATGGTATTACCCAGCTCCTTAGCATCTATGTACATATATTTTTCCCTGAACCTAAAGTAAATTTGCCTTTCAGGGAATTTAGCATTGGCAGCCATGCGATCAAACCATGGTGCCCCTAGGATTACATCCCCATGCTTGAGAGGAGAGATGAAGAAATCATCCTTGTCCACATAGCTTTGGACATGGAGCCTCAATTTCCCAATTAAGGGAGTGACTGAGGCCCCTTGCCCCTTAAAAGCACCATCGGCAGGTAGGACATCTCCCATCTCATAGGCTTGGATGCCTAGCTTGGTGGCCAACTATGTGGATATGAAATTGTGAGTAGAAACCGAGTCAAAGAGAATAAAAGCATCATGTTCTCTTACCTTTTCCCAAGCATGGAATAGAGGATATCCTCTATGATGGGCATCCTCTTCTTGAATTTTGACCAAGGTAGCCTTAGGAGGCTCATTATGTGTATTCTTGTGGGGACAAGCACGATAGGCATACCCTTGCTCCCCGCGCTTGAAACAACGGTTATCTTTTTGATAACCCTCTAGCTCTTCAAGAGAGAGTTTATTTTTTCCTTTATAAACTCCCTTCTCCTCAGCTTTGTTGTTGTTGGTGTTAGGAAATAAGACGTAGCTAAATAGATAATTGAGTAGATTACTTAATGGAGAGAGACAGATTTATATACACGAGATTATAGAGTAGAGAGAGAGAGAGTACACACGATATACGTGGTTCACCCAATGTGGGCTACGTCCACGGGAAAGCAGCCACTCAATGGCTTTAGTACTTCAAAACAAGAAGTAGTTTACAAAGGGATTATACCCTTAATGGAGCTCCCGCCTTGCTTCACTCTCACCACCTCACACTCACCTTGTTGCATCAACTTCACACTATGAAATGTGTGTAGAAATGGCCTCCTTTTATAGGCCAAAAGGGCTGCCTTCTCTTATGAGAGACAGCCATGTGTAGCCGCCCTTGTGCGAATAAGTCCAAATCGGACCCTCCAATCCTCCCATGTGTGGCCGCCCTTGAGAAGACAAGTCCGCTTTTGAATTCGGCCATCGGCCACCGGCCATTGACTTCCGACCACCGGCCAACCGACCGGTTCTTTTCCGACCACTTTCCGGCCACCGTCCGGCCATAATATTCCGGCGAAAAAGAATATTCCAGCAAAAAAAAGTCCCCAAGGCATTTAAAGTTGCCCCTGATTCTTGTCCGTGAAAATTTTGGTTTCCGGTGAGTGATTTTCCTTCACGCACGATGGCTTCTCCTCATAATGGGGGCCTTACAAATGTGCGCTTTTACCACAGAAAATTACAAGGGTAAATCAGGCTCCATACTTAACAATCTCCCACTTGGAGACATATCTCCAAACCAAACCTGTGACTGCTTTCCATTCTGGCTTCTTATCCTTGAATGCCGATTGAAGATGAGCAAAAGCTCAACTTCTCCTTGTTGACCACCTTTGTAAACATGTCTGCAGGATTTTCACTTGTATGCACCTTTCCTAGCTTTAGTTGTCCCTCTTCCAAAAGAGTGCGTATGAAGTGATATCTCACCTCAATGTGCTTTGTCCTTGAATGAAAGGCTGAGTTCTTCACAAGATGGATAGCGCTTTGGCTATCACTGTACAAGATACAATTGTCTTGTTTGAATCCAAGCTCTTCTAAGAATCTGTGAAGCCACATAATTTCTTTGCTTGCCTCCGTCATTGCTACATACTCTGCTTCCGTGGTAGAAAGTGAAACCACTTTCTACAGCTTTGAAGCCCACCTTACTGCTGTGCCTCCAACCGTGAACACATAGCCAGTAGTGCTCCTTCGAGTATCTTTGTCACCTGCCATATCTGCATCAGCATACCCTTCTAGAAAAATATCAGTTCCTCCAAAATACAAAGCATTTGTTGTTGTCCCTTTTAGATACCTAAGTATCCACTTCACAGCTTGCCAATGCTCTTTACCTGGGTTGTCCATGAACCTACTCACAACTCCCACTGCATGTGCAATATCTGGCCTTGTCCAGAACATAGCATACATTAGAGAACCTACCGCTGCAGCATATGGAACTTTAGACATATAGGCTATCTCCTCTTGTGTCTTTGAACACATATCCTTTGTTAGTTTAAAATGACCAACCAAAGGTGTAGAAACTGGTTTTGCATTTTGCATTGCAAACCTTTCTAGTACCTTCTTGATGTAATCTTCTTGAGATAGCTTTATTGTCTTCTTCGTCCTGTCCCTTGATATTTTCATACCAAGTATCCTCTTTGCAGCACCTAAATCTTTCATTGAAAAAGATTTGGACAGCTCCTCTTTTAGGTCTTTGATGTCCTGCATGTTAGCACTTGCAATCAACATGTCCTCAACATACAACATTAGGATGATGAATTTCCCATCTCCCAAATTCTCCGTGTAGACGCAGTGATCCGAGTTGCATCTTGTGAATCCATGATCCAACATCCATCGATCAAACTTCAAGTAACATTGTCTTGATGCTTGCTTTAAACCATACAAGCTCTTCTTTAATCTGCAAACCATTTTCTCCTTACCTTTTACTTCATACCTCTTTGGTTGAAGCATGTAGATTTCCTCCTCTAAGTCACCGTGAGGGAATGCCGTATTTACATCCATTTGCTCGAGATTTAGATCATGAGCAGACACAAGGCTTAAGACAAGCCTAATTGAGTTCATTTTTACAACAGGAGAAAATATTTCATTGAAGTCAATACCTTTCTTTTGAGAAAAACCTTTTACCACAAGCCTAGACTTGTACCTTTTCTTCCCACCTTCTTCTTCCATTAGCTTGTACACCCATTTGTTTTGAAGTGACCGCTTACCTTTAGGCAACTCAACCAACTCCCATGTTTGGTTGCGATGTAGTGAGTCCATCTCCACTTGCATGCTCTTCGTCCATTCTTCTTTGGATTCATGTTGCATATCTTCTTCATATGATTCTGGCTCTCCAGAATCTGAGATCAAGAGGTGGTTGAAGGAAGGAACAAACCTTTCTGGAGGTCTACTTGCTCTTGTAGATCTTCGGGGAATAGGTTGAGGCTCCTCATTTGGTTGACGTTGTTGCACATTGTCACCGTTTGCAGTCCTTGAGTCTTCACCGTCCTCAAGCTCCATGTACTCATCACCTGTTTCTTTTGTTTGTTTTCCTTCCAAGTAATCTTTGTACATATTTTTTTCGTTAAAAATTACATCCCTACTCCTTAAGATTTTACCATCTTCAGGATTCCATAGGCGATACCCAAAGTCTCCTTCTCCATAGCCAATGAAGAAACACTTTTTGGACTTTGCATCTAACTTTGATCTTAGGCTTCTATCTATGTGCATGAAAGCCTCACACCCAAACACTTTGAGAAATGCATAATCCACCGGTTTACCTGTCCATGCCTCTTCTGGAACTCCCCCATCCAATGCCGTTGAGGGTGACCGATTGATTAAGTACACAGACGTACTTACAACTTCCATCCAAAGCTCAAGCGGTAGGCCTGCATGTAGCCGCATGCTTCGTGCTCGTTCCATGATTGTCCTGTTCATCCTTTCCAAAATCCCATTTTGTTGAGGTGTCCTTGGGGTTGTCCTTTTCCTCCGAATGCCATTGCTAGCACAAAAGCTTTCAAAAGCTTGGCTGCAATATTCGCCTCCATTGTCGGATCTGAGGCATTTAACCTTGGTACCTGTTTCATTCTCCACAAAGGCTTTCCACCTTTGAAATATGGAAAATACATCGGATTTATTCTTCATGACATAAACCCATGTTTTTCTAGTCGCATCGTCTATGAATGTTACATAGTACAATGAGCCACCAAGTGATGGTGTACTTGCAGGACCCCAAACATCAGAATGAAACAACTCAAGTTTTTTATTTTTTCTTTCATTCCCTGATTTTTGAAATTTTACCCTCTTTTGTTTACCATAAACACAATCTTCACAGAACTCTAAGTCCACTTCTTTCAAACCTGGTAGAAGCTTCTTTGTTTGAAGGATTTGCATTCCTTTGGCACTCATATGCCCAAGTCAGTAGTGCCACACCGCACTGTCAACTTCTGTAGTTGCTGCACAGCGTGCTAACAGTACACAAGTAAAGTGTACCGACTTTTTCACCCTTGGCAACCACCAAAGATCCCTTTGAGATCTTCCACCGTTTGTTTCCGAATGCAATGTTGTGACCTTCATCGTCCAATTGTTCTGTAGAGATCAATTTTTTGCGAAGAGAAGGAACATGCCTAATATATTTAAGCTTCCATTCATTTCCGTTAGCAGTTTTGACAGAAACTGTACCTTTGCCGACAATCTCACAAGCTTCATCATCTCCCAAGTATACATACCCAAAATTACCTTTGGTGTAGTCTTGGAAATGTTGCTTGTGTGGTGTCGCATGGAATGAAGCCCCGGAATCTACTATCCAGGAATTAGACACATTGTCTAATGAGAGAATTAGAGCATCTTGCTCTACTTTACCTGCCACATTGGCCTCCGATGTTGGCTTGTTGTCTTGAGACTCTGTCTCCTTCTTCTTCTTGGACCAGCAATCCTTCTTGACTTGGCCCTTCTTGCCGCAGTTCCAACATTCAAGAACTGACTTTGTGCGTGACTTGCTCCGCCTTGAGCGATCACGACCCTTTTGGTTTTTGAACCTCTCCTTAAGACTTCCTCTTGTTTCCACTGATAGTGCATGTTAACCCTCACGGCACACGGACACCCTATGATCTATAAACGTTGTATTATTTAGAGTCAGGTACCGGACTTGTCGGACCAATAGGAAAAGGGTAGGAGTGATCGCCGATGAGAGGCGCACATGCTAGGGTTAGTTGGCTAAGCATGGGCGCCCAAGTGTGAATGGGGTGAGCTCCTATAAAAGCCAACTAAACCTAATTTTTACTCATTCTCTCATTTGTGCAATTGAAGAGTGCTCTTGCTCCATCTCCATCTTCTTCTTCTTCACCTCCTTGTGTGTGTGTGTGTGAGAGAGAGAGAGAGGGAGAGTGTGTGTGCGATCGAGCATTACGAAGGCACGACGGCGGCGAAGCGGTTGAGCGCGGCACGACTGCAGCTTCTTCTTCATCGCGGCGAGGAATCCACCACGAAGGCGAGCGTAGAGCGGTGAGTGACACACCCTTTGTTTTCTTGAGCTTGCTAGTTTAGGCTTGTTGTGTGCTTGGAGCCGTTTGTGGCTCGCATACGGTGTATTGGCAAGTCCCTTGCTTCGACAGTGCGGCAAGGAGCGCACATTTTTGGCGCCGCTGCCGGGGATATGCCCTACACTAAGCTCGGTTAGCACTTTACGCTTCCTTGTGGTGCAATTTCTATCATAGGAAAGGCACGGAAGGAGTGTGTGGAGATTTCTGTTTTTTGCGTTTTCTGCATTTTCAAGTTCGGCGTTTTCAATTTCTGCAATTTTCTGCATTTCTGCGTTTTTTTAATTTCTGCAATTTTTGCATTTTCAAGTTCAGCGTTTTCAATTTCTGCAATTTTCTGCATTTCTGCGTTTTTTCAATTTTCTGCAATTTCTGCATTTTCAAGTTCGGCGTTTTCAATTTCTGCGATTTTCTGCGTTTTTTCAATTTTCTACATTTCTGCATTTTCAATTTCTGCGTTTTCAATTTCTGTATTTTCTGCATCAAAAAAAAAAAGTTTTTTTGAAAAAAAAATTATTTAAAAAAATAAAATAATTTTTTTTTTCGAAAAATAAAAACGGACGGGTTGGTTTGTATAAAAGATAGATCGGGATCATTTGCCCAAGCCCAAGCCCAAGCCCAAGCCCAAGCCCAGGCCTCAGTCCTCAGTCTTATGATATATAGTAGACTCACTCTTATATATATACCCTACTCCCTCAAGAGAGAATGAGAGCATGTGGGACAAGTCCTCCACTCTCCTCCTTTCTCTTCCCACTTGCACCCTTAGACTTTCTAGTTTGGGCCTAGTTCCCTACTGGAAATTGACAGTTTTAGGGATTCCGAGGGCATAGAGTGACCAAACGGAGGGCTGTAAAGCACGGCACGACCCTCTGACCGATACGCTCGTTTCGAGCTATCACACGGCCCATTCCACGACACGCTCTAAAAAATCTAGCAAAAAAACAAACAAAAAACACGCTAAAAACTAGTCACAAGGCCTCCTAGAGCAGCTTTTTGACACCTTAGGGTATCAAAAGCACATGCACTTACGCTCTAGGCGGGTGCTAGAACACGAGCATATTGAGGGTGCCTCTGTTCATACGGACACCCATTACCCATCCACGATAAGCTCTAGACCCTCAGCGGGGACACAAGGTAGCACCACCCAAGACCCTAAAATAGCCGTTAGTGATTCCTCCTCCGACTCAGAAATCATGGAAGCATACCCTACCCAAAACACTGAGAGAGAAGGCCATGCACCTCCCGAAGCTCCACAGCCTAGTACTAGTATGTTTAGCCGTTTCATGGAAACATTAGGTAGAGCTACTCGCTCGGAACCTGATGCAAATGAAGCACATGAAGGGGGTGGGGAAGTGGACTCTCCTTTCACATCGCACGTGGACCCCACACCCCCAAAGAGTGTCCATGTGGATATCCTACCAACTTCTTACCAAGAAGGCCCTGTTGAGCTGCCTCCTTTAGAAGTTCCCTCTAGAGTACCGTTGGTGACAAGTAAAACCACGGGGAGCAACATTGCTTCTACCTCACAAGAAACCATTAACACGTCGACTCTAGAAGGATTGTTCATTAATGATCATTGGACATACGACCTCCACACTGAGGTGTTGAAGGATCTACACTCTGGCCACGCCTACCATGTAGGATGGATAGAGATTGTACAATCCACCTCTAGTGCCACGAGCATCGAAGATCAATAGAAAATGATCTGTAATGTTATCCATGGCATTATTCAATCAGAAAGGCAAAACCGAGGGGTAAATATACTCTCAACTGGCCCCATGAGATTTCTGGATACGAGCAAGGCTCAACAGCCTACTCTATCACAAATGGAGACTCCTCTAATGAGCCCCATGGACCCATCTTACGTCATTTCACCTGGGGTCTCTATGCAATCTGAGCCTCCGAGCGAAAACTTTAGCTTCCCTAACTTGGCTCAACCCTCTATTAAGGAAAACACAGTGCTCACTCCAGGGATAAGCCTGACAGAGAATGTACCGATGACATCTACGGTTAGCGCAGTGCCACTACCTAGTGTCGTAGTACCTAATATGGGGCCTCGACCATATGTGCCTCTAGCCCCTTATGCACACATGGCCCCCACACCTCCAATTGTACCACTTGCTTATGCTCCTCGAGTGCCGCTCCCTAGCCCTTATCCGAGTGGACCTATGCCCGGTTATGTTCCATATCCTGCATCATCCACACATATGCCAAGACCGGTACCCGTCCCTCTCCCACATATGATTCCAAGAGTACCTCCACCGGCCCTGCCTCCTCACATAGGTGACTTGGCAGCGTTTTCTCAAACCATAGGTCGATCTATCGCGGAAAATATGCGTCATGCATCTGATAGAGAGCCTAGAAGTAAGGCAGTACAAATTGCCAAACTCACGCAAAAATTCAATGGGGATGAAGATGCTAGGAAACACATTGAAGTGTTTGAACAAGTATGTGATTCCTTAGGGGAACGCAACGAACTACATAAGTGAAATGCCTTAAGCTTGACATTAAGTGGGAAGGCTGGAGATTGGTATAGGACCCTAAGGGTGGACGAGAAAACAATCTACCCTACCCTTCGAAGGTTGTTTCTAAAGGAGTACATACGAGAAGGTGTGCTTTGGGGTGTAGCATCTCAGCTACAGAAGGCCAAACGTAAGGAAGGAGAGTCAGTAAGGGACTTCATTAGTCGTCTAAAGCACCTAAACTCTCGTTGCCCTGTAAATGAGCGCTTCAACAATAACCAACTGCTTGATCGATTCATTCGAGGGTTGAGGAATGAAGGAATCTATAATGGACTAGTGATTAGAGGTATCACAACCTGGGAAGATGTCACTGCCAATGCAATCCAACTAGAAGACAACTTGATGATAGCAGGCATGAGGGTGTCTACTGACACGAGATCCACTAGCTCACAAGCCATTGAGTATGAACCCATGACTGCAAAGCCCATTGCCAATGAGCCAAAGGTATTTGAGACATTCTTGACAGACCTCACCAAGGCAATCCAAGAGTCTCTTAAGGATAATTGACCCCCTCAAAATAGTCACATGTATCCAAGAAGGGAGCAACAATGGTGTTCCATTTGCTTAGGTCCACATAGCACTAGTGAGTGCCCTACGTTTAGAGTAAAATTTAATGGAACTTGCAACGCATGTGGTAGGTATGGTCACCAAGCTAAGGATTGTTTAATGATCAAACGTATGATGGAAAATAGACCACCTGTAGCCTGGACGGATGCACCTCGAGCTCCTGTATTGATGCCTACTCCACCTGTTGAGCAACTACCGCAACACATGGTCCCTAGATCTCAAAATGTTGTACAAGCTACACCGCTACCACCTCCTGTGCTAGGACCGCAGCCCCCGCATCCAAGAGTCACCCCTATGAACCAAGTGGGTTGCGAGCCATCAAATGCTTATCCAGATGGTTGTGAGGAGGAAATAGACACTAGTATTGCCTACGGAATTGATACATTGGAAGAGTGTCCTATATACTACATGGAAGATTATTGGGGACAAGTCAAGCCGGTTTATCAAGCTGCTGCTCTCGCATCCAGAGGTCAAAATATCAACACCCAGGCTAGGAGGCCACCTCTTCAATGCTACGAGTGTGGTGGACCACATCGAGCAGCGGAGTGCCCTATTAGGCTGCAAAAGAATGCTGCACAGATGCAAATGAATCAAGGGAGCACGTCTGCAATGCCAATACTCACATGTAATCGTTGTGGCATAGATCACTTGATTGCCCAATGCCCCTATAACCCAAATGCGCCTAAAATCACACCCCTGAATTTGGTCGAAATTGCTAGTGTGACATCGCCAATACCACCCGTCGCACCCGCTTATGCGATTACACGGTCCATGCTTCAAGGGCCATGCCATATCCTCGAAGAGAGAGATACCGCTTCAGTTATCCAAGCAAAGAAAAAGAAGACACGAAGGAAGAAGTCGTAGAATACGGAAAATTCAAAGCCAAGTTCCAAAACAAACATAGGAACAGGAGATGACCCCGTGTATATGAATGACCTCGAGGATGATTCAGATTCAATCGAGACAATGGAGACTAGAACCAATACCACAAAGAGAAAGACCGACAAAGAAAACCGTAACATGGAACCAAATGAAAACCGAATAAGAGAAAACCATAAAGAGCCTCTAAAAACACCACAAGTGTTTCCAAATCCAATCCAAGACCCCCAAGATAAACCGCAGGGGCAAAAAGGGAAGAATCGTAAAAAGAAGATTGGGACGTACCCAAACCCAGTAGACGAGATTGAGCAGGTGAAACATCTAAGAGGTTTAGTGGAGGAGACTCAAAGGAAACTAGAACCAGAACCCATGCATGTCAAAATTCATGACACAGTGTTTCCCACGCAAGTTCATCCACCCCACATGAACCATAGACCGTTAGCCATATCTAGTATCATCCAAGAAGGGAGTGAGGACGGGACATCAGAAAGTGAGCATACACCCTTCTTGTTGGAAAGGATGTTTAACGAAGGAATACCTGATCCCATTGAGGAATATGAGATTCCATCCTCACCAGTTCTTAGTCAAGGACCTACACCCTGCAAAACGCCAATGAATGTTGCCAAACTAGTGGACTTCATGTCTTCTGAGGTCCGAACCACGATCATAGCAAAGCTGTATGGAGATCCTGAGTTATTCCTTGCACTTCGAGCATTCCTTAACGGAGAGCTACAAACGGGATTACCGCAGTTTGCGCAACCAAATAGGCCTGACTTGATTATGATTGATGAGGAAAATCATGTGCAATCACTTGACTTAGATGAACACGAGTCTGTGATCGAGGTACCCATTAACGAATTAGGGCAGTATTTTGAAGGCGACGAGTCTAATGCGACCCTACCCATCACTACCAAGGGATTAACTATAAAGGGAATTCTTGATGGTGGTGCGGGAGTTAGCATCGTTACAAAAGATTGTTGGGAATCCATGGGAAAACCCCGCCTCAGTGTTACTAACATTGTGGTAAAGATGGCAAATGGTACCATAGCCAAACCTATGGGGATGCTCAAGGATCTTAAGATCAAAGTTCTAGGACACAAGGTACGACATACGTTCATTGTAATGGATTTCTCTAAACACCTTATGTCATATGAAATGATTTTAGGACGACCATTCATGAGGGAAGCACAAATGGTTCATGATTGGTCTAAAAATCATGTCTATTTGCAATTCCAAGACTCTGTCCTTAGAGTGGATTTGGTGACTGGTAAGGTACACCCCTTAGGGAGTAAAACCATTATTGATCATCGCTCTGACACCACAGTTCACTCGGCCCCACTACAATATTGTTACACTTGTAAGAAGGATACAGACATTGGCCAAGATTCTCCTTACATGGATGTGTTACCGGGTATGACGGAATCAGACAATGTGAATTGGGTCCACCTAGCATCAACCATAGACACTTGGGGAAATAGGGGGACGACCTAGGTAACACCTGAGGGGGATGAAATGCCTATACCCTTAAATATGCTACAAGCAATGCATATCGCTTCCGACAAGACTCATCCTAATGTAACGAAGAAAACATAAAAGTGGGTCCCTAAAGCTTCTTTAGTGACCATAGCTAGTGCTAAAAAACAGAAGCCTTGTAAGAAACGTACCACTCGCTCCAAGAAAAGTAAGAAAATGTTGCGATGGATCCCTAAACGACTATTGGAAGCCCAAGGCTACTATCAAGGAAATGATCAAATCTGGGTGCCAAAACGTAGATTGTGCTCTTACCTATCACCTGACCCAAGTGAGCCCAATCCCGTAGCTCCAAAACGAATCAATGATCGTGGAAAGAAAAAAATCACAGAATGCTACACACCTGCTCCCGAGCTAGTTTGGGTACCAAAGAAAGAACGATTTGTTCCACCTAGCTCAGGAAGGGGGGAGTCCCATGAAGCTTCTAGCTCCTCATGTAATACATCCATAGAGGTAAAAGCTTCTACACAGCCTCCATCTATAGTAGTGGACCTCCATGAAGCTACAAAAGAATCCACACCTCCCAGTGTTCAAGAATCACCTAATGAACCACTTCAAGTTCGATCCTGGGAGAGTACCTTACCACCGTTGCAACTTGACGAGGCACCTAGGGTAATAGAAAACTACTGGCAAAAATCCTCACCTATTACCAACTGGAACAATTGGTTTCAAAGGGTGACAAGCTCATTTCAAACGGTATGATCTACCCAAGGAAGGGGGGAGTGTTTGTGGACATTCATCATTCATTTGTTTCCCTCTCAACCTTTTTCCCTGACCTCTTAATCTTCGATCTTAGGGAATGTACATATAAAGCTTTATATCACAAAAAAAAAAAAAAAGAGCAAGAGCAATTAGCAAACGAGTATGCACAATAAAAGTCAAAACATTGACTCAGACCTACACATGTCACATCTGGTACAGTGAAACAGAAACCTATGCCATAAAACACCTTTGATCGTCATCACTCAAGTGATGGAGGGTAAGTAAGATTAGTACGATAGGAGTGTTTCTGTTTTAGAGTCGAGTGATTAGCGAAGTTATCTTTTCCCACTAATGTGCCTCCTGGAGGTATTCCTTTTGTTTCATAGTGTGTACAGGAGCGTGTTGCTATTGATAGGATTTGGACCTTCATGGAACCTTTCTCTCGTTCACACTTCAAATCAAGCGCGACCATCGACACAAACAGGTGTTTCTTGTCCATTAGCATTGCCCTTATCTTTTTGCATCCATGTTTGTCTACTTTGATTGTGATTGGTAGCATAATATTCAATGCATTTGCTTAGTATCAATGTAATGTTTTGTCATAATCACTTGTCTAGGTTTAAAAATCAAGCAGTCCGACTAAGCTAGTTTGACCAAACTAGGTATTAGAAATCTTCTCTTAATACCATGGGGAATGCCTTCCTAATAAGCAATGGTTACTTAGGTTCTTTATCCGATTTAGGTAGCATTGTGTGAAATGTACTAGGGCTTTCTAGTGGGCTTAACCCTATTGACCTTTAGCTTAAGTATTATAAAGGGAGTTTACTAATGTGATGAGCCTGGGGAGGGTAACAGTGTTATATGACCCCCCAAAGTTACAAAATTAAAATGCTGAAAATGAACAAGCAAAAAATCAAAGTGCCACAATGTAAAATCTTAAGCTGGAAGAGAAATCTCTGCTTGATTTGGTACTTCACTCACATGTATTGCCTATGGTACTAGAGCCCTAGAGGTTCCCAGTGTGGGCGCTTTTCCTTGAAAAGCAAAAAACCCAAGGCATACAAAATAAGCACACACATCATAATTGAATCACTGTGAAAAGACTTTGGGGGGTCAAAGAAAAAGTAATTAGTCAGGCGATGATTTCATGAGAAATTCCTTTTATGGTAGCTTAACTACAAGGTTTTCTAGATATAGCCTCTAGTCAGCCCTCGAACATGAATACTTGGCTCTCGCGATTAAACAACTTAATTGACCACTGAAAATTAAGAAGCTTATCCATGGTATTAATATTCGATCTCTAGTGCCTTTCAACCGTCAAATTAGCGACCCCGGACTTGTTTAATTTTCTACCTTTACATCTGTTTATGCATTTGATTACATTGCAATTTAATGTTCATTGCTAACAAATTGTTTGAAATTCTTTTACCAATCAATTTGTCTACCTAAAACTGCATATGCTTTTTAAGAGAATGCCATTACTGTGCCAATGTTGTTGGATTTTGCAGTGACTGAAGAAGGCTAAGGACATTCATCTCAAATGCTCTTCCACCTCGACGAACCAGCTTCAACTCAATAGCTTCCGAGGACGGAATCTACATCAGGAAGGGGGGCATGTTAACCCTCACGGCACACGGACACCCTATGATCTATAAACGTTGTATTATTTAGAGTCAGGTACCGGGCTTGTCGGACCAATAGGAAAAGGGTAGGAGTGATCGCCGATGAGAGGCGCACTCTAACACGAACATGCTAGGGTTAGTTGGCTAAGCATGGGCGCCCAAGTGTGAATGGGGTGAGCTCCTATAAAAGCCAACTAAACCTAATTTTTACTCATTCTCTCATTTGTGCAATAGAAGAGTGCTCTTGCTCCATCTCCATCTCCATCTTCTTCTTCTTCACCTCCTTGTGTGTGTGTGTGTGTGTGAGAGACAGAGAGAGGGAGAGTGTGTGTGCGATCGAGCATTACGAAGGCACGACGGCGGCGAAGCGGTTGAGCGCGGCACGACTGCAGCTTCTTCTTCATCGCGGCGAGGAATCCACCACGAAGGCGAGCGTAGAGCGGTGAGTGACACACCCTTTGTTTTCTTGAGCTTGCTAGTTTAGGCTTGTTGTGTGCTTGGAGCCGTTTGTGGCTCGCACACGGTGTATTGGCAAGTCCCTTGCTTCGACAGTGCGGCAAGGAGCGCACAGTGCAGCACTTGTTGATTCTCCTGTGCTTCTCCTTTGCATTTCCTCGCTTAGGAGAACACCCACAACATCATCAAACTTAAGAGTATTTGTGCCAAAGATAGAATTACTTACAGCCATCACAAGGCTGTCCCAACTATCTGGTAGAGATGATAGTATAAGGAGAGCTCGCACTTCGTCCTCGAAATTGATTTTCACTGATCGAAGTTGACTTATGTTTGTGTTAAAGTCATTTAGGTGTTCTGCAACTGAACCATTCTCTGCCATCTTTAGATTGAACAAGCGCTTCATAAGAAATACCTTATTGGATGCCGATGGTTTCTTGTAGAAGTCGTCAAGTGACTTCATCAAGTCCTCCGTGGTCTTCATCTCCGAAACATTGAAGGCCACCATTGACGCCAAGCTTAACCGGATTGTTCCCAGTGCCTTTCGATCAAGGACAATCCATGCTTCATCTGCCATTGTTGCGGGCTTCTTCGCAAGACCGCCTAGTGGCAAATAGAGGTCCTTCTGGTAGAGATAGTCTTCAATCTGCATCTTCCAATGTTGGTAGTTTTTGCCGTTGAACTTCTCAATCTTGAGCTTCCCTTCCTCCACAATAACTCCCACTCAATTCAAGGAATCCTTTCCTTGAGATAATTTAGCTACGAGCAAACCTTGCTCTGATACCAGTTGTTAGGAAATAAGACGTAGCTAAATAGATAATTGAGTAGATTACTTAATGGAGAGAGACAGATTTATATACACGAGATTATAGAGTAGAGAGAGAGAGAGAGAGAGAGAGAGAGAGAGAGAGTACACACGATATACGTGGTTCACCCAATGTGGGCTACGTCCACGGGAAAGCAGCCACTCAATGGCTTTAGTACTTCAAAACAAGAAGTAGTTTACAAAGGGATTATACCCTTAATGGAGCTCCCGCCTTGCTTCACTCTCACCACCTCACACTCACCTTGTTGCATCAACTTCACACTATGAAATGTGTGTAGAAATGGCCACCTTTTATAGGCCAAAAGGGCTGCCTCTCTTATGAGAGACAGCCATGTGTAGCCGCCCTTGTGCGAATAAGTCCAAATCGGACCCTCCAATCTGCCCATGTGTGGCCGCCCTTGAGAAGACAAGTCCGCTTTTGAATTCGGTCACCGGCCATTGACTTCCGACCACCGGCCAACCGACCGGTTGTTTTCCGACCACTTTTCAGCCGCCGACCGGCCATAATATTCCGGCGAAAAAAGAATATTCCGGCGAAAAAAAAGTCTCGGGGGCCTCCGCCCCCGAGGCCTTTAAAGTTGCCCCTGATTCTTGTCCGTGAAAATTTTGGTTTCCGGTGAGTGATTTTCCTTCACGCACGATGGCTTCTCCTCATAATGGGGGCCTTACAAATGTGCGCTTTTACCACAGAAAATTACAAGGGTAAATCAGGCTCCATACTTAACAGTTGGCACTGCCTTTGGGATACTTTTGGACACTGTCCTTCCCCTTAGGGTCGTTACGGTTCTTGTTTTGCATGGGCTTAAGATTTCTCTTAGCCCCTTGTTCAAAGTTGATTCTAAAATCCACCATGGTATAGTGTATGACCGCAAATATGGTGCATGGCCTTACTCTGCCATATCCTCAGTTAAACCTGCACAAAATTTTTGTTTTTGCTCTTCAAAATCCATCTTTTTGAAGACTGTGTCTTTGAGTTGTAAATCGCAAACATATTTGTGAATAGATTTGTAGGGAGAGAGCTTCAAACTTCGCCATTCAGTGAGTACTTTTTCTTTGGCATTGGTAGCCAAAATTTTCTTCATGATGGAAGCTCTTAAAGATTTCATTAGGTGAAATTTGGACTCAAAAAGGGCACCCTTTAAGGAGTTTGACTTTAGCTCTCTCTACCAAAACGGGTGCATGGATAAATTTTTTCAAACAAACTCCAAAGTTGACGGAGGTTTGACAGTTAGAATGTCCTCTTCAAGCTCTATATACTGATATATAGCATGCCATGAGATTCCTCATATTTTAGAAGATTCTTTTTTTTATTCACATATGGTGTGAGCTCTGTCAGGATCTAAGTGAATCAAAACAAGAATCTTCTAAAATATGAGGACTCTCATGGCGTGCTATATATCAATAGATAGAGCTTGAAGAGGACATTCTAATTGTCAAACCTCCGACAAATTTGGAGTTTGTTTGTAAAAATTTATCCATGTGCCCGTTTTGGTAGAGAGAGGTAAAGTCAAAGTCCTTAAAGGGCCCCTTTGTGAGTCCAAATTTCACCTAATGCCATGTTTGTGGAGCTTCACCCTTTTCTCGTAGTCTAAACCACCATTGCCTGGCAGAACTTTGAAAATTCATGGCTACTTGGTGTAGCTTAGAGGACTCCGTGAATCTCTCATCTTTAAATGCCGCATTGAATTGTTGGATAAAGGCCAAGACTTTGTCCGTAGCACCAAAAGTGCCATCGTAGGTAAGGAAAGAGATGTTCTTTCCTCCCTCTTTGAACTTTTTGAGCTTGGACGACCTCTTCTAGGCGGAATAGGATTTCCTATGGCCTCTTCTTTTAGGTGGTGCAAGAGCTGCACCATCACTTTCTTCAGAAGAGGAAGAGTATGAGGAGGATGGAGAAGAGGGTGACCTCTTTCTCACCCTTTTCTTTCCTTGTTCCTCCTTGTCTGCACCATCACTTTCTTCAAAATGGAAAGAGGATGAAGAAGATGGAGAAGAGGGTGACCACTTTCTCATCTTTTCCTTCTCTTGTTTTCTCTCTTCCCTCTTTGAATTATGGTGTAGAGAATTATGTGATGGTCTTCTCCATTTAGGGGGTGTTGGAGACCATTTTCCCCCCCATCTTCATGGAGCCATCTCCACCGAGGTGGCAGGAGACTCACTTCTTTCACGTTCTTTTGGTGGGGGCTCTACTGTTGAAACTTGGGTTCTCCTTTGGGAGGGAGATGCCTCATCAAGCAGTAATTTTTTGAACCCTTCGTATGGATCCTCCTCTTCTCCCCTTATCGGAGAGAGTCCTCTTTTGGAAGTCTCACCAAGAGCTTTCCTAGGTACTCTCTCTTCTTGGTGGGGATTTTGGAGGATACCATGCGTGTGCAATTTTTGTAGCACTTCACCTTGGAGGGATGGGTTTCCCAGGGCTTGTTGAAGCCTAGAAAGAAGATAGTTTACACGCATAGGGGCATCATTAGTTGATCTTTCATTAGCAAAATCAAATCTATCAACATTCATTTCAATCTCTTTTCCCTTGTTAGCCATACTAGAAAATTTTAGGTGTAATTTTTTACTTGTACTTTGGCACTTCGAGCCCTAGTTGCTACTCCTCTTTACCTTCAAAGATAAGTACTCAAGCATCTATACCCGTGGCTCAAATATTATTAATTGCAAGCAATAGAAGAGAGGGTTTAACAGAGCTAAGACAACACCGGTTCCTATCAAGCTTCTAATAGCTCAATAATGGTTAAGCCATAGGAAAGCCCTGTAGGAATCCATTATTAAGACCATAGCTCTCGTCGGTATCCTCGACTGTATCCTTATTAACTGCATAAAGTAGGCATGCTTCAGGGATGAAAAGTCCCTATTCTACTTACTCTTTGGAAATTAATAACACCAACCATTTGTAGCAAGCTTGAGGACCTCTCCTCTTGAGCAAGAAAAGAGAAACCAATAGCTCTGATACCAATGTAATATTTAATGCACTAGGAACTTGTGTGTAGCAGAACTTGATAACATCGTGGGCATTTCATCAAGAAAAAATTCCTAATTAGCATAGAGGGAGTACTTGATTTAATTTACACCTAGCTAATTTGGCATTGACAATACTTGAAAAGAGAGAGAAATATAACAATTGACAATAGTTGAGGACCGGATTTACATGGAGACGCAGTGCCTTATACACCTCATCAAAATGGTGTTGCTGAGAGGAAAAACATGTCACTTACTAAAATGGCATGATGTATGGTCAAAAGTCAATCTTTGCCCCATTCCTTTTGGCTTGAGGCCATCATGTGTGCCACTTATGTAATAAACAAGTGTCCTACGAAAGCTTTGCAGTCCATTACTCCATATGAAGCATGGCATGGTAGAAAGCCTTCTATTGAGAACATGCATGTTTTTGGCGGTTTGGCATATGCTTTGGTGCCACAAACACAGCGCAAAAAATTGGATGATAAGGCTGTCAAATGTAATTTTTTTTGTTATAGTGCTGAAAGCAAAGGTTACAAGTTGTATCATCCGCAAACAAAGCGTATTCTGGTTTCACGGGATGTAGTATTTGTCAAAGATTCTGTTAAGCCCTTGTTGTCATGTACTAGAGACAGTAATGTAAGCTCACAGGACATTTATGACACCTTGTTGCCTCTTTTTGGTGGTGGAAATACGAATGTAAGTTCCAATGAGGCAAATGTACAGCCTATGGGGGTTTTTGAAAATGTTACAGATCATCCTATTACTGATGCAGATGTACATGATGTACGTGATGAGGAAAGGGCTGAAAATGAGCAGGCTAGAGGTATGCCAAAATGACTGATCTGCACACTTTTTGTGATAGTAAATTGGATGCACTTTTGTCTAGTAGTACTCTTTCAGGCTCTCGCCATGCATCTTATGCATCGGATTGTTATGCTTTGTCTATGTCTAGCTTACATGATGTTGAGGAGCCTCTGTCTTTTGATGAAGCACAAAATTCAAAAAATTGGATGGCTGCCATGCAATCAGAATATGATGCACTTATAGATAATGACACATGGAATTTATGTGATTTGCCTCCTGGAAAAAAGGCCATTGGTACAAAGTGGGTTTAAAAATTGAAACACAAGCCAAATGGTGAGGTTGATCTCCATAAGGCTTGACTTGTTGCAAAGGGTTATGCACAACAAAAAGACATAGACTATGAAGAAAATTTTTCTCCCACTTGTCGTATGACTACTGTGCGTTTTCTATATGCATTGGCAACTCATTTTGGTTGGATGTACATCAATCAGACATTGTTACTGCTTTCTTGAATGGTGACATATTTGAGGAAGTTTATGTAACGCAGCCTCACGGTTTTGTCAAGAAAGGACAAAAGGACAAAGTGTGCAAATGTAGCAAGGCTTTGTATGGGTTGAAGCAATCTCCCTGTGCTTGGTATGAGAAAACTGACACTTATTTGGTCAAACAAGGCTGCTGGGTGTGTTGCATCATTATTTGGGCATAGAGTTTAAGCAGTGTGATGGTGGTATTGCTTTGTGTTAGAAAAGTTACATAGAGACATTAATTTGTAAGTTTGGACTTGAAGATTGCAAAACTATTGCTAGTCCCATGGAAACACGTTTGAAATTGAGTCTTCATGATGCTGGTGATCCTACAGATGTCACTCTTTACCAAAATGTTGTTGGATGCCTCATTTATGTATGCAACACGAGGCCGGACATTCAATTTGCAGTCTCACATGTCAGCAGATTTATGCATAGCCGAGGGTCTAAGCATTCGCGGGATCTCAAGAGGATTTTCCGCTACCTTAGTGGAACTTTACATCTTGGCTTGTTTTATCCCAAGGGGGGATCATTGCCGCCAGACTTATATGATTTTTCAGACTCAAATTGGGCTGGTTGTTTTGACACGCGAGTGTCCACAAGTGATTTTTGTTTCATGCTTGGCAGTTCATGTATATCATGGTTGAGCAAGAAGCAACCTACTTGGCCACTTTGAGTTCTGAGGCTGAGTACAGGGCAGTCTTCATAGCTACGGTTGAGTGTGTATGGCTCAGATGCCTTATGGCTAATTTGGGTGTTGGATGGGACACTGCCAACACTATCTACACTAACAATCAGAGTGCATTGGCAGTTGAGAGGAACCCAGTTTTTCATGCTCGCACAAAGAACATTGAGGTGCATTACCACTATGTCAAGGAGAGGCTCCCAGCAGGAGAGATCAGCTTGGCTTATGTGCCAACACAGGACAACCTTGCAGATCTTTTTACAAAGGCATTGTCTCCTGAGAAGCTTTCAGCTTTCCGCAAAGCTTTGGGATTACTCCCCTTTGTGGACTAATCATGTCCTCAGGGCATGGCACTTCCCTTTACTCATGTGCCAGCTCTGGTTCACCGCATCACTCCAGGGGGAATTTGTTACCATATACATGTGGTAGTGATGTTTGTGAACACACTAGGACCGCCGGGGCATTTTTTCCCTCTTTAGGAGGTTTTCTCCCCCGAGCATTGTATATACACCCATCACTCTAGGGCTATCTATCTTTCCATTTCATACTAAGTAATATACTCTCCATTGTGTGCCTTGATCTTCCTTTGTCTTCTCTAAGTTGTGTGCATTTCTCTGCAATCCTAATTCCAACAAGCAAGAGTGCTTGGACGGAGAGAGCAGCAAAAAGCATAACACCTAGTTAGATAGGCATGAAAAATACATCAAAAGAGAGATAAATTAAGCTATTGACAACAGTTGATGACCGGATTTACATGGAGCCGGTCCCCCCTCCAAAAGGCTTTGTATTATAGGTTTCTCCCATCAAGGGAGAAACCTATAATGTCAAGGGAGACATTTTACAATACAATACTTTGTGTTAGTTCAATAACTTGTTGGTGCAATGAAGATGGAAGCTTCAAGAACCATGCACCCACTTATAAAATACAACATTAATTCCCTCACGGTCTCACACCCAAGACCTCACAAACCTTCGAAGATGGTGAGAGCTAGTGGGGTATGAAAGTAGATTGAGAGGAAGAAGGAGTATTATTACGAGAAAGAAGTATATCTCCTCACATAATCACTCATAAAATCTTAGCATAGCTTTGTAATTAGCATGGTAGAGGAGATGAGCATGCATTGAAGCTTGGCTCTTGGTTGGATTTTCATCACAAAGCCAAGAGTTGTTGGTGTAGGCCTCCCTTCTCACAAGCTTGGAGTAGATGATGAGCTTTCCATTAAAGCTTGAGAAGGAGAGAGAGTCTTCTTTGCTTCACACATGAGATTGTGTGAGTGTGTGTGTGATAATACCTTGCCAAAATTAGCCCCCCCTCTCTCTCGGTCGAACCCTCTTGCATTTTACTCATGTTGGCACCCATTGGACCCTGCAAAGCTTATCCAATGATAATTAAGAAGCATAAGTGATAGCCTTGTGACATGTGTCCTCATTTCCCCTTTTGTGAGAGATTTAGCTAATTAAATAATGCAATTAAATGCTCATTGGACCCCTTAGTCTTCTGGCCAATAGGAATCAAGCAAGCCATTGGGTTGTTGAATGCTCATCGAACCCCTTGGGAGACTGTCCAATAGTCTTCTAGAGAGCTTAATTTCTATTGGTTCTTTTATCAAGTGCTTTAAAATGAATTAAACTAAATTTACTCTAGCCTAATTCTCATTGGTCCACCTCTATGGCCATCCAATAGGATTTGAATGCACCTTGGGGGAAACTGGGCTAGGGAGCTGACATGTGTCCCCTATTCCCTTTGTGTAAAGGGTGCTTGCTAGAGTGTGTGTGTGTGTGTGTGTGTGTGTGTGTTTCTCTCTCATCCCCTACTAAAAGGGATCGTCCCCATCAAGATAGGGATGTGGGAAGACTTTTGAGTCTTCCCACAAGCATCCAATAATTCCTGGGATTTGACAATTGGACCTTACCTTTGAATTTTGGAAGTCTTAATATGTTGAACCTTCGGGTCTTTGAAGCCCATTGTTTCACATGGCTCTTTTGCATATGGACCCCCCTTTGGATCCCTATTGTGACCGATCTACCAGCTTAGCCAATATTCTAGCTTTTTCTCCCTTGGTACTTCCCCATATTAAATGATCAGTTTAACATGAGAAAATCATTCAGGAGAATTAGATATTAGTTATTATGACATTACCTCTCTCTTGAAATCATAGTTGTCCTCGACTATGGGGTAGAGAAGATAAATCCCATTCATTAGTCTTTTTTCTAGTGGGTAGAGGATCCCTATCTTACCCTACGACATCATTCCAAAATGGATGACTAATCCATTTGGCGCTTGAGAGCCTAAGCTTCCGCAAGCATGTATGTGCATTAGTCCTATCAATCTTTCATAGTAGAGTGACAAGATCTACTTGGTGTTTGGAAGATGTCGCTTCCATAAACTTGATCCTAAGCATGCATACTACTTAACATTTGTGCACAATAAAGAAAAAGAGAGTCTTATAAGACAAAAACTTTGCTCATTTTAAAAATTTGTACATTTGCTTACTCTAGGGAAGCATTGTATGCATTGACAAGGTTTAGGTTATCCTTTAATTGTATGCCTTGCATCCATCTAGAATCTTCAAAAGGATAGTTCTTAAACTTAATAAGGTATCATCGGATAATCTTACTGCCTCTCAATACCTTGTCTTCATGTTGGAGAATGGACTCGGGCTGCAACACCTGTTCTTGGTCCTCAATCTCCGGTGGGTCTTCAATAGTTGGTTCTTGAGGTGGCTCTCCTTTGTAAGGGTTTAGTAAGCTCACATGGAAAGCATTGTGTATGAACCAATGACTAGGAAACTTGAGTTGATAGGACATCTCATTGATTGGTTTAAGAATATGGAAGGGACCATAATACCTTTCTGTTAGCTTAGCATATTACTTTTGGTGTCTCGTAGGATTCTTGCCCATCGTGTGCCTTAATCGAGCCTTGGGAAGTTTAAGCAAGACCCAATCATTTTCTCTAAAGGCTTGGGCTCTTCTGTGCTTATCAGCAGCAAAAGCCTTTTGCCTTTGCTATGAGATAGAGGTAGCATCCTTAATCTTTTGGAAAGATTCTTGTAGCTCTCGGCTATACTCATCTGTAGCAAAGATCTTCCTGTGTACCTTAAGTAGCAGGGGACTTTTGGATCTTCCCTCAATTACCTCAAAAGGTGCTTTTTTTGTGGAGGTATGTACAGTATTATTGTAGGCATACTCCACTAAGGGTAAGTACTTCTCCCATTGGGACCCTTGATCTACTACCGTTACGTAGGCTTTTAGTAGATCAAGAATTGTTAGGTTAGCTATTTCACTTTGGCCATCTGTTTGCGGGTAATAGACCAAAGAGAAGTTTAGCCTTGTCCCTAAATTCTCAAAGAGAACCTTCCAAAAATTAATGGTCATTCTAGGATCTCTATCCGACACTATGGACGTTGGCAAGCCATGGTATTTGAAAATTTGTGATATGAAGAGGGTTGCCATTTGATGGGATTTGTCCCTAAATTCTCAAAGAGAACCTTCCATAAAAATTAATAGTTTAGCCTTGTCCCTAAATTCTCAAAGAGAACCTTCCAAAAATTAATGGTCATTCTAGGATCTCTATCCGACACTATGGACGTTGGCAAGCCATGGTATTTGAAAATTTGTGATATGAAGAGGGTTGCCATTTGATGGGATTTGATAGTATTTTTGATAGGTATAAAATGAGCTTGTTTGTTGAATCTGTCTACTATCAACCATGTTCCCCTATTCCCATGGATAGACTTGGGAAATAAAAAGATAAAATCCATGGATATGCTCTCCCATGGTAAATTAGGAATTGGCAAAGGTTGAATGAATCCACGTTCCTTCCCTCTATCAAACTTTGTCTTTTGGCATACCACACATTTAGAAACATACTCTTGTATGTTTGCTTTCGTGGCAGGCCAATAGAAATATGTTTCAATCCCTTTTAGGGTAGACTGAATCCCTCTATGACCGGCATAAGGAGGAGCATGAGATTCATACATTACTTTATCATGTAGTGAGTTAGGAACACATAGTCTATTTCCATAGAGAAGATAACCATCTTGTAAAGTAAATGGTTCCTCTTTCTTCCCTAGTGCAAGGGCTGAGATTACATCTCTAAAATTGGGATCAATAGCGTACTCATCTATCATCGAAGATAGATCAGTGTGAGTTGCTATGGAAACTGCATTCACTCTCGATCGTCTTGAGAGTGCATTGGCTACTTGATTATGCATGCCAACAATGTGAGCAATATGAAAATGAAATTGCAAAAGGAAATTTTTCCACCTCATTTGTTTGTCGAAGAGCTTAGTTTGCGTCATGAAGTACTTAAAGATTTGGTGATCCATTTGCAGAATGAAAGGAGTCCCCAGTAAATAGTGCTTCCACGAGTCTAAGGCATGTAGAACTACGAGGAGTTCCTTTTCATATATGCCTAGATCTTGCTCACCAGGGTCGAGTCTTTGACTTTCATAGGCTATGGCATGCCCTTCTTGGAGCAAAACAGCTCCAAGGCAATCACCACAAGCATCACATTGGACCTCAAATGGCTTTGAGAGATCTAGCAGTGTAAGCATAGGTTGAGAGATAATCTTTTCTTTAAGATTTTCAAATAATTTCATCTCTCATTATCGCTCTAGAAGGGAATCCAGGTGGCTCCCTTTTTGGAATTCTTGTAGGAATTCTCATGTTTGGTGGAGATATCTATGGTCCTTCATTGACCAAATATCCATTTTATTTCTAGTGCATTGTGTGGGCTTGTGTCAAAATGTGGATAGATTGGCATTTCAACACTTCTAGCTTGGCTTGACATACCTCTGGTCATATCTACAAGAGGATTGGTAGATTGGCTTTCCATCCTAATGATCTTAGCTTTCTTAATGTCAGACCACTCTCTACTTTCAAGATAGTCCTTAATAAGCACCTTTGGCTTTGTGCAGCTTATCCCTTTTTGCCCTTGATCAGGCCTCTCAAAATTCATGAATTTATAACTCTTTTGGTCTTTGGAAAATAGTTCTAGGTACCCTAAAAGTTTGGATTTAGAAATCCTACAGAAACTCAACTCTAAAACCAAGCTTTTCTCCTATTTCCCACAAGCTTTTCTCCTGGCTATGCCTGGCTCAATTTGGAGTGGTCTATCAAAAGTTAGAGCAATTTTTGTGAACTACAGTTCAACTAGCACTCAAAACAGTTTCAAAATCTAGGATTTTTGCTTGTATCTTGACCAAATGTGACCCAAATTTGTTGAAAATTGGTCACTAGACTTACTTTATAGTGCTTAACACTTCTAGAAGCTCAATGTGAGTTTTCACCTCCAAATTAGGGCAAGAGATATCATACACGTATAAAGTCTATGTGCTCAGACTTTGACTAAATTTGGTATGTGAGCTCTCCTTGATGTCCTCTACCCACTGCAAGTTTCAGTTTGTGAATTTAACCTTTATTTTGACAATTGAGACATTATACACGTATAATGTTTTTTGTGGTAGAATGAGGTGACTTTTGTTCCAGTGATTCCTTATCACTCAAGAAACTCTTAGCAAGTTTCAGAATTCAATTTGGACATTTTTTGAGCAAGTTAAGACCAATACAAGCCTGAACCTGCAATTTTTTGTCTTTTGCCCTTTGTAAGCCCAAATGAGCTCCAAATTCTATGAAACTTTGGCTAGGCACTTCTTTTATGCTCTAGGACACTGAGGTATACTCAAATGTCTGTTTTGACCCAAATCTGGTCCCTAAGATATTATACGCGTATAAAGTCTTTTGGCTAAAAATGACATGAAATTTTTCAAACCGACTTAAAACATCATTTCCAAACCCCCTATGTGGTCAAAATTGAAATTTGCCTTTTAGATCTAGCCTTGAGACATCATATGCGTATAATGTCTATGTGCTCAGAATTGGCCCAAATTTGGTATGTAGGCTTGTGTTGTGGTGCTTAACACCCTGGTAAGCTCAGATTTCAATTTTGGTCTCTAAAAGTGCCCTTTAGACATCATACGTGTATGACGTCTAATTGGTCAGAATGAAGTGAGTTTCACTCCACAAATTCCTCACTACATTGGCAACTCACAGCAAGTTTCAAAACTGAATTTTGACAATTTTTGAGCAAGTTATGGCCAATACAAGCATTCACTTGCCTAGATGCGTCTTTGGTTCAAATTTGATAAAACTTTGGGGTATATGCTTCCTTAATGTTGTAGATCATAAGGGTACACTCAAATGTGACTTTTGACCTCATATCTGGCCTCTAAGACATCATACACGTATGATGTCTTTTGCTCAAATTTTAGTTCTGTTTTTACCAAAGGTGCCCCTTAGTGTGTACAACAGGAATATGTGCTCACAACAAATTTTGGATGTCAAAATTTCTCAAAATCACCACTTTTTGACAAGAAAATCCTCTGAAAGATTAAAATCCCCTTAACTCTCAATCTATATGTCCAAATGATATGAGATTTGGTGGGTGTGCTCAACACAACATACAGAAGATGGGTATAATGTCAAAATTTCAAAATTGCTGCCAAAATCACCCTAGAGACATCATATGCGTATGATGTCTGTTGATGATTTTTTGGACAAAAATCATTCACAAGCATCCCCAAGTGTCTAGCACTAGTTTTCAAGCACTTCTACTAATTTTCATGCAAAAATGTGCTCAGAATCTCAAATTTTTATTTTTCCTGTTCCAGACACTCCGTCTTTTGTCTTTTGGGTGTTAAGAGTTGGTCAAAACTTTAGTTTCAATGTATACTAAGGGTCAAGCCCCCCTTCTAAACACACTGGTGCATTCAAATTTTTCAAATTTGGTCTTCAGATGCCCCTTGAGACATTATACACGTATAATGTCCAAGTTTACAGAATTCTAGTTTTTATTCACAGAACCCTTGCACAGCTCTCTTATATGCTCAACACCAATCAATCATGCAAAAATATCAACATAACTCTTTTTATTGCATTTTTTCCTCAAAAGGAGACTTTTCAAAGATTCAAAAATGCAAACAAGCACTTAGCAAATAGATCAATGATGAATAGCTCTAGATCAAAATCAAATTACTTACCTAAAGCTACTCCTACAAATCATATGGGGTTTTGTATCTATGAGTAGAAAAACGCTTCAATGCCACACATGGACTAGCAAACACTTTTATCACCTCAAAAACCACTCGAACACCACAACAACTACTCTAATCTACAAATCCTAAATCTACCTAGTCGCAGATCCTCGGCAAGACACACGCTTCCAGGCTATCCACTTGATTTCGGAATAACCTCTTCCAGATCCACTTAAGAAACGTGCTTTCTTTAGCTGAAACTAAAGCAATCAACCATCACACGAGTGTTAGAAGGAAACCTACCTCAATCCTTGTGTCCCGGCAACAACGCCAATGTTGCAGGAGCGATTCACACCACCTATAAAGTGCATGCAGCAACACAACCTAGATCAAAATAATTTCAATCAAGGACACAGATGACACAATAGGCACACGCAGGAAATCTTGTTAGCTTGTCAAGCTGAGACCATCCTACACATACAACACTCTGGAAGGCCAACAAAACCATAATCTAGAATCTCACTACTCTCAACTACACCACCCAAATCGCATTCACACAAACAGAAGGAAACCCATCAAATCATACTAGAATCATACGAAACTTAAGGAACACCATCCCCTCACTAGGATACACCTATTACTAAGCCTCTACACTCAAAACCCTAGCTCTAAACCCATCTGCAGAAAACACGTATAAAGACCGCAGAATTTTGAAAGGTTCTGAAGCTAAAATGTGTGAGTACCTATGCGTAGCTTATGTCGCCACAATTCTAATGACTACTTGCACGTGGAAAATAGACATCATTTGATATACTTACAGATGTGCGAGTGCGTATGCTCCATTCTGCGAGGAATGCTTGGCTTTTATGTGTAGCTCTTGTCGACGCTAGCACAATGGTGAAGTCGGATCTACAATGTGATGAGTGAGTGGGGAGTAGTGCCAGGATGAAGCTCACGCTCTCGCTCTCGCTCTCGCTCTCGCTCTCGCTCTCGCTCTCGCTCTCGCTCTTCCTCTCACACACACAATCAACGAAAGCTTAAAACTTCTGATTATGATTAAAGTTGTTTACAAAAATGAACTAGGTACCTTAGATACTAAGGTCACCTTAGGTTAACCAAAAATAGAGTTTAAGGAGTCAAATGGCTTGGTATTTACAATCTAAAAATGCCATTGCACCTAGACTTCTGCAACTAGACTATCTACTTATTACAAATGATGTTTATAACCATAATCCTCAACATTCCATAACTCTCAGAGAATATTAGGCTTTGTTGAGTTATGTTATGTTGTTGACCCAGCCGTCAACAATATGTTGCGAATCAGGTAGATACTTCTTGAGTAAGATGAGGTGAAAAAAAATCATGTACCTTTATGTGTGGTGGTAACAAGAATTTGTAAGCTCGATCATTAATCTTATATGTTATTGCAAAAGTTCCACAATATCTGGCACTTAGCTTCTTACACTTACCCATTGATAAGGAACTACATTTGGATTTTACTCTCAGAAATACTACATCACCTTCTTTAAAAATCTAGTAGATTGTCTTAGGTCAGCATAACCCTTCCGTCTATCTTGGCCAGTCTTAATATCATGTCGTATAAGATCATTTTGTAGTTGCATTTCATCCAACATTTCTTTGGATGCTTGAACTCGTATGAGAGGGTATGTCCATTGGAGTGGAGTAAGACACTCTTGACCATATAATTCTTGAAAAGGATACATGCCAATTGAGCATTGGAATGAGGAATTATATGCAAATTCAACCAAATACAAATATCTAGTCCATTTTCTGTGCTCAAGCATACAATAAGCTCTTAGCATGTCTTCAATGATTAGATTTGTCCTTTCTATCTACCCATCAGTTTGAGGATGATAAGCAGTACTAAAGGCTAATTGGGTTCCTGTACCTGAGAATAAGGCTTTCCAAAAATTAGAGGTGAACTTTGCATCACGATCAAAAATTATCTGTCGAGGTAAACCGTGATACATGAAAACACCTTTCATGAAGACTTGAGCTATATCCTTAGCCATAAATGTTGTCTTGACTGGAAATAAATGGGTCATTTTTGTAAGCATGTCAACAACCACAAAAATAGAGTCATATCCCAGAGATATAGGAAGTCCTGTAATAAAATCCATAGATATGCATTTCATTTGTGGAGCATCAATAGCTTGAATCCTACTGGGGTATCGGATTCATTCAACTTTAATATGGTTACATGTTAAGCATCTTGTTACATAACTCAACACATCATGCTTTAGTCTTGTCCAAAAGAAACTCTTTCTTAGGGTAGAGTAAGTCTTAATGTATCCTAGATGTCCCGCTATAGGTATATCATGAGCTATCTGTAATATCTGAAGTTTGATTCCACCTTGATTTGGAATACAAAGACGGTTACTGAAGTAAAGGTCATCTCCTTCAACGTGGAAGCCTTAAATTTTCCTTTCCTGCTTCTCTGTGCAATTATTTAAGTTCATCAAGTAGAAATTTTTTATGTAATATGGGTCATGAGCCATACCTTATCGAATAAGGTTAATTAAAGAAGTAGTAGAGATTGTGACAGCCGCTACAGTACTCTTCCTGCTCAAGGCATCGACCACAAGATTTTCCTTCCCATGTTTATATTCAATTCCAAAATCATATCCTCATAACAACTCCATCCATCTATGTTGCCGCATATTAAGGTCAAGTTGGGTGTAGATCCACTTTAGGCTTTTATGGTCGGTATATAGTTCAAATCTCCTTCCAAGAAGATAACGTCGCCATACTTTAAGAGCATGCACAACAACCAATAATTCCAAGTCATGCGTAGGATAATTTAACTCATGTATACGTAACTTACGAGATTCATAAGCTATTGGTTTTCCTTCTTGAGATAGAATGCCACCAATTGCTTGTCCACTTGCATCAGTGAGCACAGCGAATTTCTTTGAGAAGTGTGGAAGCTATAGTATGGGATCATTCACCAAAGCTTCTTTGAGTTTCTCAAAACTATCTTGATCACGTCCATTCCAAGTAAATACTTTAGCCTTCTTAAGCGTATTAGTCAATGGAGATGCAATCTTAGCATAACCTTCTATAAATGTACGATACCATCCTGTCAAACCAAGAAAGCCATGTACTTCTCGTACTGATTTTGGTGTAGGCCAAGCTATAACATCATTGATCTTACTTGGATCAGTAGAAACACCATCCTTGGATACAATAAATCCCAAATATTCCACCTTGTCAGTGAAGAAGCTGCAATTGCTACGTTTGTCATAAAGTTGATTTTGACGGAGAAGTTCAAGTACTCGCCGTACATGTTGTTCATTTTCTTCTCTGTTTCTTGAGTAAACCAGGACATCATCAAATAATACCAGAACAACTTCATCAAGATGCTCTCAAATGATGCTAGTCATAAGATGATTATAAGTTACAGGACCATTAGAAATTCCAAAATGCATAACTGTGAATTTATAATGTCCAAAACAAGCATTAAATCATGTCTTTGGTATGTCCTCCTCCTTGATGTGGATTTGGTAATACCATGACTTAAGATCAATCGTTGTGAAGATAGAATCTCCATGTAATCGGTCAAGCAGTTCATCAATCCTTGGTACTGCATACTTATTCTTCATTGTTACCTGGTTCAATCCACGATAATCAATACAAAGATGTAGAGTATCATCCTTCTTCCGATTAAAGAGAACAGGAGTACTTCATGGAGAAACGCTGGATCAAATGAAGCCTTGTTCAAGGAGTTGAGTTAATTGCTCCTTGAGTTCCACAGATTCAGGTACTAACATTTTGTAAGGTCTACGACAATATGTTGAGCTCCTAGAGTAAGTTCTATTGCATGATCAACATCATGCTTGGATGGTAACTATGAAAGCTCTTCGAGAAATACATCATAAAATTATGTTATCCATGCAAGTTGAGGTGAATCTATCTTCTATGCTGCAAAACTTTCGGCAGCATTTCGACAGCATAACCATATCTAGAAAAAAAAAACATGAGCCATACCGGCTTCCACCATAATCCATGAGGGAATCTCATCCCTTGACCAAAAATCATAATCACACTGAACCAACTCCCACACTTGGAGTTTGACATATCCTTTGCAATCAATCGGAGTCCTCACACATATGACCCTTAAGACATGATTCTTTCATGAATAAAAAGAGTCCTACCAGTGAATAATCATGATAGAAAAATCCAATTTTGACAATATCCAACCGTGCAAAGTTGATGCATCGCATCTGCACTTCACCTCCCTAGCACATAGAGCTAGTTTTTGACCTAGAAAGGTATAAATCCATCATAACCATGCATATGAGGCATCCACATCCATCCATAAGTTCCCATACACACACACACACACACACAAACAAACAAACACACACACACACACATAGAGAGAGATGGGTTAGGGGGGTAGAGAGAGAAAGAGAGAGGGAGGGTCAAGGGAGAGAAAAAAGGAGCAAAAGCGATGGTGACGACAATGTGGGATTGATATGTGTTTAAGGAAAAAAATCTGAGAGAGAGAGAGAGAGAGAGAGAGAGAGAGAGAACAAAGTTGAGAAAAGAAGGGAGAAAGAATCTTTTTGAAATCTACTCTCCGGACTCCAAAAAAGCTCTCGCCAAAAATATCCCCCTTGCTAAGCCCATGCATGATGACGAAGGTGCTTGAGGTGCTTAAGCTACCTAGGGGCCAAGGTGCTTGAAGGGTTGGAAGTCAACATGCATGCCTGTAAAGGAGGGGGTGAGCCACACAAGTAGGGGATGAGAGAGAATGACCCAACCCTTCGAATAGGACACTTGTCAAGGCCCTATCTAAGTTTCCCCCATAGTGTGCCTAAAGCCTATTGGTTGACCCTTAGAGAGGTCCAATGATAATTTATCTAATTAATTTAACTATTTTGGCATTTATCAAGCCCTCTCTTTCAAAGGGGAAAGGAGGAAACTTGTCCAAAGGCTACCTCTACTGCTTGACTTGACCTAGGTTTGTAATTGGCCTCGGGGGGTGCACTATGTAATCATGTTAATATATAACGTGAGTTCAATAGGAGGGGTTTTAAAATACAAAAAAATTAGGCAATTTAACAATGATATATTAAAATAATGGATTTTTATATTTAATTTTGGAAAAATTTCTTAAAATAAAGGGTCATTTAATTCATTCATACATGTTAAAAGAGGGTTTTTTTTTAATACCCCATGAATGCACGTTATATATGGGGGTACTGACCGGTGAACCCCCCGAGTAATTAGCTAGGCTTGAAGGAGGCAATGAGCATAAGGCATGAGCTACAAGAGGAGGTCAACCCAAGCATGTAGGGGGACTAGCTTGCAACATATACTCTCTTCCACTCTCTCTCTCTCTCTCTCTCTCTCTCTCTCTCTCTCTCTCTCTCTCTCTCTCTCTCTCTCTCTCTCTCTCTCTCTCTCTCCTTGTGTGAAGTGCCAAGTGCAAGAACTTCATCTTCTTCTCCAAGCTTGTTGAGAAGTGGAGAACCTACACCAGCACTCTTGGCTATGGATGCAAATCCAACCAGGATCCATGATTCAATGCTAAGGCTTGCCATCTTCTCCATCTTCATTAATATGCTATTATGCTATGCTAAGCAAGAAGAGTGATGATAAGTGAGGAACTATTTATTTCTCGTAAGAATGTTTCTTCTTCCTCTTTCTTACCCTCATTTCCTGCCAGCCCTCTCCGCCTTTAAAGGTGTTTGAGGTCTTGGGATTGAGGCCATGGAAAAGTTAAAGCTTTCATTTAGCTAAGTTACGGGCATAATTGTGGTGCATGAATCTCTCTATCTTCACTGCACCATCAAGGTCTCACGGAACACAAAGCTTGTATTGTACCAAGTCTCTCTTTATGGGAGAAATTATAATACAACCTTTTGGAGGGGGGACCGGCTCCCCCAAGTTCTCTAATTCTATCTCTTGAAAAGTATTTTTCATGCCAAGTTAATTAAGTATAATGGTTATCTTGCTATTGTTAATTAAGTTCACCCTCTATTTAGCCCAAAAATGCATTTTTTTGCCCATAAAAATCCCAAATGAGTTGGAAAAAATTCCCTATATTTGTGGAAAATCCCTTGGGCTCAAATTACATGTTGAACTTCATTTTTCCACTTGGCAAGTACTTTAGATGAATCCTATAGGATTGTGCATAAAACCTACTATTTTTTGCCCACGACGTCCGCACTAAACTTTCTAGGCAACTTCTATCAATAAAGATTTGGCTAAGGCTTACAAAGGAAATTTGGGAGAGTGGACTAGATTATATCCATATGTGGCTGATATCACCACTCATAGCTCAATTATTGGTTAAATGCCTTTTGATTCGATGTATGGTCAAAAACCTATAATGCCCAACTGAGGATGTAATTCCCACATGGAATGTATTACCTTGGGAAGATAGAATGAATAGGAAAGACCTTCTTGATTTTTGAATACATTAACTAGAAAGAAGGCATCAAGATATTGAGATTGCAATAGCACGATTAAAAGATGCAAGGTGAAAGAATAAGGATAAATTTGATAAGAGGCACAAACTCAAACCTAAAGTTATTGAGGAAGGTGAGTGGGTGTTGGTCAGTATGATAGTAGTCTTGACAAGCAACATTCAACAATAAGAAAACTTTCAAAAAGATGGTTTTGTCCGTATGTGGTTAAGCATGTACACGAGAATGCAACTTACACCTTGCATGAGTTGGATGGGACAGAAATGAAAATTTCCATTGACGAAAAAATATTCAAACTGTTTTAAAGAAGAGGTGATACAAATTTCCCTTTGTTCCATAAGAAATCAAAATGAAGGTTCCGATGAAAATTCCATGGATACAGATGAAGAAAGAGAGCATGATGTGCTAGAAAGTGATGATGAAATTGACATGTATGTTGAGTTAAATGAAGACTAAACCTATAAAGAGCTATGTGTGCCACATGCCGGAGGATGTGCAAGTTTAGATGGGGTGGACGTCATGTGGCATGTTTATACTATGAAATCAAAATGTTCACCTCAAATTATTTTCTTTTTTCTAAGTGGGACTAAATGCTATAATGTACATAGTGTCACCCTTGTCAAAGTGCTTAGATAGCATCCAATGAGAAACCAGCTACCTTCATATAGATCCTCTATAAATGAACCATGCGCTTTAAAGACAGAAATGATCACCCTTAGATGAGAGCTACTCTAAAACCTCGTGCTTACATCATCACCCTCAAAAACCGTTTCTTCTTCATTTTCATATCTTGCTCTAGAAAGCATATCTGCAACTTGGTTATCTTTACTTGCAATATGCTTAAATTCTAGATTCAAGGACTTTATGTAGGCATTCCATCTCAACATGGCAAGGTCAGGAGTTGAGAAACTTCTGATAATTACAAGAAGGGGTAGACAATCAATCTCCACTATTACATTTGCTCCTACCAAATACTCTTTATTACATTTGAGCATTGTGATTGCTTCCCATAATTCTCTTTTTACCTATGGATAATTGCATTGACGAGAACTTATGAC
Source organism: Adiantum capillus-veneris (assembly GCF_014529385.1). Taxonomy (NCBI): domain Eukaryota; kingdom Viridiplantae; phylum Streptophyta; class Polypodiopsida; order Polypodiales; family Pteridaceae; genus Adiantum; species Adiantum capillus-veneris. Next base: position 128,041,362 of record NC_140949.1, read on the forward strand.
CTTTGCTCCAAATCTCACCACATATTGCTTGCTATCTTCATCATGCCCAATCACCCATCCAATTCTTGTGGGACTAGTATCCACCGTCACAATCATATGTCTTCCATATTCATAGTGTGCTTTCCTCAATGTTGGAGACATAAGCAATAACTTCTTTAATTTCCTCATGGCATGTGTATGCATTTCTTCCTATTGAAATTTTTGGTTCTCAGAAGTTGATAAAAAATTTCTTCTACATGCAGATAATGTGGAATCCAGATAACATAAAACACACATGCACCCAAGAACCTGAAAACCTTAGTCACATTTATAAATTTCTCTTTCATTCTTTGAATTACATCATTCTTACGGACAAGGTCTTCTACCATATGGCTTGTGTATATTACCCTGAGAGATACCCCTCCCCGGGGTGTTTGCAAAAAATATACAATTTACATCTTTATATAATTTTTCAATATACATTAGAGTTGCGAAAACATTTGCATAAGAGAGGAGTTCTCAACACCCAACCAAGCATGGAGTTTAGGCCATGAGCCGGACTACATCCAGAGGTACGACTAGTGCTACCCCTGAATGGGTGTTATAAATGAAAGCGTACTCAAGAAAAATAATAACATTGTGGAGGGTGAATATATGTGTACACCGCTATCGGAAAGTGTGCGGTCTAGCTAGGAAGGTGCAGAACCTCTGGCTATGAGAGTTCATGATGAGAGTCACAAACACTATGAAAAAGCATTTGCGGAGAATCACCAACCCTCTTTCTAAGGGTGACAAAAAATCTAAGAGTGTTTGTGACAGCAAAGTCACAAACCCTTTTTCCTATCGTGCTTGGAGTCTGCTTGTTTTTGTAGTCGAGATTATGATGAGAGGATCACCAAATCACATTCAATTTCACTGTAATAGACCATTGAAAAACACTAATGTTTCAGCCATGAAACCTTGATGCTCATACAAGGACAATTCTCAATCAAAAACCAATCCTCTTTCATGGTATCATTAACCTCTCCCCCAATTACATAGTCGTAACATCAAACAGTCGAAAGGAATGCTCAAGCTTCCACCTTCTTGGCGACCATTTTCTGATTTTGCATAGATTTATGAGCTTCTAAAGTGAAGCCCAAACACCTTTCTTTTCCTAAAATATGCTTGAACTCAGAATTCAAGGACTTCCGGTAGGCTATCCATTGCAGCATTGCATATTCAGGAGTCGAACAATTTGTGATCATTCCAAGAAGAGGCAAACAATCAGTTTCCACAACCACTGATGCCCCCATCAAGTACTCATTGTCACACCTCAATGCTGTAACCACCCCCCATAGTTCCCTTTTTACTTGTGCATAATCGCGTTGGCGAGAACTCAGAATTTTGGCTCCAAATCTCACCACATAGCTTTTTCCTTCATCATCATCTTGCCCTACTTCCCATCCTATCCTTGTAGGACTCATGTCCATTGTCACAATGACAGGTCTCTCACATGGATAGTCTACCTTTCTCAAGGTTGGCAATGAAAGAAGTAGCTTCTTTAGCTTTCTCATGGCTTTTGTGTGCTCTTCATCCCATAGAAACTTCTGATTCTTTCTCAATAACTTATAAAGGGGATCTGCTACATGTGCTTAATGTGGTATCCAAATAAGATAAAAGATGCAAGCTCCAAGAAATCTTTGAACTTTAGTTATAGTTGTACATGTTTCTTTCATGTTTTTGATTGCATCCATCTTTTTTGGACAAGGCCTTCTACCATAAGGACCACACATATGCCCCACAATCAACACTCCATTAACACCAAATACAGATTTTTTCCCTGATAGGGTAAGATTAAATTCTTCCACCTTTGACAAAATCTTCTCACAATCTTCGATATGGTCTGCAACAAACTTACGACACCCCCTTGAATCCATAGCTCCATCTTTATCTTTGTCATCACATCCTTTGATGAGCACATCATCAAGAAATGGCATTGTGATTTGAGGTATGAAGTCACGTTTAATCTTGTTCATCCCATTCATCATATGTGCAACTGAATTTGTAGCTCCTTGAGGTAAGGTACACATCCTTACCAGTCCCAAAGGTGTTTTCAGAGTTGTCAGATCTCTACTCTCAATATCTAGCTAAAATTGATCGTACCCTGAATAGAGATCTCCCATTGAGTAAATTGACCTTCTTGCAAACGCCTCTATAAATTCATCCACTATAGGTCCTGTACCCACATTCCTGATGGTAACCTTGTTTACAGGTTGCATATCTTGTATGAGCCGCAAAGCTCCATTCTTCTTAGGCACAATGAACCACCTGTTTGAATATGGCGCACAAGAAGGCTCCAAGATACCCACGCTAATCTTTTCATTCAGTAGTTCTATTAACTTTGGCAAATGTGCTTTTGGAACCGAAATTGGGCATAGATTTCAAGGTACATGAGGGATAGTGAAGATCACCATAGGTGAACAACATTAGGATCAACACACCCTATCTCATGTGGCTGGAAAGCAAAAGCCTTACCATGTCTTGAAAGCATTTCTTTAAAACTCTTCTTCTCTTCTTCTGTTAAAAACTCTTCACAGCCAACTTTTTTCTCTTTTAGGGACTCCATTGTGAACTTGTGTCCAGTTCTTTTTGGATCCCTGAGACTCGGCTACAAAGAAGCTTGCTCTAGCTTTTACCTGCAATCTGATGGTAAAGGTAAGGCCACTGGTCTCACTTTCTTTGCCACCGTTTTGTACTTGGTCTCCACATGCACTTCCGGTCCTTCATTAGCATTGAAATCTTTCTGATCTTCAAAAGACTCAATCACATCATACATTTCCATAGAGCATACTTCCACAATGTGGGTTCCATCTTGCATGCTAGAGTCCATTATAGCCTCGAGCTCAAGCATAGTATCTACATGAGAAACTTGTTCAAAGAAACCTGAAATGCATTCACTATCCTCTATGAAACCATTTTCTTTCAAGTATTTATGCACACTATATACATATTGTTGTGCACTTCTTTTCATATCCTCAAGCTTCATAAAACATACTGACCCATGCTCTGTTAATCCCTGGAAACCTGTAGAAAAATATTCTTCTTGCTTTGGGTCAGGCGCAAATCTTTTTCTTCTTGTACCATTGCAATCCCCCTTCACAATGATACATGGCCAAAATCCCTTGTCTCCCTGTACTCTTTGAACTCTTTGTTTGCTTTTGGTAGAGGATACTCACGAAGACTATTGCAGTTCCTCTCGTGATTCACACATACAGTCAAAAATTTCTCCAAATATGCCTTGATTTCCTAGTACACGACCGGATCTAAGGTTCATAAAGACTTGTAAAGCCCCATGTGAACGGCTGTGATGTATGGCTGCCTAAGGATAAGAGGATAGGTAGACATCTCTTGCACAAAGAAGTTTTGCTCATCCTTCACATTACCAATTGTCACTTTCACATTTGGGAAAGCCCCATACAGCTCCCTTTATGAGTTATTTGCATCTCTAATCATCCACCCATGGTCTGTGTCTATCGTCCACTTACCCTTCATGTAAAGACACTTGGACATAAGATTGATCTCAGAGCCATGATTTATCAATGCAACATATGGCTCCTCAAGATCACCCACCTTGACTAAAGTTTCTGTTGTAGCTCTTGCCCAATGACTTTTGGAGTAGTGGCTTTTATAGGAGGCTTCATCTTCATCATCATCATCTGCAAATCTAGCATGTGCATCTCGTTAAGAAGACTGGTAGCATCCTACCACAGTGTCATCACAATCACTCTCTTGGACATGTATTCCATGTGCCTTAAGTGACTCCCCTTCACCTTCAGACTCTGGAGGAATAGACTCAGTGAGAGTTTGCCTCTTTCTTTTTATGATATCTATAATTTATTCATGAAACTTGCGTATAGCAATGCCAAGAACCTCACCTAAGGTAAACTTGACTTTGCTATTCAAAATCCTTTCCTCCAATACTTGCTTTAAGTTTGTTGCAGCTTCAATGTCAGATTGTAGTTTGTATGCAGGGACTTTTGCTTTAGCTTTTCCTTTCTCTTTCTTCTTCCCTGTAGGTGCCTCCTCCATACAAAACTCAGGAGAAGGAGGCACATATGGTGGAGCCTCACAAGAAGGTCCTGGATACTTTCTTCCACCAACTCTTGTAACCCTCTTTGAAGTAGAACGACCTGCATCTCCATTATCACGTCTGCGCTTCTCTTCCACAATTGCTTCATTGTTATAGCATTTTGCAAGATAGGCATGCACTGATAAAGAGTCAATAGGGTCATCCCAACCTGTTGTATGGCGTATGCAATCACCGGCTTCATATAATACCTGTTTAGTTACCTTGCCTTTTTCGATTGAGGCTACTGCATATGGCCACAAGCTATCAACCTCCTCAAAATCATCTGGAGTATACTTTAACACTTTCTTTGGAATTAGCTCTATCTTTGCCCCATAGGTAGCATCCTCCACTACAGAAATAGCATGACTAGTCGCCATATCCTCCAGTAACTTCCGCATACCTCCTTTTTCAAATTTAGTTCCTAATGTCATACCTGTCTCCCACAGATGGATTTTTCCATCCTTAAAAAACACAAGATCTCTTTTTAAGGAATCACTAAATCTACCACAATCCCTTCTGCCATGATCTGCGCCATCACACCATATGCATCTGTGCACAAATCCTTCTTTGCTTTGGGATTTTTTTCCTGCAGCAGCAGGTTGTCCTTTCTCTTCAAGCCTTGTTAGTTTTAACTTCATTTCTCGCATGCCCTTAACAAGCTCATCAAGCATTGAATTGTCACCTTTTGAACTCACAACAGTAGGCTTTGGTGTAATCTCTGACGTGCTAGGAGGAGAGGTGGTACCATTCACCACCATCTTGTCCCTACAACGTTGCCTCTTAGCAAGCCATCTTGTCCATTTTTTTCACAGTAGCTTGAAGGGCTTTCGTTGCTGACACCTCCCTTCTTTCTGCAGCCTGTTGTTGTTACATAAACATGGCGAACGCTTGAAACATTTGCATTATGCCTTGATCAAAATGCATGCCTTGTTGCTCTTGTTGATCCATAGCTTTAATTATTTGTAATTAAACCTTTAAAGACAATTATTTGAACCCCCACCTCAGCTGCTTCGCGTTGGGTTCACCAGAAATGTCGGAATGTGTGCGGTCTAGCTGGGAAGGTGCAAAACCTCTGGCTGTGAGAGTTCATGATGAGAGTCACAAACACTTTGTGAAAAAGCATTTGCGGAGAATCACCAACCCTCTTTCTAAGGGTGATAGAAAATCTAAGAGCATTCGTGTCAGCAAAGTCACAAACCCTCTTTCCTATCGTGCTTGGAGTCTACTTGTTTTTGTAGTCGAGATTATGATGAGAGGATCACCAAATCACATTCAATTTCACTTTAAAACACCATTGAAAAACACTAATGTTTCAGCCATGAAACCTTGATGATCATACAAGCACAATTCTCAATCAAAACCCAGACCTCTTTCATGGTATCATGTAGCCTCGCCCCCAATTACATAGTCGTAACATCAAACAATCGAAAGGAATGCTCGAGCTTCCACCTTCTTGGCGACCATTTTTTGATTTTGCATAGATTTATGAGCTTCTAAAGTGAAGCCCAAAGACCATTTTGATAAGCGGAAACCCTAATTCACTCCCTCACAAGCTCAGATACAAGATTGCGAAGAGGCGGGACTACATCACACATAGAATGGGCAACCGTGGAAGCTATTACACAGTAGAGAAAAATTGCAGGTTTTTTCTGTAAAAAGCAGCCCTCTCTCTCTCTCTCTCTCTTACCCACAGAATTTTCAGCTGATGTGTCAATTTTTAGGCCATTTTTCCATTTTGGACCAAAACTAGGCCATTTTCGGCTCATTTTTTACCAAAAAAATACCATTTTTCATGCAAAAAATCTAAAACGGAGTCAAAAAATCCCTAAATTTGTGGGATCACTCGTATAAGCATAAAAAGCATAGAAAAGAATCATTTTCCATCAATATACCATTTTGGGTCACTTTCCATGCAATTCTGCAACGACGCCTGCTAGCTGCTATTTTTGGCAGTTTTTGCCCGCATCAGTCTTTATAGGTGAGATGAGTGTGCCGCCATGAAACACTTGGACTATGTACATTTTCAAACCAAATTAAGCATCTTATTAAGTGGAAAATCACGCAAATGTGCCACATCCGGGGCCACAACTCCCCCAGATAGGTATGTATCTAGATGATAATGACCGCAGTAGACACTTCAACATATATCACAATATGTACATGATTGCTTTTATTTGCATACATCGAGAAGTGTCAAGAGTGAGGTGAATGTTTTTATTTGACACTATGCACGTGCCACGGCACGACACCGCGTTGCAAGAAGAGGGAGAAAGAGAGATAATATAGTGAAGGGTGAAATAGAGTGCACAAAGACATGAGAGAATGACAATAGAGAATCTTTAAATTCTCCTTCTAAATGGAACAGGAAACCATGTATTAATGCAATGAAAAAATCTAGGTATACCATAACATCAAAAAAAAGTTTATGACAAAATAACTAGCAGAGCACCGGACTGTAGGGATACACCGGTCCACACATCCACATCCGCTCTACTACAGACAGAGAGAATTTCACTTCGCCGGAGCAAGTCAGAACACCTCCAACCTACCTGAGCCAGACATAGGCTGAGGCCGCTTCTCCTCCCTCCATGAACCCGAGCTCTGAAAGGATCCCAAGTATCAGTAGGTGGTAGGGTATCAACACCACCCATATGAGTCTAGGCGCCACCCCTTTCCAATGCCCAACACCGAGTGTTTAGGCAAAGCCAAGGCAAAATCCCTGATGCGTTAGCCGTGTAGGTCATTCAACCCCCGACGCACTAACCATGTAGATGAACCTAGCAAAACAAAGAAGACCTAGGCAACACCCTCGATCTAGCAAATCCCTAAGTCAACGACCCTTTAGTCTAAGGCTAAGCGATGTAGGTGATACTAGTCTTGTAGCGACGCTTCCATGAGAAACATAGCACATGAGTCCAATCACAATAGCACTTCCTGTATTCATAAATAATCTTTTCCACGCAGCTAGACTATACAGGGTCTCTACCCTTACACATCTACCATAAACCATCTAGATCACTTTATGATCCAATTCCAAAAACCATAAACCATAATCCAATCATATCACATGGGTGAGCACTCCACCCAACTTGGGTGAGGCACGACCAATCCTTCATAACCACTTTAGAACATAACATGGTTGCAAAAATTTCGGTAGCATTTTGACAGCATAACCATATCTAGAAAAAAAAACCATGAGCCACACCGGATTCCACCATAATATCACAACCATAAATAAGGGCAAACTCGAAATTATCCCGATTTTTAGGTCAAAATTTGAAGCTTTTGCCGGTAATTACACTAAAACTTGTGAAAATTTTCCGGTTTTCTTCAAGGCAAGCTCAAAATCTAACAGGGATTTTATGAATTCGGCCGGTTAAAACACATTTTACCCCGGGAAGAGAGAATAAGGGGGAGAGAGAGTGAGTGGATGGCAGTGTGGGCGAGAGGGGTCACAAGGAGCGGCAAGAAGAAGAAGAGAAGTATTTTATGTGCCTCAAGACACAGTACCGAAGCCCAAAACAGCTTTTCTTTTATTATTTTTTATTTTTTTCAAATTTCCAAAAATACCAAAAATAGGCTGAAAATTAGCGGAAAACGCTAAAATTTGCTAGAGCAAAATAGGTCCGACCTTGAGGTCAACAATAAACCATAACTTCACACATATACAAAAAACAACTTTTTGCATTTTTGGGAGCATGCATAACATACGAATGAAAGTATTTGACCTCAAACCAATGCATCAAACTAGCACTCTATCGCATCACTTCGCCCATATGGTACTCACACAACAAACGGTAACCCAAAAAGAAAGCCACTTTAATCATATCTACCTATGCGATTCAGGATATCTAATCGTATACTCTCACATAAGTTTATAGCCATCTAATACTTGAAATCAACTCACCAAAACAAACCATAAATCATACGTAAATAGCTCGGTTAACTCACAACATCATATGGTACTCCCCCTAGGTAGCACCCCTATACCTGTAGGCAAAACCGGCTATGACAGCTCTCACAGTCGTCATCTTTGCCACTGGAGCAAAGGTCTCCTCATAGTCTATGCCATACGTCTGTGCATAACCCTTTGCGACCAGCCTTGCCTTGTGACGCTCAATGTTACCATCAGCCTTATGCTTGGTTTTATACACCCATTTACAGCCAATAGCTTTCTTGCCACTTGGCAATGGCACCAACTCCCATGTGTCATTTGCTTCCAATGCAGCCATCTCTTCATTCATTGCATCATCCCAATGCACATTTCCAACTGCATCCTCAAAACATGTGGGCTCCACATCCTGTATCACCTTAGCCATGTAGGCTTGGTGATGCGCTAGATACCCATCATAAGTCAATTTCTGAACTGGATTTCTGACTCTATTAGATCTGCGCGGTCCTTGGTCACTCCTTTGCCCTCTAGCATCTTCTTGTACTTTCCTTACACCAGGTGTCCTGACAGTCGGAATTCCAAATTCCTCATCAAGACTTTGTTCCGAACCATCTGAATCCATGTCTACATGTGAAAAACCTGATGATGCATCAACCATAAAGGGAGGTTCATCAAACTTTTCCTTTCCTTTTCGTGATACATTCCCTGTACCTGTTGGTGGAGTAACCTGCGTACGTAGTCTACCATTCCATGGTTTCTCAACAGAGCCACAAGAAGAGGAGTCTTGTGGTCCACTCAAAACCTGTGACTGTGGCCTCACATTTTGTACAACCACATCATCTTTTACATCAGCCCCAATAGTGCCATGTGCATTACTGTACCAGCTGCTCATCTCATCAAAGACTACATCTCTGCTCACTCGTAATTCTCGTGTAGTAGGATTGTAGCACCTGTACCCTTTTGTTCAAGGGAATATCCCACAAGAATACATTTCTCTGCTTTAGGATCCAATTTCCTACGCAACTCATCTGGTACATGCACGTAAGCTATGCAGCCAAACACTTTCAAGTGTGCCAAATCAGGCTTTGTACCTGTAAACTTTTCCTCAGGTGTTACATCATGCACCGCAGCTGTAGGTGTCCTGTTCATAATGTACACAGCTGTATTTACAGCTTCAGCCCAGAAATGATGAGGCATGTTCTTCTCATTCATCAATGCACGTGCAACCTCTGCAATGTGCCTGTTTTTCCTTTTTGCGACCCCATTCTGCTGTGGAGTATATCTGCATGTAAACTGCCTGTGTATACCATGCATTCGTAGAAAATCTGAAAAATCATTGGAGAAGTACTCTCCCCCTCCATCTGACCTCAATGTCTTGATTTGCATATCTGTCTTCTTCTCAATCATGACTTTGAAGTCTTGAAAGTGACCAAACACTTCACTTTTGTTACGCATGAAGTAGACCCATACTTTCCTTGTATGGTCATCAATGAAAGAGACATAATACCTGCAACCATGTATACTTGCAGTATCGGTTGGACCCCAAACATCTGTGTGCACCACCTCAAGTGGCCTTTTACATACATTGCGCTCATGTGGAAATGAGCCCTTTGACTGTTTTCCAAACTGGCATGCTGCACACACTTTATGCATACCATCCACCTTGAATTTGGGCAAACCTTTTACAATCTGTTTTGATTGCATGCTGCGCAATCTCTGCTCATTGACATGGCCAATGCATTTGTGCCAAATGTCAACATCAGCCACAACACCTGTGCCCTGTGCAAATAATGCAGCTTTTACCTCAGGCATGTCTACATTCAGCGTAAACATTCTGCCCACACATTTGCCCTCTGTGATCAGCTTACAGCCATTCTGGAAATCTTCTATATAACAGCCATTTGGATTGAAGCGAACCTGCAAACCCTGCTCAACCATTTGTCCAACAGAAACAAGATTCTTTGTAATGTTTGGGACATGAATTACATCTGCTAAGTACTTTGATTTCCCACTCTTCGTATTTAGAGGTATGTCCCCTACATGAGCAATGGGGTGAGCTGTGTCATCTCCTGTCTGCACATAGCCTGACACGTCTGGTTTGCGCATATCTCTAAACCACTCTCCACGAGACGTCATGTGATTAGAGGCACCTGAATCCACATACCAAACATCATCTTGGGTGGAATTCTCTGCAGTCATTGTATTCATTACATGCTGCATAACAAACATGTGCTCGTTTTTGCTGTCATTTGCATCTCTGCTAGTAGATGCATAGTTGCCTTGTTCTCTCTTTCTACTTGATTTTCCCTTTGGACAGTCACGTGACATGTGACCTCTTTCACCACAAGTCCAACATTCTCTACTATCTGGAGTATGTTGCTGCCTGCTTGATCCTGCACCATGACCTCTTTGACTCCCCCTGCCTTGAGACTGGTTTCCCCTGCCACCTGTATTGTTTTGATTCGATTGACCTTCCAGAAATTGGCCCCTACAACCCCTTGGACCTCGACTACGACCTCTACCTCTACCTCTGTTGGAGTTAGAATAGAAGGCCTGTTCAGAATTATTTCTGCCATGAGAAGAAGATGTGTCAAGGTTCTTCTCCTCAAGAATAAGCATAGAAATCAAATCTTGGAACACGGGGATGTCGTCTCTTGTATTCATGGAAGACCTAAAATGTACATACTCATCTCCTAGACCATCCAAGCATGCACGGACAATGTCATCGTCCTCCACTGAGACTTTAATAGATCCAAGAGCCTCAATGATACTCTTGATCTTCAAAGCATAATCATTGATGGAGAGGTTGTTCCTCTTAACCTGATTTAGCTCCGACTTTAGTTGAAGCTTCCTGGCCTTGGTGTTCACCTCGAACACTCTGCCTAAGTTTTTCCATGCAATGGCGGGGGTTTCAGCATCCTGTAGATAGCCCATCATGCCATCTATGATGCTCATAGAAAGCCAATACATCACTTTGCTCTGGCCTTGTTGCCAGTCCCTCAAAGCTTTCCTTTGTTCTGCTGTAGCATTTGCCTCGGGAATCTCTGGTTCCTTTTCATTGTCTCCTTCTACATAGTCCCAATAACCTTTTCCTTTTAGGAAATTTGTTATTCTGAACTTCCATGCAGGGTAGTTATTTTTCTCAAGCTTCTCAGTAACAATCTGACTGAAACCGTCAGACATCTTGAAGCACTAAGACAAAATAGCTGCAATCTGCAAAAACCTACAAATCTGCTGAACCTGCTATCGTGGTACCTGTAACGTTTTCTACACTCAACGAGTGTCCACAATCAAGCGTACATACAACCACTGTACTTGTACAGTAAATCTCTGTATACTGCACTTTGGAGACTTGTTCAGAAACTTCGCATCTGGTCGTGGATTGCGAACGAAGGGATTGTGATGCTCTTGCTCTCTTAGCCTCTCTTGCCTGCACCAGGCTCTGATACCATGTAAAGAATGAGGATGCAAGAGAGCTACACAAGACAAGCACAAAGCACACAGAGATGGAAAGCTTCTTCTTCTTCTTCACAGAAAAGAGAGTACAAAATGACTAAGTGCTAAAGCTGAAAAGTAGCACATATGTACATGCGGTCACTAAGTGTGAACTCGCTAGAAGCGTACTAGGCTGGCACTATAAGTGTATTTCAGCTGTAGAATCACTGGCAGAGATCCTCCGTGTCGGTCACCTAACGCGCCAGTGAGTAAATGCCGTAAGCGGCCAAGACCCGTAGTGGATGCCAACTCAAGGTGTAGAGCTCGACATCTCAACATTTTTCATATGACAGCATAGAGATAAATTTTTCTAAATGATGTGTTTTATCTCTAATATAAAGGGCTTGGGCTGATTCATAACGGTTTGTGATTTATGACCAAAACAATGTTCCTATTGTCTCTATGACGTGAAACGAAAAGGGCTTTTTATGCATGCACGTGATCATAAACACATCATGTGCATAAATAAGCGTGTTAAACATGATGAAATAATCATGGGGCAACTTCACATGTACTTGGTTAATCGATACATGCACTCGTATACGAAAAAACAATCACCAAAAGGTGACTACCCAGAAAAACAACATAGAGAGAGAGAGAGAGAGAGATGATAGCTATGGAGTTTAGAGCTTCTCATTGTGCTTTAGAATCAATTAGGGGTTGTCAAAAGGCTTTTTGCATTGCCGCAAGAGAGCGGTGATGAGAGTTACGTAGAGTATTCACCACGAAAGCTTTTGGAGAGCGTGTACATCGTGAAACGAGAGAGAAGATAGTAAGCAAGTAGAGGGAGAGAGAGTATCCTTCTTCTTCTTCTTGAGAGAGAGAGAAGAGCTTATGGAGATGGTGATGAAGAGCTTGCACGACTCCGTATAATAGATATGTATAGCCTTGCGGTAGCTTGCACCACTCCGTATAATAGATACATATAGCCTTGTGGTAGTAGATGCAACAAACAACACTCAAAACTAAGCACTCTATGCCAATTTATAGGTTCTCTAACTGCCCGGAGTGGCCCCAAGCTGAAGGTAGCGCTAGATTTGCAGCTAGGAATAGCTTCCTGCTTTTGGGAACTTTCCTAAAACAAGCGTTTGCTTTTGGTGGTCAACTTTCCCACTTACCATTCAATTTTTACGGTAAAATTGGCCAATTGAACAATATATGGCCAACTATTGGAAATCGTAGCTAGACTAAGCCGCACCGTAATGTCCCGACATAATTATGACTTTCCTGTACTGCCCCGGTGTATTTATGGTACCGCTTTTTATAAAAATAATTCCCGTAAAAATCTCGTTTGGTTCCGTCTCTTTGCTCCGGGTGACCATTTTCAAATCGGACTGAGACTAAAATTAATATTCTTATGTTTAGGTCATCATAAAAAGCACATTGCTTTTCAAAAACGCCAAAAAACACAAAAAGCTAAAAATAACGTAAAAAGTATAAAAAAAAAACTAAAATTGAACCACGGGTTTCCCTCATCCACTGGAATAAGAAAGCGAACTCACTTTTTACTAAAAAGCATGAAAAGCACTCAAAAAGCAGATTTTTACAAAATTGGACCATAGCTTCCCAAGAACACGTAGATCAATGATTTGACCTTGTTTTTGCCAAAAAAGCACCTAAAAGCATAAAAAGCATGAAAAAGCTAAAAATAGTGGCTTTTTCAAAACTAAATCAAACGTCCATTTAACCTACTCAAACATGGAAATAGCCTTGCTTTTTACTTTAGAACCTTCCAGTACTGTCAATTAAGCATCTTAAGTCAAAATTTGACAAAATAGATATTGAAAGCTATTTTTCTTATTTTTAGAAGAGACTCAAAAATTGGGGATCTTACATCCTCCCACAATTGAAAAATTTGAGGTGTCCTCACCTCAACATGAAATTTGGATAATTTAGTCTCATTACATCGTCGTGTTCCCAAGTGGCATCTTCCTGAGGATACGTTGAGACCATTTAACAAGGTGTTCAATAATGGTCCTATTACGTAGAGGCTTGGTTCTGCTCTGAAGTATTACTATGGGATATACTTCAAAAGTTTCATCGATAGAGGAAGATAATAGAGAATCATCGAGAATATGTTGCGGATCAGGTGCATACTTCTTGAGTAAGCTGACATGAAAAACATCATGTACCTTTATGTGTTGTGGTAACAAGAGTCTATAAGCTTGATCATTAATCCGCTTTGTTATTACAAAAGGTCCACAATATCTGGCACTTCGCTTCTTACACTTACCCATTGATAAAGAGACTCTCAAAAATATCATCTTCAAAAATTCTTGACTAGAAATAAATGGGTCATTTTTATAAGCATATCAACAACCACAAAAATAGAGTCATATCCCAAAGATGTAGGAAGTCCTGTAATTAAATCCATGGATATGCATTCCCATTTCATTTGTGGAGCATCAATAGGTTGAAGCTTATCGGGGTATCAGATTCATTCAACTTTAATATGTTGACATGTTAAGCATCTTGTAGCATAGCTTAACACATCACGCTTTAGTCCTGGCCAAAAGAAACTCTTTCTTACGATAGAGAACCTCTTAATGTATCCTGGATGTCTTTCTATAGGTATATCATGAGCTTCCTGTAATATCTGAAGTTTGATTCCACCTTGATTTGGAATAAAAAGATGGTTACCTTAAAGTGTAAGCCTTTGATTTTCCTTTCGTGCTTCTTTGTGCGATTATTTAAGTTCATCAAGTAGAGGATTTTTATGAAATATGGGTTATGAGTCATACCTTCTTGAATAAGGTCAATTAAAGAAGTAGTAGAGGTTGTGACAACCGCTACATTACTCTTACGGCTCAACGCATCAGCCACAAGATTTTCCTTCCCATATCTATATTCAATTCCAAAATCGTATTCATATAACAACTCCATCCATCTTCGTTGCCGCATATGAAGGTCAGGCTGGGTGTAGATCCACTTCAGGCTTTTATGGTCAGTATGTAGTTCAAATCTCCTTCCAAGAATATAATGTCGCCATACATTAAGAGCATGCACAACGGCCAATAATTCCAAGTCATGCGTAGGATAATTTAACTCATGTATACGTAACTTACAAGATTCATAAGCTACTGGTTTTCCTTCTTGAGATAGAATGCCACCAATTGCTTGTCCAATTGCATCCGTGAGCACATTGAATTTCTTTGAGAAGTCTGGAAGCTAAAGTATGGGAGCATTCAACAAAGCTTCTTTGAGTTTCTCAAAACTAGCTTGAGCACGTTCATTTCAAGTAAATACTTTAGCCTTATTAAGAGTATTAGTCAATGGAGATCCAATCTTAGCATAACCTTCTATAAATGTATGATACCATCCTGTCAAACCAAGAAAGCCACGTACTTCTCGTACTAATTTTGGTATAGGCAAAGCTATAAAATCTTTGATCTTACTTGGATTAATAGAAACACCATCCTTAGATACAAAAAATCCCACCTTGTCAGTGAAGAAGATGCATTTGCTACATTTTCCATAAACTTGATTTTGACAAATAAGTTTAAGTACTCGTCGTACGTGCTGTTCATGTTCTTCTCTGTTTCTTGAGTAAACTAGGATATCATCAAAGAAGACAAGAAAAAAATTATCAACATGCTCTCAAAAGAGGTCGATCATAGGATGATTAAAAGTTGCAGGAGCATTAGTAAGTCCAAAAGGAATAATTGTAAATTCATAATGTCCAAAACAAGTATTAAATCCTATCTTTGGTATGTCTTCCTCCTTGATTCGGTTTTGGTAATACCCTGACTTAAGATCAATCTTTGTGAAGATAGAAGCTCCATGTAATCGGTCAAGCAGTTCATCAATCCTTGGTATTGCATACTTATTATTGACTAATACTTGGTTCAATCCACGATAATCAATACAAAGACGTAGAGTACCATACTTCTTCCAATTAAAGAGAACAGGAGTACTCCATGGAGAAATGTTAGGTCCAATGAAGCTTTGTTCAAGGAGTTGAGTTAATTGTTCCTTGAGTTCCGTAGATTCAAGTACTGACATTTTGTAAGGTCTACGGGCAACTGGTTGAGCTCCTGGAGTAAGCTCTATTGCATGATCAACATCATGCTTGGGTGGTAGATGTGAAAGTTCTTCAAGAAATACATTATCAAATTCTGTTATCCATTTGAGTTCAGGTGAATCTATCTTCTTCTCCTTAGGGTTAAGCTTTACTACGTAAATCATTTCATTTTTCCTATGACTCTTCATAAGTTTGGTAAAGTTCACTAGTCTGAGCTTAGGCTTTTCCCATTTTCTAGAAATTGTAACTCTAGAGTTTTTGTAATTTTCAAAAGCCAATGAAGCGTCTTTACAATGTATGTGAGCATCATTGGATTTAAGCCAATTCATTCCTAGGATTCCATCGTAGATTCTTATGGGTAAGACTCTAAAGTTTGCAAAAGTTTTATGAACATTCAAAACAAAATTCAAGTTACCCACTGAAGTAGAAGATCTTCTAACCTTCTTACTCGTATAGCTAATTCTATTGTAAGGTTTGTATCAGGGTGTTCAGGAAAAATGAGGTTTCTGATGCACTTAGGAGGTATGAAAGAATGTGTACTCCTCGAATCAATCAATAAGGTAAAATGGTTACCTTGATACTCTATTGGGTCTGAATAACGGAAAATTGTTTATTCACTCCATGATGTTCAATTGCACCATGAGCATACACGTTTTCCTGATTTCCTTCACCTATAGCCCCTTGAGCTCTGTTAACTTGAGGTCTTCTTTGAGGTCTTTGATTTCCTCCTCCTCTTGGACGAGGTTGACGGTTAGCATTTCCATTGTTGTTGTTGTTGACAAGCGGTCCATTCCGAACAAAAGGTTGATTGCTTGGTCTAAAATTCCCTTGGTTTTGAGGTTGTCTCTGGTTTTGGTTAAAGTTTTGTTGATTGAAGTTCCTCTAAACTATTGGTGGTCTGGGTCTAAAGTTTTTTAATTTTTGATTCAGATTGAAGTTTCTATATTCATAATTGTCCACCAATCCTGTGAAGCTTGAATTGTTAAATGGACAATCCTTGGATTGATAACCAGGGTCAAGACCAGTCTAGTACAAATGATCCTGTGCAGCTTTCATACGTAATAAGTTCTCTCTTCTTTGTTGTGGATTTCCAGACCTTTGTTCCTCCTTGGGGACGAGACCTTTTGATGTCACAAACAGGAAGAGGTTCTGGTTTCCTCTTTCCAATAGTAGATAACTCTATTTCAATAGGTTTTCCTTCATCAAGGACATCTACAAAATTGGCAAGACAAAGACTTTGGAGTTTAGTCTTCATAGGATTATGTAGCCTTGACACGAATCGAGCTACCTTGACCTCTTGAGTCATCCCTGCTAGAGCATACTTGACAAGGGTTAAGAAATGTTGATAGTATGATTCCAGATCTCTGGTTCCTTGAGTACAGTCAAGAAACTCATTCATACGGTGTGAATGATAAACTTTGTTTTGATAGTTCTTCTTGAGTTGTGTTTTAAGGTAATCCCAAGTTGCAACATCATTCTTTTTTGTACAATGGTCTCTCCACCAATGCTTGGCTATTTTCTCTAGTTTAAACTTAGCAATGATAGCTTTGTTTACTACTGACAAATGGGCTAAATCAAAGTAGTCATACATGAACTCAATCTAGTCTTCAATAACTTTGCCTGCATCTTTGCCTTCCCCATTAAAATTCCTAGGTTGAGACTTGCAAATCATAACATTGAGGTCTCTATCGATGATGGTGTGTTGAGGAACAATATGCGCATTTGCGTTAGCAACAACCACATTTCCTCTAGGAGGCATGGAAAGTAAGATACTTAGTAAAATACTCTAATCCGCTCAAAGTCCTTAAATCAAATAAAATAGAAAGTTAAAGATAAGATGAGAGAAATAGGAGAAAGAATAATGAATAAATTAATCCAATTCTTACATCGCAAAACTTTGAATTTCTAAAAAGTCTACAAAGTGTCTTGAAAGTTTTCTAATAAATCCTAATGGATCTGACATAATGCACTTGATAATATCCATTGTGAGTCCCCATAGTACATTTCGATACATTTTTAGCCATAGCCGGAAATTATTTGAAGCACATAATTACTTGGGACTCATCTTTAAGCGGATACACCCATGAATGCCTAGAGTAATCATCAATGAAAGTCATGAAGTAAAGGTAATTACCCAAGGACGGAGTTTGCATGGGCCCACAAACATCACTATGCACAAGATGCAACCTTCATGTGGCCCTAATTGAACCATCCTTTGGAAACTTTGAACGCTGCATCTTACCCAAAATACAACCTTCACAAACATGTTTGACAGGTGATTCAAGAGGCGGCAAAGAAGCAGCCATATCATATTTTTGCAAATGCAGAAAACTGGCAAAATTCAGCTTACCAAAACGTGCATGCTAAAGTTTTGCACGTGAAATAGTCTTTGAATCCACAACTGCATTTGCAAAATTTTACCCACACTTGTCATACAAAGTGAGCTTATACAACCCACAACATAAAATGTGAGATGCAACAATTTCATCACCAAAACTGACATCATGTGTTGTACATCTGTCATCCACAAATTTTACTACAAGACCAAGTCTAGCAAAAGTGCAAATACAAAAAAAAGATTCTTCTTGATCCGAGGTACATAAAGTGCATCGAAAAGTGTGTAAGAACTACCATTTTCAGCAGTAAGCACAATCTTTCCATCTCCCTTAACTGGATAAGAGGCATTGTTGGCACAAGTAACTAAATTCTCATGAGGGACAGACTCAATAGAGGTGAACAAATCACGATGTGAGATAATGTGCTTTGTAGAACCTTTGTCAATGTGAATCTGTAGCAAACTAGCATGCATGCATCATGGACAATAGGATTATAGGTACACTCTGCACTAAAATCCCATTATGCATGAGGAGTGTGGGCTCAACCTAGAGGGGAATCTGCCTAAAGAGCTCACTGATAAAGATATCCCCAATGAGGAGTGGATGAGTGTCTTCAAGTGCATGCACAAGAAAAGCACAAAGTTATTTCTCAACCATGTGAGGGATGAGTTTGTTGACGAGTGCCGACTTTTGTACCAAAAGGTATATCAAGCAACCCCATCCAATGGTGAGCTTCTAGCCAAATTTTCACGGGGTTTCATGTATGAGAGGTGTCCAGCAGCATCGAGTGATCCGACTGGCTATCGGATTGCATGGGCAAGGTTTGTTGGCAGTGTCCTTGAAAACTACAAGATGCAAAAAGGGGGTTTGGAGCGGAAGATCAACAAGTTTTGCATCGATTATGGCTTGACAAGTGTCGTTCAAATAGAAACATCTATCTATGACGGTTCCTTGTCATCAACACTGACAATGTTGGCAAGAGTTGCAGTCATTTCAGGTAGTAGAGACACCAATGTATATTCATCTGGTGCTTAGCATGGTGGAGGTACTTAGTGGCCATGAGAATGAGCAAAAAAGGCTACTGGGCGAGGTGAAAGTGCATCTGTAGGAAAAGACGGACCTGTGGCTTAGAAATGAAGGGAATTTTTCTGCTTATAGTGACTTTTGCAGGGAATTGGACCAACTAAATAAGGAGCTGGAGGTGCTCAAAACCTCACCCGATTCAGATCCACGGGAGGTAGACTGCAAAGAGGTAGAGGTCACATCTATCACCAAGATGCTGTCTAAGGCAAGTTCCATTACTGATTCAGGGTGGCTTAGAGAAGATTTGGACTCCTTGCAGGTCAACTTGTTGCTAAAAGTGCCTAGAAGTGCTTTGTGATAAATTCAAATTTCTCAATAAATAAGTAGAATGTGTTGACCAAGTGGTTAGACTTTAGACTAGAAGTGCTTCATGTTATGAAGTGCTTTGAGATAGGTCTAAACTGCTTACTTGCAGTAGGAAGTGTTGACCAAGTGGTTAGAAAAAGCTTCATAGTGCTCATTGGTGCCTAGAAAGTTCTTACAAATGCCTTAAAAGCACCTAAAATTTCTTTGAAGTGCTCAATGGTGCCTACAATAGGCTTGAAAGGTGGTAAGAAAGTGTTTCAAAGTGTTGAAAGGGTCCTTCAAAGTACTTTGAAGTGCTTTGATATAACTCTATACTCCTTAGTAGGTGGTTATGAAGTTTTGACCAAGTGGTAAGGATTGAGTGAAGAGACTGCTTTGAAGTGCTCCACAATGTTGAATGGTGCTAAGAAAGTACTTCAAAGTGCTTTCAAGGAAGCAATCAGAACTTTGAAGCACCTAAACTCCTCACAAGGAGCACATAGTGGTGACTAGGTGGTAAGAAAGTGCTTTGAAGTTCTCAATGTTACTTAATAGGTGGTCAAAAAGTGATTTGAAATGCTTTATGGTGCAAAGAAAGTGGTAATCAAGTGGTTAGAAAGTGCTCCACAATACTGAATGGTTCTTAGAAAGTACTTCAAAGTGCTTTCAAGGAACCAATTTGCAATCTGAAGCACTTTAACTGCTCACGAGTAAAAGTGGTGACTAGGTGGTAAGAAAGTGCTTTGAAGTGCTTACTGTTGATCAATAGGTGCGAAGAAAGTGATTTGAAATGTTTTTTGGTGTCAAGAAAGTGGCAACGAGGTGCTTTGAAAGTGCTCTGAAGAGCTCAATGGTGCCTACAATATGCTTGAAAGGGCTTAATAGGTTGTCAAAAAGTGGTGAGAAAGTGCTGAAAGGGTCCTTGAAAGTACTTTGAAGTACTTTGACATAGCTCCTAATTGCTTACTAGGTGGTTATGAAGTTTAGACCAAGTGGTAACTTATTGAGTGAAGAGACTGCTTTGAAGTGCTCCATAATGTTGAACGGTGCTTAGAAAGTACTTCAAAGTATAATCTGCACTCTGAAGCACTTTCTCTACTCACAAGGAGTACAAAGTGGTGACTTGGTAGTAAGAAAGTTCTTTGAAGTGTTCAATGCTGCTCAATAGGTTGTTAGAAAGTGATTTGAAATGCTTTATGTTGCCAAAAAAGTGTCTGCTAGGTGCTTCAAAAGTGGTGACCAGGTGGTTAGAAAGTGCTAAACAAGTTGCTAGAAAGCGCTAAGAAATTCCTAGAAAGCATTTTGATAAGATTTGTCAAGCTATTTTTAATTTGCTTTGAATTCTTAGAAGAAGTTGAATAGAAGCATTCAAGATTGTGCACTTAAGTCCATCAAAGCATGAAATGATCTTACTCTCCATTGTTGTTTATGCTATGGTTGGCAACAAAGGAATATGGCTTTGGAATTTGAATTAGAATCCTTGACGTCTCAAAGAGCATTTATGGATACAACCATCCAATATATCCAAGAAAAGGGTAGAGGAATCATTGTCCCTTCACCGCCACCTAAAGACTCTATTTTGCAACCGTTTGTGTGTATTGGGATTGATTGTGTTGAATATGAGAAACCCCTCTCAGCTAACCACATGGCACGGGTCTTCTCGTTGGAATGTCAACACAAATATCACTCATTTTGCTTTGCAATTTTATGCAGCACTATGGCAGAGTGCACTCACCCATAAGATTCCAGAAATTGCCAAGTGCTTGGCACTCGGAATTGAGTAAACGAAGTAGGAGGGTGGGTTCACTATACTCAAATTAAATCCACTTGTCATGAGATAAGTGCCTTAACATGATTTTTTTCTTCACAGAAACCAATGCTGACAAAAGTTCTCATCTACTTGAACTTGATGAGAACAATACATAACTTTTTGAACTTGACGAGAACAACATAGAGATATCTGAGGGTTTTCAGCATGGCAAGGCTGTTGTAAAAAGTGGGGATAGAGTGGAGGACCCCGAGGCTGAACCCTTCGTGGTTAAGAACCATGGCAAGGAAAACATTGGACATGACTCCAGAAATCTCTCAACTGACAACAACTAGGAAGGTAATGAAGTGCATATATGTAGTGTTTCTTTTTTATTGAGCAGATTTTGGTTTTTTTCCCCGAAACCTTACAGTGATCCTAGAGGATAAAGTGGAGGACAAAGAGGATGTGGAGACATTACTAGTAATTGTAGATACCCCAAGGAAGAAATGCAAGCGACAATAGGAGGAAGGACTGTATCATCCAAATACAAAGAAAAGTACTAAGACCCCCCCAAAACCTGCACACATTGGAAACTTTAAGCTCCATGCGATTTTTGTGCTATTTACTTAGTTTGAATATAAGATATATTTATTGTCTCATGGTGTCAGTCTTCACTACAATTTATTGGGTGTGGTTTTTTGGGCACTATAGTAAAAATACAAGTGATTGGTAATGTTGGACACTGGCATTGTGCTCAAGAAGACCTGGGGCACTTTGATTGGAAGACACCCCTAGTAGCTCAGTTTCATGTCCCTCACATTTTGGAGGATAATAGGCCTGCCTTGATCATTAATATTAATGATCTGTTTATTGTCACTGACGACAAGAGAGAGGGACCAAGCCCGCCTAACATGGACATGTTGCCCTTCGGAAGGTGAAGCAAGACTCAACAATCTGCAACTATGTGCACCATTTTGCAGAGTGGTTTTGTTCTTGGGGATAGCCAGATTGTTGAAGTGTATGTCCTCTTATCGAGACCTAGAAAAGAGGTTAGAGTTGTGCTTCCTTGAGGCCCACGGGTGCTTGAATGGGTGGATTGCAAAAGAGGCATGCAGTAGAAGCTCATGGCTTGATGAGCAAGGGAAACAGATGCTCTTTCTAGTCTTGGACACTTTTCGGAAAGAGTTTCCACAATTCAATAAAGATAACACCCTCCTGCTAGATGAAAAATATCCCAAGTGCTGCTTGAATGACGAAGACTCCTATGTTATCTGGTCTTCTCTAGAGGACCAGACGAAAGACCAATGGGAGAAGTTTATGCATCATGAAGTTTTGCCATTTGTCTATGAGTGGAAGAAAACAAATAATAGATTGGAGTTGATCATTGCTTGTAAACTGGATGCTAGAAGAATAGGGTGGCAGACTCTTTGAAAAGTTGAATCTGTGAGGGAAAAATTATCAAGCGGCAACAAAGGCAAAGTGCTGCCTATACCACCTCCACGACCACGTTATAAAAGGCCGCCTTCTGATCTCCAGTCTCAATAGAAATCTTAAGAGTTGTGTACCTATGATCATGTATGTAGATACCCATGATGAGTTTAATAGTGTAACTCATGATGAGGACTTCTTTTGTTTTTTAAGATGGGAAAAAAACTGACATTGTATTGTGAAATTCAATACCAACTTCTAATGTAGAAACATGATTTGCTATTCAAATGACCATTTTGTTGTGTGCCTTGCAAGATGTCTTATTATAATTTGATTTAAATTGTTTTAGCAGTTTTTCTTTGGGATTTTGTAGAATATAAAAATCAACAGTTAGTGGGCAGAAGTGCAAGCTATACCACTTGTGAATTGTGGACCACATGCAAGTGGTTGAAAACCATTTGCATTATGTAAATTGGTAGCAACTAGCAAGTGGTTAAGAACCACTTGAAAGAGGCTGCAAAACACTTGCAAAGGCCTTTTGGACCACTTTCTAGGTCTTCTATTCCACTTGCAAGCACTTTGAAAGTGGTTTTGAACCACTTGCTAGTGGTTAAGATAGCACTTGCCAGTGGTTCTGAACCACTTGCAGTGGTTTTGAACCTTTTTCTAGTGGTTAACATAGTACTTTCCAGTGGTTTTGAACCACTTTCAAGTGGTTAAGAACCTCTTTCCAGTGGTTCATGACCACTTGCAGTGGTTAAGATAGCCTTTTTCCTGTGGTTAAGATGGCACTTGCTAGTGGTTCTGAACCTTTTTCTAGTGGTTAAGATAGCACTTTCTAGTGGTTTTGAACCACTTTCCAGTGGTTAAGAACCTCTTGCCAGTGGTTCAGAACCACTTGCAGGGGTTAAGATATCCTTTTGCCAGTGGCACTTGCTAGTGGTTTAGATAGCACTTGCAGGTGCTTCTTAACCAATTTCCAGTGGTTTGGAACCACTTGTCAATGGTTAAGAACCACTTGAAAGTGGTTTAGATAGCACTTGCTAGTGGTTCAAAACCATCTGCTAGTGGTTAAGATAGCACTTGATAGGGTCAGAACCACTTGCTAGTGGTTTAGATAGCACTTGCACGTGGTCTATGAGATTGACACTATGTATACAAGCAAGTGGCTCTAAAGAACTTGCAAAGGCCTTCTAGTTCACTTTCTAGGTCTTCTCCTCCACTTGCAAGTGCTTTGAAAGTGGTTTGGAAAAGGTGTTGAACCACTTGCTATTGGTTTAGATAGAGCTTGTAGGTGGTCAATGATATCAAAACTACGTATATAAGGGTATCTTGACAACTTTTGGGTGGCTTAAAGGGCTTGATATTTTTGTAAAATGTGGTTGAAGTTAGTTTAAAGCACTTGCAGGTGGATGGAAAGTTGTAAGCTACATGTACTCAAAAGAATAAAAAGTGTCAAAAACACTTCAGCTGTTGGATGAGGAACATAAGTTTTTATGAGGAACAAATACAAGAAAGCGGTACCCAATTATACTTTATGAGGTCAATGTGTTTTAAATAGGCTTGGTGTTAGAGGGCATGCTATTGTAGATGTGCTCATACACGGTATCACTCAAAGTGTAGACATTAGGCTCATTTTTCTCAGGATACAAGGGAACTTAAGGCATCAAATTAGGTGCGAGTACATGGAAGCAGGAGGCCTATCATCTAATAACATATATCGATCGGAGCGTCCCTCAACTTTATCGTAAAAGTGCCCCTCAACATAGAAGGAGTTCTTCTTTATCTGATTGTGCTACGCACCCTTCTGAGTCACGATGGATAGCCTCTTCTCCGTGAAATACCTTAGTATAACAAAATTAGAGTCTTCCCCTTCAGCGTTGACTACAAAGTTATCTCCAATGCATAAGGCATCGCTCAAATCATCATGATGGCCAAAATACACAGGTGCATCAATCTCCTCGTCACTTGAAACATCTTCATCTATGTCAGCCTCTGTTGGTATGATCCTCAAGTACTGCCATGCTTCTATGTGAGCTTGCACATCTTCTCCATTGACCATGCACACAAGCATGACATAAGGAGGACAAATTTATACACCTTAGTGTAGGCGTATTTGTTGAAGAGAAACCATTCACACAATGCATCGAATGTGATCCACTGATTTTCTTGCAATCCCACTCTATATCTCTCAGCACATCACCCACCTTGATTTCCCAAAAGACCCTATTGACCTTGTTCGTAGATGACCAACAGTCTTGCGCCAACACCGTCATGTTCACCTTTTCCATGACCTGACCCAAAATAGTTGTGCATCATCTCAACCCAGTAAGCTGAGAAAACCTTGCAACAAAGAAGAAAGGCGGTTGCACCATCAGACCATACCCAGTGTCGCTTTAAACAAAAACCCTAGTCCTTCAACCACTGGTCATGCAAAAGAAAGCAGTGTCGAACGAACAATGTGTCATGCACATTGTCATCAGAGATATAAAAATGGAAAAATTTTATGATGTCGCCCATTGTCAAGCGCACATAGCAGATGTGGACCAAAATGCTTACGTGACTAGAATACCAGTGCATGGATCGGATCTCATTCTCAATTTTAAAACTATAATTTTCTGCAAAGTCCAGTACAACACAGACAACGACATCACTTGGAAAACTCTGTAGACACTCTTTGAATTGGTTGGCATGCCATCTGTAGGTGTAGTTATGTTTGATAAACCTAGTCAACTTGTCTTTCTTGAATGAAATGATAGTGGATCATCCAATCTGTTGAATAACAAGATCTTTCCTTTTGTGGTGCTGGCCATCTTCATGTATAGATTGTGTCTCCACACCAACAAAAACCTTTTTGCAACCACCTAAAAGTTGTCATTCTGTACATTAAGAGGACATTATCTGAGTTGTTTGGCACTGCACTAATTGCATTTTCCCATCAAGAAGATGTGTAAATGAAACATGGAATTTTCTGGTTTAGGACACAAGAAAAACTCCCATAGTGTTGTGAGGCTCTCAAATGTTGACTTTGCAGCCACACATATACTGCCACTTAATGCAGGGTCACAAACATCACAAGCATAACAACAAGATTCTCCATGTACTCCAAACCTACCTTGACGCATTTTGTTGAAAGCATTTTCAGGTAGACAGCTTGCACATGATATTTGCAGCAGCAGGTATTGTGGTCCCGCAATTTTCGAACAAAAAATGAATTCAAATTCTCAAAGCATCTCAGCAAAATCCGCACCGTCGAATGCATTTCTTGAAACCACCTGCAAAATTCAACCTACACAAAAAAGCAAGCAATAAAGAGA
Organism: Adiantum capillus-veneris; assembly: GCF_014529385.1. Taxonomy (NCBI): domain Eukaryota; kingdom Viridiplantae; phylum Streptophyta; class Polypodiopsida; order Polypodiales; family Pteridaceae; genus Adiantum; species Adiantum capillus-veneris. The sequence continues at coordinate 128,067,059 of NC_140949.1, forward strand.
TAATGTGACAACAAATAACCAAAATGGCTGGTACTATCACCCTCAAGTTATAACACCCACTCTCGTTTTGTGAAAGCACATAAGAGAAACATTTACCACTTAGAAGTTGTTTTGCATGTTTGAAAGGGGCTTTAAACTTCTTGAAACCACCTAAAGCACTTTAAACCACCTATAGGTGATTGAAAAAGGTCATCAAACCACTTTCAATCACCTTCAGATGGTTTGAGATCTTCCAACTGCTTACATAGGTTCTCACTTAAGCCCTTTGATTAAACCATCTATAGGTGATTGAAAGGGGTCATTTAACCACTTTCAAGTGGTTTGTTTATCACTTTCAATCACCTTTAGTTGTATAACACCCAAATCTCGAGTTTGTAAAAGCACTCAAGAGGAACATTTACCACTTAGAAGTGGTTTTGCATGTTTGAAAGTGTCTTTGAACTATTTGAAACCACTTGAAGCACTTAAAACCACCTAAGGGTGATTGAAAAAGTTCATCAAACTAGTTTCAAGTGGTTTGATGAACACTTTCAATCACCTTCAGGTAGTTTAAAATCTTCCAAGTGCTTACATAGGTTCTCACTTGAGCACTTGGCACATTTCAAACCACCTAAAGCACTTAAAACCACCTAAAGGTGATTCAAAAGGGTCATCCAACCACTTTCAATAATCTTCAAGCAGTTTGAAATCTTGGCAGATTTCAAACCACTTGAAGCACTTAAAACAACCTAAAAAATATTGTTACCATATACATGTGGTAGTGATGTGTGTGAACACACTAAGACCGCTGGGGCATTTTTTCCCTCTTTAGGAGGTTTTTTCCCCCGACCATTGTATATACGCCCATCATTCTAGGGCTATCTATCTTTCCATTACACACTAAGTAACACACTCTCTATTGTGTGCCTTGAGCTTCCTTCGTCTTCTCCAAGCTGTGTGCATTTCTCTACAACCCTTATTCCAACAATTGGTATCAGAGCAGGTTACGTCCTCCCGGGCTTAGTCGCCAGCCGCTCCAGCACATGCCTACTCACTTTCTCCGATTACAGTGAGGTTTGGCGAGCGTTCGCAGGTCGACAAATATTTTGGGATTGCTCGTTGTGCTTAGTCTACTCAGATTTTTGATTCGGGCTCATTTCGGCCTCCGTTTCCACTACAGGCAAGTCTGCACAGGCAATTTCATCATTTTGTGCAAAATTTTTGTAAGTGTCGTTTTTTGCATAACAGGTGCCTCACAGTCTTCTATGGTTTGTGCTATATAGCACGTGTTGTTCCCACTCCATTTCTCCTATTTTCGGGCAGTTTGCACATCAGGTGCAGCTTTTACCATGGCTGACAACAACAACACAGATGTGTTCAAGATGTTTGCTACTGAGGACAGGTTGGATGGGGATAACTACCCTATACGGGCTTATATGATGCAACATGTTCTTGTGTCAAAGGGCATCTGGAATATTGTGCAGGGCATTGATATACGTCCTGGTTCTGAGGATGTAGGCGATGTTGAGGATGTTGCAAGTCTTGCTGCAAGGATTGCAGCTGTTAGAGTTGTTTTGCCTATGGCAGAACAAGCTCGGTTGGATGTTAAGGATGCGCAGGCTCATGCATTGATTGCGTTGTCTATGAAGCGCACCATTGTTCCTCACATCTGTTCAACAAAATCTACAAAACAGGCTTGGGATATTCTAGCGGGTCTTTATGCAAGCCGCAATGAGGCTAAAATTGCTTTACTGCATAAAGAGCTGGAGTCGAAGACTATGCATGAGGAGGATGATATGGACACTTTCCTTGCTGGTGTCAAGGATATCAATGAGCAACTTATTTTTGCAGGTGAAGTCATTTCAGACAGTTCCCTTGTGCAGACTGTTCTTGATGCCTTACCGAATTCTTACCAGACTTTTTCTAGTACTTGGAGACTTATGACCCAAGGAAATCCTAAAGTTGTCAATTTTGATGCATTATGCACATTGCTAGGCAGCGTGCAGCTGAACAAGCTTTTATTGCTTCTCAAAGAAAGGGTGGTAACAGCAATGCAACCACTTCTTATGGTTTTTCTGCGAGTGGCAAAAATTTTGTTTCTAGTGCTTCTGCTAGCAGCAATTCGTCTAGAAATTTTGGTGATAAGGGCAAAAAGAAGATGCGTTGCCATTATTGTAAAGCTAATATTAGATCACTTGATCAAGTCGTGTCCTAAGTTGAAGGCCAAAGAGGCTAAGAAGAAAGAGGGTGGTTCCACTGCAAATTCTGGTTCCACTACAAATGCAGCCATTGTCGAGTCTTCTGTGAAAGGAGACTGTGTTGCTGATGTTGATGCAGGATGGGATTTTAGCACAGAGTGCACTTACAATCATGCTCTCCATGATGCATGCTTGTCAGTTACTACAGATTCACATGTGTGGTATTTTGACAGTGGTGCTACAAAGCACATTACCTCACATCGTGAATTGTTCACCTCTCTTGAGTCTGCTGTCCCTCATGGGAATTCAGTCACTTGTGCCAACAATGCCTCCTATCCGGTTCAGGGAGTTGGAAAGATTGTGCTTACTACTGCAAATGGCAGTTCCTTCACACTTTTTGATGCACTTTATGTACCTGGGATCAAGAAGAATCTCTTGTCTGTATCCGCACTTGCTAGACTTGGACTTGTAGTCAAATTTGTGGATGACAGATGTACAGTTCATGATCTTAGTTTTGGTGATGAAATTATTGCATCTAGGCTATTGTGCCGTGGGCTATATAAGCTCACTTTGTATAACAAGTGTGGACAAAATTTTGCAAATGTTGTTGCAAATTCAAGGACTATTTCAGATGCAAAATTTTGGCATGCACGTTTTGGTCATCTGAATTTTGCCAGTTTGCTGCGTTTGCAGAAATCTGATATGGTTGCTTCTTTGCCGCCTCTTGAAGCACCTGTCAAACATGTTTGTGAAGGCTGTATTTTGGGTAAAATGCAGTGTTCTAAGTTTCCAAAGGATGGTTCAGTTAGGGCCACATGCAGGTTGCAGCTTGTGAACAGTGATGTTTGTGGACCCATGCAAACTCCGTCCTTGGGCAATTACCTGTACTTAGAGACTTTCATTGATGATTACTCCAGGCATGCATGGTTATTTCCACTTAAAGCGAAGTCCGAAGTTTTTATGTGCTTCAAACAATTTCTGGCTATGGCTAAAAATGTCTCGAAATGTACTATGGACACCCTCCATTCCGATCGAGGGGGGGAGTATATGTCTCATGAATTTAATGCATTTCTGGCTAGTCGTGGGATAAAACACCAATGTACAGTGCCTTATACACCTCAACAAAATGGTGTTGCTGAGAGGAAAAATAGGTCACTGACAGAAATGGCACAATGTAAGGTCAAAAGTCAAGCTTTGCCGCATTCTTTTTGGCTTGAGGCCATCATGTGTGCCACTTATGTACTTAGCAGGTGTCCTATGAAAGCTTTGTAGTCTATTACTCCATATGAAGCATGGCATGATAGAAAGCCTTCTATCAAGAACATGCGTGTTTTTGGCTATTTGGCATATTCTTTGGTGCCACAAGTGCAACACAGAAAATTGGATAATAAGGCTGTCAAATGTACTTTTGTTGGTTATAGTGCTGAAAGCAAAGGTTACAGGTTATATCATCCGCAAACAAAACGTATTCTGGTTTCTCGGGATGTAGTGTTTGTGGAAGATTCTATTCAACCCTTGCTGTCATGTACTAGAGACAGTAATGTAAGCTCACAGCCATAGATTCTGAAGAGACTTTTGCTCCCACTTGTCGTATGACTATTGTGCATTTTCTATGTGCATTGGCAGCTCATTTTGGTTGGGATGTACATCAATCAGACATTGTTACTGCTTTCTTGAATGGTGACATATTTGAGGAAGTTTATGTAACGCAGCCTCGTGGTTTTGTCATAAAAGGACAAGAGGACAAAGTTTGCAGATGTAAGAAGGCTTTGCATGGGTTGAAGCAATCTCCTCCTGCTTGGTATGAGAAAGCTGACACTCATTTGGTCAAACGAGGCTTTTGTAACAGTCCAACAGAAAGCACTTTGTATGTAAAGCGTGAGGGTGATGTACTTCTCATTGTGGTTCTTTATGTAGATGATTTGCCGATCACTGCACCAAATGAGAGACATATTGCTGAATTTAAGGCTGATTTGAATGCTACTTTCAAGATGAAAGATTTGGGGCCGTTGCATCATTACTTGGGTATACAGTTTAAGCAGTGTGACGGTGGTATTGCCTTGTGTCAAAAAAGATACATAGAGACATTGCTATGTAAGTTTGGACTTGAGGATTGCAAACCTATTGACACTCCCATGGAAATAGGTTTGAAGTTGAGTCTACATGATGCTGGCGATCTTGCTGATGTCACTCTTTACCAAACTGCTGTTGGCTGCCTCATTTATGTATGCAACACGAGGCCAAATATTCAGTTTGCAGTCTCACAGGTCAGCAAATTTATGCATAGCCCAGGGTCTAAGCATTGGCAGGCTATCAAGAGGATTTTCCGCTACCTTAGTGGCACTTTACATCTTGGCTTGTTTTATCCCAAGGGGGGATCATTGCCTCTAGACTTACATGCTTTTTCGGACTCAGATTGGGCTGGTTGTTTTGACACGCGAGTGTCCACAAGTGGTTTTTGTTTCATGCTTGGCAGTTCATGTATATCATGGTTGAGCAAGAAGCAACCTACTGTGGCCACTTCGAGTTGTGAGGCTGTTTGAGTACAGGGCAGTCTTCACAGCTACGGTTGAGTGTGTATGGATCAGACACCTTATGGCTGATTTGGGTGTTGGACAGGACACTGCCAACACTATCTACACTGACAGTCAGAGCGCATTGGCAGTTGCGAGGAACCCAGTTTTTCATGCTCGCACAAAGCACATCGAGGTGCATTACCACTATGTCAGGGAGAGGCTCTCAACAGGAGAGATCAGCTTGGCTTATGTGCCAACACAGGACAACCTTGCAGATATTTTCACAAAGGCATTGTCTCGTGAGAAGCTTGAAGCTTTCCGCAAAGCTTTGGGCTTACTCCCCTTTGTGGACTGATCATGTCCTCAAGGCATGGCACTTCCCTTTACTCATGTGCCAGCTCTCGTTCACCGCATCACTCCAGGGGGGATTTGTTACCATATACATGTGGTAGTGATGTGTGTGAACACACTAGGACCGCCTGGCCATTTTTTCCCTCTTTAGGAGGTTTTTTCCCCTGAGCATTGTATATATGCCCATCATTCTAGGGCAATCTGTCTTTCTATTACACACTAAGTAACACACTCTCTAGTGTGTGCCTTGAGCTTCCTTCTTCTTCTCCAAGCTGTGTGTGTTTCTCTGCAACCCTAATTCCAACAAATATTGAAAGAGGTGATTAAACCACTTACAAGTGGTTTGTTTTTCACTTTCAATCACCTTCAAGTGGTTTGAAAACTTCCAAGTGCTTACATAGGTGCTCACCTAAGCACCTGGCACATTGCAAGTGGTTATTAAAATACTTTAAAGTGGTGACAAACTATTTTAGCACTCTGCAAAGTACAAGCTTCCACCCTTAGGTGGTTGAAAGCATTATTTTAGGTACTTTAAATCACTACCACTTGTGTTTTTGAGGAAGAAAATGCTTCTCCAAGGGGGGAGTAATGTCAGACCAATGGCCAGGCCAAGGGCCAGGACAGACATGCGATCAAGGGGCACTATATTTAGAGAATAGGAGTCTATATATGGCACGATTGAGTGGAGAGTTGCATAGTCCAGTCCCCCGCGGTCTAACATTGGTATCAGAGCAAGGTGGGAGAAGGAAGAAGGGGGCTATGGAAGAGGGGAGAAGGAGGTCTTGCATGGTGACACATGAAGATTTCATGCTCTCTCTCTCTCTCTCTCTCTCTCTCTCTCTCTCTCTCTAAAAAACGCAGCCGTTTTTTGACCTAGTAGACAACAATTCACTCTTTTGATCATAACTTCTTCATCCGAACTCCGATTTGGGTGATCTATAGCCTCAATCGAAGAGCACAAAACCCTCTATGCATTGATGTAAAGAAAAAATAGTAGGTTCTTTCTCCATATTTGCAAAGTTTCATGGCCATCTATTGCAGTCTTGATGGTCAAGCACTACACAATCACCAATTTTCTACCACTGGGATCTTGCCAAGGACCCAGTGGAAAAAAGTTGCCATTCGTGCCACACATGACCATCAAGATGGTTAGCAATGGCCATGAAAGTTTTTGAGGAAGGGAAGTAGGGTTCTTTATCACCCATGAAATTTTTCATGGGTGATAAATTTTTCATGGCCATCTATTCCCAACTTGTTGATAAGGCACTGCACAATCATCAATTTTTTGCCATTGGGCTTGCCAAGCGCCCAAGGGAAAAAAACTGACGATTGTGTAGCATTTGATCGGCGAGACGGTTAGCGATGGCCATGAAACTTTAAAGAAGAGGGAAATAGGGTGATTTTTCTATTGCTACAAAGTTTGGTGGTCATCCATTCTCGTCTCATTGATCAGGTGCTGCACAATCGCCTACTTTTTTCCATTGGGTTCACCAAGGACCCAACGACAAAAAATTGGCATTCGTACCACGTCTGACCAACAAGATGACTAGCGATGGCCATAAAACTTTGGAGGGGTGGAGAGGGGGGTGCTTTCACCACCCCTCCTAATTTTCATGGAAGTCTGTTATTGTCTTGTCAGTCAGACACTACACAAACTGCCAATTTTTTTCCATAGTATTCGTGCTACACTTGACTTTCAAGATGACATGAGATGGCCATGAAACTTTGAAGGGACAAGTAATAGGGTGCTTTCCCTGCCCTTGAAAATTTTCATGGCCATCCATTTCCATCTCATTGGTGAGGCATTGCACAATCATCAATTGTTTTCCATCATGCTCGCCACGAGCTCAACGCAAAAAAAATTGGTGTTCCTGCCGTGCCTAACCATCAAGAGTGTTAGCGTTGGCCATGAAACATTTCAAGGGTGTGGAATATGGTGCTTTCCTTGCCCTTGAAAAGTTTCATGGCCATATGTTGACATCTCATGGACAAGCACTCCACGATCATCATTTTTTTGTGGTTGGGTTCCCTGAGGACCCAACAATTAAAAATTGGAGTTCATGCTATTCCTGGCGGTTGAGATTGTTAGAGATGGCCATGAAACTTTGCACGGGTAGTAAGTAGGGTGATTTTACAACCCCTACAAATTTTCATGGCCATCTATTGCCGTCTACTCAGTGAGGTGCTGCAAAATCACCATTTTTTAACCATTGGGCTCTCCAAGGACCCAAGGGCTAAAAGATGGCAATTGTGTAGCACTTGCCCAATGAGATAATTAATGAAGGCCACAAAACTTTGAAGGGGTGGAGAACGGCTGCTTTTCATGTCCCTACAAAATTGTATGGCCATCTTTTGTCATCTCGTTGGTCAGGTGTTGCACAATTGCCAATTTTTTTCCATAAGGCTCTCTAAGGGCCCAACAGTAAAAATTGGCATCCCTGCCATGCTTGACCATCAAGACATTTAGCGATAGCCATGAGACCTTGCAGAGGTTGGGAATAGGGTGCTTCCCCACACCTATAAAGTTTCATGGCCATTTATTGTTGCCGTGCTTGACCGTCGAGACAATAATAGATGTGAATGAAACTTTGCAAGAGCAAGTGATAGGCTACTTTCCCTGCCCCTACAAAGTTTTATGGACATCTGTTTCCATCTTTTTGGTCAAGCATTGAACATTTACAAATTTTTGCAAGAAATACGCGTTCATGCCATGCCTAAAAATCAAGAGGGTTAGCAATGGCCATGAAACTTAATAGGAGAGGGGAGTAGGATGATGTCCACACCCCTGCAAAGTTTTGTGGTCATCCTGGGTCATCTCCTCAATTAGGCACTCCACAATCGCCAATTTTTTGCTATTGGGCTTGTCGCCAAGGACCTAACAATAAAAAATGGCATTTGTATCGTGCCTGATTGTCGAGATGATTAGCGATGGGCATGAAACTTTGTAGGGGCTAGGAGAAGGATGATTTTTCCTCCCTTGCAAAGTTTCATGGCCATCTATTTCCATCTTGTCAATCGAGCGCGACACAATCACTAATATTTTGCCATTGAGCGTGCTAAGTCCCCAAGGGAAAAAATTTGGCAATTGTGTAGCGCCTCACTTGAGACTATTAGGAGTGCCCATAAAGATTTGTAGGGGTAGAAAGTAGGTTTCTTTTACTACCCCTACAAAGTTTCTTGGCAATCGCGGTCATCTCGTCGGTCACGCATTGCACAATCACCAAATTTTTCCCGTTGGTCTCACCAAGGGTTCAATGATAAATAAATGGGATGCATGTCGCGTTTGACCATTGAGACGATTAACAAGGATGACCATGAAACTTTGCAAGGGCATGGAGTAGGATCGTTTACTTGCCCTTGTAATGTTTCATGGCCATCTCGTTGGCTAGGTGCTGCACAATCACCAATTTTCCATTGGGCTTGCCAAGGACCTAAGGGCTAAAAATTTGTGATTGTGTAGTAGGTGACCATTGAGATGGTTAGTGATAGCCATGAAACTTTGTAAGGGTGGGGAGTAGGGTTCTTTTTCCACCTCTACGAAATTTTGTGGCCATTCAATGTGGTCTCGTTAGCAGAATCACCAGATTTTTATGCTATAGAGCTTGTTAGAGACCCAATGGAAAAAATTGGCATCACTGTTGTGCTTGACTATAGAGACAATAGAATATGTCCATAAAACTTTGCAAGGGCAAGAAATAGGGTGATTTCCTCATTGCTACAAAGTTTCATGGCCATCCGTTGTTGTCTCATCGCAGCACAATCGCCAAGTTTTGCAAGAAATTTGAGTTTGATATTCAAGAGGGTTAGCGACGGGCATTTTCCCTACCCATACATAGTTTCATGGCCATCCATTGTCGTCTCATTGGTCAAGCACTACACAATTGCCTACTTTGGGCCATTGGACTTGCCAAGGGTCCAACGTTAAAAAAATGGCATCAATGTCGTGCTTGATCGACAAGACGATTAGCGATGGCCATGAAACTTTGTAGGGATGGGGAGTAGGGCACTTTCCCTACCCCTATAAAATTTTATAACCATATATTATCGTCTTGTTGACGAGGCGTTGCACAATTACCAATTTTTTGCCATTGGGATCACCAAGGGCCCAACGATAAAAAAATGGTGTGCATGTCTTCCTTGTTTGTCAAGATGATCACAGATGGCTAAATAACTATGCAGGGGCAAGGAATATGGTGCTTTTCCTACCCCTAAAAATCCCATGGCCATCCGTTGCTGTCTTGTCAATCAAGTGCTGCATAATCGCCATTTTTTTGCCATTAGGCTCACCAAGGGGCCAACTACACAAAAAATTGGTGTTGTTGCCACGCGTTGTCAAACATTTTTTGGATAAGCATGAAGTCACTAAGTCATGACAAAAATCTTGCTCACTAGCCTCGAGTACATAGATGTACATAATGCTTTGAGTTTTCACAGTGCTCTTGTAAAAATTATGTATCAAGGCTTGGTTTTTCTTAGTCATTTGAAAGATTTTTGGGTTGGTTGAACTCTTAAAATATGGTTTTCAATGAGTACTCTCAATCATGCTTGATAGCCGGTGAATCCGACTCATACATCATAAGTTACATGCATTGGAAGTGGACGGTTCCTTACTTAGAAAGTGGGTCCGGATGCATGCAAAGAAAGTCAAGTGGGCTGATTTGATGGATTTAATTAGAAAAGGTGTGGCTGAGGATTTCTGGAAATAGCCAAAGTGATAAGCTCCGAGCCGGGGGCTTTACAGCATCGCATTCGGTGCTCGGAGTCACCCGCCACGCCTTCGCCAAGATTGCTCGATGTGGGGGGCAAAATAGAAAATTCATTAGCTTAAGTGGGGAGGTGGGAGGATGGTGCCAAGTGGCAATGGAGTAATCGCACATGAGGGGGAGCAAGTGGGAATTGGAGGGTATAAGGGGGGGAGTGGGTACCCCCTAAGGGTGAATCAAAGTAGCAAATGGAGCTTCCTTGCCTTGCTAATGGGGCCTTGTGGGTGTTGGGGGAGAGAGGGAGCACCATTTTCAGTCCACACCAGCTGCCCAAGTACTTGGCCACCTTTTTGGTCCACTGGACATCTCCTTTCCCCACTTGCCTTGGTCAAAAAGTGGCCGACATCTCATTTTTGACCCAAAAAAGGCCAAAATTTAACCAATTAAAAGGTGCCCAAGGAGAGAACCATGTTGTCTAAGAAGAGAGAAAATCCCTTGGGATAAGAGCCAAAAAAATCCTCTTTTAATAGTTGCAATTCCCTGCACACCCTTTTTCCTAACAAAGACTAGCTTTTTTGGAGCTTTTGAGAGATACCCCAACTTCGAAAGCTTGTAACTCTCTCGTCTGGTGTCGGAATCAAGTATATGGATACTTTATTGAGGTCTACATGACACGAGCTTCATTTTTATGGTCTTGGTTCTCATCAATTTTAATCATGGTTTGGGTTAGGGATATTTTCCGCCCAACTCTACAGGTGTTCAACATCGGTGATTTTCACAGCTTTGTGGTGTTTCTCTCCGACGGTGTGGTGTGTGCAAGGCTATAGAGGTTCTCATTTTCCTTCTTGTTTGCACGCTAACATTGTTTTGGTCCCCCCACTGAGGAGCAAGTGCTCCTATGCTCCCATTCCTGTGAAATATGTCTATTATGTAGGCAGTGAATGTAAAAGGGATGTGGGTCCTTATGGACAACCGCCTATGTATGTGCAAATTGTGGACAACACTTGAGGCGGTCGTATAATTGGATTGCAGCCTTTGGAGGGTCATGATGTTTTGTGAAGCCAAGCACTGGGGGTCGTGTTACCCAGTGTGAGGTGGATTAGGTACTGGAGCAATCCATTGACATCCCTTGAGTTTTTGACGTCACATGTAAGTGTTTTTGTCGCAATCAAACATTGCAGATGATTTCCCACAGTTTCATGGATTGCCTAATGAAAATGCATAGATGTTTATTAAAAAGTTGAAATTCAATTGCTTACTGTGCAATATACTAGACCAAGCTATATTGTTACAGCTGTTGCAATATAGTTTATAGGATGAGGCAAAAGTTTGGTTACACAATTTTGAGGAGTTGATACAGGCACAAAATCCGGGGGTGGTTTTGGACTACAACCGTGTGAAGCAAGCTTTCCTGGCACAATACCAATCCATCAAAATACCTGATGAAGTTTGGCATTAAATTCTGGGGTACACTGAGAGGGCTAATCAGAGTGTTGATGATTTTGTCATGCAGTTCACCCGTTTATGGGATAAATAGGCCCAGGCTTTGGGAAACGAGACCCCTCCATCCATGTTAAAGAAGGATCATTTTGTGGCAAACCTAAACGAAAGTCTGTAGTTCAAAGTGGAGCTAAAAAGACCCATCACCTTCGAGGAGGCATGCACCATTGCCAGAGAGAAAGAATGGAAAGTTCAAAGGCTTAATGAATATCGGAAGGCGATCCCTAAGCAAAATAATGGTAGCCAAAAGGAGGAGAATCAGGCAAAATCTAGAGGCCAACTTGTTCAAAGGACTGCTAGTACTGAACAGTTACAACAAAATATGCAAGATATGATGACCATGATGAAAGAATTGCGACTTAGTGTCCTTGGTGGTGGAGGTGGTTGTAGTCGTGGGCGTGGTAGAGGAATGGCTCAGGCATGTGAAGCTCAGCCTAATGTGGATGTTGGTCGTGGACAAGGCAGTTTTGAGCCATAGAGAAGGATCATCCCCACTTGTTATAATTGTGATGAACTTGGTCATATTAGCACTTATTGTGCAAAGTAGTAAGGATGAGAAGGGATATGTTCCCACTTCCTCAGAAAATTCCTAATTGATCTAATGATTATGCATTGGATATATGAGGAGATCAAGGTATTGGACAGGAAAATCAAGCCTCAACTTTTGGTGGTCATGTGGGTGTTGTGCGAGTCAAAAAGAAAGAAGCAGATGTGCTGCCAGTAGGGAAAAGAGAGAGGGAAGGCTATGCAGTACCAGGGCCTAGCAGGAAGAAGGGAAAAGAGAAAGAGGGTGAAGATGCAAAAGCAAAGAGAAAGAGAAAGCCTCGTAGACAATTTGAAGTGGAGGATTTACCATTGGGAGAATGCCAAACAGCTTACAGTTTAAAGGAAGTGTTAACCCTCACGGCTCACGGACACCCTATCACCTACGATGGACGCGTATTATGTATTTGGTAGAGTCAGGTACCGGGCTTGTCGGACCAATAGGGAAAGGTAGAGTGATCGCCGATGAGAGGCGCACTTTAACTTGGACATTCAAGGGATTAGTTGGTTAAGCATGGGCGCCCAAGTGTGAATGGGGTGAGCTCCTATAAAAGCCAACTAAACCTAATTTTTACTCATTCTCTCATTTGTGCAATTGAAGAGTGCTCTTGCTCCATCTCCATCTTCTTCTTCTTCACCTCCTTGTGTGTGTGTGTGTGAGAGAGAGAGAGAGGGAGAGTGTGTGTGCGATCGAGCATTACGAAGGCACGACGGCGGCGAAGCGGTTGAGCGCGGCACGACTGCAGCTTCTTCTTCATCGCGGCGAGGAATCCACCACGAAGGCGAGCGTAGAGCGGTGAGTGACACACCCTTTGTTTTCTTGAGCTTGCTAGTTTAGGCTTGTTGTGTGCTTGGAGCCGTTTGTGGCTCGCATACGGTGTATTGGCAAGTCCCTTGCTTCGACAGTGCGGCAAGGAGCGCACATTTTTGGCGCCGCTGCCGGGGATATGCCCTACACTAAGCTCGGTTAGCACTTTACGCTTCCTTGTGGTGCAATTTCTATCATAGGAAAGGCACGGAAGGAGTGTGTGGAGATTTCTGTTTTTTGCGTTTTTTGCAATTGCTGTCAAGTTTCAATTTCTGCTATTGTCTGCATTTTTTCAATTTCCGCAATTTCTGCATTTTCAAGTTCGGCGTTTTCAATTTCCGCAATTTCTGCATTTTCAAGTTCGGCGTTTTCAATTTCTGCAATTTTCTGTAATTTCTGCGTTTTTTTAATTTTCTGCAATTTCTGCATTTGTCTGCGTTTTTTCAATTTCCGCAATTTCTGCATTTTCAAGTTCGGCGTTTTCAATCTCCGCAATTTCTGCATTTTCAAGTTCGGCGTTTTCAATTTCTGCAATTTTCTGCAATTTCTGCGTTTTTTTAATTTTCTGCAATTTCTGCATTTTCTGCGTTTTTTCCTGCAATTTCTGCATTTTCTGCATCTCTGCGTTTTTCAATTTTCTGCATATCTGCGTTTTTTGCATACCTGCGTTTTCAATTTCTGCATTTTCTGCAGCAAAAAGAAAAAACGCGAGCGAGTGGGCGGCGATATTTTTCGAAAATAAAAAAACGTGACTCTTAAAACGTACGGGTTGGTTTGTATAAAAGATAGATCGGGATCGGGATCATTTTCCCAAGCCCAAGCCCAAGCCCAGGCCCAGGCCCAGGCCCAGGCCTCAGTCCTCAGTCTTACGATATATACTAGACTCACTCTTATATATATACCCTACTCCCTCAAGAGAGAATGAGAGCATGTGGGACAAGTCCTCCACTCTCCTCCTTTCTCTTCCCACTTGCACCCTTAGACTTTCTAGTTTGGGCCTGGTTCCCTACTGGAAATTGACAGTTTTAGGGATTCCGAGGGCATAGAGTGACCAAACGGAGGGCTGTAAAGCACGGCACGACCCTCTGACCGATACGCTCGTTTCGAGCTATCACACGGCCCATTCCACGACACGCTCTAAAAAATCTAGCAAAAAAACAAACAAAAAACACGCTAAAAACTAGTCACAAGGCCTCCTAGAGCAGCTTTTTGACACCTTAGGGTATCAAAAGCACATGCACTTACGCTCTGGGCGAGTGTTAGAGCACGATCACATTGGTAGTGCCTCTGTTCATACGGACACCCATTACCCATCCACGATAAGCTCTAGACCCTCAGCGGGGACACAAGGTAGCACCACCCAAGACCCTAAAATAGCCGCTAGTGATTCCTCCTCCGACTCAGAAATCATGGAAGCATACCCTACCCAAAACACTGAGAGAGAAGGCCATGCACCTCCCGAAGCTCCACAGCCTAGTACTAGTATGTTTAGCCGTTTCATGGAAACATTAGGTAGAGCTACTCGCTCGGAACCTGATGCAAATGAAGCACACGAAGGGGGTGGGGAAGTGGACTCTCCTTTCACATCGCACGTGGACCCCACACCCCCAAAGAGTGTCCATGTGGATATCCTGCCAACTTCTTACCAAGAAGGCCCTGTTGAGCTGCCTCCTTCAGAAGTTCCCTCTAGAGTACCGTTGGTGGCAAGTAAAACCACGGGGAGCAACATTGCTTCTACCTCACAAGAAACCATTAACACGTCGACTCTAGAAGGATGGTTCATTAATGATCATTGGACATACGACCTCCACACTGAGGTGTTGACGGATCTACACTCTGGCCACGCCTACCATGTAGGATGGATAGAGATTGTACAATCCACCTCTAGTGCCACGAGCATCGAAGATCAACAGAAAATGATCTGTAATGTTATCCATGGCATTATTCAATTAGAGAGGCAAAACCGAGGGGTAAATATACTCTCAATTGGCCCCATGAGATTTTTGGATACGAGCAAGGCTCAACAGCCTACTCTATCACAAATGGAGACTCCTCTAATGAGCCCCATGGACCCATCTTACGTCATTTCACCTGGGGTCTCTATGCAATCTGAGCCTCCGAGCGAAAACTTTAGCTTCCCTAACTTGGCTCAACCCTCTATCAAGGAAAACACAGTGCTCACTCCAAGGATAAGCCTGACAGAGAATGTACCGATGACATCTACGGTTAGCGCAGTGCCACTACCTAGTGTCGTAGTACCTAATATGGGGCCTCAACCGTATGTGCCTCTAGCCCCTTATGCACACATGGCCCCCACACCTCCAATTGTACCACTTGCTTATGCTCCTCGAGTGCCGCTCCCTAGCTCTTATCCGAGTGGACCTATGCCCGGTTATGTTCCATATCCTGCATCATCCACACATATGCCAAGACCGGCACCCGTTCCTCTCCCACATATGATTCCAAGAGTACCTCCACCGGCCCTGCCTCCTCACATAGGTGACTTGGCAGCGTTTGCTCAAACCATAGGTCGATCTATCGGGGAAAATATGCGTCACGCATCTGATAGAGAGCCTAGAAGTAAGGCAGTACAAATTGCCAAACTCACGCAAAAATTCAATGGGGACGAAGATGCTAGGAAACACATTGAAGTGTTTGAACAAGTATGTGATTCCTTAGGGGAACGCAACGAACTACATAAGTGCAATGCCTTAAGCTTGACATTAAGTGGGAAGGCTGGAGATTGGTATAGGACCCTAAGGGTGGACGAGAAAACAATCTACCCTACCCTTCGAAGGTTGTTTCTAAAGGAGTACATACGAGAAGGTGTGCTTTGGGGTGTAGCATCTCAGCTACAGAAGGCCGAACGTAAGGAAGGAGAGTCAGTAAGGGACTTCATTAGTCGTCTAAAGCACTTAAACTCTCGCTACCCTGTAAATGAGCGCTTCAACAATAACCAACTGCTTGATCGATTCATTCGAGGGTTGAGGAATGAAGGAATCTATAATGGACTAGTGATTAGAGGTATCACAACCTGGGAAGATGTCACTGCCAATGCAATCCAATTAGAGGACAACTTGATGATAGCAGGCATGAGGGTGTCTACCGACACGAGATCCCCTAGCTCACAAGCCATTGAGTATGAACCCATGACTGCAAAGCCCATTGCCAATGAGCCAAAGGTATTTGAGACATTCTTGACAGACCTCACCAAGGCAATCCAAGAGTCTCTTAAGGATAATCGACCCCCTCAAAATAGTCACATGTATCCAAGAAGGGAGCAACAATGGTGTTCCATTTGCTTAGGTCCACATAGCACTAGTGAGTGCCCTACGTTTAGAGTAAAATTTAATGGAACTTGCAACGCATGTGGTAGGTATGGTCACCAAGCTAAGGATTGTTTAATGCTCAAACGTATGATGGCAAATAGACCACCTGTAGCCTGGACGGATGCGCCTCGAGCTCCTGTATTGATGCCTACTCCACCTGTTGAGCAACTACCGCAACACATGGTCCCTAGATCTCAAAATGTTGTACAAGCTACACTGTTACCACCTCCTGTGCTAGGACCACAGCCCCCGCATCCAAGAGTCCCCCCTATGAACCAAGTGGGTTGCGAGCCATCAAATGCTTATGCAGATGGCTGTGAGGAGGAAATAGACACTAGTATTGCCTACGGTCTTGATACATTGGAAGAATGTCCTATATACTACATGGAAGATTGTTGGGGACAAGTCAAGCCGGTTTATCAAGCTGCTGCTCTCGCATCCAGAGGTCAAAATATCAACACCCAGGCTAGGAGGCCACCTCTTCAATGCTACGAGTGTGGTGGACCACATCGAGTAGCGGAGTGCCCTATTAGGCTGCAAAAGAATGCTGCACAGATGCAAATGAATCAAGGGAGCACGTCTGCAATGCCAATACTCACATGTAATCGTTGTGGCATAGATCACTTGATTGCCCAATGCCCCTATAACCCAAATGCGCCTAAAATCACACCCCTAAATTTGGTTGAAATTGCTAGTGTGACATCACCAATACCACCCGTCGCACCCGCTTATGCGATTACACGGTCCATGCTTCAAGGGCCAGGACATATCCTCGAAGAGAGAGATACCGCGTCAATTATCCAAGCAAAGAAAAAGAAGACACGAAGGAAGAAGTCGCAGAATACGGAAAATTCAAAGCCAAGTTCCAAAACAAACATAGGAACAGGAGATGACCCCGTGTATATGAATGACCTCGAGGATGATTCAGATTCAATCGAGACAATGGAGACTAGAACCAATACCACAAAGGGAAAGACCGACAAGGAAAACCGTAACATGGGACCAAATGAAAACCGAATAAGAGAAAACCATAAAGAGCCTCTGAAAACACCACAAGTGTTTCCAAATTCAATCCAAGACCCCCAAGATAAACCGCAGGGGCAAAAAGGGAAGAATCGTAAAAAGAAGATTGGGACGTACCCAAACCCTGTAGACGAGATTAAGCAGGTGAAACATCTAAGAGGTTTAGTGGAGGAGACTCAAAGGAAACTAGAACCAGAACCCATGCATATCAAAATTCATGACACAGTGTTTCCCACGCAAGTTCATCCACCCCACATGAACCATAGACCGTTAGCCATATCTAGTATCATCCAAGAAGAGAGTGAGGACAGGACATCAGAAAGTGAGCATACACCCTTCTTGTTGGAAAGGATGTTTAACGAAGGAATACCTGATCCCATTGAGGAATATGAGATTCCATCCTCACCAGTTCCTAGTCAAGGACCTACACCCTGCAAACCGCCAATGAATGTTGCCAAACTAGTGGACTTCATGTCTTCTGAGGTCCGAACCACGATCATAGCAAAGCTGTATGGAGATCCTGAGTTATTCCTTGCACTTCGAGCATTCCTTAACGGAGAGCTACGAACGGGATTACCGCAGTTTGCGCAACCAAATAGGCCTGACTCGATTATGATTGATGAGGAAAATCATGTGCAATCACTTGACTTAGATGGACACGAGTCTGTGATCGAGGTACCCATTAACGAATTAGGGCAGTATTTTGAAGGCGACGAGTCTAATGCGACCCTACCCATCACTACCAAGGGATTAACTATAAAGGGAATTCTTGATGGTGGTGCGGGAGTTAGCATCGTTACAAAAGATTGTTGGGAATCCATGGGAAAACCCCGCCTCAGTGTTACTAACATTGTGGTAAAGATGGCAAATGGTACCATAGCCAAACCTATGGGGATGCTCAAGGATCTTAAGATCAAAGTTCTAGGACACAAGGTACGACATACGTTCATTGTAATGGATTTCTCTAAACACCTTATGTCATATGAAATGATTTTAGGACGACCATTCATGAGGGAAGCACAAATGGTTCACGATTGGTCTAAAAATCATGTCTATTTGCAATTCCAAGACTCTGTCCTTAGAGTGGATTTGGTGACTGGTAAGGTACACCCCTTAGGGAGTAAAACCATTATTGATCATCGCTCTGACACCACAGTTCACTCGGCCCCACTACAATATTGTTACACTTGTAAGAAGGATACAGACATTGGCCAAGATTCTCCTTACATGGATGTGTTACCGGGTATGACGGAATCAGACAATGTGGATTGGTTCCACCTAGCATCAACCATAGACACTTGGGGAAATAGGGGGACGACCTGGGTAACACCTAAGGGGGATGAAATGCCTATACCCTTAAATATGCTACAAGCAATGCATATCGCTTCCGACAAGACTCATCCTAATGTAACGAAGAAAACATACAAGTGGGTCCCTAAAGCTTCTTTAGTGACCATAGCTAGTGCTAAAAAATAGAATCCTTGTAAGAAACGTACCACTCGCTCCAAGAAAAGTAAGAAAATGTTGCGATGGATCCCTAAACGACTATTGGAAGCCCAAGGCTACTATCAAGGAAATGATCAAATCTGGGTTCCAAAACGTAGATTGTGCTCTTACCTATCACCTGGCCCAAGTGAGCCCAATCCCGTAGCTCCAAAACGAATCAATGATCGTGGAAAGAAAAAAATCACAGAATGCTACACACCCGCTCCCGAGCTAGTTTGGGTACCAAAGAAAGAACGATTTGTTCCACCTAGCTCAGGAAGGGGGGAGTCCCATAAAGCTTCTAGCTCATCATGTAATACATCCATAGAGGTAAAAGATTCTGCACAGCCTCCATCTATAGTAATGGACCTCAATGAAGCTACAAAAGAATCCACACCTCCCAGTGTTCAAGAATCACCTAATGAACCACTTCAAGTTCGATCCTGGGAGAGTACCTTACCACCCTTGTAACTTGACAAGGCACCAAGGGTAATAACAAACTACTGGCAAAAATCCTCACCTATTACCAACTGGAACAATTGGTTTCAAAGGGTGACAAGCTCATTTCAAACGGTATGATCTACCCAAGGAAGGGGGGAGTGTTTGTGGACATTCATCATTCATTTGTTTCCCTCTCAACCTTTTTCCCTGACCTATCAATTCCAATCTTAGGGAATGTACATATAAAGCTTTATATCACAAAAAAAAAAAAAAAGAGCAAGAGCAATTAGCAAACGAGTATGCACAATAAAAGTCAAAACATTGACTCAGACCTACACATGTCACATTTGGTACAGTGAAACAGAAACCTATGCCATAAAACACCTTTGATCCTCATCACTTGAGTGATGGAGGGTAGGTAAGATTAGTACGATAGGAGTGTTTCTATTTTAGAGTTGAGTGATTAGCAAAGTTCTCTTTTCCCACTAATGTGCCTCCTGGAGGTATTCCTTTTGTTTCCTAGTGTGTACAGGAGCGTGTTGCTATTGATAGGATTTGGACCTTCATGGAACCTTCAAATCAAGCGCGACCATCAACACAAACAGGTGTTTCTTATCCATTAGCATTGCCCTTATCTTTTTGCATCCATGTTTGTCTGCTTTGATTGTGATTGGTAGCATAATATTCAGCGCATTTGCTTAGTATCAAACATTTAATTCAATGTAATGTTTTGTCATAATCACTTGTCTAGGTTTAAAAATCAAGCAGTCCGACTAAGCTAGTTTGACCAAGCTAGGTATTAGAAATCTTCTCTTAATACCATGGGGAATGCCTTCCTAATAAGCAATGGTTACTTAGGTTCTTAATCCGATTTAGGCAGCATTGTATGAAATGTACTAGGGCTTTCTAGTGGGCTTAACCCTATCGACCTTTAGCTTAAGTATTATAAAGGGAGTTTACTAATGTGATGAGCCTGGGGAGTGTATCAATGTTATATGACCCCCCAAAGTTACAAAATTTAAATGCTGAAAATGAACAAGCAAAAAATCAAAGTGCCACAATGTAAAATTTTAAGCTGGAAGAGAAATCTCAGCTTGATTTGGTACTTCACTCACATGTATCGCCTATGGTACTAGAGCCCTAGAGGTTCCCAGTGTGGGCGCTTTTCCTTGAAAAGCAAAAAACCCAAGGCATACAAAATAAGCACACACATCAAAATTGAATCAGTGTGAAAAGACCTTGGGGGGTCAAAGAAAAAGTAATCAGTCAGGCGATGATTTCATGAGAAATTCCTTTTATGGTAGCTTAACTATAAAGTTTTCTAGATATAGCCTCTAGTCAGCCCTTGAACATGAATACTTGGCTCTCGCGATTAAACAACTTAATTGACCACAGAAAATTAAGAAGCTTACCCATGGTATTAATATTCGATCTCTAGTGCCTTTCGACCGTCATATTAGCGACCCCAGACTTGTTTAATTTTCTACCTTTACATCTGTTTATGCATTTGATTACATTGCAATTTAATGTTCATTGCTAACAAATTGTTTGAAATTCTTTTACCAATCAATGTGTCTACCTAAAACTGCATATGCTTTTTAAGAGAATGCCATTACTGTGCCAATGTTGTTTGATTTTGCAGTGACTGAAGAAGGCTAAGGACATTCATCTCAAATGCTCTTCCACCTCGACGACCCAGCTTCAACTCAATAGCTTCCGAGGACGGAATCTACATCAGGAAGGGGGGCATGTTAACCCTCACGGCTCACGGACACCCTATCACCTACGATGGACGCGTATTATGTATTTGGTAGAGTCAGGTACCGGGCTTGTCGGACCAATAGGGAAAGGTAGAGTGATCGCCGATGAGAGGCGCACTTTAACTTGGACATTCAAGGGATTAGTTGGTTAAGCATGGGCGCCCAAGTGTGAATGGGGTGAGCTCCTATAAAAGCCAACTAAACCTAATTTTTACTCATTCTCTCATTTGTGCAATTGAAGAGTGCTCTTGCTCCATCTCCATCTTCTTCTTCTTCACCTCCTTGTGTGTGTGTGTGTGAGAGAGAGAGAGAGGGAGAGTGTGTGTGCGATCGAGCATTACAAAGGCACGATGGCGGCGAAGCGGTTGAGCGCGGCACGACTGCAGCTTCTTCTTCATCGCGGCAAGGAATCCACCACGAAGGCGAGCGTAGAGCGGTGAGTGACACACCCTTTGTTTTCTTGAGCTTGCTAGTTTAGGCTTGTTGTGTGCTTGGAGCCGTTTGTGGCTCGCATACGGTGTATTGGCAAGTCCCTTGCTTCGACAGTGCGGCAAGGAGCGCACAGGAAGACCTGATTGGGAGGAAAGTAGATTGTACTTTTGGACAGTTAATGAATATGGTGCCCAAACTTAAAAGGTAGAGGAAGGCACTAGTGAATCCAGAAAAAGAGCCGAAGCATGGACAAGTCAAAGTGTTGTCTGTGGGAGAGTTACCCGACATCTATCCTATGGTGAATGCTTGGCACAAAGGTGTGGGCATGGGAGAAGCCTACATTGATGGAGGTGCTCAAGTTTGTGAGATCACATAGTCATTTGTCAAGAGACTAGGTCTCATTACATGCGGAAGCTCTAGGTTTCGGATTCAACTAGAAAACCATGCCAAAGTGAAATGTTTAGGAATGATAAATAATTTGGAAGTCGAAGTTTTTAACGTGAAAGTTATGGTAAACTTCCATGTTATGCTAGCTGGTCTGGGAGCCTTTCCTCTCATTCTGGGACTACCTTGGTTGAGAGCTGTTGGTGCCATGCAAGATTGGCGCAAGGGCACAATTGGTATGCATGACAAGAAGGGTGAAAAGACAGTGTTTGATATGACTACCAAACAACCTATGGCACTTGAAGATGTGATTGAGAATGAGGAGTCCAAAACTACTAGTGATGATAGTTCTGAAGACTCAAAAAGTAGCACTATTTTGAGTTCCAGTGATGAGGAAGAAGTATCATTCTTGTTGTTGGATGAGGAACAAAAAGAGATTAGTGAAGTGTTGCAAATATCAAGGAATATAAATGATTCAAGCCGTTTAGAGCAACTTGAAGAGTTGATGCAACTTAAACAAGAACTTCCAATGAAGAAAGAGTTGATCCAAAATATTCTATTGATTTGACACAAGGAGAAATAAAGGAGTACTTAGCAATGTTGGATAGGTTTCCAAATCTTTTCATTACCTCATATCAGAAAATAAGGGGTTTTGTTGGGGATCCTGTGAAGATCGAGCTAGTTGAAGGGGCAAAGCCAACACGGAAAAAAGTTAAGAAGGATAGGTAAGGAACATATGAATTCTTTAAAGGAAGAAGTGGATAAGCTTTTAGATGCAGGGTTCATTGTGCCAGTGGATAATGTTGAATGGGTGAGCCGTGTAGTAGTCACCCCAAAGAAAGATGGGCATTGTCGAGAAATTTACGGTCTTGCCAAGAGAGCACCGGGCTTTTGGCTGTGAGAGTTTGTGAGAGAACTCCAAAAACTATATGAAGGAGTTAAACCATAGATTCCATGAAGTATAGGGTTTGGAAGGAAGTGCAATCAAAGAAGCTTCATTCTTTCTCTCTTGTACTCACACACACAAAGAAAGAACACAAAAGAGAATATCAAAACAACACAAAGATGAAAACATCAAGGCTATGGTCATATCGTATCATGGGTAATATGAAAGGATTAATAGATGAGTTAATGGCATTTAATCTTTGCCGACCAAACAGGCTATGAATTGTTCTTTGGAATTGTAGTTTTGTGCTCACCATAATATATATGTTTGTCTAGTGCTTGGGATTAATTGTGTGTACAAATCCTCTTGGTCCATAGCAAGATAACTACACTTACGTCAAAAGAAAATTTATAGTCTATAAGAGGTAGTATGATGGGATCCGGTGAAAGAAGTATTTCATTGAGCCTTTCTGGGCCAACGAGAAACACTATACGTTGTTGAAAGTGTATTTTACGGCTAATCCATACGTTAACTCTAATAGATCTCATAGAGTGAAAGCGATAGAAATTCTCATCATGTGGATTATTCATCTAGGATAGTATGTGAGAAATGTAGATATGAGAGAAGTAAAGAGATGAGAAGTTTCCCTCCCAAGCCCTATTCTTGCCCGTAGTAGGCAGTAAGGATACTGCGGGGAGAGATGTACATGTAGCAAGGAGAACCTAGAATTTATAGAGAGAATGAATTTCTAAGAGTGAGAGAGATAGGTTTGGTTAAGGAGATGAGATTAGATATATACATGTTGGATTAGAGATGGAAAAGAAAACAACAAGAAATCAACAAAATATCAATGTAGAACACATCTTACTTGTCAAACCCTTCAGTACCATTTTTGATGGACAGAGAAGAAGAGGGAAGAATTCAACTTTGATTGATACACCAAATCCAAGACCTTCTTTGATTAGAGTTGATCTTCCAAGGATAGCTTACAAGAATGGCTAGTCTTCCTCTAGGAGAAAGTGTAGGCTTAGTCTTATGTTAATGGCTAAGTACAATTAAGCATTACTACTCACTCCCTCATGAATTCCTCTCGCCAATGGCTTGAATGCTTCAATGGTTTTCAAGGAAGAAGAGGTGCCCTTTTATAGGTGAAGGGAACCCCCAAGGGTTTACACAAGAAGAGAAGAGCCAATGTGAACAGAAACTGGAAAAGTTGGAAATGAGCTGTCTCTTCATGATGTGGGCAAACTGGGGTCTAGTATTTTGATCATATCTTCTCAATCGTGGCTCCAAATAAAAAAGTAAAAATATGGGCAGAAAATTCAGCTCATTAGCTACAACTCCCATTTTATATACTTTTTCCAATCCGGACTGGAACCTTGTGTTAAAAAATCATCAAAATAGGGTACGGTTTTGGCAACAAAAATCTTCTTGTGGTCCCCTTAGCCTAAACTTTTATTTGATTCCAATGGACACCTCATGCCATATGAAAGCATGACATTGCTCCTTGACAAAGTTTTGTAATCATGCTTGCAATAATGCATTAAAATAAGTGTATCTTTGAAATCATGCCATCTAGTGTCCCACTAGGATTTGATTCCCTCCTAGTAGCTATTTAAAAAGAAAAACATGAAAAATACATAGAATATATCTATATTGAAATTTACCCTAGATATAGGATCTAGCTAGGGTGTAAGATTATAATGACATAGTAAAAATAAAGAATCAATGCTTTTTGCCCCAAGTTAAAGAGGCGGAGCTATTGACGCTTTTGCCATAGTACTTTTTGACAGTAAAGTAAGAATATGTTACCTTTGAGATAAATCATAGGATGAGATAGAAAGCTTATTATTATACTTAAATATTCATATGTACATTATAGGAAATATAATTACGTATCTAAAAAGTGGCAAGATAGATCTTGTAGCATGCTTTCTCACTATGTACGTGTCACAGCACGACAGCATTGGAGAGTTTATGTTGATTACAAGCCACTAAATGCGGTGACCAAGAAAGATCCTTACCCTTTGCCTTTTATTGATCAATTGTTAGATGCAATGGTTGGTTTTGAGAGATACAGTGTCTGTGATGGGTATTCAAAATACTTTCAGTTTATCCTTGCTCCTGAATACCGGAAAAAGACTACTTTTATCATGCCATGGGGTTGTTTCTGTTTTTGTTGCCTTCCTTTTGGTTCGACAAATGGGCCAGGATCCTTACCCCGTTCCTTGGGAAGTGTGTCAAAGGATCATAGATGATTTTTGTGTATACAGTTCAAGAAAAGAGCATGTTCAAAAGCTTAAAATGACTTTTGCAAGGTATGATGAATGCAGGGGTCAGCTAAACCCTAAAAAATGTCATTTGGCACAGCCACGGGTGAAGCTTCTTGAGCTTCTTGGGCATGTTATTTCAAAAAATGGGATTGAAGCAAATCCAGAGAAAGTGGAGGCCTTGTTGTTACTGTCATCTCCAAAAGATACCAAACATTTGGACACTTTCATACAAAAAGTTAAATATTTGTCTGGCTCCATACCTTTGGCATCACATCTATTGTATCCATTGCAGCAAACAGCTAAGAATGATCCCTTGGAGTGGTCTCATGAGTGTGACGATGTTTTTGACAAAGTTAAAGAAGTTTTGAGTACATTACCTATTATGCAAGCTCCTGACTAGGAAAAAGAATTTTATGTTAACCCATCAATGGAAGATGATGCTATTGGAGCTATGTTATTACAAAGGGGAAAGGAATCTCAGTATATGAAGCCTGTTCATTATGCTATCAGAGTGAAAACTCCTCATGAGAGAGATTTTTTTGAGATTGAATTGGTGATGACCATTATGGTTTATGCTTGCAGACGATTCAGACACTACTTGCTGCAAAATTCATTCACCTTTCTCACCAGTTATTCATTGCTTCCCCAACTATTCAATAATTCAAATATATCAAAAACAGTGATGAAATGGGTTATTGAGCTTCAAGAGTTTCAGTTCACCTTTCTGGTGGAGGAAAGTACTGGAGCTACCCTGGCAGATCTTCTCACTTATAAGGATACTCCGGTTTTGGTTAAAGAAGAGGTGGTGCGAAAGGAGGAATTCAAGACTCTGCTAATGCTTCACTGTTATACTTTGATTGTTCTAATCGAAGAAGTCATGATGCTGCTTCAGGAGGCATTGTTATTTATGATGCATAAGGAAAGCTTATGAGGAAACAAGGGTTGAAACTTGATGCCAAAAGTAACAATGAAGCAGAATACATGTCTCTGGAAGGTGGTTTGCATATTTGCTTACAATCGGGAATTAGACGCTTGAAAATTAAAGGAGATGCTTTGCTGGTTGTAAAGCAAGTGTTGGGGGTATGGATGAATAAGAACCCTAAACTGAAAAAATTATGCTTCAAAGTGAAAGCATTGCTCAAAAGCTTGAAGCATGGAGTTTGCAGAATATTGAGAGGTCTCTAAATGAAGAAGCTCATGATGTTGCCCAAGAGATGATCACTTGTGTGTTTATGGTAAAGGCAGATGCCCCTTTATATCATGGGAGGGAAATCTTATCAAAGGAAGTGGATTTTCTATTGGCAAGTGTTCTGCCTGAAGGTTTGTCGTCTTTTAAAAAATATGCATTCATAAGGAAATCCAGGAAATACAAAATGCTTGATGATGTGCTTTACATGAAAGGAGGTGATTTGGTTTTGCGTCGTGTGCCTTGGAGGGAGGAGATGTACAAAATTCTTGAAGAAAATCATGAGGGATCTTGTGGAGTCCATTTTTCTATGAAGATCATGTTGCATAAGGTCTTGCAAGAAGGTTATATATGGTCGAGTATTCAATGGGATGTTAATCATTGGTGTAAGTCATGTTTGCCTTGTCAAAGGATGGGAAAGAGAATCTTGAAGCCTGAATTGCGAAAGACAATATTTCTAGCTTTTGACGTGTTTGAGAAATGGTGTCTCGATGCCATTGGACCCTTACCTATGACTAGCAAAATAAATGCTTACATATTGACTACAATAGATTATTTGTCATGATGGGCAGAAGCCAAGGCTATCAAACAAATTACAGTAAAGAGATGGGAAGATTTGTTTATGAGTACATATGTTGCAATTTTGGTGTGCCACTAGAGCTACTTTCTGATAGAGGACCAGGATTTAGAGGAGAGTTCTCCCTATTATCCACAATGTAATGGTCTCAATGAGAGGTTCAATGGAGAGTTGGTAAAGATCTTTACAAAGATGACTCAAACACATGGGAAATCTTGGGATTCAGAGTTTCCTTGTGCGTTGTGGGCCTACAGAATTGCTATCAAGACGATCACTTGATTTTCCCCTTACCACTTGGTTTATGGCAAGGAATCTTTATTGCTAGTTGAAGTGGAAATTCTTGCTCTCCAGTTATTGTCATTGGAGGATGAGAAGCAAAAAAATGCATGGTTGAAGAGGTTATTGGATCTACAATGTGATGCATGGTTTTTAGGACCCCTTCTGAAGATGCAATAAAGGCACAGTCAGTTGTTGGGGAGATGAAGATACTCTACTCCAAGGGATCTCGAAAGAGAAGAAAAATCTACTTCACAAGCACCAAAGAGTAAAAAGTGCCATGGACAGAAGATACGTGGGAACGAGCTCTTATGCATGCCTACAACCTATATTTTACAGAATAGCCCATTCTAGGTGTGAATTTCTAGTGAAATTTACACGAGGATGTTCGTGTGGACTCACAACACAGCATACTCCGTTTTCACTTTTTTACCGACAGTAAATATTTTTTACCTACAGTAAATATTTTTCACCTACGAGTATTTACATAGATTGCTGGCACGAAACCTCCTGCTTAGAGAGCTCGCTACTGCTGCTCGCCCCCCCCTTGCTGCGCCATCGCTACCCTCCCCCCCCCCCCCCCCCCCCCCCCCACTCGCTGCCCCTGCACTGCCCCTGCGCGCCCCCCCCACCCCCCCCCCCCCCCGCTGCCCCTGCGCGCTGCCGCCCGCCCGCTGCCCCCCCCTGTTTTCGCGTTGCCCCAAAGGCTGCCCTCCTCTCGCGTTGCCATCCCCACCCCATCCCCTCGCTCGCTGCCGCTTGTGCACCCGCACATTACCCGGCTGCCCACTTCGCCCTCGCCGTCTCCCCATCCCCCCCGTCCTCTTTGCTCCCGAAGGTCTTCTGCACCTGGCTTGGCAGCGCTTTCTCTTCGGACAAGTGCTTGGCGTACTCGTTCGCAGATTTTCTTCACCGCCCGCTTCTTCGACTCAGTAGTAGACACAGATGGAGGCTCCAACTCCACCTCAGAGGGACTCGCCTGAAGTCCCCCTCACCCGACCCCGCTGAGCCCACCATTCGACTTGCTCTTACGCCGGCAGAGCAAGCGAGCCTTGCCACAGAGGTAGAACGCTTGCAGGCGACTTCTGTCATCTGCAAGGTTCTCGGCACTCGTCCCAGCAGAGGAGAGCTGTGAGACCTTCTCCAGCCCGCCTCCTCGCAGAGGTGGGCAAGATCTTGGATGTCCAGATTCTCGGATGGGGGTACTACCAGATTGAGTTCGAGACTTCCGAGATGGCCTCCAAGGTCATAGCTATGAGTCCATTGGCCATCCAAGCAGCACGCGCCCACTTTCGACAGTGGCGACATGGTTTTGACCCGGCTTCGGATGCGCTAGTAGAGGAGGCGACATCCCCATCTCAGTCTGCTTTCCGGGTTTACGGAGGGAGTACCTTCCACTTCTCTCCAGGATTGGCTCCTCCATCGGAACTGTCCTGGAGACACCTCGTACGGCAGCATCAGTAGCTGCCAAGGCGGCTGGCATCCCTTCAGTTTGAGTTTTGGTCAGAGATACCCACACGCTTCCGAAGGTCATCCTTCTGCCTCGGGTGAGTGGGGGTTGGTTTAGACAGAGTGTGGAGTACTCGGGTCTCCCGAACCAATGTTTCATTTGCAGACAGATGGGCCACCTAGCGAAGGCCTGTCCACGGAGGAGACCACGACCCGCACCCCAGCCTCAGCCCCAGCCTGCCAAGGCTGGGCCGCAGCCATAGCCAGCGACACAGAGCACAGATTCAGCGCCACCCTCCGAGCCTGGGCCTCCAGCGGAGGAGGGGTGGCAGCAGGCCCGTGGCCGTCGACGCCAGGGGCCACAGCGACAACCTGGCACTCAGAGTGGCCCCCAGGTGCCTACTCAGCAGCAATGGGTTCCCACGGGGAACCGCTTTGGTCCTCTTGAGCAGGAGGAGCCCCCTACGCCAGCCTCCACCTCCGCTTCACCCTCGCCAGCCGCTCCGCCTTCCGATCTCCCCTCCTCCTCCTCATGCCCTCCCCCGCCCTCTGCTACCGCTCACTCCCCACCTCGCCCCCCCCATGTCTCTGCCACCCCACCCCGCTTCTCCTCTCCCCCTCCCCCCCCCCCCCCCAGCCCCTTCTCCCCCTCCTCCTACTTCAGTACCACAGTCGGCTCAGGAGACTGGACCCTTGCCGGCGGCCAGGAGATCTCTTGGCAGCGCCTTCCCCACGAGTCGCCTAGCGAGAGAGGGTCAGCCCTTCATGCGGCCCCCACTGCAGATTCAGACATCTCCTCTTGTAGCTATCCCTCGTGGTTTGACGAGCTTTGACCTCCGACGCCGCTGGGATTTCTTCGATTACGGGTTTACTCGTTTTCTTGGCGATTCCGCAGCAGACCACGAGGCAGCCTGCTTCAGAGTCCACGCTTTGTTCCTTGCCGCTAGGGGGACAGAGGCCTTGGACTCAGCAGTTGGTTTCTCCTTCCCCCTCTGTGGCAGGACTGAGACAAAGTGGTCCCTCGACTCAGTGGTGGGATGGTTGCATACACAGGTTCTCGAGTTCTCTCACCACATGGGAGAACTTGGCGTTACAGATTTGCTGCAGACTTTGTGGCCACTGGCCAAGTTTGCGGTGACACCCCCAGATTCAGCAGGATGTAGACACATTGTGGTGTACTTTTTTGCTGATACGCAGTGTTTGCCTTGCTATGTATTCATTCATGAGGACTCCTGGACAGAGGAGGTTGCTTTACGCACGGCTCGCTCTACTTGGACTTGGACCAGTCACTCACTGCAGTCTCGCCTATCTAGAGGACGCTCGGATGCGGATTACTCCCCATCCAAGCCTGCTTCGAAGATAGCTCGTCTTGCTGCTGCGGCAGCATCTGTTCTCTCTCGCTCCCCATGAGGATCGTCTCGTGGAACGTGCAGGGACTCGGTGGGCCCCAGTTTCAGCGACAGCGAGGCCGATTGCGTCAGGAGCTTCAACGATGCCTTGTGGGAGGAGAGATTGATCTCCTTATGCTTCAGAAGCACCATTTGTCTGAGAGCCGCATTCGGCGATGTGGTCAGATTTTGCGTGGACGCTATGATACCTTTTGGTCAGCTGCTTTTGGACCTGGAGGCATCCAGGGTGGGGTATGTATGACTATTGCGGACTCATTACAGCAGGCCATTGTGGGAAGAGGGATTATTGTACCAGGCAGGGCTCAGTGGATTACTATGCAGGTTCAGTGTAGCCTTGTGGGTTTCCTGAACATCTACACGCCCAATGTGGTGAGTGCTCGTGCAGAGTTTTGGTCACAGATTGTTGAGTCTTTGCCACAGGTTGACCAGTGGTGTGTAGGAGGGGACTTCAACATGTTGGAGGACCCTTCTGACAGAATCGGAGGCAGCCATGCTACTTTGCATGGAGTCGAGTTAGCAGCTTGGGAGAGGTTTTGTATGACGTTGAGGGTCTCGGATACATGGCAGCATTCTGGCTTTGTGAGGCCTCCAGAGAGTCTTGCCTTCTCTAGATCGGACCGCAGAGTGGGAGGAGTGAATCTATCGCGCATAGATCGCTTCTACACTAGTGACCACTTCAGTGACTTGGGGGGTTCAGTGGGCATCCTGGCAGGGACATCCTTCTCGGACCATGCACCAGTGATCCTCACAGTGGCAGACAGGCAGAGGAGTGGGAGCACGATGCTTCGCATCCCAGAGCGGGTCTTGTTGGACTCAGCACTCAGAGAGAGGGTCGAGGCTCTATGGACAGAGGGCATGGACAGCCAGGCTCCACCTGCAGACAGAGTGGCCTCATGCCTAGCTCAGCTCAGCCACTTCTTTCTCCAGGAGTCTTTGGCTCAACGGGCTGCAGCGAGAGAGGAGGAGCAGCGTCTCAGACGAGGGATTGCTTCACTACAGACGATGCAAGAGCAGCATCCAGACAGTCCATGGTTGGAGGAGCAGCTACAGCAGGCTCGACAGGAGCTTGCTTGCACAGAGGAGAGGCGCCATGAGTTTGCCTTCCACAGACAGGCATCTCAGTGGACTCAGGTGGGTGACAGAGTGACAGGTGTTTTTTTTGAGACAGTGGGACCTCGACACTCGCATGCCAAGGTCAATCAGTTGAGGAGACCCGATGGGTCAGTTGTTTGCGAGCCAAAGGATATGCGTGCAGTTGCTACTGACTTATACCGTGAGCTACTGTCGGCTAAGCCCGAGTCAGAGAGACAGGATGCATGCAGGGAGCAGGTTTGGGCATAGATGCCTTGTCTTGTGACTGAGGAGATGCGACAGAGGCTTGAGTTACCTCTTCAGCTTGAGGAGCTGCACACGGCTCTTAGGGCCCTCCCTCGTGGTAGCTGTCCAGGTGAGGATGGGCTGACTTTCGGCTTCTTCTTGGAGTACTGGGACCTGCTTGGCCCAGATCTTTGTAGTGCCTTTCAGTACATTCTGCACACAGGAGTGATGCCGGATAGCATGAGTGAGGGCCTGATTTACCTCATTCCAAAGGAGGATGGCTCCTTGGATGAGATTCGACAGTGGCGTCCCATCACCATTCTCAACTCAGCCTACAAAATTCTTGCCAAGGCTCTGAGTTTAAGGATCCAGCCACTTTTGGAGAGCCTTATACATGGGACTTAGACAGGTTTTGTCAAGGAACGCAGTATCCTTGACAACATCTTCACTTTTTGGGAGGCTTCTGCCCTTGCACGGCTCCGTGGGGAGGACCTTGTGATTCTTCTTCTCGATTTTGAGAAGGCATACGACAGAGTTGACTGGGACTTTCTAGAGGGCACGCTACGCAGGATGGGCTTCTCAGAGGCTTGGATCAGAGGGGTGTCAGCTTTGTACAGACAGGCCCACAGTCAGGTGCTTATGGCAGGAGGTAGAGGTGAGCGCTTCATGCTCACACGATCGGTCAGACAGGGTTGTCCTCTTGCCCCCTTTCTCTTTCTGTTCTATGCGGAGGCGATGAGCAGATTTTTGGTGTCACAGCAGGTTGGTTTGAGGGGCTTAGCACTCCCTATACGGGGAGATGAGCTTCTGGACGCTGAGTTTTCCGACGACTCAGCCTTGTACTTAGAGGGCCAGGAGGCCAATTTACACAGATGTGGGCAGGCTTTGGAGACCTTCTGCTGTGCATCGGGCGCACTGATAACTGGAGAAAGACAGTGGCTTTCTCAGTTGGTAGTGCTCCTGTTCCAGATTGGATGCCAGGAGAGGGTTTCAGGTGGATTCCTCCAGGGACTGCAGTTCGGTACTTGGGTTGTCAGGTTGGTTTGGATTTGTCCCCCGAGTAGCAGATTGCTCCTCTTCTCCTGTCCATCAGGAGAAAGCTGTTACATTGGAGCTTAGCACACTTTCGCTGGCTGGTAGAGTAGTAGTTTCCAACCAGGTGTTGTTGGCGACTATGTGGTACATCACTTCTTGCTGGATCTTCTCGATTTCTTGCATCAGCCAGGTAGAGAGGCTTATCAGGAACTTCCTTTGGTCTGGTTGCGACACTCAGATTGCCCGAGCCAAGGTGGCTTGGTCGGTCATCACACTTCCTTGTTCTCAGGGAGGGCTTGGGATCATTGATCCAGCACAGCAGAGCAGAGCCCTTCTTGGGAAGTTCGTCGTCAGAGGACTTCTTCCAGGCGTGGAGCCCTGGAAGGAGTTCTTGTTGCAGAGGCTTCGTGCCAGGGTGCCTCAGGCAGGAGGCCCTTGGCAACCTTCGACCAGATGGATCTTTACAGAGTTGCGCCGAGTTGGTTTGAGTAGGAGACTGGAGGACCGATTCGCTATGAGTTTGCTTCGGTCTTGGGAGCTATTGCGGCGTGGCCTAGAGCAGCAACATCCGACGTGCACGGAGGAGCGCCTACGACAGCCCCTCGTCTGGAACCCCATGGTTAGCACTCAGAGAGGCCACTTGGTTGGGAGTAGGCCTCATGTTTCTTGGGGTCCCATGGCAGCAGGTCCATCGCGCTCTCTAGGTGACTGGCTAGAGTTCACAGGTTTGTCAGAGGAGGTGCAGGTTGTCCAGCTACAGGCATGAAAGGGGTTCAGAGCATGTGTCAGGACATCTCAGAGTCAGTTCCAGCTGATTGGCTCACACCTCTCGAGCGAGTAGCACCCCGGTGGATGGGAGCCTTCACACGAGTGGAGGTTCTCATTTCAGTCAGGGCTTGCTCAGAGACTGTCCCAGCCCTGTTCTTCGAGCTTCAGGGTGGGGGACGATTACAGAGAGTTGCAGTAGAGGCCCCGCAGGTAGCAGAGTGTTGTTTCCAGAGGATCCGAGTTGTGGGCATTTGTGGGAGGACTTGCGTCATAGACCCTGACCCAGCATCTCTTGAGACAGGACACTGGAGGCTATGGGCTTGAAAGTGTTGTCCACTGGCACGAGTACAGTGGGATCCTGGTGAGTGGCTATGGAGGGACCCATTCTCTTCTGCAGACCGCCCAGGAGTCCCTTTCTTTCAGTACACTGTTCGGCTTGGACGTCATATACTTGCAGCACAGAGAGAGGCCCGCCCCGCTGCAGCACGTCATTGGCAGAAGGAGGGTCTCACAGTTGAGTTCTTGGCAGATTTTTGGCAGAGGCTGTGGGACTCCAGACAGCCGAGGCGCGTCACCTTGTTCCAGTGGTTGGTTGCACAGAGAGCCACAGCAGTAGGGAGCTGGCTTGTACATTGTGGTCTCTCGGCCGCATGTACAGCCTGTGACCAGTTGGTGGAGAGTCAGCGACACTGTCTTTGGGACTGTCCCTCGGCCCAGCAGGTGTGGCTACGAGTTCTTCGGATGATGCCTGCCCTCTCCACGGCTCGACAGTACACTTGGGGGGCGGCGGCTTGGTCCACCCTCACGGGCTCGGCACTTCAGTTTGAGCTATCTTCCACCAGCAGGATGATAGTGATACAGGGGGCCTACACTCCAGCCTGTTACAGACCTTACTCCACAGGAGTGGAGCAGTGAGAGAGCGGAGTGTTGGGAGCTCATCAGCGGCCTAGCTCTCTGGTTCATCTGGCGGGCCCATTGTTTCCGCATCTTTGAGGCTCGCCTTGTACCACCAGCAGAGACTGTTCGTGACTTTTGGCTAGAGCTGATCCATACTCTCAGAGGAAAGCTTGAGGGACTACAGGGCAGCTCCGACCGCATGCGGGAGCGCCGCGAGGCTTTCCTTCATCTCTGGCGCCCTGGGCCGTTTTACTCCATGGTCCAGGGGGTGCTCAGATGGCACTGCTGTCCACCTGTGTGGCTTTTCCCTCCTCCCATCTCTTGATTTAGCCCCATTGTATATATGCTGTTTTTTCATTGGGAGAGTCTCCCCATCATGTTTGTTGTAGCCCTCTCTTGCAGAGGTGGATGTAGCCCTATGGGCAGCTTTCATTAACTAATAGAAGGATCTTTTTCTCGGAAAAAAAAAATATTTTTCACCTACATGGTAAATACAAATCACTTTTTACCTACAGTAACTTTTTTTACCCATGGTAAATATTTTTTACTGCACCATAAGTATTTGGTAGGTAACAGTTCACTGTTACTAGAAGCAGTGATTGGGCATCAACAATGCAGTTACAGGAGGAGAAAAGGGGAAAATCTTATGGTAAAGGTGAGTCAACAGGGATAAAGACTTTTGAGTTGAAAAGAGACATGCTGATTTTTTCAAAGAACACATGTCAAAAGAAGCCATGGTTGAGGATTTTTTGAGAATTTGATATTCAGGAGGACCCAGCAGGTCCCCCCCTGACATGTGCAGAACCTCCAGTTTCAACAGCCACCTACCTTCTCTTAAATGTTGGTCAAGGCCTTATCCCCATGTGTCACAATCAGAAAAATCAGCATTTACCCTCCCCTCTCACATCACTCTAGAGAATATCTTGATGGTGACATATCAGGTGACCTCAATCTATTGACCACCCTAAGCAAAAAGTAACCCCAATCAGCGGATTTAAGCATGTTTATCCCTAATCCTAAACCCTCTCAGAAACCTATATAAGGAGGCCTTCTCTCACTCAAAACAACACTTCACCCACTTCACCAAGCAACGAAGCTATGACGACATTGCTCACAACGAGGAGCTATGGATGGAGCTCTACTCTCTCTCCCCCTCTCTCTGTCCCTCTAGTATGCTACATTACTAGCCCTAAAACCTAAATAAGGAGTCTTCTCTCATGCTCCATGGCCACCATCCTTGCCATCATTCTTTAAGGTATTGATGTGTTGCTAGTAGGATCATACCTACTTGCTGGGTTGATTGTTTTTGACAAGGGATTATGCCATCCTTGGCTTGCTTCTCTATATCCTTGTTATGTATGATCAGATGCCGTTGTATTGTTAAGCTGATGTCTTGTGTATATATATGCTACATAAGGTCCCTAATCTTCGTTTCTATGTGCTTTGCCATATGTTTTGATGCCATCATAATGCCGGAAGTGTCACTTGCCTATGTGCACTATGTGTGAGGTCCCTAAACCTCTTAATTTAGGGTGGTGCCCCCTTTGTTTTGTTCTTTGCTTGTTTGCATGAGGCGTGGTTTATGGAGTGTGCACGAGTACAGAGGCCACCCGATTGCACTGCTCTTTTTCCCGCTATCATTTTGGTGCCCCCACGGAGGAGGGCTACACAGACCTTCAGTCCACAAGCAATGAAGATGTGCAATCTACAACATGGACAAATGGCATGAGGAGTTTGCAAATTGGAGAATAGAGGAGGAGGAGGCTTTAGAGGCCTTAAAAGCTTTCATCGAGGTCTTGTTACCAGGTTGCAGTGTCATTGAAATTCAAGAAGTAAGTTCTTCTACATGCCTTGTTCGTGATGGTCGCCAATGAAGGAGAGTAAGAAGAAGAGCTTGATATACCTCTCCTCTCAACCTATGAGTGCTCCAGAAACCTCCACACGAGCTTGAAATATTCTACATCAACATACACAAAGGTACTGTGACACACATTAAGGGAAGAGAAAGCATCACCAGACCTCTCTTTCCTGAGGAGCCGACTAAGAGGAGGAAGATCACCTCTACACCTAAGTGGCCCAAGGCCGCAACGCGTGGTCAAGCGTAAGGTAACATTTGGCTTAATTGTTAGGAAATAAGACGTAGCTAAATAGATAATTGAGTAGATTACTTAATGGAGAGAGACAGATTTATATACACGAGATTATAGAGTAGAGAGAGAGAGAGAGAGAGAGTACACACGATATACGTGGTTCACCCAATGTGGGCTACGTCCACGGGAAAGCAGCCACTCAATGGTTTTAGTACTTCAAAACAAGAAGTAGTTTACAAAGGGATTATACCCTTAATGGAGCTCCCGCCTTGCTTCACTCTCACCACCTCACACTCACCTTGTTGCATCAACTTCACACTATGAAATGTGTGTAGAAATGGCCTCCTTTTATAGGCCAAAAGGGCTACCCTCTCTTATGAGAGACAGCCATGTGTAGCCGCCCTTGTGCGAATAAGTCCAAATCGGACCCTCCAATCCGCCCATGTGTGGCCGCCCTTGAGAAGACAAGTCCGCTTTTGAATTCGGCCACCGGCCATTGACTTCCGGCCACCGGCCATCGGCCATTGACTACCGGCCACCAGCCAACCGACCGGTTGTTTTCCGACCACTTTCCGACCGCCATCCGGCCATAATATTCCGGCGAAAAAGAATATTCCGGCGAAAAAAAAAACTCTCGGGGGCCTCCGTCCCCAAGGCCTTTAAAGTTGCCCCTGATTCTTGTCCGTGAAAATTTTGGTTTCCGGTGAGTGATTTTCCTTCACGCACGATGGCTTCTCCTCATAATGGGGGCCTTACAAATGTGCGTTTTTACCACAGAAAATTACAAGGGTAAATCAGGCTCCATACTTAACAATCTTCCACTTGGAGACTGATCTCCAAACCAAACCTGTGACTGCTTTCCATTCTGGCTTCTTATCCTTGAATGCCGATTGAAGATGAACAAAAGCTCAACTTCTCCTTGTTGACCACCTTTGTAAACATGTCAGCAGAATTTTCACTTGTATGCACCTTTCCTAGCTTTAGTTGTCCCTCTTCCAAAAGAGTGCGTATGAAGTGATATCTCACCTCAATGTGCTTTGTCCTTGAATGAAATGCTGAGTTCTTCGCAAGATGGATAGCGCTTTGGCTATCACTGTACAAGACACAATTGTCTTATTTGAATCCAAGCTCTTCTAAGAATCTGTGAAGCCACAGAATTTCTTTGCTTGCCTCCGTCATTGCTACATACTCTGCTTCCGTGGTAGAAAGTGAAACCACTTTCTGCAGCTTTGAAGCCTAGCTTACTATTGTGCCTCCAACCGTGAACACATAGCCAGTAGTGCTCCTTCGAGTATCTTTGTCACCTGCCATATCTGCATCAGCATACCCTTCTAGAAAAATATCAGTTCCTCCAAAATACAAAGCATTTATTGTTGTCCCTTTTAGATACCTAAGTATCCACTTCACATCTTGCCAATGCTCTTTACCTGGGTTGTCCATGAACCTACTCACAACTCCCACTGCATGTGCAATGTCTGGCCTTGTCCAGACCATGTTGAGATGTCGAGCTCTACACCTTGAGCTGGCATCCACTACGGGTCTTGGCCGCTTACGGCATTTACTCACTGGCGCGTTAGGTGACCGACACGGAGGATCTCTGCCAGTGATTCTACAGCTGGACTACACTTATAGTGCCAGCCTAGTACGCTTCTAGCGAGTTCACACTTAGTGACCGCATGTACATATGTGCTACTTTTTTCAGCTTTAGCACTTAGTCATTTTGTACTCTCTTTTCTGTGAAGAAGAAGAAGAAGCTTTCCATCTCTGTGTGATTTGTGCTTGTTTTGTGTAGCTCTCTTGCATCCTCATTCTTTACATGGTATCAGAGCTTGGTGCAGGCAAGAGAGGCTAAGAGAGCAAGAGCATCACAATCCCTTTGTTCGCAATCCACGACAGGTCTCTGAAAGTGCAGGTCTCCAAAGTGCAGTATACAGAGATTTACTACACAAGTACAGTGGTTGTATGTACGCTTGATTGTGGACACTCGTTGAGTGTAGAAAGCGTTACAGGAACCACAATAGCAGGTTCAGCAGATTTGCAGGTTTTTGCAGATTGCAGCTATTTTGTCTTGGTGCTTCAAGATGTCTGACGGTTTCAGTCAGATTGTTACTGAGAAGCTTGAGAAAAATAACTACCCTGCATGGAAGTTCAGAATAACAAATTTCCTAAAAGGAAAAGGTTATTGGGACTATGTAGAAGGAGACAATGAAAAGGAACCAGAGATTCCCGAGGCAAATGCTACAGCAGAACAAAGGAAAGCTTTGAGGGACTGGCAACAAGGCCAGAGCAAAGTGATGTATTGGCTTTCTATGAGCATCACAGATGGCATGATGGGCTATCTACAGGATGCTGAAACCCCCGCCATTGCATGGAAAAACTTAGGCAGAGTGTTCGAGGTGAACACCAAGGCCAGGAAGCTTCAACTAAAGTCGGAGCTAAATCAGGTTAAGAGGAACAACCTCTCCATCAATGATTATGCTTTGAAGATCAAGAGTATCATTTAGGCTCTTGGATCTATTAAAGTCTCAGTGGAAGACGATGACATTGTCCGTGCATGCTTGGATGGTCTAGGAGATGAGTATGTACATTTTAGGTCTTCCATGAATACAAGAGACGACATCCCCGTGTTCCAAGATTTGATTTCTATGCTTATTCTTGAGGAGAAGAACCTTGACACATCTTCTTCTCATGGCAGAAATAATTCTGAACAGGCCTTCTATTCTAACTCCAACAGAGGTAGAGGTAGAGGTCGTGGCCGAGGCCCAAGGGGTTGCTAGGGCCAATTTCTGGAAGGTCAATCAAATCAAAACAATACAGGTGGCAAGGGAAACCAGTCTCAAGGCAGGGGGAGTCAAAGAGGTCGTGGTGCAGGATCAAGCAGGCAACAACATACTCCAGATAGTAGAGAATGTTGGACTTGTGGTGAAAGAGGTCACATGTCACGTGACTGTCCAAAGGGAAAAGCAAGTAGAAAGAGAGAACAAGGCAACTATGCATCTACTAGCAGAGATGCAGATGACAGCAAAAACGAGCGCATGTTTGTTATGCAACATGTAATGAATACAATGACTGCAGAGAATTCCACCCAAGATGATGTTTGGTATGTGGATTCAGGTGCCTCTAATCACATGACGTCTCGTGGAGAGTGGTTTAGAGATATGCGCAAACCAGATGTGTCAGGCTATGTGCAGACAGGAGATGACACAGCTCACCCCATTGCTCATGTAGGGGACATACCTCTAAATACGAAGAGTGGGAAATCAAAGTACTTAGCAGATGTACTTCATGTCCCAAACATTACAAAGAATCTTGTTTCTGTTGGACAAATGGTTGAGCAGGGTTTGCAGGTTCGCTTCAATCCAAATGGCTGTTATGTAGAAGATTTCCAGAATGGCTGTAAGCTGATCACAGAGGGCAAATGTGTGGGCAGAATGTTTACGCTGAATGTAGACATGCCTGAGGTAAAAGCTGCATTATTTGCACATGGCACAGGTGTGTTGTGGTTGATGTTGACATTTGGCACAAACGCATTGGCCATGTCAATGAGCAGAGATTGCGCAGCATGCAATCAAAACAGATTGTAAAAGGTTTGCCCAAATTCAAGGTGGATGGTATGCATAAAGTGTGTGCAGCATGCCAGTTTGGAAAACAGTCAAAGGGCTCATTTCCACATGAGCGCAATGTATGTAAAAAGCCACTTGAGGTGGTGCACACAGATGTTTGGGGTCCAACCAATACTGCAAGTATACATGGTTGCAGGTATTATGTCTCTTTCATTGATGACCATACAAGGAAAGTATGGGTCTACTTCATGCGTAACAAAAGTGAAGTGTTTGGTCACTTTCAAGACTTCAAAGTCATGATTGAGAAGGAGACAGATATGCAAATCAAGACATTGAGGTCAGATGGAGGGGGAGAGTACTTCTCCAATGATTTTTCAGATTTTCTGCGAATGCATGGTATACACAGACAGTTTACATGCAGATATACTCCACAGCAGAATGGGGTCGCAGAAAGGAAAAACAGGTACATTGCAGAGGTTGCACGTGCATTGATGAATGAGAAGAACATGCCTCATCATTTCTGGGCTGAAGCTGTAAATACAGCTGTGTACATTATGAACAGGACACCTACAGCTGCGGTGCATGATGTAACACCTGAGGAAAAGTTTACAGGTACAAAGCCTGATTTGGCACACTTGAAAGTGTTTGGCTGCATAGCTTACGTGCATGTACCAGATGAGTTGCGTAGGAAATTGGATCCTAAAGCAGAGAAATGTATTCTTGTGGGATATTCCCTTGAACAAAAGGGGTACAAATGCTACAATCCTACTACACGAGAATTACGAGTGAGCAGAGATGTAGTCTTTGATGAGATGAGCAGCTGGTACAGTAATGCACATGGCACTATTGGGGCTGATGTAAAAGATGATGTGGTTGTACAAAATGTGAGGCCACAGTCACAGGTTTTGAGTGGACCACAAGAGTCCTCTTCTCGTGGCTCTGTTGAGAAACCATGGAATGGTAGACTACGTACGCAGGTTACTCCACCAGCAGGTACAGGGAATGTATCACGAAAAGG
This sequence comes from Adiantum capillus-veneris, assembly GCF_014529385.1. NCBI lineage: Eukaryota > Viridiplantae > Streptophyta > Polypodiopsida > Polypodiales > Pteridaceae > Adiantum > Adiantum capillus-veneris. The sequence continues at coordinate 128,107,255 of NC_140949.1, forward strand.
AAAGGAAAAGGTTGATGAACCTCCCTTTATGGTTGATGCATCATCAGGTTTTTCACATGTAGACATGGATTCAGATGGTTCTGAACAAAGTCTTGATGAGGAATTTGGAATTCCGGCTGTCAGGACACCTGGTGTAAGGAAAGTACAAGAAGATGCTAGAGGGCAAAGGAGTGACCCAGGACCGCGCAGATCTAATAGAGTCAGAAATCCAGTTCAGAAATTGACTTATGATGGGTATCTAGCGCATCACCAAGCCTACATGGCTAAGGTGATACAGGATGTGGAGCCCACATGTTTTGAGGATGCAGTTGGAAATGTGCATTGGGATGATGCAATGAATGAAGAGATGGCTGCATTGGAAGCAAATGACACATGGGAGTTGGTGCCATTGCCAAGTGGCAAGAAAGCTATTGGCTGTAAATGGGTGTATAAAACCAAGCATAAGGCTGATGGTAACATTGAGCGTCACAAGGCAAGGCTGGTCGCAAAGGGTTATGCACAGACGTATGGCATAGACTATGAGGAGACCTTTGCTCCAGTGGCAAAGATGACGACAGTGAGAGCTGTCATAGCAGTGGCTGCATCTAGAGGATGGATTATGCATCAAATGGATGTAAAGAATGCCTTCTTGAATGGTGAGTTGCAAGAGGAAGTGTATATGGATCAGCCACCTGGTTATGTCGATCCAGGTTACCCAGATTATGTATGCAGACTTCTCAAAGCTTTGTATGGTTTGAAGCAGGGCTCTAGAGCATGGTATGACAGGATTGCCAAGTATCTTGTCAGTATTGGTTTTAGGAGAGCTCATGCTGATCATTCACTCTATGTATGTGAGAGTGATGTGGGGATTGTGGTCATTACCATATATGTAGATGACCTTATTATTGTTGGTGACAATGCTATGGAGATTGACCATGTGAAGGGTCTTCTCAAACAGGAGTTTGAAATGAAAGATTTAGGCGAGTTGCGCTACTTTCTTGGCATTGAGGTGATCAGGACTCCAGAGGGTGTATGGCTATCACAGAGACAGTATGATTTGGACATGTTGTCAAAGTATGGTATGGCTGATTGTAAGCCAATTTCTATTCCCTTGGATGTGAATGCAAAGCTGAGTGCAGAGAAGGGTGATGTTGTTGAGGATGTCAACATGTACAGGAAGATTGTGGGTAGTCTAATCTACTTGACTATCACGAGGCCAGACTTGAGCTACACAGTAGGCTTGGAGAGTCAGTTCATGCAGCTTCCGAGGAAGCCACATTTGGATGGAGTACGACGCACACTTAGGTATGTGCAAGGTACTCTTGACTACGCATTGTTCTATGCAGCAGATGCACCATTAGCATTGTATGGGTATACAGATGCAGATTGGGCAGGTAGCAATGTTGATAGGAGATCTACGAGTGGCTTCATGTTCTCTTTTGGGAGTGCTGCTGTTACTTGGAGCAGCAAAAAGCAGCCTACGGTTGCTTTATCGAGCACAGAGGCCGAGTACAGAGGTGTAGCAGTTGCGGCGTGCGAGGTAGCTTGGCTACGCACACTACTTGAGGACTTGGGAGTGCAGGTGGACCAGCAGATTTTCATCCATTGTGACAACCTCAGCAGCATGCAATTGGCTAGGAACCCAGTGTTCCATGCCAGGACCAAACACATAGAGGTCCATTACCACTACGTTCGAGAGCGAGTGTTGGCGGGCGACATCGACTTGGTCTACGTCAGCACAGAGGAGCAGATAGCGGATATCTTTACCAAGGCCCTCGGAGCTGAGAAGCTTCGACGTTTCCGGACTATGCTTGGACTCTGCGACATGCAGAGCTCGAGGGGGAGTATTGAGATGTCGAGCTCTACACCTTGAGCTGGCATCCACTACGGGTCTTGGCCACTTATGGCATTTACTCACTGGCGCGCTAGGTGACCGACACGAAGGATCTCTGCCAGTGATTCTACAGCTGGACTACACTTATAGTGCCAGCCTAGTACGCTTCTAGCGAGTTCACACTTAGTGACGGCATGTACATATGTGCTACTTTTTTCAGCTTTAGCACTTAGTCATTTTGTACTCTCTTTTCTGTGAAGAAGAAGAAGAAGCTTTCCATCTCTGTGTGCTTTGTGCTTGTCTTGTGTAGCTCTCTTGCATCCTCATTCTTTATAGACCATAGCATACATTAGAGAACCTACCGCTGCAGCATATGGAACTTTAGACATATAGGCTATCTCCTCTTGTGTCTTTGGACACATATCCTTCGTTAGTTTAAAATGACCAGCCAAAGGTGTAGAAACTGGTTTTGCATTTTGCATTGCAAACCTTTCTAGTACCTTCTTGATGTAATCTTCTTGAGATAGCTTTATTGTCTTCTTCGTCCTATCCCTTGATATTTTCATACCAAGTATCCTCTTTGCAGCACCTAAATCTTTCATTGAAAAAGATTTGGACAGCTCCTCTTTTAGGTCTTTGATGTCCTGCATGTTAGCACTTGCAATCAACATGTCATCAACATACAACATTAGGATGATGAATTTTCCATCTCCCAAATTCTTCGTGTAGACGCAGTGATCCGAGTTGCATCTTGTGAATCCATGATCCAACATCCATCGATCAAACTTCAAGTACCATTGTCTTGATGCTTGCTTTAAACCATACAAGCTCTTCTTTAATCTGCAAACCATTTTCTCCTTACCTTTTACTTCATACCCCTTTGGTTGAAGCATGTAGATTTCCTCCTCTAAGTCACCCGTATTTACATCCATTTGCTCGAGATTTAGATCATGAGCAGCCACAAGGCTTAAGACAAGCCTAATTGAGTTCATTTTTACAACAGGAGAAAATATTTCATTGAAGTCAATACCTTTCTTTTGAGAAAAACCTTTTACCACAAGCCTAGACTTGTACCTTTTCTTCCCACCTTCTTCTTCCTTTAGCTTGTACACCCATTTTTTTTGAAGTGCCCGCTTACCTTTAGGCAACTCAACCAACTCCCATGTTTGGTTGCGATGTAGTGAGTCCATCTCCACTTGCATGCTCTTCGTCCATTCTTCTTTGGATTCATGTTGCATAGCTTCTTCATATGATTCCGGCTCTCCAGAATCTGAGATCAAGAGATGGTTGAAGGAAGGAACAAACCTTTCTGGAGGTCTACTTGCTCTTGTAGATCTTCGGGGAATAGGTTGAGTCTCCTCATTTGGTTGACGTTGTTGCACATTGTCACCGTTTGCAGTCCTTGAGTCTTCACCGTCCTCAAGCTCCATGTACTCATCACCTGTTTCTTTTGTTTGTTTTCTTTCCAAGTAATCTTTGTACATATTTTGATCGTTAAAAATTACATCCCTACTCCTTAAGATTTTACCATCTTCAGGATTCCATAGGCGATACCCAAAGTCTCCTTCTCCATAGCCAATGAAGAAACACTTTTTGGACTTTGTATCTAACTTTGATCTTAGGCTTCTATCTATGTGCATGAAAGCCTCACACCCAAACACTTTGAGAAATGCATAATTCACCGGTTTACCTATCCATGCCTCTTCTGGAACTCCCCCATCCAATGCCGTTGAGGGTGACCGATTGATTAAGTACACAGACGTACTTACAGCTTCCGCCCAAAGCTCAAGCGGTAGGCCTGCATGTAGCCGCATGCTTCGTGCTCGTTCCATGATTGTCCTGTTCATCCTTTCCGAAATCCCATTTTGTTGAGGTGTCCTTGGGGTTGTCCTTTGCCTCCGAATGCCATTGCTAGCACAAAAGCTTTCCAAAGCTTGGCTGCAATTGGCTGCAATATTCGCCTCCATTGTCGGATCTGAGGCATTTAACCTTGGTACCTGTTTCATTCTCCACAAAGGCTTTCCACCTTTGAAATATGGAAAATACATCGGATTTATTCTTCATGACATAAACCCATGTTTTTCTAGTCGCATCATCTATGAATGTTACATAGTACAATGAGCCACCAAGTGATGGTATACTTGTAGGACCCCAAACATCAGAATGAACCAACTCAAGTTTTTTATTTTTTCTTTCATTTCCTAATTTTTGAAATTTTACCCTCTTTTGTTTACCATAAACACAATCTTCACAGAACTCTAAGTCCACTTCTTTCAAACCTGGTAGAAGCTTCTTTGTTTGAAGGATTTGCATTCCTTTGGCACTCATATGTCCAAGTCGGTAGTGCCACACCGCACTGTCAACTTCTGTAGTTGCTGCACAAGCTGAAGGTTGCGTGCTAACAGTACACAAGTAAAGTGTACCGACTTTTTCACCCTTGGCAACCACCAAAGATCCCTTTGAGATCTTCCACCGTTTGTTTCCGAATGCAATGTTGTGACCTTCATCGTCCAATTGTCCTGTAGAGATCAAATTTTTGCAAAGAGAAGGAACATGCCTAACATCTTTAAGCTTCCATTCATTTCCGTTAGCAGTTTTGACAGAAACTGTACCTTTGCCGACAATCTTACAAGCTTCATCATCTCCCAAGTATACATACCCAAAATTACCTTTGGTGTAGTCTTGGAAATGTTGCTTGTGTGGTGCCGCATGGAATGAAGCCCCGGAATCTACTATCCAGGAATTAGACACATTGCCTAATGAGAGAATTAGAGCATCTTGCTCTACTTTACCTGCCACATTGGCCTCCGATGTTGGCTTGTTGTCTTGAGACTTTGTCTCCTTCTTCTTCTTGGACCAACAATCCTTCTTGACGTGGCCCTTCTTGCCGCAGTTCCAACATTCAAGAACTGACTTTGTGCATGACTTGCTCCGCCTTGAGCGATCACGACCCTTTTGGTTTTTGAACCTCTCCTTAAGCCTTCCTCTTGTTTCCACTGATAGTGCAGCACTTGATGATTCTCCTGTGCTTCTCCTTCGCATTTCCTCGCTTAGGAGAACACCCACAACATCATCAAACTTAAGAGTATTTGTGCCAGAGATAGAATTACTTACAGCCATCACAAGGCTGTCCCAACTATCCGGTAGAGATGATAGTATAAGGAGAGCTCGCACTTCGTCATCGAAATTAATTTTCACTGATCGAAGTTGACTTATGTTTGTGTTAAAGTCATTTAGGTGTTCTGCAACTGAACCATTCTCTGCCATCTTTAGATTGAACAAGCGCTTCATAAGAAATACCTTATTGGATGCCGATGGTTTCTCGTAGAAGTCATCAAGTGACTTCATCAAGTCCTCCGTGGTCTTCATCTCCGAAACATTGAAGGCCACCGTTGATGCCAAGCTTAACCGGATTGTTCCCAGTGCCTTTCGATCAAGGACAATCCATGCTTCATCTGCCATTGTTGCGGGCTTCTTCGCAAGACCACCTAGTGGCAAATAGAGGTCCTTCTGGTAGAGATAGTCTTCAATCTGCATCTTCCAATGCTGGTAGTTTTTGCCGTTGAACTTCTCAATCTTGAGCTTCCCTTCCTCCGCCATAACTCCCACTCAATTCAAGGAATCCTTTCCTTGAGATAATTTAGATACGAGCAAACCTTGCTCTGATACCAATTGTTAGGAAATAAGACGTAGCTAAATAGATAATTGAGTAGATTACTTAATGGAGAGACACAGATTTATATACACGAGATTATAGAGCAGAGAGAGAAAGAGAGAGAGAGAGAGAGAGAGAGAGAGTACACACGATATACGTGGTTCACCCAATGTGGGCTACGTCCACGGGAAAGCAGCCACTCAATGGCTTTAGTACTTCAAAACAAGAAGTAGTTTACAAAGGGATTATACCCTTAATGGAGCTCCCGCCTTGCTTCACTCTCACCACCTCACACTCACCTTGTTGCATCAACTTCACACTATGAAATGTGTGTAGAAATGGCCTACTTTTATATGCCAAAAGGGCTGCCCTCTCTTATGAGAGACAACCATGTGTAGCCGCCCTTGTGCGAATAAGTCCAAATTGGACCCTCCAATCCGCCCATGTGTGGCCGCCCTTGAGAAGACAAGTCCGCTTTTGAATTCGGCCACCGGCCATTGAATTCGGCCACCAGCCACCGGCCATTGACTTCCGGCCACCGGCCATCGGCCATTGACTACCGGCCACCGGCCAACCGACCGGTTGTTTTCCGACCACTTTCCGACCGCCGTCCGGCCATAATATTCCAGCGAAAAAGAATATTCCGGCGAAAAAAAAAACTCTCAGGGGCCTCCGTCCCCAAGGCCTTTAAAGTTGCCCCTGATTCTTGTCCGTGAAAATTTTGGTTTCCGGTGAGTGATTTTCCTTCACGCACGATGGCTTCTCCTCATAATGGGGGCCTTACAAATGTGCGTTTTTACCACAGAAAATTACAAGGGTAAATCAGGCTCCATACTTAACATTAATCTCATTACTAAGGGATTACATGACCACTACAGGCAAGAAAAAGGCTAGTGAGCAACCAACTTCAACCTCCAACTTGCAACCACGACTCTCACCCCTCAATCCTCGTGAAACAAAGAGGCGAAGGCTTGCCTACAAGATTGCCGCCCGTCTGCGAGTGCTCCCAGTGCACTTTGTGAATCCAGACACCACCAATCCCAAGCCAACCTCCTGTCCGTGTGAAGATCACTTTGGATATTGTCCAAAGTGCTTTGGAGACCGGGTGAAAAGCCTCCGTGCCCTACCTTTGCTGCTAATTTTCAAGAAGTTATCTCAATCTAAGGAAACTATCTTAGTTGATGATGTGCTGCACATTAATGGTGTCACTTTCATTCGTCATGCTGATTATGGTAATAGCATCCAATTCTTGCTTGCTAAAAGAATCAGCATTGTACAAAGTGTTGCCATCACGCCTTACGTCTTCACAGATGCATCAGGAAGAGTCGAAGTGATCTGAGGTGCTGACCTTCTGTGGCTGATCAGGCTCATTGGTCCCAAGGTGGTGCAACTAAGCTAGGCTCTTGTGTGTAAGTATGGGTGCCAATAATGAGAATGATGATCCCCGCATGTTTCCTTTCCATTTTGTGCGTCATATCCGTGTGAATATTTGTATTGATAGAAAAATCTTTTATCAACAAAGAATAGCCCTATTGTTTGGAGCCAAGAGACTTGGGGAAATCTTGCGCTCTCCTCATCCTGTCATTCTACCCTTACTAGACTATTACCATTCCTTTGATGTGTCGATCTTCATCCTATTTTGAGCTAAGTTGTGCTAAAGCTCCAAATTGTAATTACCATACTCTATTTTAAAATAAATTGGAGCTGTTTGTGTAATTGTTTACTCTCTCACTTATGGCCTTCCCTAATTTTTATGGTAAGCCTGGGGAGGTTGCTCCAGACTTTTTGGATAATTTGGAAATGGCCTTTCTGGTATCGGGAAGGGATGACGAAGCTACTAAGTTAAGGGCCTTTCCTTTGGTCTTGAGGGAAGGTGCAAAATTATGGTATCAAACTTTGGCACCTGAAGAAAGAAGAGACTGGGAGTCCTTAAAGATGGCCTTCATCGAAGAATTTCGCCGCCATGAGCCTCCAGAGGAGATATGGAGACAGCTCTTAGAGCTACGCCAAACATCACCCAATGACTATAGAAGCTATGAAGGAAAGTTTTCCAACCTGTGGGAGAAATGGTGTGCATCACTAGGTGAAGGAGAAAGGGCGCCAGAATGCCTAAAGAAGGACTGTTTCCTGGCAGGGCTTTACCCCATCCTTCGAGAAAAGGTAAAGGGTAAATTCCCAGATACCTTTGATAAATCTATGACTTATGCAAGGGAGAAGGATAGGAAGTTAAAATTCCAAGCTCAACTACAAGGGGGAATGGAGCCTCCACCGCTAGCTCAACCTACGGAAAGGGTAGTAGCAGGGACAGGAGCAACAGACCAAGAGTCCTCTCAACAAGAATTACTTCAACAAATCACCAATCAACTAGAAAGCCTGTCCATCAATCTGGTTCAAGGTGTAAGGGCTCCCCAGCTAGGAAATGAATGAAATAGACAAGAAGGACAAAGGCAAGCACGTGAGTACATTTGCTACAACTGTGGAGAGGTAGGTCACGGCATGTATTATTGCCCCCATCCACGACGCTATCAAGGAAATGGTAATCAAAGACGGCCTCCTCGCCAGCAAGTCACTCCTCCTCGAGCTAGGCCACTAAATGGACAAAATGCACACGTGGCTCCACCAATCCAAATATTGAGACCCCCTCCTCCACCACCACAAGCACCAGCAGAGATCCCTCCACTACCATCGGGAGGGGAGGACAGGGCTGTCTCTGTCATAAGTCTTGACAATGGTAAGGATAAAGGGAAAGAAAAAATGGAGGAAGTTGTTGCCATGCCAATAAAGAGAGTTAGGAGACAAAGAACTGATGAAATGGAAGCTTCAGAGCCGGATAAAGGGAATGAGGGTTCCTCCCAAGTGATAGGAGACAAGAAAAGGAAGAGTAGGTCAAGGAGGCACATAGGAGTAGAAGACTTTCCACTTGGGGTAGGATCCATACCTTACGACCTGGTAGCAGATGTGAGTAAGCAAGGACCAAAGATTTCATGGCAGCAACTCCTCCACCTTTCCCCAAAGATGCGTAGAACCTGGTCTAAGATGGTCAGCACCAGGAGGGCTAAGGCAAAGTCAGTTGGGTCTATTAGTGCAAGAGGCATGAAGGATATCGTGCCAGTCATTGATGCAGAGATTAAGAGTCAGCGAGTCTCCAATGTGTACGTAGATGGTGGAGCCGAGATTTGTGTTATGACAAAGAAATTAATACACAGGTTGGGTTTGGAAGTAAACGAGCAAACTTCCTTACAAGCTAAGATGGCAAATAATGTAAGGGTGGCTTGTGTGGGAAAGGTTAATGGAGTGAAGGTTTCAGCTTTTGGTGTGGAAATCTCAATTGATGCTTATGTGATCCCAACTAAGGGGGAGGGCTATCCGCTAATCCTTGGAAGACCTTGGCTTATGGCTATGAAAGCTAGGCAAGATTGGGAGATAGGTTCCCTTGAGTTGCGACCAAATCATAAGGTAGGTGGCAAGAAACAAAAAATTGTGTATGACATGAAGCAGGGTAGACAACAAGACCTAGAGATGGAGACTTCTATGGATGAATGGAGTACAAGCAACTGCTATTCATCTGAGGATGAGTCATCTGAGGAGGATGCTAGCTCTTTGAAAGTCATGGGTATAATACTGCGAAACCCAGAAGGAGAAGGTGGTCAAAACTCTCTAAACAAGGAAGAAGCCACAGGCTCAGAGGAGATGCTAGCTAAGGACCTACTAGAAGAAGAGAGAGAACCCTATTTGCAGGTACTAAAGAAGCATGCTGGCCTCTTTATAACTGATTACGAGCACATTAAAGGAGTGACGATAACCCAACACCATATCCAATTAAAGGAAGGTGCCGTCAACCTTGTTGGTGATGAGGTATTTGCACAGTTGAAGCTCTAGTAGGTCATGTTTCTGAGTATAAAGAGATGGTTGTGGAGACTTTTACAGAGGGTTTGGATACAGGTTTGAAAAGTGATCAGGTTTGCTTGGCTATGCAGCAAGTGGAGACAAATGGCAAGGTCTTGCTATGTTATGTGATGCTATGGATACATGTGTTATTGGAGGTTGCTTTACATATATTTTTGTGTCAATGGCGAGGTTTTTTTGAAGTGGACTATACCATGGAGGGTTCTGTAGCAGATGGTAGGATAGCTGCTTATGATTCAGGTTTCTCAAGTGATAGCAAGTATGCTTATAGTGGACACGAAGGATTATGGCTGCAGGGTGACGAAGCTCCGTGCTATAAAGAGCTGGAAGGGTGGCCTGTCTATTGGCCTACAAGTGCAAAGGAAGGCTTGGATATACATGTTTTACAGGTTGATGGCAATGAGCAATGCTTTACTTTTGATCCAGGTGGATTCTACACCATGCGTGGGGGAGCTTTGAGCTTTCCATTTGACCCTGGAGGGTGATGCAGTAGCAGATGCTTTTTTCTCTATCTCTATCCTATCTATATAGCCACTATACTATCATTTTTCTTATGCAGTCTATAGCTCTATGTTATATAATTCTCTCTATACAGTCATCTTTTACCTAAATAATACTATGGTTGAGCATGAATGCTCAACAAGGGGTTGGGCAAAAAAAAAAAAAGGAAAAAAAGAGAAGAAAAAAAGAAAAAAAGAGAATGCTACCAGTGAAAGCGGATATTGACAATGGATGGGGTATGGCTTTCAAGGGTCTAGGAGACCAGTTGTTAGTCATGGATGGATACAATTATTCATCAAAGAGGACTAAACAGGGTGCATCAGCCAAGAAAGCAGTAACATGGCAAATTCAATTGGTACCAGGTGGGTAAGTATTCAAGAGAACCCTATTGTAGCACAACCTACAGCTAGAGGCATCAAATACCTCTAGCTTAAGGGGGAGGGCTATATGATGCATGGTTTTTAGGACCCCTTTTGAAGATGCAATAAAGGCACAGTCAGTTGTTGGGGAGATGAAGATACTCTAGTCCAAGGGATCTCGAAAGAGAAGAAAAATCTACTTCACAAGCACCAAAGAGTAAAAAGTGCCATGTACAGAAGATACGTGGGAACGAGCTCTTATGCATGCCTACAACCTATATCTTACAGAATAGCCCATTCTAGGTGTGAATTTCTAGTGAAATCTACACGAGGATGTTCGTGTGGACTCACAGCACAGCATACTCCGTTTTCACTTTTTTACCGACAGTAAATATTTTTTACCACAGTAAATATTTTTTACCTACAGTAAATATTTTTCACCTACATGGTAAATACAAATCACTTTTTACCTACAGTAACTTTTTTTACCCATGGTAAATATTTTTTACTGCACCATAAGTATTTGGTAGGTAACAGTTCACTGTTACTAGAAGCAGTGATTGGGCATCAACAATGCAATTACAGGAGGAGAAAAGGGGAAAATCTTATGGTAAAGGTGAGTCAACAGGGATAAAGACTTTTGAGTTGAAAAGAGACATGCTGATTTTTTCAAAGAACACATGTCAAAAGAAGCCATGGTTGAGGATTTTTTGAGAATTTGATATTCAGGAGGACCCAGCAGGTCCCCCCCTGACATGTGCAAAACCTCTAGTTTCAACAGCCACCTACCTGCTCTTAAATGCTGGTCAAGGCCTTATCCCCATGTGTCACAATCAGAAAAATCAGCATTTACCCTCCCCTCTCACATCACTCTAGAGAATATCTTGATGGTGACATATCAGGTGACCTCAATCTGTTGACCACCCTAAGCAAAAAGTAACCCCAATCAGCGGATTGAAGCATGTTTATCCCTAATCCTAAACCCTCTCAGAAACCTATATAAGGAGGCCTTCTCTCACTCAAAACAACACTTCACCCACTTCACCAAGCAACGAAGCTATGACGACATTGCTCACAACGAGGAGCTATGGATGGAGCTCTACTCTCTCTCCCCCTCTCTCTCTCCCTCTAGTATGCTACATTACTAGCCCTAAAACCTAAATAAGGAGTCTTCTCTCATGCTCCATGGCCACCATCCTCGCCATCATTCTTTAAGATATTGATGTGTTGCTAGTAGGATCATACCTACTTGCTGGGTTGATTGTTTTTGACAAGGGATTATGCCATCCTTGGCTTGCTTCTCTATATCCTTGTTATGTATGATCAGATGCCGTTGTATTGTTAAGCTGATGTCTTGTGTATATATATGCTACATAAGGTCTCTAAGCTTCGTTTCTATGTGTTTTGCCATATGTTTTGATGCCATCATAATGCCAGAAGTCTCACTTGCCTATGTACACTATGTGTGAGGTCCCTAAACCTCTTAATTTAGGGTGGTGCCCCCTTTGTTTTGTTCTTTGCTTGTTTGCATGAGGCGTGGTTTGTGGAGTGTGCACGAGTACAGAGGCCACCCGATTGCACTACTCTTTTTCCCGCCATCACAATGCTTGCAATTGGATAGAGTTTTAGCTTTGGGTTACTATGAGGAAGTGTCAAGGAAGGCTGAACTAAAAGCCAATGAATGTGTAGAGGATAAGGAAATTGAAAAGGGTGATTTGGTGTTGCGATACAATAGTAAATTGAACAATACCTTTCAGAAGAAATTTCAAATCAAATGGGAAGGTCCTTCTACTGTTGTAAACAAGTTTGAAAATGGCACATATCAGTTGGCAGACTTAAATGGTGCACAACATAAGTATTGTGTTAATGGTTATAGATTGAAGAAGTATCTGACACGTTTGATGAAAATTGTCACTGAAGAAATGTTATCAGTAGAAGGAGACAATGTGGAGACATCTGAAAAGGTGGATGAGGTTTCTGGGATGAAATGCAGCAGTTATTCACCCTAGGGGCCTCTACTTGTCATGAATGACTAAGCAGGCAAGGGGGGTTGGCAAGCTATGTCAGCCATTTTTTGGATAAGCATGAAGTCACTAAGTCATGCCCAAAGCTTGCTCTCTAGCCTCGAGTACATAGATGTACATAATGCTTTGAGTTTTGAGAGTACTCTTGTAAAAATTATGTATAAATTCTTGGTTTTGATTAGTCATTTACAAGAGTTTTGGGTTGGTAAAACTCTTAAAAGGTGGTTTTCAATGAGTACTCTCAATCATGCTTGATAGTCGGTGAATCGGACTCATACATCATAAGTTACATGCATTGGAAGTGGGTGGTTCCTTAGTTAGAAAGTGGGTATATTTGATGGATTTAATTAGAAAAGGTGTGGTCGAGGATTTCTGGAAATAGCCGAAGTGATAAGCTCTGAGCCGGCCTTTACAGCATCGCATTTGACGCTCGGAGTCACCCGCGACGCCTCCGCCAAGATTTCGCGATGTGGGGGGCAAAATTGAAAATTCATTGGCTTAAGTGGGGAGGTGAGAGGATGGTGCCAAGTGGAAATGGAGGAATCCCACATGGGGGGGAGCAAGTGGACATTGGAGGGTATAAGGGGGGAGTGGGTACCCCCTAAGGGTGTATCAAAGGAGAAAATGGAGCTTCCTTGCCTTGCTAATGGGGGCTCGTGGGTGTTGGGGGAGAGAGGGGGTGCCATTTTCAGTCCACACCAACTGGCCAGGCACCTGGCCACTTTTTGGTCCACTAGACAGCTCCTTTCTCCACTTGCCTTGGTCAAAAAGTGGTTGACAACTCATTTTTGACCCAAAAAAAGGCCAAAATTGGACCAATTAAAAGGTGCCCAAGGAGAGAACCATGTCGACTAAGAAGAGAGAGAAAATACCTTGAGATAAGAGCCAAAAAAATCCCCTTTTAATAGCTTCAATTCCTTGCACACCCTTTTTCCTAACAGAGACTAGCATTTTTGGAGCTTTTGAGAGATACCCCAAATTCGAGAGCTTGTAACTCTCTTGTCTGGTGTCGGAATCAAGCATATGGATACTCTACGAAGTTCTACACAATAGGAGCTTCATCTTTATGGTCTTGGTTTTCATCAATTTTAATCATGGTTCGAGCTAGGGCTGTTTTCCGCCCGACTCTACAGGTGTTCAACATAGGTGTTTTCCACAACTTTGTGGTGTTTCTCTCCGACGGTGTGGTGTGTGCAAGGCTATAGGGGTTCTCATTTTCCTTGTTGTTTGCACACTAACAACATGACCATTGAAAGGATTAGCAATGGCCATGAAACTTGGTAGGGGTTGAGAGTAGGGTGATTTTTCCTTGCAAACTTTCATGGCCATCTGTTGACGTTGCGACGGTCAAGTGTTGCACAATTGCCAATTTTTAGCCATTGGGCTCGCCAAGGGCAGCCCAATGGTAAAAACTTAATCTCCATGCTCCGTTTGACCCATGGGACGATAGAAAATGGCCATGAAACTTTAAAGAGACAAGGAATATGGTGATTTTCCTAGCCTTGCAAAGTTTCATGGCCATCAGTTGTTGTCTCCTTGGTCAATTGCTGCATAATTGCCAATTTTGTGCCATCCGGCCTACCAAGGCCCAACAACAAATCATTAGCCACCTGACCATCGAGAGGGTTAACGATGGCTATGAAATATTGCATGGATAGGGAGTAGGGTGCTTTCCCTACCCTTGAAAATTTCATGGCCATTTTTTCCCGTCTTGCTGGTCATACATTACACAATTGCCAAATTATTTCCACTAGGCTCACAAAGTGCCCAACAACAAGAAATTGGTGTTTGTGATGTACTTGACCATGGATATGGTTTACTGTAAGGACATGGGTCCTACGAGCAAGGCCACCAGCATGGACAAACATTGTGTATGCTAGGGGGAGGCTATAAGATAGCACGGTTGGGTGGACACTAACACACACATTACCACCACCCTTTCGCTGGTATCAGAGCTACTTTTGGAAAAGGAGAAAAGTGGGTTGCATGTGCATGTGACGCACTACTTCTCTCCTATGATTCGTAGACAGGACAATGGCATCTCCTCTATTCAGCAAAAAAGAAGATAGACACATAGTTCCACGCGCAACACGCGAAGGCAGACAGCGACAGTCGGTCGCTCCAGGTGGGCCACCAAGGCAAACTTGACCAACAACTCCACGGTGGTGCAGCCAAAGTTGGTCGACCATAGAAGATGGAATGGGAAAGTATGTGTAGGCTAGTAGAAGCATGGCAAAGGGCTAGAGCCACTAGTAAGATCATGGACTGACAGGTAGCAATGGATATGTATAGCTGATGCGGTTTACAGGCCAAGGAAGGCTCCAAGAGGGGCTAATTTGGGGAGCAGATGAAGGTGGTGGAAGGTGCAGTCTTTGGGTCTAGGAATGTAGAGCTTGAAGTGCTGAAGGAGCAGCTCTAGAGTTCATCAAACGGAGCTACAGAGCCCAGGATATTGAAGTTTGAAGGTTTAGTGCGTTGCAAATTCTTGTCGGATAGGGTAGTAGGGGACAGGTGGCCCAAGTGGACGTCAGTGTATAGACGTATAGTGCTCAATTTATGGAGCATACCCATCCTTTCAGATTGCAGATCAGAGCTATGGATTGCAGGTTATGGCCGTTTGATGTTTTGTCGGGAGCTAGGTTGTTGCCCACCTGACCACATGGGGAGTCACGCCATCTAGCATTTTTTGGGTGCTATGCACTGTATGGAGCTATGCACTGTATGGAGCTAAGAGGAACTGACTCCTCATCAAACAAAGCCCGGAGCGGAAAGATATAGTAGTTGGAAGGATGGGTGCATTTTCTCGGAATTGGCTACAGATGATTTGCCCATTTTTTGCAGCCTCGGTTCTGAGTATCCAAGAATCTTGAAGTTTGGTAAGGCTAGAGGAGTTTGAGGCCAATCATATGAGCCGGGTTTTGCGGCTCAGCAAATGGATTTGCAGGTGAGAGATGGCACGCAAGGCAAGAAAAGGAAAAAAATGGGGTTGCATGGGGGGTTTTTTATGAGAGTTGAAATTTAAAAAAAAGACTTGGTGATCCAGGGGCCGCCACATGGCGTTAAAAGTCCCATATGTGCAGTCTATAACAAGGAAGGCAGACCACATAGCATGGGCCATGTGCCCTTTGGAGAACATGGAGGCGAGAGAGAGCTTGCTCTTATATTCGTGATGGCGCTCTAGATGGTGGCTCTGGTCAGGTGATACGCGTGTGGGCCTGATGGCGCACGACGATGATTGTGGCTGGTGGAGGCCGTGCAACGGGGGTGCTAGTTGTTGGTGGCACTGTTGGCAAGCATAAATGTATGGTGACATGGCATGCTCCTGTTAGGGGACTGTTCCCGCCCACGCCCATTGGGGTCAAAGTTTTTGAGGACAAAAGCCCCCCCCCCCCCCCCCCCCTAGTGATATTGCTAGTGCACAAGGGAGGGTCCCACGACAGATAGCAAGGGAGTGAGAGAGCCATCCCAAGAAAGGATTAAAGCCAGCCAAGGGGCCTATCCCACCACAAGGGTCAAGGTGGAGAAAGAGAGAGTTCAAAGAGGGCAAATGCAAGGGATGAACGAGCGGCCGAGTTGGACGGACAGAGTCGTGCACCATACAAGAGTTACCAAAAATAAAATGTGCCAAGTGTTAGCAATGTAAGAGAATTCTAAATGGAGCTAAAGAAGACTGCACGAGCTAGGGGAGCTCTCATTTTTTCTTGTTTTAGGTCTCCTAGACACACCTCTATAAAAGGAGGTAAACGTTAATTTTTTGGGGCTTTTTTGCAAGAGAGAGTTGTTGAAAAAGACTTGCAAGCCTGTGTATTGGAAGCTTGCCATTCGAGCTGCAGATTGGGTTGTAATATCTCCTTATGCAATACTATTAGGCCTTTTCCCCTCTTTCTTGTGTTGCTTCTCCCCATTCCCCTCCTTTTCTCTCGCTCCTTATGTGCTTGTCAATGCTTACGGAAGGGTATGCCTGCAGCGTGAAGCTTGTTACCAAGAGAGCCGAATTGGGGTGTTTTATGGGCTACAAAGGGCGAGTTGAGTGGTGTAGGTGCATTTGTGATGAGTGGTGTTTCTGTAGGGTAGGAGATTTTTGTTATGTGTGCAAAGGCGGGCCTATTAGTGAAAATTAGCCAATTTGAAGTTGTTATTTTAGAGGTTAGGGGTGTTGTGGATACCCTGAGCTGTAGGGAGACTTTGTGTTGAGTGTCGAGTGTGTACCTCATTTCCCCTCTCCATCTTGCTCGTTGGTTTTGATCAAAGAAAGTTGTTTCAATCAAGGAGAGATGGCAGCGCACAGTTATGGACCAGTTTTAACCGGAGAAGATCTGGAAGGGTGGATGGCTGATTTTGAGTTGTATATGCTATCAGTGCATATGCCAAATGAAGATAGCAAAATGCAAACGATTCTGTTGCTTATGCGGGGAAGAGCAAAGACATGGTTCTATGCCCTGGAAGGAGAGCCAAGACTTATGTGGCCGGCATTACGTTTTTTGTATGATTTTCGCAAAGAGGTGTCTTCTGTCGATCTGGACACAAAGTTGAAGAATTTGAAGCAAGATGTGAACGAGCAGTTCGGTGTTTTCCTCGGTCGTTTCAAGGAGTGTTGGAGGGACTTTGCAGCTACCATGCAATTGGGTAATGGTGGTGAGTACTTTAAATCGGAAAAATTTATGGCTTGTTTGCATCCCAAAGTTTGTGAAAAGGTGGATTTCGAGGGTCCGGAGAATTACAATGGGGCTGTTATATTGCACTGGCAAAGAGACAAAAAATTAAAAAGAAGATTGAGCAAGGTGCATTGGGATACAAAGCGATGGTTCCCAATCCTACCTCAACTCCTAGGGAAGAAGTTCAAGTGGAGAATCAACCTAATCGAGAAGTAGCAACCGTTCCTCAACAATGTGTACGCACAATTCAAGATTTGTCTGAGCAAATGCAAGAGTTGCATTTAAGTGTTATGGACAGAGGCCATGCAAGGACAGGAAGAGGCAGAGCTAGGCAATTTCTTGGCAGGTGTTATAATTGCGGAGAGGAGGGCCATTATGCTCCATCTTTCCATCACCCGTCGAGGGAAAGGGATAGTATGTATCCTTTGTTTGGCCGAGGCAAGGGTCAGGCATAGTTTAATGGTCAAAGGAAGCAGCAAGCATCGAGAACCAAGTACAAGCAGCTCTGTGAGTTAATGATGAAGTGCAAAGGGTTAATATTATTGGTGTTGACAGGCAGGAGGTTGATATTATGGCTAGCAAAAGAGCAAGAGGCAAAAGAAAGATAGAGACAGAACATGACAGTAGAGCAAAGAAGGGTAAGGAGAAGGTGAACGAAGGTAGTGAGTAGCCAGAGTCAAGCAAGAGAAGACAAAGACAAAGACTTACAAAGAAGGATTTTCAGTTGGGACTAGGTAATCCTAAATAGAAGGCAGTGGTCAACCACTGTCAATAAGAGGCTTCCCCCGAGTAAGAGGAGATGTGCATGCAATATAAAATATATCCTTGAGGGTGGGGAGTTCGACTGATGTGCTTCCAGTGGTGGAAGTCTTGCTTGAAAAGAAGAAGCATGTGCAAGCCTATATTGATGGTGGTTCCCAAGTTTGTGTAATCATAGAGTGTGCTATGAGAGATATTGGTATTGAAGCTGTCGTCAGGTCCAATATGCAAATGAGGAGGATGGCCAACCATGCCAAAGCGCGGTGCTTAGGAGTGGCACAGGATGTGAAGGTAAAGGTCATGGGAACTGAATGCTTGACACTAGTTTAGTACCAAAAAGGACACTTTAGTGTCCTTTTTTTACAAATTTAAATAAAATGGGACATGAAATATACAGCATATCTCAAGAAATACTTTTGCAAACTTATAAAATGTTATTCAAAGTACTCATAGAATTTATAATCCCTCACTTTTGATTATAACCTCAATAGTAACTACACTCATGAAAAGAACCTACGCAAAACAACATTCAATGTTTCATTAAAACGCGTACTCTAGCCTACAAAAAAAATGAGCAGGGTGCATGCAATAATTCATGGTAACTACTTATATATGTGTGTGATATTTTGCAATTGTCATGTGAGAAAAAAATCCTTTGTGACTAGAATTAAATATACAAAGTCCTGTGGGTCAAATATTCAACGTTCACAAATTCAATTAATGATCACAAAAAACATTTAGTTCATCTAAATTTACAATGTCTTATGATGCATATATATTAGATCTATGACTCCATTACATAAGGTGATAATTTTTAACGGTTATGAAAGCCACATTTGGTGATTTATGGCATATCCAAAAAAATAGCGCATGTTGTAATTATGATTTGTTATTTATCAAAGATAAGCCTTAAAATAAAGTCCACTTTTGGATTTTCCCATTCATCTAACTTATTTGTATAATAATACCTCATATGGACACAATTGGGAGATTTATATACACACTTTCATTAGTTTTTCATAGCAATGTTCTTTTGGCAAGAAATTACGCACTATAACTTTTTTTAAATGAAAGCTTAAATTACAAGTTGCCTATGAGTTTGAACCCTTGAAAAATGATTAGTTGATGGGTATTAACCTATAGATACATTATACACTTTAGGTTTTGTCCCAAAACCTCACCATGTTAATGAAAGAGGCCTTGAAAGACCAAAATTTTCCTCTTTGTCAGCATTTTCAAGATTTTTGTCTTTTGATTATAACAAAAATCTAGTCCCATAACTAGGTTATGAAGCTCAATTTCTTCCTATAATCAGTTTTTTTCTATCCATACACCTTGAATCTATGCAAAACCTTATTTTGATGAGAAGTTATATTCAATTTATGAAAATTTTGTTAAAACTGTAGTAAATTTCTATGATTTTTTCATCGTAAAACTTATCATTATAATCTTAATTTGGTATTAATTTGGGAAAAAGTAAAAATTGGCTATGGTCTTCACCTCATAGCTAACCTAAGATATGAACATGACCTATTAAATTTTTTTTTAGATTCACCAAATAATTCTCACAAGTCACTAGAAAAACACGACACTTTAGTGTCTCAGGACATTTGAGTGTCCAATTACAGAACTAGTGTTAATTGATTTTTTTGTCATGAAAGCACGTGAAAATGCTTATCCAATTATATTAGGGAGGCCATGGTTGTTGGAAATTGGGTCCAGGCAGGATTGGGAGAAGGGGGTATTTACCTTGCCGGATCAAGAAAATGGAGGGCAAATCGTGTTGGATCTAAAGACCAAGGAGAGCCGCTTTCATCCATCAACCGGGGGTGATAACAGGGATTCTAGCACCATTCACGAGTATGAAACCAAGTAGACTTATGATGAAGGGTCCACTAGTGTTGAAGAGGAAGAGAGCAATGGAGACCTATTGAATCTGGATACAGACTTGTTCGGAGTCACCATAGGTTCTGCCGGTGCAACTAAAGGTATGCAAGCTCCTATCAATGTTCTGAAGGTTAAAGAGGTGGAAGATATGCTAGGTACAAATTTTACCAAACAAGCAGGAGAAGGAAGGCTATATGAATCTATGTGCATCATATCCCAATTTATTTGTGACGGAGTATAAATATTTGAGAGCAGCTGAAGGAGTGGATCATCGGATCCTACTTAAAGACGGATCTAGGCTAAAAGCACAAAAGCTAAGGAGGCTGGGGGATATTCAAAAGGATACTTTATGATGGCAAGAGATCAACAAGTTGCTTGAGGCAGGTATTATCTATCCAGTGAAAGAGTCTGAGTGGGTTTCTCCTGTTGTCATTACTCCAAAGAAGAATGGAAAATGGCGGGTATGTGTAGACTACAATCCCTTGAATGCTGCAACCAAGCGGAATCACTAACCCTTGCCTTTTTAGGATGAGATTCTAAATTAGGTTGCCAGGCACGAACACTATTCTATCATGGATGGTTTTTCAAGGTATTTTCAAATTGATATTGCCTTGGAGGATCAGCTAAGACTACCTTCATCTCTCCATGGGGGTGCTTTGCCTATTTCAAGATACCTTTTGGATTGGTGAATGCGTATGCTACTTTTCAAGACTGGATGAACAAGGTGTTTGGGCCATACTTGGGTAAGTTCATTAGAGTTTTTATGGATGATATTGGCTATTATAGTTCCAGGGCAGAAAATTTGTTCAAGCTAAATTTGTGCTTTCAAAGACTAGATGAAGAAGGAGGGCAGTTGAGCCCAAAGAATTGCAAATTGGCACAACCAAGGGCTCAACTCTTGGGTCATGTGGTATCACAGAATGGAATAGAAGTAGATCCAGAGAAGGTGAAGGCATTGGTTCTCATGGATCCTCCCACTAGTGCGACATGGTTGGCATCATTCGTGCATAAGTTAAAGTATTTGTCCCGTTTCTATTGGATGTTGTCTCAGTATGTTTACCCTCTTCAGAAAAGGGCTCAATAGGTGCATGGATTTCAATGGGATAATGAAGCTCGAGAGGCATTTGACAAAGTGAAAGGTATTCTATGTAAGCTACCTACAGTGTGCCCTCCCAAACAAGAGGATGAATTCTATATTGCTATGATGGTGGGTACGGTGGCCATTGGAGCAGTGTTGCGACAAAAGGTGGGGAGAAGTTATAAGCCTATTTACTTCAAGATCAAGGTAATCATTCCAGGAGAGACTACTTATACGGAAGCGGAATAGTGGATGATGGCTTTAGTCTTTGCCTGCAGGAAGTTCAAAGTGTATTCGATCGTTTGTAAATTTTATGTGTTGACGGCTAACAATCTTTTTCCTGAAGTGGTGCTACACTTGAAGCCAGGGAAGTGAATCATGAAATGAGTGATAGAGCTTCAGGAGTTTGAGTTTGAGTTCAAAGTAAATCACACGAGTAAGTATCATTTGGCGGATATCCTAGTCAACAAAGAGGTCAAATTACCAATTTATCCAAGGATAGTGCAAGAGGAGGAGCGAGACTTGGAAGGGGCCTTCACTATGTGGTTTGATGATGCTTACAGAAGGATAACACAAAAAGCAGGTGGAGGTGTGGTCATTCAAGATCCACACGGCACAATCATTTTTTCCAAAGCTTACGACTTGGAAGAGGTGTGTACCAACAATGAGGCGGAGTATCTTACTTTGCATATGGGTCTAAAGCAGTGTATTGAGTTTCGCATACCAAGGTTAGTAGTGAAAGGTGATGCTTTTTTGGTTATCAAACAACTTTTGGGCCAATGGCAGGTAAAGAGGGATTCTCTCAAGAATTAATTTTTCCTATAAAGTAGTTGTTGAAGTTTTTTGAGGAGGTGCAGCTCAAACATGCTAGAAGGGAACTAAACCAGGAAGCAGATCGTTGGCTAGTAGTCGTGTTCAAACTCATGTGTCGAGTTTGTATGTGGCACCGACTACTTATGCAGGTAGAGAAACTTTAAAGAAATTGAAGATTTCTTGAGTACATGTCAATGTTTTGAAGGGTTTTCCAAGCTACAAAGGAGGAGAATTGTCCAAAGAGCTGAATGTTCACTTTGATAGGTGAAGATCTTATGATGCATGGTTGAGATGGGGTGCTACGTCGAATCCTTTACAAGGAGGAGATTGGAATGGTATTGGAGCAATTCCACAAAGAGAGCGGACATCAAGGTAAGGATCAGGTCTAGTTTTGTATTTTAAGAAGTGGATTTTAGTGGCCTTCTGTTTTTCGAGATGTGCACTATTGGTGCAAGACGTGCCATCAGTGCCAAGTAATGGGTGAAAGGCGACTGGTAGTCGAGCAGCAAGGGGCTACCATAGCACATGACATTTTTGACAAGTGTGGCTTGGATGCTATTGGTCCAATGCCCAAGTTAGCCAGCGATAAAAATTATGTTGTGGTGGCCATAGACTACCTCACTAGGTGGGTTGAGTCTAAAGTGGTAAAAGAGGTCACTGCACATTCTGTTGCCCAGTTTGTTTTTTATTACATATGTTGTCGTTTTGGAGTACCTTGGATGCTTATATCTGATCAAGGACAAGGATTTAGAAGTAAGTTGGTGCGTGCACTAGTACAAAAGTTGGGGATTCAACATTGATTTTCATCTCAATACCATCCACAATGCAATGGTTTGGTGGAAAGTGCCAATGGACAGATAGTCAAGATGCTTATTAAGTACATCTACCAGTAGGTTGAAGGGTGGGAATCTAGCCTTGACAAATGTTTTTGGGCTTACAGGACTCCGTACAAGGTGGCTACCAACTTTACTCCTTATGAATTGGTCTATGGCAAGGATGCAGTATTACCCATACATGTGCAGTTAGGGGTGCTCAAAGGTTTGTGGTGGATTGATAAAGCTCATCGGGATGTTTTACATGATAAGATTACAAGTCTTGAAACTTTGAAGATGGATCAAGAGGTGGTAGCAGATTTCTATGTGAAGCAACGGGAGAAAGAGTGGAAAAGTCCAACCAACATTTGCTAGAAAATCTAATTGAGAAGGGAGATCTAGCGATGAAGTACAAGAGCTATCTTAACTTCACCTTTCAGAAGAAATAAAAAAGAAGTGGACAGGGTCTTAGAAGGTCCATCAATCTTTTCCCAATGGTACCTACACATTGATGAGGATGGATGGTCATTTTCTCAAGAAAAAGGTCAATGGTGTGCTTCTCAAGCTATATTTTGAGAGGGAGTTGGTGCTAGAAGTGCATCAGCTCCTAATGGAGGGGATTGGGCAACCAACCAAAGTAGGCTTCTCATATGCTAGGACTAAAACTCTATACATACAATTAATTTTTTTTGGGTTTCTCATAGTGTGCTTAGTGTTTGCAGTCTGTACTAGAATAAAACTCCTTTTTGGTTGAGAATAAATGCTCAACTAGGGGGTGGGCAATGATGGTGCAGCCAAAGTTGGTTGACCATGGAAGATGGCATCGGCAGGTATATGCAGGCTAGGAGAAGCATGGAAAAGGGCTAGAGCCACTAGTAAGATCATGGACTGACAGGTAGCAGCGGATATGTATGGTTAATGCGGTTTGCTAGCCAAGGAAGGCTCCAAGAGGAGCTAATTTGGGGAGCAGATGAATGTGGTACAAGGTGCAGCCTTTGGGTCTAGGAATGTAGAGCTTGAAGTGCTAAAAGAGCAGCTCTAGAAGGCTCATCAAACCGAGCTACGGAGACCAAGATATTGAAGTTTGAAGGTTCATTGCGTTGCAAATTCTTGTCGAATAGGGCAGTTGGGGACAAGTGGCCCAAATGGATATCAGTGTATAGACGTGTAGTGCTCAATTTATGGAGCCTACCCATCTTTTAGATTGCAGAGTATAGCTATGGATTGCAAGTTATGGCCGTTTGAAGTATTGATGGGGGGCTAGGTTGGTGCCTATCTGACCACATGGGGAGTCATGCCATCTGGCATTTTTTGGTTCTGACAGGGTTCAAGAAGGTTCTATGCAATGTATAGAGCTAATAGGAATTGTCTGCTCATCAAACGGATCTCGGTGCGAAAAGATATAGCAGTTGGAAGGGCGGGTGCATTTGCTCAGAATTGGCTACAGATGATTTGCCCGTTTTTTGTACCCTCGGTTTCGGGTCTCCGGAAATCTTGAAGTGCGGTAAGGCTAGAGGAGTTCGAGGCACAATCATATGAGATTGTGGCTAGGTTTTGTAGCTCAATAAATGGATCAGTAGGTGACAGATGACAAGCAAGGCAAGCAAAGGAAAAAAGTGCGGTTGCATGGGGGGTTATTTATGAGAGTTGATTTTTTTAAAAAAAACTTGGTGATCCAGGGGCCGCCACATGGCGTTCAAAGTCCCATATGAGCAGTCTATAGCAAGGAAGAAGAACCATATAGCATGGGCCATGTGCCCTTTGGAGAACATGGAGGCAAGAGAGAGCTTGCTCTCATATTGGCAATGGCACAGATGGTGGCTCTAGTCGGGCGCTGCGTGCGCGGGCCTGATGGCGCATGGCGGTAATTTTGGTCGGTTGAGGTGGTGCAATGGAGACGCTAGTTTTTGGTGGTGTTGTCCGCAAGAAAAAATGGATGGTGACATGGCATGCGCCCGTCAGGGATTTGTTCCCGCCCACGCCCATTGGGGTCAAAGTTTTTGAGGACAAAAGGCCCCTCCCACTAGCGATATCGCTAGTGCATAGGGGAGGGTCCCGTGACAGACAGCAGGGGAGTGAGAGATCCAGTCCGAGAAGGGATTAAAGCTGGCCAAGGGACCTACCCCACCACAAGGTTCAAGGTGGAAAAAGAGAGAGTTCAAAGAGGGCAAATGCAAGGGATGAACGGGCGGGCGACTTGGGTGGATAGAGGTGTGCACCATGCAAGAGTTGCCAAAAATAAAATGTGCCAAGTGTTAGCAATGCTAGAGAATTCTAAATGAAACTAAAGAAGATTGCACGAGCTAGGGGAGCTCTCTTTTTTTGTTTTTTTAGGTCTCCTAGACACACCCCTATAAAAGGAGGTAAACGTTAATTTTTGGGGGCTTTTTTGCAAGAGAGAGTTGTTGAAGATATGCAAGCTTGTGTATTGGAATCTTTCCATTGGAGTTGCAAATTGGGTTGTAATATCTTCTTATGCAATACTACTAGGCATTTGCCCCTCTTTCTTGTGTTGCTTCTCCCCATTCCCCTTCTTTTCTCTCGCTCCTTGTGTGCTTGTCAATGCTTGCAAAAGGGTATGCCTGGAGTGTGAAGCTTGTTACAAAGAGAGCAGAATTGAGGTGTTTTATGGGTCGAAAGAGTGAGTTGAGCGGTGTAGGTGCATTTGTGCTAAGTGTTGTTTTTGTAGGAAAGAAGATTGTTGTTCAGTGTGCAAAGGAGGGTTTGTTAGTGCAAATTAGTCAATTTGAAGGTGTTATTTGAGAGGTTAGGGAAACTGTGGATACCCTGAGCTGTAGGGAGGCTTTGTGTTGAGTGTCGGGTGTGTACCTCGTTCCCCCTCTCCAAAGGCACCGAGGCTTTCATTGGCGCCATTGGCTGCACGCGTAGGAAGGCCCTCTAAACCCTTGTGTGAAGGAGGGTTGAACCCACCCCATAAGGGTAAGAGACCAACACTCTACCATCCAAGCTATTGAGCCTTGTTGTGTATAACTAGGAAAGATAGCATACTTATGTTGACAAGAAAGCCAGAAGGAAAAGGAAACCTTCAAACTTCAAGGAAGTAGTGTAAGGTCTCTGACCCCGACCAAAAAGAGCACCATTGTACCATGAAACAATCATAATTGAAAAAGTTACTATTTTTAGGAGTTTTCCAAATTCTGTCGATGCCATGATGTTTAGAATGTTATGAAGCTTCCAAAAGTGAATTTAAATAATATTTGTGGAAAATTTCCAAAAATAGTAAGTTTTTGGTCACCCGACCCGTCTAGTTTTGACCGTCTCGAAAAACTGCACCCGTACCCCGAATTTGAAAAAAATGCATTTTCGGACCCGAGGGGCTGCTAAATATAGCAGATACTCGGACAGATATACCTTAGTTAGAGCTTAGTATACCAATTTACGGCATTAAATTCCGACTCGTATGGCCCGTTTTAGCTTAAAACCAATTTTTCCTAAAGTTGTGCGGGGAGGCACCGGGGCTCGAGGTTGTGTGGGAACACGCTCCATGCCACTCTGAGACAGATTTAGCATCTAGGGGGCGCCCTCTTGCCTTGTGGGAGTTGTAGGAGAGTTTCCAAGCTAGAGAGTGGGTGTGAGAGCCAGTTAAACTAGCTAACTGAACACTTGGTGGGAAGGTAACTAGACTTGCCAATGCATGGAGTGAGTGCTCACTCAGATGCTTATAGCAGCTAGGATCGATTTTCAGCCTTGAGGAGCCTATTTAAAGGAGTTCACACACACACACACATATATATGCTCACACACACACCAAGAACACACACACACATACCTTGGGGAGGTGTTGCCGGCGGACATAGCTTTTGGGAGAAGGAGAACAGGAGGATAGAGCTTTCCAATTCTCGTCTTGAGAATCCATTACATCAGAATTTTGAGAAGAAATTCAGTCGGCACTCTCGGTAATTAAGCAATTTAATTCATGTTGTGCAATTCTCTCTCTATTACCCTCTTAATTCCACATCTAGTATGCATAATCTTAGTCAAATTACTCATTAGATACACTCTAATTCTCCATATCTATGAGCTATGGCATAATTCTTATTCAAATAAAAAATTATGCAAGTAATTAGTCACTCTTAATCACAGTTTAATGCATGATTAAGGATTCATCTGCTAGCAATCATTGTGAATAAAATCCAGTCGGCATTAAGGTAGGGAATGGTCTATTGCATTCTATTACTCTATAATGTGTAAACAATATAATTAGAATCAATTTACTCTTGGATTAGGATGCAATTAGGATAATTAATCCATCATTAATCATTAGGAAGGAAGAAATCCTCTCATCTATGCATACGGTAAATCTGCAAAACTCAAATTGCGCTAGGAAGTGATTAAGCACGTCTTTATCATTTCTAGTAGAATTGATGATGTAAAAATATGAATTTTACAATTACCTAGGCCGATAATTTACCTTAGGGTCGATTTCCATAAAGAAAGTAAGGTGCTATCATAAGTCTCCATGTTTGAAGTAGATCTAGTCTCTCATACAAGGGATTTTTCTTATTGAATCTAATCCGTCATCATGGTTGTATGATTCTCTCGAATATTATCTCTCTTTTTCTCAAGTTGTCAAATTAGTAGTGAGTATTAAATGGCCCCGGTAAAGAGAAATCGCTTCGGTGGTGCTCACGACCACGAGGCGGGAACAAGCAATGTGAACGGGAAAGGAAAAGCTCCTATGGACGAACAAGCACCGGCCATCTCACAAGCCATTGACAAAGAAATGGAAGAGGTAAGTCACAATTTTATTCAAAATGTTTAATTTAACATTGCACACGTTTAGCTAGGAAAGAACATATTCCCAAACATGTTGGAGAAATCCGACGGAAACCTCGGCATTTGAATTCATTTGTACATTAAGTCTAAAGTAGGAAAGAAATGATTGACGGATATACTGTTTGCAATAGGAAAGAATGTCTGCTATGGAAAATTTAGCTCGACATGTTCGTTCTATTTCCAATGTTGAATTAGTCATGAACCCCCTCCTGATCACAGGGGGCAGAGTTCCTGGTTAAGGGCTCTTGAATCCACGACTGTTGGTTAAGCGGTGGATAACCACGTTTGCTGGTTAAGCGGTGGGAACCCACGTCTGCTGGTTAAGCGATGGGAATGTCCATGTCGTGCTTTCTATGCGGTGGACATACCTAGTTGTATGGGTAGCTAGGCAACAACGGGAGGAGTAAACTCTCGCTAGAGGAGGGATGTTGTACCTCCAAAGAATTGGAATTTTAATGAATAAGTTTGAGTCAAATTTTTACTAGAGTTACTGTCTTGGTGCCGCTTTGCAATACTGGTTGAAGGGCTGTATTAAAGAACTTGTGAATCGGAAAAATAAACAAAGAACTTATATGTTGAACAACCATTGTGGTAGTAATTAGGTAACAAAGGAAGTGTGAGTGTGGGGGTGGAAAGTGGGGGCTTGGCTCGGGTTGCCAATGCCTATGAGAAGGGTGGTCCCGATTAATCGGGAACTCTCCGTCCCCATAGTGTTATAAATCGACGCTAGTATTACTCATTGCCCCAAGAGCGGCGAAGTATCAAGTGTACGTGCCTCTGAAAGCTATGGAGAAAAAGGCACTCGGGATTTCTCTCCTCTTGGAAGGTGGGTCTTAGGATCGCTAGATATGTTAATTACGCTTCCCCTACGAGGTGGAGCTAGATCTCCTTGCTAGTAGGCTCGAACTCGACTCACTTTGTGATGAGAGATCGTCCGCTAGTTGAACTTTGAACCACTTTGTTTGCTTCTGCTATAGATCTAGTGGCCACCAGGTTTACCATCAGATCCGTCGTTTGAGACGACGGGGTGGGGACCTCACACCTGGCGACAACACTATACATATGTATATAGACTCTAAGGAAATGGGAAACACTATACCCATTGTACATACACCAGCTTTCAACAAGTCAATAAAGAGCTCTATTTCCGTGTACATGATTTTTGTTAAAGATTATCAAAATGAACCTAATGCTTTAGCAAAAGAAAATAAAAGAAACCAAAAAGAATTAGAGTTATCCAATTTTCTCAAGGGGTTTCAGGATGTCTTTATTGACGACATCCCTTGTGAGCTACCTCCTAAACGAGGTAATGATGACCATGCAATTGAACTTCTTCCAGGAAGTTCACCGCCTAATAAACCTCCTTATAGAGTTTCTCAAGCTCAACAAGAGGAGATTATGCGGCAAGTGCATGAGTTAGTTGAGAAGGGCATGGTTAGGCCTAGCTCATCTCCATTTTGCTCACCTGTGCTATTAGTGCAAAAGAAAGACGGCACATATCGCATGTGTGTCGACTATAGAGCACTAAATAGGATCACTATCAAGAATAGGTTTCCCGTTCCACGGGTAGAAGACCTATTTGATAAGCTACAAGGAACGACCTACTTCAGTAGGATTGACCTAAAAAGTGGCTATCATCAAATAAGGATAGTTGATCAAGACATAGTAAAGACCGCATTTCGCACCACGTTTGGTCTTTACAAATATATTGTCATGCCTTTTGGCTTGACCAATGCACCAGCCACATTCAACCGCTTGATGGAGAAGCTGTTCAGGCCTCACCGAACCTTCACTGGAGTGTTCTTTGATGATATTATCATCTACTCTAATTCATTAGACGAACACAAGAAACACCTCCAGGTAATATTTCAAGTTTTAAGAGAGAATAAACTTTATGTTAATCGAAAGAAAAGTGAATTTTTCTTGCAAGAGATTCAATATTTAGGTCACATTATCTCTCAAGATGGCATCCAAATGGATCCATCAAAGTTAGAGGTAATAAAAGGATGGCCTAAACCAAGGAATCTTCATGAACTAAGAAGCTTTATACGTATGTGTGCATACTATAGACGCTTTATAGAAAAGTTCTCACTAATTGCGGGACCATTACATGACCTAACAAAGAAAAGCGTTAGGTATACATGGTCTGCTAAGGAGAACAATGCTTTCGAAAAGCTTATCTCTCAACCTGTGCTTACACTACCGGATCTCTCAAAACCATTTGAGGTCCAATGTGATGCTTGTGGTGATTGCCTTGGAGCTGTTTTGCTTCAAGAAGGGCATGCCATAGGTTATGAGAGTGAAAGGCTCGACCCTGTTGAGCAAGCTCTAGGCATTTATGAAAAGGAACTCCTTGCAGTTCTACATGCCTTAGACTCATAGAAGCACTATTTATTGGGGACTCCTTTCATTCTGCGAACAGATCACCAAAGTCTTAAGTACTTCATGACACAGACCAAGCTCTCGAACAAACAAATGAGGTGGGCAAATTTACTTTCGCAGTTTCATTTTCATATTGCTCACATTGCTGGCAAGCATAATCAAGTAGCCGATGCACTCTCAAGACGGCCGAGAGTGAATGCGGTTTCCATAGCAACTCACAATGATCTATCTTCAATGATAGATGAGTATGCTGTTGATCTCGATTTTAGAGATGTGATTTCAGCCCTTGCATTAGGGAAGAAAGAGGAACCATTTACTCTACAAGATGGTTATCTTCTCTATGGCAATAGACTATGCGTTACTAACTCACTCCGTGAGAAATTAATGTATGAATCTCATACTCCTCCTTATGCGGGGCATAGAGGTATTCAGTCTATGCTAAAGGGAATTGAAACATATTTCTATTGGCATACCATGAAAGTAAACATACAAGAGTATGTTTCTAAATGTGTGGTATGCCAAAAGACAAAATTTGATAGAGGGAAGCAACTTGGATTGCTTCAACCCTTGCCAATCCCTAATTCACCATGGGAGAGCATATCCATGGATTTTATCTTTGGATTGCCTAAATCTATCCATGGGAATATAGGAATATGGACGATAGTAGACAGGTTTAGTAAACAAGCTCATTTTATACCTGTCAAAAAGACTATCAAAGCCCATCAAATGGCAATCCTCTTCATTTCACAAATTTTTAAGTACCATGGCTTGCAAATGTCTATAGTGTCGGATAGAGATCCTAGAATGACCAGTAATTTCTGGAAGGGTTTCTTTGAGAATTTAGGGACAAGGCTAAACTTCTCTTCGGCCTATCATCCACAAACGGATGGCCAAAGTGAAATAGCTAACCTAACAATTCTCGATCTACTAAAAGCCTATGTAACGGAAGTAGATCAAAGATGCCAATGGGAGAAGTACTTACCCTTAGTGGAGTATGCTTACAATAACATTGTACATACTTCCACGGGAAAACCACCTTTCAAGGTAATAGAGGGAAGATCAAAAAGTCCCTTGCTACTTAAGGTACATGGGAAGATCTTCGTTGTAGATGAGTATAGCCAAGACCTACAAGAATCTTTTCAAAAGATTAAGGATGCTATCTCTATCTTGTAGCAAAGGCAAAAGGCTGCTGCTGATAAGCACAGAAGATCCCAAGCCTTTAAAGAAAATGATTGGGTCTTATTAAAATTTCCTAAGGCTCGACTAAGGCACACGACGGGCAAGAATCCTACGGGACACCAAAAGTACTATGCTAAAGTAGCAAAAAGGTACTATGGTCCCTTTCAGATTCTTAGGCCAATCAATGAGATGCCCTATCAACTCAAATTGCCCAATCATTGGCTCATACACAATGCTTTCCATGTGAGCCTATTAAAGCCTTACAAAGGAGAGCCACCTCAAGAACCAACTACTGAAGACCCACCGGAGATCAAGGACCAGGAAGAGGTGCTGCAGCCCGAGTCCATTCTCCGACATGAAGGCAAGGTATTAAGAGGTGGTAAGATTATCCGACGGTATCTTATTAAGTTTAAAAACTATCCTTTTGAAGATGCTAGATGGATGCAGGGCATACAGTCAAAGGATAGCCTAAACCTTGTCAATGCTTACAATGCTTCCCTAGAGTAGGCAAATGTACAAATGTTTAAATGAACAAAGTTTCTTTTTGTCTTATAAGACTCTCTTTTTGTTAATTTGTGCACAAATGTTAAGAAGTATGCATGCTTAGGATCAAGTTTGTGGAGACAACGTCTCCCGAACACCAGGTAGAGCTTGTCACTCTACTATGGAAGATTGATAGGACCAATGTGCAGACATGCTTGCAGCAGCCTCAGGCTCTCAAGCACCAAATGGACTAGTCATCCATTGTGGAATGATGTCATAGGGTAACATAGGGATCCTCTACCCGCTAAGAAAAGGACTCATGAATATGCTTTATCTTCTCTACACCATAGTCGAGGACGACTATGATTTCAAGAGAGAGGTAATGTCATAATAATCAATATCTAATTCTCCTAAATGATTTTCTCATGTTAAACTGATCATTTAATATGGGGAAGTGCCAGGGGAGAAAAAGCTAGAATATTGGTTAAGCTGGCAGACCGGCCACAGTAGGGATCCAAAGGAGGGAAAATAGGGATCCAAAGGGGGGACCATCTGCAAAAGAGCCATGTGCAACAATGGGCTAAAAAGACCCTAAGGTTCAGCCCATTAAGACTTCCAAAATGATAAGGTTCCAAAATTCAAAGGTTGTGTCCTAAGGTCAACCTTAAGGGAATTGGATGCTTAGTGTGTGTACAAAAAGTCTTCATCAAGGCCTACAACGGAGGGGGCGAGCCCATTTAGTAGGGGATGAGAGAGAAACCCACACACACACACACACACACACACACACACACACATAAGCTCCCTTTGTACACAAGGGGAAAGAGGGACACATGTCAGCTCCCTAGCCCATATGCCCACAAGGTGTACCCAATTCCTATTGGATGGCCTTGGAGGTGGACCAATGAGAATTAGGCTAGAGTAAATCTAGTTTAACTAATTTAAAAACACTTAATAAAAGAACCAATGATAATTAAGCTCTCTAGAAGACTATTGGGCAGTCTCCCAAGGGGTCCAATGAGCATTCAGCATCCCAATGGCTTGCCTGATTCCTATTGGCCAGGAGGCAAAGGGGTCCAATGAGAGTTTAGTTAAATTATTTAATTACCTAAAGCTCTCACAAAAGGGGAAAGGGGGACACATGTCAGAAGGCTATCACTTATGCTACTTAATCTCAGTTGGCTTGACTTGGGGAGCTCCAATGAGGCAAAAGCTAGACCAAAATAGCAGCAAGGGCTCGCCCAAGAGAGAGAGAGAGGGGGCTGATTTTTGCTTGGCATTAACACACACACACTCACACTTGACCATTTGTGAAGGAAGAACACTCTATCTCCTCCCAAGCTTTAATGGAGAGCTCATCACCTACTCCAAGCTTTTGAGATAGAAACCTACATCAACACACTCTTGGCATGTGGATGCAAATCCAACCAAGATCCAAGCTTCAATGCATGCTCATCTCCTCTACCATGCTAATTACTAAGCTAAGCTATGCTAATAAGAGTGATTATGTGAGGAGAAATACTTCTTTCTCGTAGTACTACTCCTTCTTCCCCTCAATCTACTCTCATACCCTGCTAGCTCTCACCATCTCTCATGGTGTGTGAGGTCTTGGGTCTGAGACCGTGAGGGAATTGATGTTGTGTTTGATAAGTGTTTTGCTAGGTGCATGAAGTTTCCGTCTTCATTGCACTAGCTAGTCTTGAAGGAACACAAAGAATTGTATTGTACAATGTCTCTCTTGATGGGAGAACCCATAATACAAAGCCTTTTGGAGGGGGGACCGGCTCCATGCAAATCTGGTCCTCAACTGTTGTCAATAGCTTAATTTCTCTCTCTCTTTTGAAAGTATTGTTCATGCTATCTAACTAGGTGTTATGTTTTTTGTTGCTCTCTCCACCCAAGCACTCTTGTTATTCTCATTAGGAAACTCTTCTATTGAAATGCCCACTATGTTCATGCTAATTTCTACTACACACAAGTTATTAGGCCATTAAATGTTACATAATCCATCATTAATCATTAGGAAGGAATAAATCCTCTCGTCTATGCATACGGTAAATCTACAAGTCTCAAATTGCGCTAGGAAGTGATTAAGTACGTCTAATTCATTTCTAGTAGAATTGATGATGTAAAAATCTGAATATTACAATTACCTAGGCCGATAATTTACCTTAGGATCGATTCCCATAAAGCAAGTAAGGTGCTATCATAAGTCTCCATGTATTGAAGTAGATCTAGTCTCTCATACAAGGGATTTTTCTTATTGAATCTAATCCGTCATCATGGTTGTATGATTCTCTCGAATATTATCTCTCTTTTTCTCAAGTTGTCAAATTAGTAGTGAGTATTAAATGGCCCCGATAAAGAGAACTCGCTTCGGTGGTGCTCACGACCGCGAGGCGGAAACAAGCAACGTGAATGGGAAAGGAAAAGCTCCCATGGACGAACAAGCACCGGCCATCTCACGAGCCATTGACAAAGAAATGGAAGAGGTAGGTCACAATTTTATTCAAGATGTTTAATTTAACATTGCACACGTTTAGCTAGGAAAGAACATATTCCCAAACATGTTGGAGAAATCCGACGGAAACCTCGGCATTTGAATTCATTTGTACATTAAGTCTAAAGTAGGAAAGAAATGATTGACGGATATACTGTTTGCAATAGGAAAGAATGTCTGCTAGGGAAAATTTAGCTCGACATGTTCGTTCTATTTCCAATGTTGAATTAGTCATGAACCCTCTCTTGATCACAGGGGGCAGAGTTCCTGGTTAAGGGCTCTTGAATCCACGACTGCTGGTTAAGCGGTGGATAACCACGTCTGCTGGTTAAGTGGTGGGAACCCACATCTTCTGGTTAAGCGGTGGGAATGTCCATGTCGTGCTTTCTATGCGGTGGACATACCTAGTTGTATGGGCAGCTAGGCAACAACGGGAGGAGTAAACTCTCGCTGGAGGAGGGATGTTGTACCTCCAAAGCATTGGAATTTTAATGAATAAGTTTGAGTCAAATTTTTACTAGAGTTACTGTCTTGGTGCCGCTTTGCAATATTGGTTGAAGGGCTGTATTAAAGAACTTGTGAATCAGAAAAATAAACAAAGGACTTATATGTTGAACAACCATTGTGGTAGCAATTAGGTAACAAAGGAAGTGTGAGTGTGGGGGTGGAAAGTGGGGGCTTGGCTCGGGTTGCCAATGCCTATGAGAAGGGTGGTCCCGATTAGTCAGGAACTCTCCGTTCCCGTAGTGTTATAAATTGACGCTAGTATTACTCATTGTCCCAAGAGCAGCGAAGTCTCAAGTGTACGTGCCTCTGAAATCTATGGGGAAAAAGGCACTCGGGATTTCTCTCCTCTTGGAAGGTGGGTCTTAGGATTGCTAGATATGTTAATTACGCTTCCCCTGCGAGGTGGAGCTAGATCTCGTTGCTAGTAGGCTCGAACTCGACTCACTTTGTGATGAGAGATCGTCCGCTAGTTGAACCCTGAACCACTTTGTTTACTTCCGCTATAGATCTAGTGGCCACCAGGTTTACCATCAGATCCGTCGTTTGAGACGACGGGGTGGGGATCTCGCAAGTAGTTTCACCCTTCCTTTTCACTTCTTGCAGGAAGACCAGTTTTCCTCCAAAATTCCTTTTTCTTCAAGGAGGAAGCTTCCCCCATGAAGAAAAGCCTTCACAAAAATGACAAGTTTTTGTGAAGAATCAACGAAGGTATTCTTACAATGAACACGACGTGAAGCACTACAATTTTTGCAAGGCGAGGTTTGCATGCAACGCAAATCGCCGAGTATAAAACACACAAAGACTTTAAGCTTTACAAGGTACAAGATGACCTTTTTTTCTCTATATACATTAATATGTGTTTACTCTATACATTAATATGTGTTTACCATGGCCAGCAAGGATATTCCACCTACACACACTTTTGATTTTGAACACATTGGAGAGGGGTAATGGGGGAACACGCCTAGCACCAACACAAGGGCCTCTCTATAGCTCAGGGTATCCACAACACCCCTGTCCTCTCAGAAAACACCTTTGAACACACAACTCACATTAGTAGACCACCACCTGCTCAATCTCCACTGCTCACACACTCCACAAACCCACCAGACAACGCATGCCTGCTGCCATGGTCTGTCTCCACGCTCACACATGCACACAACCGCTCAATCTCACTCTCTCACACAAGACACCGTCAGTCCGGGGGAGGCACACACATCCACACTGTCGGCACCGAGGGGAAACACCAGAGCAGGAGAAAGAGAAGGGGGGAAGGGGAAACAACGACAAGACGGGACAACAGAGGCTCGATTGCACTTCATAAAACATGTATACAAGCTCACCCTACCATTACCATGGCCATTTTCAGAAGAAAAATACAAAGGTTTTTGACAGGCACAATCCTCTGTCAGAGAGCTCCACTTTGCAAGCTTCAAACGACACCAAAAGCCCGGAAAAAAACCCCTGATTTGATTAATTTTTGACTTTTAGGGGGGGGGGGGGGGGGGGTCTTCAATT
Source organism: Adiantum capillus-veneris (assembly GCF_014529385.1). Lineage (NCBI taxonomy): Eukaryota > Viridiplantae > Streptophyta > Polypodiopsida > Polypodiales > Pteridaceae > Adiantum > Adiantum capillus-veneris. The sequence goes on from NC_140949.1 coordinate 128,142,883, forward strand.
TGGAAAATTTCCCTCTCATTGGTCCATCTGGTACCCTAATTTGGTATCTTTGGGAAGGGGGCACCGCTTTGCTCCATCTGCTCTCTCCCTCTCTCTCTTTTGCACTTTGGGGGGGGGGGGGGGGGGGGGGGGGGGGGGGGGGGGGGGGGGGCATTAGCGATGTCGCTATTGCCCCCTAGGCATTTTTTCTTTTTTCTTCTTTTCCTCCTTCATTTTTTACCCCTTTGTGGGCCTAGCTTTTCACAGCTCTACTGGTTTGACTTTGGCTCTCTCTCTCTCTCTCTCTCTATATATATATATATATATATATCTATATATATATATATATATATATACATATATATATATATATATATATATATATATATATATATATATATATATATATATCCGCTTCTCTTTGGTCCGGCTTTATCTTGTCCGGCCTTGCCTTGAAATGGGCTCACCTTATACCCTTGACCTCCCTCTTGGTCACTTTGCATTTGGCCCTTCTAGCCGTTCTTGAGATCTTCCTCTCTCTTTATATGCTCATCACCCTGTTGTCTCATGTCACCATGGGACTCCTCCCCTAAACTCGCAATAGCAAGGTCACTATTTGGGGGGGGGGGGGGTTGACCCCTCCTTTTTCAATGGCGCCTGCCACATCAGCAGTTGAACTCACGGGCGCCGAACCTCCTCACTTCCACGTGGGCGCACCGCCTGTTAGAAGCTGGACACACCCTACGCAAAATGACTGCTCGGCGGATTATTATTTTTTGTAATTATTCATTCATTAAGAAAACCCAACATTTCACCTTGTAAATATTGGGGCTTACAGAAGTTTCCAGATTGTATCCCAATTTCGACATTTAGATTGAGTAGATGGTTAAATTGGAACATTAGGGTTTGAGAATTGTAAGGTATTTATACCACTTTTTGACCTTAATGAGAAAACCTTTTGTCAAGTTTTAAAAAGTCTGTGAGTGAGTGTACTGTGTACGAGAGAGAGTGAGAGCTTCATCTTGACGCTACGCGAGCACCGGTGGTCGGAATCAAGTGCGGAGAAGTGCAACCTGTTGTCCCCGACGAGAGCTACGCGCCGATACCTACATTGTGCGCGTATGGTTTGGTTTTGTGAGCTCCATCTATGAACTTCATCTGGTGATTCGGTGAGCATAGGTTGTCCGATTTTGCATTGCAGCATATCCACGCGTTCGCATTGAGTAGAGCTACACATTAGGCACTCTAGATTTTGGAAACGATGACCTGTAAATTTCAGCCAGACATCCTACGCGATTCTACACCAGGTGTTTTGGGTTGGGGTTTTGGTTCATAGTCCTTAGGGAGAGCGACCTATTGGTGTTAGTAGGGTCTCCTTCAAGTTCTATGGTGTTTCGAGATTGTTTGATGGGTATTCGGCTCTTGAAAGCGTTGTAGGAAGTTTCCTCTTATGCGCTCTTGAAGACTGTGACTTAGACATTGGGTAGAGACCTCTGTAGGAATTAGTTAGGAGTCGGTCGAGTGTAGGTTGACACCCTATGCTTTCTTCCACGCGTCTGCGGGTCGAGCTTCGTCCTTAGCTGACAAATCTTGTTAGGTGAGTTCTCGTTGTGTTGACGTCCGTCGTGGCGTATCCGTCCAACATTGGCACCGCTGCCGGGGACGAAAACCTTACATAGGTGATCGAGACTAGTCCTTGAGGAGAGGGATTCTTTGGCTTGCCAAGAGTCTCGTTTTACATTTAGAGGGGATCAGAGGGTGGAGGACTCTCTAGATCTTAGAGGGAGTCTAGGGAGCGTGTGTCTGGCCTAGATCCTTCGACTTAGGTAGATTTAGGTAGACTGAGATAGTTTTAGGTATTAGAAGAGTAGGAGTTGGAGTGGTAGAAGCGGTGAGAGGAGAGCTTGAGAGTCCGGAGAGGCCAGAAAGCAACCAAAATACCATTATCACCATTTCACATGATGAATAGGAGTAGAGTAAGTAGGACATCATGATTCAGGATCTAGAGCACTCCATGCATGTATACTTGCTTGGTAGATTCATCACAAGGTTGTAAAAGACGCAAAACGATGCAAAAGTGTATTTAAAAGCTGAAGTGAAGTCCAAAAGTTACTGCGAGTGTTTTTGATAGAGCTGCAGAGCATCAGGAGCATTTCTGTCAGGAAAAAAAATAATTTTAAGCTAGGAGACACCCTACGCGTAGGATGTCTACAGGCTCATTTGATGGGAATTTTGGAATTTTGAGTTGACCAGTGTGTTCAGGAGGTGGGGTTTACCCTATTTTCACTTGGAAAGTGGAAATTTAACCATATCTTGACAGGATAAGGCTAGATAGATTGAAATTGCCAGACATCCTACCCAAATTATACCAAAGCATTATTTTAAGACCAAACCCATAGGATGGCTGCATGAGCATGATCTCCATGATATATTGAGTGACTGAGAGAGGTTTCATCTCATTTGGGTGAGAAAATTGGGTTCTAAGCAAATATTAGCACTTTTGATTGAAAAAGGATAGAACAGCTAAAATTGGGGACTTTTAAAATCCAAACCAAAATTTAAGCATACCACAGGGTTGCTGACATCAAGGAGAAATTGTGGGTCAAGTCTGGGATGTCATCTGTGTGATTTTGCACTCCAAACCTAATTTTGAGCATACCAAAGTGATCAGCACCTCAAGTAGAGCCTGTACTTTGCATTTGAAGCCATTCTGGGCAAAAAGACATCCTACGCGTAGGATGTCTAAAGCAAGAAATTGAAGCCAGATATTGACTGTGGGCATAGCAAGGTGTTATATAGCCTGAGGAAACCCTCCTAGTCAGTTTTGGTCTAAATTGGAGTTGATTAGACTGATCAAGACCAACAGCAGGCTGTCGGAACAGATTTCTGATCTATTGACTAGCTTATAGGTGTCCAAATCAAAAAGTAAAAACAATTGTGGACTCAGCACATCAAGGAGAACCCATAGTGCAAGAATCCAGGCAAAATAGAGCAGGAGACATCATATGCGTAGGATGTCTACTGGGGCTTAGTGAAGAGGAAATTAGACTGAGCTTATACAGTGAGGTTCCATTTGGCTTAAGGGTTCTAGAACTTCTTTCAGAAGTGAATTTGGACCTTGTTTGTCCATTTGAAGGGGCAAAGACTGAATTCATACTTTTTCACGTAAATTGACCAACATCCGAGGGAAGTACGGTTCCAGATTAGCAGACCTAATCCAGAACACCAGTAGTGTATATAATACAGTAGTGGTTGAGGTTAACTCTCCAGTTATACCAATCATTACTAAGATCACCTCTAGCGGTTAAATGCTTTGATTCGATTGCCAAAATTAAACACTTGTGTAGAGGTATATTCAGCAGCAAAGCAAGAAGTTGTGCAGAGACTGATCCTTTGCCAGGTGAGTGGTTGGATTTGTGATAAATTGCATTGATAAGTTTGATGAATTTAAGATCAGGAAGATACATTTTTAGAGACCAGAAGGTAGCAAGTGACCAAGGTAGCTTAGTGTCCACCAAGGAGAGTGTAACCCAGGCAAGGCTAGATCCACTAGCACCGATTATTGAGGAAGGTAGTGATATTGACACTTCATCAGACAAATCCTTCTTCATGATGGGTAGTCAACAGCTAGGAGGTTTCACCTATGATGGACCAAGGCCAGGAGGAAGCACCTCCCTAAATCCTTTGAATGATCCCAAGTTCACTATGATCTTCTTAGAAGGGACAAACTCGAGGGGAGCCCTAGTCTATTCTGACTATCGAGGACACAAGTGTATTTGCATTGAAGAAAGATCGGCTCAGAGACAGGAGATAATTCAAGTCTATGATGATGGAGATAAATTCCAGGACAAAAAGGGGAACCACTATCTGATAGTCAGTAACCCTGAGGATTACAACAGATATAGAGATAACGTGGCGAAAGGGAAAATGGTTTCAGAAATTCAAGAACCGCCTCCAAACATTGAACGACCTGGAGCGCTTTTTATGTATGATAAGAAAGCAACCAGGGTTTCAACTTATAATGAGAATGTGGGAATTTACAAGCGTGAGAGCGAGGGAATAGTCTCTTACTTTTGCTGCAAAGAACCATACTCAAACGAGTTAAGCAAAGACAAGGTTCTTTACTTATTCTCTTATGAAACTGCTATAGGGAAGGATATCGTTTTTGTTGATAGGTATGGGCAAGAATACTAACGTATTCTTTTAGAGGAGGTAGAAAGGGCTAAAATTCTAGGAGCATCAACATATACCCCTAATGAAGTGCCAAGAGCCACCTACACCCCTAGCAAGTCGACAAATCCCTTTTCACAAGAGTATGACACAACCTCACACTCCACCCGACCGCAGACATTCAACAATCAAAATCAACCAGCAACTCAGCCATCATTGCAGGCATGGCTTCGACAGAGCGCAACATTAGAACAAGACCGAAACCGAGATGATTATCAAGCCGCACGAGGGCTAAGGGATTTACAAGAACCACCACTCTATTCAAGGTATCAAGGAGAGGGTAAGCCAAAGACTCAAGGGTCAACAGAACCTGGAAGACCACCCATAGAACAAGTTCGAAGAGATGAACCATCCCTTGCAAGAACTGCTAGAAATTATGGCTTAGGAGCACCATTGGGAGAGGAACCAGCCTACTACAGGAGACCAAAGGAGGTATATCAATTAGGACGTGGAGATCCAATGATGAGGTTTGTAGATCATCGTAGAATTAGACCTTCTCAAGTGCAAAAATGGGTAAACAAGAAATACACGAAAAACAGAGATCCAAGAGATCATGTAGCAGTCTTTGTGAGTGTAATTAGAGCTGAAGAGGTGTTAGACTTCCCTACCCAATTTGCAGGGTTTGTACTAACCTTAGAGAATGATGCTGCTACTTGGTTTGACTATGTGGAGCGGAGAGACTTTGAGTCTATGGAGGAAATGTTTGACGAGTTTATCGAGGAATTCTCACAAAGGGGGATAACTCATAATACAGTCTCACAAATCCACAAATTCAAACAGAAAGATGGGGAATCTATGCGAAAGGCAGTCCTAAGACTAAAAAGATATGTCAAGTTTTGCCCTGTGGAAGAACTGCCAACTCAGTCCAGACTTATGCTTATATTTATCCAAGGACTAAGGAATGCAGATCTCCAAAAGAACTTACTTCTGAAGAGGAGCACGACGTTGAATGAGTTAACCAAGGAAGCTCTTTACCTTGTAGACAATTGTGCGGTCTACAAAGAGGGTGAGTTCAAGGATCTTGACAACGATTCATCCTCACAACAAAGTGGAAGCAAGTCTTCTAAGACAGCACCAAAAGGAGAAGTAGCCGTAAACAAGGAGCAGCTTGTAGAGGAAGTGCTAAAAAAGATTAACTTATATGCCAAACCCCAGGCTAAACAGCCCAAGTGGTGTTATATTGAACAAAAATGGACAAACCACGGACGGAGGAATGTTATTATAACAAGGGATATGTGAGAGAGAGATCTTATGCTCCCCAAGCTCAGGTAGCTTCTCCTCAAGTTCCACCGATGCCTAGGTATCAAGCAGGAAACCTACCAAGACTTGTAGGTGTAGAAAGACCACAACCGGTGTTGGGACAACAACCACCCCTACCAAGATTATGACCAGTCGGCATAAGATACACACCCAAAGTAACCGAATCAGAAGGGAAGGCTTTAGTGCCTATGCATGCATATTATGAAGATCCCAATGGATATGCTGCAAATCCTGCATATTATCAAATGGAAGAACCTTTAACACCAGAACCATAGAGCATGATAGGAGGTGCAGGACCACCAGCAGATGCACAGACAGCAGGACAAGGAAGATATAGTTTGGATGAACGAACATTGTTGTTCATAGCCAACGGAGGCATGGGCGGACAGAGACATGGATACCAACAAAGAGGAGCTCAAGTAGCACCTCAACAGCCTAAAGGACCCTGCTACAAGTGTGGTGGAGACCATTGGCTAAGAGACTTTCCTCATGATGAAATCATTAGAGTCAACGCATATTGCACTGAGTGTGGAGTTACTCATTTGATTCCTAATTGCCCTAAGAACTCGACCAAAGGAGCAAAAACTACCTTGAACATACTAGAAATCGTTCCTTCCAGTGGAGGGTCAGAAAATGAAACAATCATACCTGTTCAGGCGGTGACACGAGCCCAAGCTCAAAGAATGACGAACGAACCCATAATTGAGGAGCCGAAAACCGATGCCCCAAGTTCAGAACCAAAAAATCAGAGAGGCACTTGGAAAGCTAGAAAGGCGCGGATAAAAGCAGGAAAGAACGAGAGCAAACAGCTCTGTCCGAGGAGTTGAAACACACAAAGGATAGATTATAGTGGTTAGAGGATCTAGTTAGCTTAATCTCACACACCACGGCAACCATAGCACCCAAGGAAATAGCAAAACCCAAAAGTGCAGGATCAGGAGGATCAGTACTGGTGGACAAAGTAAATGAGTAGTTAGATGCACTTCTAAAAGCTTATGAAGCCAGGCTCAAAAGAAACCAAACCCAAGAGCAAAGATGGATGACTTATCCATATGCTGAAATAGAAAGACAGAGGTTGGAAATGTGTGGAAAGATGCTTGAAACAGCTCAATCTTTGATGGAAAACCCGCTTGGTAAACCTGCAAATTGGCATGAGGTACCAGCTCCAACCCCTATCCAACCATCTTTAGAGGAACAAGTAGAAATGAAGGAAAGACTCACGAATGCCTATGAGTCCAGGGGAGAGTCGATCATAGTGCCAAATACAACAGATGAGGCAAGTGACGGGTTCCATCCTAAAACACTGATAAAAATGGGTAAGGATTGTAACGGTCTAGATGACCTATGGAAACAAATCCGTGAGGCCAACGAAGCTAACAGGGTGAGTAACCACATGAACAGCACGAAAAAAGAGAAAAATGAGACCTTACCTCCTATTGAAGAATTTGAGGGAAGATCACAAATGAACTTTGATATACACTCACAAGGGGGAGATCAGGGATCAATTAGTTCGGGCACAGCCAACCAGACTTGCTGAAAACTCTACCCTCTTACCTAGAAGAGTATGAAGCCAAGTCAGAGGTGAGAGAAATTCCATCTCAAAGACTTTCTTCTAACAAAGCGATGGATTCACAAGGGTTGTGTTAGAAGCTGGACACACCCCACGGCAACTAACTACTCGGAAGATTATTATTTTTGTAATTATTCATTCATTGAGGAAAACCTAATTTTTCACCTTGTAAATATTGGAACTTACAAAAGTTTCCAGATTGTATCCCAGTTTTGATAGTTAGATTGAGTAGATGGTTGATTTTGGAGCTTTAGGGTTTGAGAATTGTAAGGTATATATACCACTTTTTGACCTTAATGAAAAACCTTTTGTCATTTTGAAAACAAGTTTTGAAGTCTGTGAGTGAGCGTACTGTGTACGACAGAGAGTGTGAGCTTCATCTTGACGCTACGTGTGCACCGGTGGTTGGAATCGAGTGCGGAGAAGTGCAGCGTGTTGCCCCCGACGAGAACTACGCATCGATACCTACATTGCGCGCGTACGGTCCAATTTTGCGAGCTCCTTCTACGAGATTCATCTGGTGTTTGGGTGAGCATACGTTGTCCGATTTTGCATTGCAGCATATCCACACATTCACATTGAGTAGAACTACACATTAGGTACTTTAGATTTCGGAAACGAAGACCTACAGATTTCAACCAGACATCCTACGTGATTTTGCACCGGGTGTTTTGGGTTGGGATTTTGGTTCATAGACCTTAGGGAGAGCGACCTATTGGTGTTAGTAGGGTCTCCTTCAAGTTCTATGGTGTTTCGAGATTTTTTGATGGGTGTTCGGCTCTAGAAAGCGTTGTAGGAAGTTTCCTCTTATGCAACCCCTATCCAACCAACTTTAGAGGAACATGTAGAAACAAAGGAAAGACTCACTAATGCATATAAGTCCAAAGGAGAGCCTATCATTGTGCCAAATACCACAGATGAGACAAGTGATGGGTTCCAGCCTAAAATATTGGCAAAAATGGGTAAGGACTGTAACGGTCTAGATGATCTGTGGAAGCAAATCCGTGAGGCCAATGAGGCTAATAGGATGAGTAACCACATGAACAGCACGAGAAAAGAAAAAAATGTAACCTTACCTCCTATTGAAGAATTTGAGGCAAGGTTACAAATGAAATTTGAGATACATTCACATGGGGGAGACCAAGGATCAATTAGTTCGGGGCACAGCCAACCAGATTCGCTGAGAACTTTCCCCTCTTACCTAGGAGAGTATGAAGCCAAGTCGGAAGTGAGAGCAATCCCATCTCAAAGACTTTATTCTAACAAAGTGATGGATTCACAAGGATTTATTGAGTTATTGTCCACCCCGGTGGCATGCACAATCACATTAGCAGAACTCCTAAGGTTACGGCCAAACATGTGGGCCATAGTAGGTAAATGCCTAGAAAAATTTGGAGTGAAAGACCCCACCTTGAAGCTACAAGAAGGGATCAGAGAGTTGGACAGGCCTCAATTAAACACTAGGCCAGTACCATTAAACAAGGTTGGAGAGTATTGCGAGGGAGAAGATGGAAACACCACGCTACCAGTAGAATTCCAAGGAGTAGTTTCCAAAGCTATTCTTGACAGTGGAGCGGGAGTTGCTATCGCCACCAACGAAATCATGAAAAAAATGGAGAAAACCAGCTTTGAGGGCTACCAGAATGAAACTGCAATTGGCAGATGGGTTCATGGAGAAGCCTCTAGGACTCTTAGAAAAAGTGATTGTCACTTCGTGCGGAATCGAGTATGAGCATACATTTGCAATAGTCGATTTCGACACAAAGAATAATTATGAGATCATCTTGGGACGACCATTCATGCAACAATTGAAGATGATCCAAGATTGGGGTTACGACCACATATACCTCAGACATGGCGAGACAACAACTAAAATACACCTGAAAGACCATAGTTACAAAGATGTGAACCAAACACCTGTGGAAGAGTTTGATTCAGCTACAGTAGTAGGATCAGAAATCCCGGCATGGTTAGGGCAACAAAAAGAGCTATGGATGTGGGGAGCTTCACATTGTGGAAGCCTAAGAAGAGAGGAATGCATCTTAGAAAGAGCGATAGAAGACAAGGAGTATATTCCGGAACCTTTCCGCCTTGGAACCTCTAGAATGGGAACACATACTAGCAACATTGGATGTTTGTACCATTATAGATAGTCCAACAACAAAATTTTGTGATAAGGATGGCTATGATGTGCTACCCTATTACATGGTAAACATTATACCAGGAGAAGATGAGACGGTAGAACCACCAAAACAAGAAGAGTTTTATAACTCCTTTGAACATCTGAAAGTAAATGTGAATGCAGATAATGAGTGTTCAGACACCTCAAGTGAGCGTGGAAGGGAAACCGAGAATATTAAGTTTTATGATTTTGCTAATCAACGCCCTAGACGCCAGGAACGCTATAGGAGGAAACGAGCAGGAAACAAAGCAAGAGAGAACGTGATGCCCAGGATAAAAGGTAAAACTCACTATTTGATGCTTGTAAAAGCAGTGGATTGTGTAAAGGATCACTTATTAGGAAGATTCTCAAAAGATCAAAGGGAAAGAACGCAAGAGGAATTAAAACAGGAACGAAAAGCTAAAATAGAAACAAAATCACAAAAATCTCAAAAATCATAAAAAGAAACAACAAAAGACCAAGAGTGGACCAAATTGGAGCGTAAACAGAAATACCAAGAACTGGAACGGTCTTTACGTGAGATATGGACTACTGAAGAAGATAGTGATGGTAAAGGGGAGTCAGAAAAGGGAGACATGAATGTACCATCACACTATCGAAAATTTACCATCCAGGATAGAAAAATCATCATGACACCACCAGTCAGGGAAAGAACCAACCAAGAATCTTACGATGGGCCAGAAAATGCAAAAAGGATAGACCTTGGAGAACCAGGTGAAAAGCCTCAGCCGGTCTATATAGCAAACGATTTAGAGCGTGAAGAAGAAGAACGGCTAACACAACTTCAGAAGAAGTATAAAGATGTGTTTGCATGGTCGTATAAAGACCTCAAGGGAGTTGATCCATCGATATGCCAACATACAATTCCTTTGAAATCGGATGCAAAACCTAGCAAACAACGTCCTTATACGTATAATGACACATTTGCTAAACAAATCAAAGAGGAGATTGATAAGCTGATGGAAGCTGAATTCATCTATGAAATCGAACATACAGATTGGGTGTCACCCATTGTGGTAGCTCCCAAAAAGAATGGAAAATTGCGAGTGTGTGTAAACCTCAAAAAGGTAAATGCAGCCACCATAAGGGATAATTATCCCTTGCCAATCACAGAACATGTACTTGAGCGAGTGGCCGGGAAACGGGCTTATTCCTTTCTGGATGGGTTTTCAGGATACAACCAACTCGCAATAGCAAGGGAGGACCAACACAAAATAGCGTTTGCCACAGAATGGGGGATTTATGCGTATCGAGTTATGCCGTTTGGTTTAACTAATGCCCCAGCCACTTTCCAAAGGTTAATGACTCACGCATTCAAGGAATATCTAAGAATATTCTTAGAAATTTACATGGATGATCTTTGTGTACACTCTCTTCTACGAGAGGAACATATTGACCATTTGCAAAAGTTCTTTGAAAAATGCAGAACATATCAAATCTGTCTTAACCCAGAAAAGTGTATATTCATGGTTAAGCAAGGCCGCATCTTAGGACACATTGTCTCAAGAAATGGCATAACAACTTACCTAGACAAAGTCAAAGTCATTGTAGACCTACCCAGGCCTACTAATGCGAAACAAGTGCAATCCTTCATGGGACACTGCGGATATTAACGAAGATTCATATACATGTATGCGGTTATCGCACAACCTCTGTATCCTTTGCTAGTCAATTTCGATTGGACCGAGGAGTGTGAAACTTCATTCCAAAAGCTGAAGGAAAACCTGATATCAGCACCTGTACTTAAGGCACCAGATTGGGAAAAGATATTCCATGTTCACATTGATGCTTCTGCATATGCCATGGGGAGTATTCTGGCTCACCCTGGAGGCGGAACAATGGATTTTCCAGTTTGTTATACAAGCCGACAGTTAAACAGTGCGAAAAAGAACTACACAACCACCAAATGGGAAGGGTTAGGAATGATTTATGCTGTAAAAAAATTTCGGTATTATTTGCTCGCAAACAAATTTGTGTTCTTCACAGATCATCAAGCTCTTTTGTATCTGGTAGAGAAACCATGCAATACAGGAAGGATTGTATGCTGGTTTATTATATTGCTAGAGTTTGACTTCACAATGGTGGTCAAAAAGGGTAAAACCCATCTACGAGTGGATCATCTTTCCACAATACACAACGGGGAAGCTACTGAAGGAGTAGATGATGACATACCAGATGCTTATCTTTTCAATGTTGAAATGGTACCCAAATGGTCTCAAGAAATTGTTAGCATTCTTTCCTTTGGAAGTAAGTTTGATAATACGGAATACAGATCCAAACAACAAACAATTCGACAAGCAAAAAACTTCCAGTTGATAGCAGGACGGCTGTATCATCTAGGATCGGACCAAATCCTACGATTATGTATAGATCCAAAAGAATTGGAGTGCTACCTTGAAGAAGCACATGTCCAGGATTGTGCATTTCATTGTTCAACAATGAAAACACACCAGAGACTGAAACAGTTAGGGGTTTATTGGCCAACTATGTATGCGGACTCACATTCTTATGTTACCAATTGTACTATATGTAGTGCCAAACGACCAGTGGATCACACGACATTGTTTCAGGTAAACATTGCACCTACATGGAGTCAATATATCATTGATTTCTTAAGCACCAGGACGTTCCCTGAGAATACCACAAGAGCATGGAAAATAGATATAGAGCTGGAAGCTCGTGACTTTCAGTTAATTGGGAACCAACTCTATAAGCGAGGAAAAGACAATCAACTTAGAATCTGTGCAAGTGAAATCAAATACCTGCTGATTCTAGAACATGCACATAGTGGAATAAGTGGAGGCCATTTTTTGGGCGAATACCTGTTGATTCTAGAATATGCACATAGTGGAAAAAGTGGAGGCCATTTTTCGGGCGATAAGACAGCAAAAATTGTCTTAACCGCAGGAATTTGGTGGCCTACATTGCACATGGATGCTGAAGAGTTTGTAAAGCGTTGTGATGCATGTCAGTGCACCAAGGTGCCAATAAAAAGAGATGAGATGCCATTACGGCCAATGATGGGAGCAAGAGTATTTGCAAAATGGGGCATTGATCTTGTGGGACCTATCTCACCCCATGCATATCGCACCCATACCCAATATATCATTGTGGCTAAGGACTATCTTACAAAATGGGTCGAAGCCAAGGCAACACAAAATGCAGATGCCCGCACCACTGCACAATTTTTGTATGAGAATGTTTTCGTACGATACGGGTTGCCAATAGAAATTGTCAGTGATCGTGGAACACATTTTCTCAATGAAGTCATTGAATATCCGTTAGAGGAATTCATGGTCATACATAGGAAATCTGCTCCATACCATCCACAGGCAATGGACAAACCGAGGCCACAAATAAAAAACTATGCACGGTTCTCACTAAAATAGTGTCAGAATCAAGAACAGATTGGGATCAGCAACTACACTCAACACTATGGGCATACAGGGTAGCTTACAAAACATCGATAGGAACAACACCATACAACATGGTGTTTGGCCTAAATGCTATACTACCCATAGAGTTTTTAATTCCAACTCTGCGAGTAGCAAAACGCTTAGAATGGACAGGGCATGATCTCTCTTTAAGAATAGATGATCTTGAAAAGCTAGATAAACTCCGCTTGAGAGCTGTAGCTTCAATCTATGCTAAAAAGAGAAGACAAAAAGAATGTTTTGACAAACATGTGCGCACTAAAGAGTTCAAAACAGGTGAGTATGTACTTGTTTATACTTTGAAGCAACATGCCAAGAAACTTAAAAAGCGAGGGATGGGACCCTTTGTGATTAGTGATCTATCACAAAGTGGAGCTGTCAAGCTTGCTACATTAGCAGGTGAAGAAATTCCGAACTGGATTAGTGGATGTCGACTGAAGAGATATCATCTATCACTCACACAGGAGATGCTCCAACAAATTCATCAAGGAAAACAACGAATGAAGGAAAAACAGAGAGTATGAGAGGAAGCTCAAGCAGAAGCACAAGAACACATAGCAAAAAGAAGTCTTCTGTGACAACAACAACAAAGTGGAGCACCATTGCCGATCAATGCCATTCGACTGACGAAGTTGGATGAAGACACAGTGGAGCCAATAATTGGAGTCAAAGTGGGCAGCACTCAAGTTGAATCGACGACATTGCTTGATTCGGAGCTCAGGCAAATTTGATCTCTTACAGATTATATCAACGGATCAACACCACAGGTCAACTTCATCATACTCCTCAAGTGCTGGAAAGTAGCACATCACACCCGTTGAAAACATTGGGATGGACTATATTGCATGTACAGATACATAAATATATTTACCCACACAAATTCTATTTGGTGGAGGATGAAAGCACACAACACCCAATGATGTTGGGACAACCGTGGCAAAAAGAGTACAATGTGCAGATAGATTGGAATGCAAAGGCAGTCAAAATTCAGCATGCACATGAACAACAAGTGATAGCCTTTGCTCAGCAATACCAGAATAATCAGCTGCAAGCCATGCAATCACTGGAAAAAGAGCCAAAAGCAAAAATGCCACCAAAGAACAACATGATACCCGCGACCACCAATCAGGTAAAGGCCAACCATGCTAATTCCATATATACGTAGTCAAGGCCGCAATGCAAAGATCTAGGTTACCAAAACAAGGGAAACAAGTATGGATGCGGAAGGATAGAAATGACATGGCAGACAAAAAACAATGCAACAAAAGAATTCCAACGAAGTAGATAGTTCAACCAAAAACCAAGGGCATAAAACAGATATGGATCCCAAAGAAAATGCTTAGCCATAACCCAAATGTCACTCGCATTTGGATACCAAAACAAAAGCAAAAGGAACTCCCTTCAGTACAAGCAACAACGGAAGGCAGACAACTCCATTTAAAAAAGGAAAACCAACTTATGTGGATGCCAATCAGCAACAAAACAATGGCAACAAAGGAAGTACCAAAACATCTACAAAAACTCGTAGAAACAAAATACCAATGGAAAGCAAAGAATTTACGGCCCACGGCCATTCCGGCTAAGCCAATCCTCGACCTAGAAACAGCTACGGCTCTATCAACAGTGTCGGCAATGCAATTGCCTTTTGCAAAAAAGACAATTAAACAGAGAGCAGTAGAGTTACAATTGTTACTTGCAAAGAAAATAGGAAACCTCGACGGCAAATGCCAATAAGCATCTTGCTTATTCCCTTCTCTTGCACAGCATTAATTTTTCCATGCATTGACCGAGTATGCATAAAATAGGGCCACATTAATCGGCCAGGCATTAGCACAAGTTTTTCAACCTATGCATGGCACATACTCCGAGGCGATACCTTGTCGTCCAGGAGGACTCTGGCTAGGAGGGGGGGAGGCATTCTCAAATGCGGAACCAATAACAGAAAGAGAAAAAAAGTGCATGATTTTCGACTATTTTAAGCGTTGTTGTTTGATTGAGAAATTTTCTGGAGTAACCCAAGTACATATGCCCTTATATAGCATGTATCTATAGGTATATGGGGCCAAACACTAAATCAAGCCCCTAGGTGTGTGTATATAAGTAGAAATAGCTATTTTTTGAGCAAAATATTGGTAAAACGGATAATTCCGGCCATAAAAATTGCATGTGACTGTATATAATATTTTGCGGTGATGTTTGTGATTTATTATGATTTTTGGGGATTTTCTGGGTTGGATTTGCTATTTCCTTTTTAATTTTGCTAATTTTCGGTAGAAAAACTTCAAAAATACAAAAAAGCAGGTGAAAAACGGTTGTAATGGAAAACAAAAAATATGGGGATGGTTAGTGACTATAGGAAAACCTATGGTACAATGGGGGTGCAATTATGAGACTGGAGCGAAAAGCGTGTTTTGGCCAGGTTTTGACCGAAATACCAAATTTCTGGTAAACAGAGCAAATGAGGTCCAAATCAAGAAATTTTTGAGCCTAAACCGCATCTCGCAAGAAGATAGGAGCACATGTCAAAATTCATGAAAAGTGGTTCGGGAACCTCCATTATAAGAAATTTTCACCTCATTTTTAGCTCATTCTCACTATTGACTTTATGGAGAGAGCTTCTGCCACCTAGAGCGGACCGACCTTCCAACAGCTTCTACGACGCGCACGACTACCCGACGAGCTTTAGACATGAGAGGTAGGCTGTCATAAAATCTAATATCTAACCAACCCAAATGATTTTCTCATATTAAATTGATCACTTAATGTGGGAGAATAAACGGGAACAAGTGTTAAGATATAGATATGTGCTTATAGATCTATCTCAACACGGGGCCAATAGTAAAGGGGCCCAAATGGGAGATGGTCTATCAAGAGCAAGGCTAACCAATGGACCATAAGACCTTAGGGTTAGCTTCATTGAAGACCTCCAATAATGTGTGTAAAAGTCCTTTGACCTTAGGTAAGCTAGGGCTGAGCTTGAGGTGGGAACTCGGCCCAAGCTCGAGGTGTTTGTCCTGCTTGAGGTGCTTGATTAAGGTTCTTGACTTACTCCATGCTTGAGGTGCTTGACTTGCCGCTTGATTAAGGTGCTTGAGGTGCCTTGACATGCTTGCCTAAGATACTTGTGGGAATACCCCCTAGTCCAAGTGCTTTGTCATGCTTGATGACTGAGGTGCTTGAGCTCCTAAAGTCAAAAGCATCCCTACAAGAGGGGGGGCGAGCCCTTTTCCTAGGGATTAGAGAGAGAACACACACTCACACTCACAAGGGAAGCCCCAACTTGAAGAGGCAGCAAGGACACATGTCAGGTCCCTACCCATGTTACCTTCATGTGTTGCTTGAAGCCTATTGGCTAGGCTTCAAAGGGGTCCAATGATAAATTACTTGAATTATCTATTTTTTTTTGCATTTATCAAGTCCTCTCTCTCAAAGGGGAAAGGGGGACACTTGTCCCAAGGCTATCCCTGTTGCTTGTAATGGCTTCTGCTTGTGATTGGCTAGGCCTGGAGGGGTCCAATGAGCTTCAAGCATGAGCTACAAGGGGGGGTCGACCCATATGTATGCTAGCAACAAGAGTATGATAAGTGAGGAACTAATTCGTTCTCCTACGAAATGTTTCTTCTTCCTTTTCCCTACCCTCATTCCCTACTAGCTCTCTCCACCTTCGAAGGTGTTTGAGGTCTTGGGACTGAGGCTTGGTATAGTTAAAGCTTTCTTCAAGTTCAGGTTATGCTATGATGGTGATGCATGAAGCTTTCCATCTTCATTGCTTCACCTAGGTCACAAGGAACACAAAGAATGTATTGTAACAAGTCTCTTTTTATGGGAGAAATCATAATACAAATGCCTATTGGAGGGGGGACCGGCTCCACATAAATCCGATCCTCCACTGTTGTCATGTTCTCTAAATTCTCTCTCTTGCAAAAGTATTGTCTATGCCAAGTTAACTATTTGCTATGATTATGTTGCTATCTTCAATTATGTCAACCCGCTATGCTCACAAAATCATTTCTTGAAAGTACTCTCATTAAATTCCGCTACTCTCAAATTGAATAGGCAAATTCCATTACATTGGTATCAGAGCATTTGGTTTCTCTTTTCTTGCTTAAGAAGAGAGGTCCTTAAGTAGCCTATAAATGGTTGATGTTGTTAATTATAATAGAGTAAGTGGAACTGGGATCTAATATCGGTTTTGTTAAGCCCACTATGTGGGGGATGGTGCACACCTCGGGAGCTTTGGACTTAATAATGGAGTCTTTTTAGACTTGCCTACGGCTTTACCATTATTGAGCCATAAGAAGTCCGAAAGGAGCTAGCCCTTGGCAACTCTGCTATGTTAGACCTACTCCTCTACTCTCTATAATTAACCACTTTGAGCTGTGGGTGTAGATACTTAAGAGCCGATTTTCAAAGGCTAAGAGGAGTGGCAACTAAGGTTTTGTATTGCCAAAGCATACACTAAGTATAAACATAAATTTTGTTAACATGGCTGACAATAATCAAGAGAGTAGAATGAACATTGATAGCTTTGATTTTGCACATGAAGGTGCTAATGATGATGCTCCCATGTTTGTGAATTATCTCATCACTAGGTTGCAACAAGCTATGGGCAACCCTGCTTTGCAAGCCGAAGTTACTCAACAACTTCGTGCTTATGGAATTTCCCTTCCTCTCCCAGAGGAGAGAGAGCTTAGGAGGCCTCTTGAAGAGACCCCCAAAAGAAGACTCTCTCCCATTCGAGAGGAGGAGTCCAAAGAGAAAGAAAGCAATGACAGTCTAAGTTCTTCTGAAGATGTGGCTCCACGAAGACGGCGGTTTAGACGATCGCCTACTCCTCCCAAGAGGAAAAGAGCAACCCATAGTCCTTCTCCTCATCACTCTGAAAGGCAAGAGAGGAAACAAAGGAAGAAAAGGGCTAGGAAGAGGTCACCCTCTTCTCCTTCTTCTTCACCTTCCTCCTCTTCCGATGAAAGTTATGGCTATTCTCCTAGAGAATACAAGAGGGGAGGACATCGCAAATCATTTCCTGCATGGCGAAGGTCACAAAAGCTAAAGAAGTTCAAGGAGGGAGGAAAGAGTATCTCTTTTCTCACCTATGATGGCACCTTTGGTGCTACCGACAAAGTGTTGGCCTTCATCCAGCAATTTGATGCGTCCTTTGGGGACGAGGGCTTCACAGAGTCCTCCAAGCTACGCCATGTAGCTATGCACTTCCAAAAATCAGCTCGTCAATGGTGGGCTAGCCTTCGTGGCAATGGAGAAGCCCCAAAGACATGGAAAACTCTACGAGTTTCCATCATGAAGCAATTTCTTCCAAGTGATACTAAAGATAAAGTTCTTACCGAATGGCACGGCTTGAAGCTTCTCTCTCATGAGTCTATCAACAAGTATGTAGACAAGTTTTGGGATTTACATCTCAAAGCTACTGTCTTTCAAAAGATAGACTTTGCCGAGCAAAGATAGCAATTCTGTGCGGGATTACTTGAAGAGATGGCCGAATACATCAACTCTCAACGGCCCGGTACTATTACCGAAGTAATCCACCACACCATGGTTGCTTCACGCATCAATTTCCATCAAGGGGCTAGACGTAATGTCAAGCCCATGGAAAACAAAGATAAAAATGATGCAAAGGGGAAATCCAATTCACAAAATAATTCCCAAGGCACTTCCAACAACAACAATAACAACAACAACAATCGGTCCAAGGAGAAGGGAGCTTACAAAGGTAAAAACAAACTCTCTCCTGAAGAGCTTGAAGCTTTTCGCAAGGACCATAAATGTTTCAAGTGTGGGGAGCAAGGACATGGCTATCGTTCTTGCCCCAAGAAGAATACTCGCAATGAGACTCCTAGGGCTTCCACCATCGAAGCTCCAAAAGAGGATGCTCATTGCAAAGGATCATCACTCTCCTATGCTTGGGGAAAGGTAAGAGAGCATGATGCCTTCATCTTGTTTGACCCTGGCTCTACTCTCAACTTCATATCAATAGAGTTGGCCACCAAGTTGGGCATTCAAGCTTTTGAGATGGGAGATATAGTAACAGCCGATGCAGCTTTCAAGGGACAACAAGCCTCCGTTACTCCCTTGATTGGGAAGTTTAGGCTTCATGTCCAAAGCTATGTCGACAAAGAAGACTTCTTCATCTCTCCTCTCCAACATCAGGATGTTATCCTAGGGGCACCATGGTTTGATCGCATGGCTGCCAACATGAAGTTCCCTGAAAGGAGAATTTACTTCACCTACAGGGGAAAGAACATGTATATAGATTCTAGTGAGCGTGGTCGCACTATTCCACTTGTAAATCCTCTTTCTTTTGATAAATCAATGAAGAGCTCAGTTTCTGCGTACATGATTTATGTCAAAGAGTCTCTAAAAGCTAATAATGTTTCATCAAATGAAAATGATAGGAATCAAGAAGAGTTAGACTTGTCTACTTTTCTAAAAGGATTCCAAGATGTGTTCATCGATGATATCCCTATGGACCTACCTCCAAAACGAGGGGATGATGACCATCGTATTGAGCTCCTTCCAGGAAGCTCACCGCCTAACAAACCTCCTTATTGAGTCTCACAAGCTCAACAAGAGGAGATTATGAGGCAAGTACAGGAATTGGTAGACAAAGGGATGGTGAGGCCTAGTTCCTCTCCCTTTTGTTCTCCAGTCCTTTTAGTGCAAAAGAAAGATGGTACATACCGTATGTGTGTGGACTATCGAGCACTAAACCATATCACTATCAAAAACAGATTTCCCGTGCCTTGGGTAGAAGATCTGTTTGATAAGCTACAGGGCTCTACCTACTTCAGTAGGATTGACCTTAAGAGTGGCTATCATCAAATAAGGATAGTGGATGAAGATATCCTAAAGACCGCGTTTCGCACAACATTTGGTCTTTATGAATATCTAGTCATGCCTTTTGGCTTGACTAATGCACCAGCTACTTTCAATCGTCTCATGGAGAAAATTTTTAGACCATATCGTAAATTCACTGGAGTGTTCTTTGATGATATCATCATCTAATCCAAATCTTTGGAGGAACATAAGCAACATCTCCAAGTGATTTTTCAAGCCTTGAGGGAGAACAAACTTTTTCTCAACCAAAAGAAAAGCGAATTCTTCCTTCAAGAGATTCAATATCTAGGTCATATTATCTCTCACGATGGTATTCGTATGGATCCATCAAAGTTAGAGGTAATAAAATCATGGCCTAACCCAAGGAATCTACATGAGCTAAGAAGCTTTATTGGTATGTGTACATACTATAGACGCTTCATAGCAAAATTCTCTCAAGTAGCAGGACCACTACACGACTTAACAAAGAAGAACGTTAAGTTTGTATGGACTGCTAAGGAGCAAAATGCTTTTGAAAAACTCAAAGAGAAGCTTACTTCCCAACTATTCCTCGTGCTTCCGGATCTCTCAAAGCCATTTGAGGTCCAATGTGATGCGTGTGGTGATTGCCTTGGAGCGGTTTTGCTTCAAGAAGGGCATGCCATAGCATATGAGAGCCGAAGGCTCAATAGTGATGAACGAGTCTTGGGTATTTATGAGAAAGAGCTTTTAGCTGTTCTACATGCCCTAGACACATGGAAGCACTACCTATTGGGGACTCCATTTATCCTACGAACCGACCACCAAAGTCTCAAGTATTTCATGATGCAAACCAAGCTTTCCGACAAACAAATGAGGTGGGAAAATTTTCTTTCGCAATTTAATTTCCATATTGCTCACATAGCTGGTAAGCACAATCAAGTTGCCGATGCACTTTCACGACGACCAAAAGTTAATGCGGTGTCTATAGCTACTCACAATGATCTATCCTCTATGATAGATGAGTATGCTACTGACCCTGACTTTAAAGACATAATGTCAGCAATTGCTTTGAGGAAGAAAGAGGAACCATTCACCTTGCAGGATGGTTATCTTCTCCACGGCAATAGGCTATGTGTTACCCATGCCCTTCGTGAGAAGGTTATGTATGAATCCCATGCTCCTCCATATGCAGGGCATAGAGGTATTCAACCTACTCTCCGAGGAGTAGAGATGTATTTCTATTGGCCTACCCTGAAAGTGGACATACAAGAGTATGTTTCAAAATGTGTAGTATGCCAAAAGACCAAGTATGATAGAGGGAAGCAACCTAGATTACTCCAGCCATTGCCTATTCCAAATTCACCATGGGAGAGTATATCCATGGATTTCATCTTTGGATTACCCAAGTCTATCCATGGGAATACAAGAATATGGACAATAGTCGACAGGTTTAGCAAGCAAGCACATTTTATTCCTGTCAAAAAGACTATTAAGGCACATCAAATGGAAACTCTCTTCATATCTCAGATTTTCAAGCACCATGGATTACCCACATCCATCGTGTTAGATAGAGATCCTAGAATGACCAGTAATTTCTAGAAAGGTCTCTTTGAAAATCTAGGAACAAGATTGAATTTCTCTTCGGCCTATCACCCACAAACGGATGGCCAAAGTGAGATAGCCAATCTTACGATACTCGATCTACTCAAGACTTATGTTACCGAAGTAGATCAACGCTCACAATGGGAAAAGTATTTACCTCTAGTAGAGTATGCCTACAATAATACTGTCCATACTTCTACCGGGAAAGCACCTTTCGAGATCATAGAGGGAAGACCTAAAAGTCCCTTGCTACTCAAAGTACATGGGAAGATCTTCGCCGCCGATGAATATAGCCGTGACCTACAAGAATCTTTTCAAAAGATTAGGGAGGCTATAGCCATCTCTCAACAAAGGCAAAAAGCTGTTGCTGATAAGCACAGAAGAGACTTAATGTTCAAAGAAAATGATTGGGTCTTACTCAAGTTTCCTAAGGCTCGATTAAGGAAAATGACGGGCAAAAATCCTATGGGCCATCAAAAGTATTATGCTAAACTAGCAAAAAGATACTATGGTCCTTTCCAAATCTTGAAGCCTATCAATGAGACAGCTTATCAACTCAAGTTGCCCAACCATTGTCTTATACACAATGCCTTTCATGTAAGCCTACTTAAGCCCTACAAAGGAGAGCCACCAATTGAACCAATTATTGAAGACCCTCCCGAAGTTGAAGACCAAGAAGAGGTGCTACAACCCAAAGCTGTCCTTCGGCATGAAGATAAGGTACTACGACATGGTAAGATAATCCGACGGTATCTTATTAAGTTCAAAAATTATCCTTTTGAAGATGCTAAATGGATGCAAGGAATACAACTAAGGATAGTATGAACCTTGTCAATACTTACAATGCTACCTTAGAGTAAGCAAATGTACAAATTTCTTTTAAATGACTCATGTTTTTTTCTTATATGACTAGTCCTCTTTTTAATTGTGCACAAATTTAACTAGTATGCATGCTTAGAATCATGTTTGTGATGACGACGTCTCTCAAACACCGAGTAGAATTTGTCACTCTACTTTGGGAGAATGAAATGGACTAAAGAGCAGACATGCTTGCGGTAGCTATGTCTCCCAAGCACCAAATGGATTAGTCATCCATCTTGGAAAGATGTAGTAGGGTAAAAAAAAGGGATCCTCTACTCGCTAAGTACGATTGACTAATGACTAAGGCTTTATCTCTTCTACCTCATAGTTGAGGACGACTATGATTTCAAGAGAGAGGTAATGTCATAAAATCTAATATCTAACCAATCCAAATGATTTTCTCATATTAAATTGATCACTTAATGTGGGAGAATAAACAGGAACAAGTGTTAAGATATAGATATGTGCTTATAGATCTATCTCAACACGGGGCCAATAGTAAAGGGGCCCAAATGGGAGATGGTCTATCAAGAGCAAGGCTAACCAATGGAGCATAAGACCTTAGGGTTAGCTTCATTGAAGACCTCCAATAATGTATGTAAAAATCCTTTGACCTTAGCTAAGCTAGGGCTGAGCTTGAGGTGGGAACCCGGCCCAAGCTCCAGGTGTTTGTCCTGCTTGAGGTGCTTGATTAAGGTGCTTGACTTACTCCATGCTTGAGGTGCTTGACTTGCCGCTTGATTAAGGTGCTTGAGGTGCCTTGACATGCTTGCCTGAGATGCTTGTGGGAATACCCCCTAGTCCAAGTGCTTTGTCATGCTTGATGACTAAGGTGCTTGAGCTCCTAAAGTCAAAAGCATCCCTACAAGAGGGGGGGCGAGCCCTTTTCCTAGGGATTAGAGAGAGAACACACACTCACACTCACAAGGGAAGCCCCAACTTGAAGAGGTAGAAAGGACACATGTCAGGTCCCTACCCATGTTACCTTCATGTGTTGCTTGAAGCCCATTGGCTAGGCTTCAAAGGGGTCCAATGATAAATTACTTGAATTATCTAATTGTTTTTGCATTTATCAAGTCCTCTCTCTCAAAGGGGAAAGGGGGACACTTGTCCCAAGGCTATCCATGTTGCTTGTAATGGCTTTTGCTTGTGATTGGCTAGGCCTGGAGGGGTCCAATGAGCTTCAAGCATGAGCTACAAGGGGGGGTCGACCCAAGCAAGATAGGGGGGTGCTTAGGGGGTATACTCACCCACACACACTCACAAGCACTCTCACTGTGTGCTATGCAATGTGGAAGAGCTCCCTCTCCAAGCAAGTAAAGGTTGAGAGCCTACACCAACACTCTTGGCTATGGAGTGCAAATCCAACCAAGAGCCATGCTTCAATGCTTAAGCTTGCCATCTCCTTCTTCTTCATTACTATGCTATTATGTATGCTAGCAACAAGAGTATGATAAGTGAGGAACTAATTCTTTCTCCTACGAAATGTTTCTTCTTCCTCTTCCCTACCCTCATTCCCTGCTAGCTCTCTCCACCTTCGAAGGTGTTTGAGGTCTTGGGACTGAGGCTTGGTATAGTTAAAGCTTTCTTCAAGTTCAGGTTATGCTATGATGGTGATGCATGAAGCTTTCCATCTTCATTGCTTCACCTAGGTCACAAGGAACACAAAGAATGTATTGTAACAAGTCTCTTTTTATGGGAGAAATCATAATACAAATGCCTATTGGAGGGGGGACCGGCTCCACATAAATCCGGTCCTCCACTATTGTCATGTTCTCTAAATTCTCTCTCTTGCAAAAGTATTGTCTATGCCAAGTTAACTAATTGCTATGATTATGTTGCTATCTTCAATTATGTCAACCCGCTATGCTCACAAAATCATTTCTTGAAAGTACTCTCATTAAATTCCGCTACTCTCAAATTGAATAGGCAAGTTCCATTACATAGGCTCACCACCTTGAGCTTTTTGCGCATGTTTGTCGTTTTGTCGCGAAAACTAGCGTAGGGGTCACACACAAAGCGGGCGGTAGAGACCTACAAGTAGATACGGCGGCCTAACGGCTAACCCAAAGGCAACAAGACTTCATCGGCAGTTTACTCTAGCCTAGGAGACCAGTCCTGGATGTCCAAAGGCAGTAGAAATCCATCGAGAAAAACCCTAATTCCTAGAAACCCGCAAGAGGGCACCAAATGGGAAGTCGGAGAAACGGCGACCAAATGCCACCAAAATTCATGGGTAGGAGCATCTCGACCTGCTCTACAAGTCTATGTGACCCGCATAACCAAAAAGTGACCCCAAGCGGCACTAAGATTCAGAAATGGCATCAAACACATAAAGCGTCAAATTTCTCTTGCGGCCAAACCGCAAGCCCGTTTGCCACCAAACTTCACGAGCAGCTTTCCTAGACCATCAACAACCAAGTCCTATGGTGGTAGACCACCACAAATCATTGAAGGTATGTAAACGCAGCCACAGGTGCTTCTAGAGCAACAAATTGCCAAATGAAGTTCCGGTGAAGCCAAAGTCGACAAAAACCATACGGCAAGGATCCCCAAGTGATCGAGAAGCTATGGAGACCAACATCAAGAAATTTCATCGCCAAAAAGCACTCCAAAAGTCAAAAAACGGCTCGGAGGCTCTGAAGTCCACACAGGGAGTTATTCTCTATCCATTTGACTTTTTTGTTGAAATTAGTCTCAAAAGGGACTCAGGGGGACTAAGGGCAGGCACTAGGAGCACAATCCAGGAAAAAATCACCAGGAGACATCCTACGCGTAGGATGTCTCAAGGGAACTTTTGGGCACAGACTCCGACATTTTTCATCATACACATTTTCTGAATGACCTTTACATGCTATCCACCAAGTCTCATCACATTTGGACCAAAATTGACCTCATATGCATGAAAAAATGCAAAGTTAGGGCATAGAGGCAATAATGGGCCATAGACCTACCAAATCTTGTCCAAATCACATGAAACTTGCACAACACACTCATCAACACATCACCAACCCATCTGTGTGGTCAGAAGCAAAATTTGGTGAAGTAGACATCCTACGCGTAGGATGTCTATTTTGCTTTTTTGGCCTGCACAGGATGTTTGTTCATTCCAGATCCAATCACCTCATCAACAAGAGCTCATATATCAATTTTGAAGCCATTCTAATCATTTTTTGACCCCCAACACCTTCAAGATACACTTTTGAAGCCCAAAAACACCACACAAGCTCTTGCAAGCATCAATCCTTGTCCAAATCCAAATCCAAGAGCATAGCCATGTTCCATAGGCCAAGGACTACCCACAGAACAAATTTCATGACATTTTGATGAAATAGACATCCTACGCGTAGGATGTCTCCAGCATAATTTAGGCCTTCTGTGCAAGGACTGACATCATGGGAGCCAATACCATGGTGCAATGAGCCCATATACCAATTTTCAACCCATTTGGAAATCAATTGCTACCTATGATGGACTTTCTATCCAATTTATGACCTAAAGCCTGAATCAGCCCAAAAATCTACTTTTTGATATCCAAACCCAAATCCAAGCATATAGCCATGTTCCATGAGCCATGCACTACCAGCATGTCAAGTATGAACCAATTCTGATGAAAAAGACATCCTACGTGTAGGATGTCTAAATGGAAAATTTTGGCCAGATTTGCACTGTGAGCACATGCACAGCTTCACAAGTTCCTTTTAAGCTTTATTTTCAATTTTCAAGTCATTTGGATAGTTAAAACTCAGTTTCACAACTAATATGGAATAAACGCTAACTTCGGACTACTGAGTGCAACAGGATCTATGGCAGTCGCGAAGTCACCAGCAAAGAAGAAAAGAATGACCATCAAGGATTACCTGGAAGAAGTGGAACCCTTCATCATTCCAGAAGGAACACTAAAGCCCACTAGCACATGGATCCAAGAAGATCTGTTAGAGTCCAACAACCTAAAGATCTACCGAGGAGTATTCAAAGACATTGAAGGCAATGTCATCGAGCTACCAATGCTTCCGTGAGAACTCAATGAGTTCGTAAGAAGCAAGATGGTCGGGTACTTGGAGAAGATTGATCTACACAACTACTTTGAAGCAATACCGGCAGGGGTGGACATAAAGAGAGTCTGGGAGTTTGTGACAACCATCAAAGAGGATGGAGTGGCCAAAGTAACAGATCTACAAGGCAGGCCAGAAACAGAAATAATCATCACTGAGAAGGTTGTAGCAGATGCACTAGACCTCTCCAACAAGGGGGATAGTGTAACTAAAAGAAGGGATGAGGTCAAGGTGTACAATGAGAAGAAAGGAAACTACACCTTTGAAGATATTGCCAACCCAAGAGTGGCAATCATGAGCCAGTTGTACAACCAATACTTCCACATGTGTACGAAGAGGCCACAAAAGTACAGAATGCCGCCAGGTGCAATTGCCACGACATTCACTTGGGCAATGACAAAAGGCACCCCAAAGACAATCAATTATGCGGCGTATATACATGACAACCTAGTAAAGATGGGTAACAAAAAGCCAACATATATTGTGCCAGGAGAACTAATCACTAAGGTGATTTATGGGGCACTACACGCAAAAGGAAGGTGGCCTAACCCCCCGTCTCAAAACGACTGGCTGAGGCTAAAAGAAGACAAAGAAGACGAGCCCCAAAGATCACCAAGGGTAGCTACAAGACTGAAAAGACGGCTAGAGCTCGTTCAAGAGGAGCAGCCAGAGAAAAAGAAAGGAAAGAAGGAATTTGCCCAAGTACCTGCAAAAGAAACAAGGTCACAAAAAGCGGTAAGATTAGAGAGGCTGATGGAGAGCTTCCGAGCAGAGAGAGCCCTTAAAGGTGATCTGAGTGAACTCTGGAAGCCATCTCTAGAGTCAATGTCGAGATCATCCCGAAGAGTGCAAAGGCACAAATTCGAGGATTATATCAAGAATTTTGAGATTCTTGATGCCGCATCAGAGAATATACCGCATGTCCCTTTCACAGAGGAGGAAGTGGAGCAAATATTGCAGAAACTGCTAGATGAGCAAGAGAGCCAAGAGAGAGAAAGAAAAACTAAAGCCTACATCTCTACCGGCCAGCCCTAAACCCAGCCCACAGCCCTCACCACCGCCCTCACCACCTCCTAGCAGCCCTCCACAAGAAGATAAAGAGGCTGAAGACAAACCAGAAGAACGGGAAGAGGCCAAACAGGAGCAGAGCCAGGAGCCGAAGCCAAAGGAAGAGTCTAAGCCTCGAAGTGAGCGAAAAGAATTAGAAGATTCTTATCATACATTTTTGGACCTGCTAGCTGCAGGATACACAAAGGAAGAAGCCGCCACAGTCGCATTCGACTTGGCGAGCACAGGGCCTAAAGAACAAATGCAAGGCATCAGGCTAGTGGAATTCAAAGAAATTTCCACAGATACAGTAGATCTGCACCCACCCTCCAACGACTGGGACGTGGTGATGACGAAGCTAACCGGGTTGAGAGCGCAGTCAATGGCTTTAGAAAGAGAGATGGCAGCTCGTAAGGCCACTGAAGTGAAGATTAAGATGGAAGTCGACACTCTACAAGGACAAAGCCAAAGGCAGAAGGAGAGGGAAGCTGAGCTACAAGCCAGCCTAGCAAGGGCACTGCAAAGATGTCAGGCAATGGAGGAAGAAAATCAAGCAGAAGAAAAAAGAATGCAAGGAGTTGAAGAAGAATGTCAGCAGCTCAACAAATCACTGCTAGATGCCAAGAGGGAAAGAGATAACCTGACCCTACAGCTGGCAGAAGAGTCTAAAGAAGTAGAAACCATGAGAAACACTAAAGAAAAGGCAGAGATAGATCAAGAAGCAAGCCAACATGAGGTTCTTGAGCTCAAGGACCAACTCAAAGTAAAAGATTAGACCATCCAGAGGCTGCGAGCATCACCTGCAAGAGTCAGAGCTACTAGCTCAACTCACATCACTACGGAGAGTCAACTCTATGAAGAACAGATGCAAGAACTTTAGAAGGAGCTGACTCTAGAGAAAAATCAAATATTGATGATGGTAGAAGGATCTATCATCATGCAAACAAGAATGGAAGAAGAGCAAAAAGCCCTGCAAGAGGAAGTAGAAAGTATGAAAAGAAAGCTCGAGGAGGCAGAGAGAATAAACGCCGAATTAAATGACCTCCTTGTGAATATGGGCGAAGAAGCGGAAATGGAAAAGCAAAAACTCATGAGGCAGATAGAGGAGTTGAAAGGACAGCAAGCAGGAGAGCAAGAGGGCACAGGGCCAGCAGCCAATGAGGGCATTGATTTAGAAAATGTGGCAGATCCAATGGACACACTGTTGGGAAACAAGCAAACAGAAACACCTCTATAGCGATGTCACCCAAGAGCGTTGAAAGAGCACTACAACAACACCAAAAGCTTTGGAAAATCCCTTTGAATCACCACAAGTCCAATAGGAGTAGACCCTTGGGAATTTACTAGCCGTCGCCCACCCAAGAGACTATGTCACATAGGAGCAAAACCCTGTCAAAGCACGGATTTACAGCACACGCCGACCAATGCGTATGAAGACAAGAGCCTCTCCTTTCACAATTAAACATCACAAACCCCCCACTTCAACATCAATTCCACAATTCATAGATACATGCCCTCTGAATCCTCCTACACACAATTTGCCACTAGGCTGCCATAGCCATATCCCTGCAGAGAACTAGTCGTAACTTGAAGAGCACAACTCCAATTGGGGCACTTTAAAGCTTGGAAAAAAGATTAAAAAATGACTGGCGAGAAAGCAAAATTGACATGAACAGAAAGCTGTCCCAGCACAACTACACGTAGAGAAGGCTAGTTGGGGCAAAAAATTGCATCCAAAAGCACCAAGGAGACACAACGACCCAAAACCTGCAAATTTCTGATCTTTGGCTGAACTTTTTTGAGGTTTTACATGTGTTTTAGTTATATACAAGTCTCACTTCAAAAAAATCACTCACGGGCACTTACAATAGCCCGACAACTGTCACTAGACTAGCGACTTGCAGTGCATTTACATGTGCTTGCTAAAGCAAGCTAAAAAACACACAAAAATAAATCCCACACTCCCTTTTGACATCGGGCGTCATGTCCGTATGTACAAATTTACAAAAAACGGGGTTCTCAAAATGTGCACAACATAGTTTGCCAAACCCCCAGTCTGCTAGAGCATTCATGCTCAGCAGTAGACTATGCAAAAGCTTATGTACAAAGTAATCAGCACCATATACCCTTACCACAATCAAATTTAAAAGTATTATCCCTTGCATCCATCGTGTACACATAATGGTATCCTTCAAATTCATAAGAACAATCATCAATCACTAGTGAGCTCCAACCATAAACGTACGTGTCATACAAATCAAAATACCATGGATAAACATTCTCACCATCATGAGATGTATCACTCACATCAAGCCAAGAAAAAGCATCCACTGTATCCATGTCATCATGGCTGTCCCAACTTTCCAAGCTACAATCCTCTTCAACATCCACACATGCATGTGAGGTTTTCATAAGCTTCTTCACCCTTAACAATGCATGACACACCCTGACTTGCATCTCCTCATCCATATCAACTTGTGGATCATTCAATCCCCAATCAAGACTACCATCATCATACTCATAGGTCTCATAAGCATCACTTTCACTACATGTCATCTCTTGAGCATAACTAGTGAGCAAACATGAATCCCAACCAATGTCACCAACACCAATCTCAACATCCCAAATGGGTCCACATGCCCACAAGTCATCAGGATACCATGTCAACTCATAAGATGGAAGAGAAAAAACATTACCAATAATGTCAACATGCGTGTCATTTGTATCACAAGTAAGAACATCCATAGGCACATAATGCAAACACATAGAGCTAGATAAGGCCTTAACTTTATGAGCATCCATACATGGAACTAAGTCAGCCATATCATTGCCCTCTTTGACATACATGCACTCCAAGGTCTTTTCTTTCACAATATTGCTTGCACACAACTCCTCATCAATATCTAGATCATCAAGAGAGAGAACCTCATCTTCTACATCTGACTCAACCTCATTAGCATTGCTAAAATCATCACTAGTGACAGAAGAGATCTTGTTTGAAATGCATAAAGAAGTAGAAGACTGATTGACATCTTCCAACCATCTTTTTTTCTTCAAGAAATCAACAATGCCTTTCACACCCACAAAGTCAATGCAAGCAACTTCAATGCCCAAACATCCTGGAAGGGTACCAATAAACAAGAACTTCTCTTCCTTTGCATCCAAAACCATATCCTCAAGAACCTCTAGATCTTGCTTGAGAGAGCAAAACCTCATGTAATGCATGTCCAACTCTTCTAGCCTGCTTAGCTTCAATTGTTTCATCGCATCATTCATCCTCAACAAGGCATCACTGAGCTTGACCATGGCTGAAATTTTATGTCTACACCATCAAGATTGAAGGTAACTTGAAGCACCCCTCAGTGACGGGCACCAAAACACTATTGGGAAACAAGCAAACAGAAACACCTCTATAGCGATGTCACCCAAGAGCGTTGAAAGAGCACTACAACAACACCAAAAGCTTTGGAAAATCCCTTTGAAACACCACAAGTCCAATAGGATTAGACCCTTGAGAATTTACTAGCCGTCGCCCACCCAAGAGACTATGTCACATAAGAGCAAAACCCTGTCAAAGCACGGATTTATAGCACACGCCGACCAATGCGTATGAAAACAAGAGCCTCTCCTTTCACAATTAAACATCACAAACCCACCCATTCAACATCAATTCCACAATTCATAGATACATGCCCTCTGAATCCTCCTACACACAATTTGCCACTAGGCTGCCATAGCCATATCCCTGCAGAGAACTAGTCGTAACTTGAAGAGCACAACTCCAATTGGGGCACTTTAAAGCTTGGAAAAAAGATTGAAAAATGACTGGCAATAAATCTGAAGATGACCAAAATTGATTCCATACGCCGCCATGAGCAAAATTGACGCGAACAGAAAGGTGTCCCAGCACGACTACACGTAGAGAAGGCTAGTCGGGGCAAAAAATTGCATCCAAAAGCACCAAGGAGACACAACGACCCAAAACCTGAAAATTTCTGATCTTTTGCTGAACTTTTTTGAGGTTTTACATGTGTTTTAGTTATATACAAGTCTCACTTCAAAAAACTCACTCACGGGCACTTACAATAGCCCAACAGCTGTCACTAGACTAGCGATTTGCAGTGCATTTACATGTGCTTGCTAAAGCAAGCTAAAAAAAACACAAGAATAAATCCCACACTCCCTTTTGACATCGGTCGTCATGTCCGTATGTACAAATTTACAAAAAACGGGGTTCTCAAAATGCGCGCAACAACGCCTATGCAGGAGGAAATCCTAGAAGAATCCTCTCAAGAGCCACAGGATCTAACACAAGAAGAGGAAGAAAAGTTGCGTAAAGCAATAGAGGTGGAGCTCAAAGAGAGAACAAAGGAAGCCTTGGAGTGGGAACAGAGGGTTTTCAAGTCCATGACCATTCAGGAGATCGATGCCAGCAACCTCAAGCGCGAATGGCTTCAACCCTCTCTCCCATATCCATTGCTGAAATATGAGGTAGCCACCATCAACAAGCCGATAAGAGAAGAGCCAATCGTACCACTTTACAATGCAAATACCTCACAACCAGAAGGGGTCAAGCTAATTGTTGATTCTCAGCCAAAGTGGAGGAAATCCTGGCTCACAAAGTACCCACAATACCTAATACACTTGGTAGAGGCACCGAAAAACATCAGAGACAACCTCATCTTTTGTCCTCTACCAAGGATTAGGACGTGGAAAGCGCAGGAAATCTTGCAAAGGAGCCAACCCACTTGGCTGAATTACCCTAAGCTGTTGGGCTTGAAGGCAGGTGAGAGAATAAGTGTCCAATACATGGTGAAAACCCTAACGGGCACCATAAAATTGTTCACTGGCTCACCTGACCTTACATGCATTATGATGAAGAAAATCTGCAAAACCCTCTTAGCAGTATTTGAGACTTTCAAGCCAGGGCAGGTGACCGACAGCATCTTTTTCTTCCAGGATACTTACACATGCGCTTATGATCTGTCTGGTCATCCTTCCAAGGAGGTGATACATGCAATGTATCTGAGGATAATGTTTCTACCATCCTATCACCTCCAGGCCTTTGAAGAAGCATTCTACACAGGCTTCTTCACAATAAACATAGATATTTTTGGCCGGACAATGATGAACCTGCATGCAAGATACGAATCACTAATCAAGATGCGCGAGACCATACGATGAAGAAGCGGATCAGCAGCCATGTCAGGGACAACATGAGCAAGGAGGGGGGGAGTGTTAGAAGCTGGAAACACCCCACGGCAACTAACTACTGGAAACATTATTATTTTTGAAATTATTCATTCATTGAGGAAAACCTGATTTTTCACCTTGTAAATATTGGGACTTATAGAAGTTTCCGGATTGTATCCCAGTTTTGATAGTTAGATTGAGTAGATGGTTGATTTTGGAACTTTAGGGTTTGAGAATAGTAAGGTATGTATACCACTTTTTGACCTTAATGAAAAACCTTTTGTCATTTTGAAAACAAGTTTTGAAGTCTGTGAGTGAGCGTACTGTGTACGAGAGAGAGTGTGAGCTTCATCTTGACGCTACGTGTGCACCGGTGGTCGGAATCAAGTGCGGAGAAGTGCAGCGTGTTGCCCCCGACGAGAGCTACGCGTCGATACCTACATTGCGCGTGTATGGTCCGGTTTTGCGAGCTCCTTCTACGAGCTTCATCTGGTGTTTGGGTGAGCATACGTTGTCTGATTTTTCATTGCAGCATATCCACGCGTTCACATTGAGTAGAACTACACATTAGGCACTTTCGGAAACAAAGACCTGCAGATTTCGGCCAGACATCCTACGTGATTTTGCACCGGGTGTTTTGGGTTGGGATTTTGGTTCATAGACCTTAGGGAGAGCGATCTATTGGTGTTAGTAGGGTCTCCTTCAAGTTCTATGGTGTTTCAAGATTGTTTGATGGGTGTTCGGCTCAAGAAAGCGTTGTAGGAAGTTTCCTCTTATGCACTCTTGAAGGCTGTGACTTAGACAATTGGTAGAGACCTCTGTAGGAATTAGTTAGGAGTCGGTCCAGTGTAGGTTGACAGCTTATGCTTGCTTCCATACGCCTGCGGGTCAAGCTTCGTCCTTAGCTGACATTATATGTTAGGTGAGTTCTCACTGTGCTGACGTCCGTCGCAACGTATCCGTCCAACAAGTTGATTGAGTTATTGTCCACCCCGGTGACATGCACAATCACATTAGCCAAATTCCTAAGGCTACGACCAAACATGTGGACCACAGTAGGCAAATGCCTAGAAAAATTTGGAGTGAAAGACCCCATCTCAAAGCTTAAGGAAGGTATCAGAGAATTGGACGGCCTCAACTAAACACTAGGCCAGTACCATTAAACAAGGTTGGAGAGTATTGCGAGGGAGAAGATGGAAACACCACGCTACCAATAGAATTCCAAGGAGTAGTTTCCAAAGCTATTCTTGACAGTGGAGCGGGAGTTGCTATCGCCACCAAGGAAATCTGGAAAAAATGGGGAAAACCAGCTTTGAGAACTACCAGAATGAAATTGCAATTGGCAGATGGGTTCATGGAGAAGCCTCTAGGACTCTTAGAAAAAGTGATTGTCACTTCATGCGGAATTGAGTATGAGTATACATTTGCAATAGTAGATTTTGACAAAAAGAACAATTACGAAATCATCTTGGGAAGATCATTCATGCGACAATTAAAGATGGTCCAAGATTGGGGTTACGATCATATATACCTCAGACATGGCGAGACAACAACCAAAATACACTTGAAAGACCATAGTTGCAAAGATGTGAACCAGACACCAGTAGAAGAGTTTGATTCAGCTACATTAGCAGGAACGGAACTCCCAGCATGATTAGGGCAACAAAAAGAGCTATGTATGTGCGGAGCTTCACATTGTGGGAGCTTAAAAAGAGACGAATGCGTCTTAGAAAGAGTGATTGAGAACAAGGATTATATCCCGGGACCTTTCCCTAAAGATGTCTTGGAACCTCTAGAATGGGAACACATACTAGCAACATTGGATATTTGTACCATTACAGATAGTCTCACAATAAAATTTTGCGATAAGAATGGCTATGATGTGCTCCCCTATTACATGGTAAGCTTTATACCAGGAGGGGTTGAGATGGTAGAACCACCAGAACAACAAGAGTTTTATAACTCCTTTGAGCATCTGGAGGTAAATAACGATGCAGACAATGAGGGTTCAGACAACTCAAGTGAGCGTGGGGAGAAAACAGAGAATATCAAGTTTTGTGATTTTGCTAATCAGCACCCTAGACGCCAGGAATGCTATAGGAGAAAACAAGCAGGAAATAAAGCAAGAGAGAACCTGATGCCCAAGATAAAAGGTAAAACTCACTATCTGATGCTTGTAAAAGCAGAGGATGGTGTAAAAGATCAAAACTCAGGAAGATTCTCAAAAGTTCGAGGAGAAGAAACGAGAGAGGAAATAAGACAAGTATGGAAAGCTAAAACAAAAACAAAATCGCAAAAATCTCAAAAATCACAAACAAAAACAACGAAAAACCAAGAGTGGACCAAACTGGAGCGTAAACAGAAATACCAAGAACTGAAACGGTCTTTACGAGAGGTATGGACTACTGAGGAAGATAGTGATGGTAAAGGGGAGTCAAAAAAAGGAAACATGAATGTATATCACACTATCGGAAATTCACCATCCAAGACAGAGAAATCATAATGACACCACCAGTCAAGGAAAGAACCAACCAGGAATCTTACGATGGGCTGGAAAATGCAAAAAAGATAGACCTCGCGAAACCAGGGGAGAAGCCTCAACCGGTCTATATCGCAACCGATTTAGAGCCTGAAGAAGAAGAACGGCTAACACAACTTCTCAAGAAGTATAAAGATGTGTTTGCATGGTCCTACAAAGACCTCAAAGGAGTTGATCCATCGATATGCCAACATACAATTCCTTTAAAATCAGATGCAAAACCTAGCAAACAGCATCCTTATACATATAATGACACATTTTCTAAACGAATAAAAGAGGAGATTGACAAGCTGATGGATGCAGAATTCATTTATGAAATCGAACATACAGATTGGGTGTCACCCATTGTGGTTGTCCCCAAGAAGAACGGAAAACTGCGAGTGTGTGTAAACCTCAAAAAGGTAAATGCAGCCACCATAAGGGATAATTATCCCTTGCCAATCAGAGAACATGTACCGGAGAGGGTGGCTGGAAAACGGGCTTGTTCCTTTCTGAATGGGTTCTCAAGATACAACCAACTGGCAATTACAATAGAGGATCAACACAAAGCAGCGTTTGCCACAGAATGGGGATATATGTGTATCGTGTTATGCCTTTTGGCTTAACTAATGCCCCAGCTACCTTTCAAAGGTTAATCAAACATTCAAAGAATACCTGAGAATATTCTTAGAAATATACATGGATGATCTTTGTGTACACTCTCTTCTACGAGATGTACATATTGACCATTTGCTAAAGGTGTTTGAAAAATGCAGAACATATCAAATCTGTCTTAACCCAGAAAAGTGTATTTTTATGGTTAGGCAAGGCCGCATCTTAGGACACATTGTCTCAAGGAATGGCATAACCACTGAACTAGACAAAATCAAAGTTATAGTAGACCTACCAAGGCCAACTAATGCAAAACAAGTGCAATCCTTCATGGGACACTGCGGATATTACCGAAGATTCATATACATGTTTGCAATCATTGCACAGCCTCTGTATCATTTGTTAGTCAACTTTGACTGGACTGAGGAGTGTGAAACTTCATTCCAAAAGCTGAAACAAAACCTTGTATCATCACATGTACTTAAAGCACCAAATTGGGAAAAGATATTCCATGTTCACATTGATGCTTCTGCATATGCAATTGGGAGTATTCTGGCTCAACCAGGAGACGGAACAATGGATTTTCTAGTTTGTTATGCAAGCCGATAGTTAAACAGTGCGGAAAAGAACTACACAACCACTGAAAGAGAGGGGTTAGGAATGATTTATGCTGCGAAGAAATTTCAGCATTATTTGCTCGCAAACAAATTTGTGTTCTTTACAGATCATCAAGCTCTTTTATATCTGGTAAATAAACCATGCAATACAAGGAGGATTGTACGCTGGTTTATTATATTGCTATAGCTTGATTTCACAGTGGTGGTCAAAAAGGTTAAAACTCATCTACGGGCGGATCATCTTTCAAGGCTACACAACGGGGAAGCTCCTGAAGGAGTAGATGATGACATACCAGATGCTTATCTTTTCAATACTGATATGATATCCAAATGGTCTCAGGAAATTGTTAGCATTCTTTCCTTTGGAGGTAGGTTTGATAACACGAAAGACAGATCCAAACAACAAACAATTAGACAAACAAAAAACTTCCACTTGATTGCAGGACGCCTGTATCATCTAGGACCGGACCAAATTCTACGATTATGTATAAATCCGGACGAATTCGAGTGTTATCTTAAAGAAGCACATGTCCAGGATTGTGCATTTCATTGTTCAACAGTGAAAACACAACAGAGACTGAAACAGTTAGGGGTTTATTGGCCAACTATGTACGCAGACACACATGCTTATGTTAACAATTGTACTATATGTAGTGCCAAAAGACCAATGGATAACGCGACATTGTTTCAGGTAAACATTGCACCTGCATGGAGTCAATATATCATTGATTTGTTAACCACAAGGACGTTTCCTGAAAACATAACAATAGCACAGAAAAGGGCTATAGAGTTGAAGGCTCGAGACTTTCAGTTAATTGGGAACCAACTCTATAAGAGAGGAAAGGACAATCAACTTAGAATCTGTGCAAGTGAAAGTGAATACCTGCTGATTCTAGAACACGCACATGGAGGAAAAGTGGAGGCCATTTTTCAGGCGATAAGACGACAAAAATTGTCTTAACTGCAAGAATATGGTGGCCCGCATTGCATATGGATGCTGAAGAGTTTGTAAAGCGTTGTGACGCTTATCAACGCACCAAGGTGCCGATAAAGAGAGATGAGATGCCACTACGACCAATGATGGAAGCAAGGGCATTTGCAAAATGGGGAATTGATTTTGTAAGACCTATTTCACCCCCTGCATATCGCACCCATACCCAATATATCATTGTGGCTACGTACTATCTCACAAAATGGGCGGAAGCCAAGGCAACACAAAAAGCAGATGCACAAACCACTGCACAATTTTTGTATGAGAATATTTTTGTACGATACGGTTTACCAATAGAAATTGTCAGTGATCGTGGAACACATTTTCTTAATGAAGTCATTGAATATCTACTAGAGGAATTCATGGTCATACATAGAAAATATGCTCCATATCATCCACAAGCAAATGGACAAGCTGTGGCCACAAATAAAACACTCTGCACAGTTCTCACTAAAATTGTGTCAGAATCAAGAACAGATTTGGATCAGCAGCTACACTCAACACTATGGGCATACAGGGTAGCTTACAAAACATCGATAGGAACGACACCGTACAACATGGTGTTTGGTCTAAATGCTATATTATCCATAGAGTTTTTAATTCCAACTCTACGAGTAGCGAAACTCTTAGAATGGATAGGGCATGAGATCTCTTCAAGAATAGATAATATTAAAAACTAGATGAACTCCGCTTGAGAGTTGTAGCTTTGATCTATGCTAAAAAGAGAAGACAAAAGGAGTTTTTTGACAAGCATGTGCACACGAAAGAGTTCAAAACTGGTGATTATGTACTTGTTTATACCTTGAAGCAGCATGCCAAGAAACTTAAAAAGCGAGGGATGGGACCCTTTGTGATTAGTGACCTATCACAAAGCAGAGCTGTCAGGCTTGCTACATTAGGAGGTGAAGAAATGCCAAATTGGATTAGTGGGTGTCGATTAAAGAAATATCAAATCAAATCTATCAAGGAAAACAAAGAATGAAGGAGAAACAGAGCGTACGAGAAGAAGCTCAAGCAAAAGCAAAAGAACGCATTGCAAAAATAAGACTTCTGCGACAACAACAACAATGTGGAGCACCATTGTGAATCAATGCCATCCGACTAACGAAGTTTGAGGAAGACACAGTGGAGCCAATAATTGCAGTCAAAGTAGGGAGCAATCAAGCTGAATCGACGGCATTGCTTGATTCAGGAGCTCAAGCAAATTTAATCTCTTACGGATTATACAAATAGCTCAAGTCCACAGGTCAAATTCATCTTACTCCACAAGTGCTGGAAAGTAGTACATCACATTCGCTAAAAATAATGGGCTGGACTGTATTGCATGTACAAGTACATCAACACACAAATTTTATGTCGTCGAGGATGAAAGCACACAACACTCCATGTTGTTGGGACAACCTTGGAAAAAAGAGTACAATGTGTAGATAGATTGGAATGCGAATGCAATCAAAATTCAACAGGCACAAGAACAACAGGTGGTAGCTTTTGCTCAGCAACCCCGGGATAATCAGCTGCCAGCAATTAAATCACGGGATAAAGAACCAAAAGGAAGGGTTCCACTAAAGGACAACAAGATACCCGAGGCTAACAAACAGAAAACTGCCAACCATGTTCACAACGGGCATAAGAATTCAACAACCGCAGTAAAAAGATCCGAGTTACCAACAAGAGAAAAACAAATATGGGTGCGGAAGGATAGAAATGACATGGCATACACAAAACAATACAACGGAAGAATTCAACCAAAGCAGATAGTTCAACCAAAAACCAAGGGAATAAAACAGATATGGATACCAAAGAAAATGCTCGTCAATAACTCAAATGCGACTCGCATTTGGATTATGAAACCGAAGCAAAAGGAACTCCCTTCAGTACAAGCAACATCGACAAGCAGACAACTGCATAAGAGACCAACAAACCGATTTATGTGGATGCCCATCAGCAGCAACACAATGGCAACCAATGCAGTAGCAATAAACCTACAAAAACCAACAAAGAAAAGCTACCAATGGAAAGCAAAAAAGACAAGGTCTACGACCAATTCCGCCATAAAAATTCTCTCGAAGGAGATGACTACGGCCATATCAACAGTAGCGGCCAAGCAACAGACTTTTGCAAGAAAGACAATCAAACAAAGAGTAGTAGAGTTACAGCTTTTACTGGCAAAGAAAATAGGAAACCTCGAAGGTGAATGCCAATAAGCATCTTGCTTATACCCTTCTCTTGCAAAGCATTTATTTTTCCATGCATTGACCGAGTATGCATAAAATAGGGCCACATTACAAGGCCAAGCATTAGCACAAATTTTTTCAACCCATGCACAAAACATACTCCGAGGCGATACCTTGTCGTCCTGGAGGACTTCGACTAGGAGGGGGGGAGGCATTCTCAAATGCGGACCCAATGGCAGAAAGAGCAGAAAGAGCAAAAAAGGGTAAGATTTTTGACTATTTTTACGGGTTGTTGTTTGATTGTAAAATTTTTTGGACTAACCCAAGTACATATGCCCTTATACAGCATGAATCTACAGGTATATGGGGCCAAACGCCAAATCAAGCCCCTAGGTGTGTGTATATAAGTAGAAATAGCCATTTTTTGGACAAAATATTGGTAAAACAGAGAAATTTGGCCATTAAAAATTGCATGTGAGAGTATATAATGTTTTACGATGATGTTTTTGATTTATTATGATTTTTAGGGATTTTTTGGGTTTGATTTGCTATTTTTCTTTTAATTTTGCTAATTTTCGGTAGAAAAACTTCAAAAATACAAAAAAGCAGGTGAAAAACAGTCATAATGAAAAACAAAAAATATGGGGATGATCAGTGACTAAAGGACAACCTATGGTACAGTGGGGGTGCAATTATGAGACTGGAGCGGAAAGCGTGTTTTGGCCAGATTTTGACCGAAATGCCAAATTTTTGGTAAACAGGGCAAATGGAGTCCAAATCAAGAAATTTTTGAGCCTAAACCGCATCTC
This sequence comes from Adiantum capillus-veneris, assembly GCF_014529385.1. NCBI lineage: Eukaryota > Viridiplantae > Streptophyta > Polypodiopsida > Polypodiales > Pteridaceae > Adiantum > Adiantum capillus-veneris. The sequence goes on from NC_140949.1 coordinate 128,182,830, forward strand.
GCAAGAAGTTGGGAGCACATGTCAAATTTCATGAAAAGTGGTTTGGGGAGCCCCATTATAAGAAATTTTCACTTCATTTTTAGTTCATTTCCACTATTGACAGTTGAGAGAGAGCTTCTGCCACCTAGAGCGAACGGAGCTTCCAGCAGCTTCTACGACGCACACGACTACCCGATGGGCTTCATACATGAGAGGTAGGCCCTCCACCTTGAGCTTTTCGCGCATGTTTGTCGTTTTGTCGCGAAAACTAGCGTAGGGTTCACACAAAGAGCGAGCAGTAGAGACCTACAAGTAGAAGTGGCCACCTAACGGCTAACCCAAAAGCAATGAGACTTCATCGGCAGCTTACCCTAGAATAGGAGACCAGCCTTGGATGTCCAAAGGCAGTAGAAAACCATCGAGAAAAACCTTAATTCCTAGAATCCCGCAAGAGGCCACAAAATGGGAGATCGACAGAGAGGCACCCAAATGCTACCAAAATTCATGGGTAGGAGCATCTCGACATGCTCGACAAATCTATGTAGCCCACATGACCAAAAGGTGACCCAAAGCGGCACTAAACTTCAGAAACAACATCAGACACACAAAGCGTCAAATAGCTCTCGCGGCCAAACCGCATGTCCGTTTTCCACCAAACTTGACAAGCGGCTTTCCTAGACCATCAACAACCAAGTCCTATGGTGGTAGACCACCACAAGTCATCGAGGACATGTAAACGCAACCACGGGTGCTTCTAGAGCGACAAATTGCCAAATGGAGCTCCGATGAATCCAAAGTCGACAAAAACCATATAGCAAGGATCCCCAAGGGATCAGGAAGCTATGGAGACCAACATCAAGAAATTTCATCGCCGAAAAGCACTCCAAAAGTCAAAAAACGGCTCGAAGGCTCTGGAATCCACACAGGGAGTTACTTTCTATCCATTTGACTTTTTTGTTGAAATTAGGCTTAAAAGGGACTGAAGGAGACTAAGGGCAGGCAATAGTGACAATTTCCATGAAAAAATCATCAGGAGACATCCTATGCGTAGGATGTCTCAAGGCCAATTTTGGGCATAGAACCCAACACTTCTCATCACACACAATTTCTGAATAGCCTTTACATGCTAGCCACCAAGTTTCATCACATTTGGACTAATATTGACCTCATATGCAGGAAGAAAACGCAAAGTTAGGGCATAGAAGCAATAATGGGCTATAGACCTACCAAAACTTGTCCAAATCGCATGAAACTTGCACAACACATTCATGAGCACATAGCCAACCAATTTGTGTGGTCATTTGCAAAAATTGATGAAGTAGACATCCTACGCGTAGGATGTCTATTTGACATTTTTGGCCTACAGAGGGTATTTTTACATTCCAGATCTTTTCTTATCAAGAGCTCATATATCAAGTTTGAAGCCATTCTAATCATTTTTGACCCCCAACACCTGCAAGATACACTTTTTTGAGCCCAAAAACACTGCACAGGGTCTTACCTACATCAATTCTTGTCCAAATCAAAATCCAAGAGCATGGCCATGTTCCACAGGCTAAGAGCTACCCACAGAACAAATCCCAAGCCATTTTGATGAAATAGACATCCTACGCGTAGGATGTCTCCAACATGATTTTGACCTTCTGTGCAAAGAATGACATCATGGGAGCCATTACCATGGCATTAGGGAAAATTTGGACTCACAAAGGGGCCCTATAAGGAGTTTGACTTCCTCTCTCATGTCCAAAACGGACGTGCGATAAATTTTTTGCAAATCAACTCTAAACTTGGCAGAGATTTGGCAGTTAGAATCTACTCTTCAAGCTCTTTCTATTGATATATAGCACACCACAAGATTCCTTACATTTTGAAAGATTCTATTTTTTATTCTCTAGATTGTAGACGGAGTTGTCACATCACAAGAGAATCAAAAATAGAATCTTTCAAACTATGAGGAATCTCATGGCGTGCTATATATCAATAGAAAGAGCTTGAAGAAAAGATTCTAACTGTCAAATCTCCGCCAAGTTTAGAGTTGATTTATAAAAATTTTACCGCACGCCCTTTTGGACATGAGAGAGGAAGTCAAACTCCTTATAAGGCCCCTTTGTGAGTCCAATTTTTGCCTAATGGTGCAAGGAGCCCATATATCAATTTTTAACCCATTTGGATATCATTTGCTACCTATTGTGGACTTTCTACCCATTTGTGAGCCTAAAGCCTGAATCCGCCCAAAATCCACTTTTTGATGCCCAAATTCAATTCCAAGCACATAGCTATGTTATACAGGCCAAGGACCACCAGCATGACAAGTATCACCAAATTCTGATGAAAAAGACATCCTACGCGTAGGATGTCTAGATGATAAATTTTTGCCAGAATTGGACTGTGAGCACATGCACAGTTTCACAAGTTCCTTTTAAGTTTTATTTTCAATTTTCAAGTCATTTGGATAGTTAAAACTCAGTTTCTCAGCTGATATGGAAAAAACGCTAACTTCGGACTACTGAGTGCAACAGGATCTATGGCAGCCGCAAAGTCACCGGCAAAAAAGAAGAGGATGACAATAAAGGACTATTTGGAAGAAGTAGAGCCCTTCGTCATACCAGAAGGAACTCTAAAGCCAACCAGTACATGGATCCAAGAAGAACTGCTAGAGTCAAATGATCTAAAGATCTACCAAGGTGTGTTCAAAGACACCGAAGGAAATGTTATAGAGCTACCAATACTACCGCGAGAGCTCAATGAGTTCGTCAGAAGCAAGATAGCAGAGTATCTGGAGAAGATTGATCTCCACAATTATTTTGAAGCTGTGCCGGCAGGTATTGACATAAAAAGACTATGGGAATTTGTGACGACAATCAAGGAAGATGGAGTGGCACGAGTTACGGATCTACAGGGCAAGCCAGGCACGGAGATCATGATCACAGAGAGAGTAGTGGTAGCTGCACTAGACCTCTCCAACAAAGGGGATAGTGTAACCAAAAGAAGAGACGAAGTAAATGTGTAAACAGAAAAGAAAGGCAGCTACACCTTTGAAGACATTGCAAACCCCAAAGTTGCAATCATGAGCCAGCTTTACAATCAGTACTTCCATATGTGTACAAAGCGGCCACAAAAGTACAGAATGCCGCCTGGAGCAATTGCCACAACATTCACCTGGGAAATGCAGAAAAGCAAGCCAAAGGTAATCAATTATGCAGCTTATATACATGATAACCTGGTAAAGATGGGCAACAAGAACCCCGCATACATTGTTCCGGGCAAGCTAATCATGAAAGTGATTTATGGAGCATTGCACGCAAAGGGAAGATGGCCCGACCCTCCATCACAGAACGACTAGCTGAGGTTCAAGGAAGATAAGGAAGAGGAACAGCCCAAAGCTTGAAGTTGACACTTTACAAAAACAAAGCCAAAAGCAGATAGAGAGAGAGAGAGAGAGAGAGACAAAGCTGCAAGCCAGTCTGGCAAAGGCATTGCAAAGATGCCAGGAAATGGAAAGAGAAAGTCAGGAAGCAGCTCAAAGACTGCAAGGAGCCGAAGAGGAATATAGACAACTCAGCAAGTCATTGACAGATGCAGAGAGGGAAAGGGATAACCTAACCCTAAAACTTGCTGAGGAGTCCAAGGAAGTTGAAGCAATGCGGAATGCCAAAGAGAAGGCAGAAATAGAAGAGGAGGCCAGCCAAGATGAGGTCCTTGAGCACAAGGAGCAGCTTAAAGTCAAAGATCAAACCATCTAGCGGCTACGGGCATCTCCTGCCAGAGTCAGAGCTACTAGCTCGACTCACACCACTACAGAGAGCCAGATTTATGAAGAACAGATGAAAGAGCTACAGAAAGAGTTGACCTTAGAGAGGAAGCAAAGATTGATGATGGCAGAAGGGTCGGTGGTTATGCAAACATGCATGGAAGAAGAGCAAAAAGCCATGCAAGATGAGCTAGAAATTATCAAGAGAAAGCTCAAGGAGGCGGAGAAGATAAAGCCGAGTTGAACGACCTCCTCATGAACATGGGAGAAGAAGCTGAAGCAGAGAAACAAACACTCCAAAAGAATATAAGAGCTGAGAGGACAGCAGGCAGAAGAGCAGGCAGGCACAGGGCCAGCAGCCATGGAAGGCATAGACCTAGAGAATGTGGCACATCCTGTGGACACACCCATGCAAGAGGAAATCCTAGTAGGACCCTCTCAAGAGCCACAAGATTTGACACAAGAAGAGGAAGAGAAACTGCGCAAGGCCATACAGGTAGAAATTAGAGAAACGGCCAAAGAAGCTCTAGAATGGGAGTAGAGGGTTTTTAAATCCATGACCATTCAGAAGATAGATGCCAGCAACCTCCAGCGTGAATGGCAACAGCCCTCTCTCCCATATCCTTTGCTAAAATATGAAGCCGCCACCATCAACAAGAGAATCAGAGAAGAGCCAACAATGCCACTCTATAGAGCAGATATCTCCCAGCCTGAAGGGGCAAAGTTGATAGTAGACTCCCAGCCCAGGTGGAGAAAGGCATGGCTGACAAAATATCCATAGTACTTAATCCATTTGGTAGAGGCACCCAAAATCATCAGAGATAACCTAAGCTTCTGCCCTCTACCAAGGATGAGGACGTGGAAGGCCCAGGAGCTACTACAAAGAAGCCAACCTACTTGGCTAAACTATCCTAAGCTGCCATGCTTGAAGGCAGGTGAGAGAATAAATGTTCAATAAATGGTGAAAACCCTAACGGGCGCCATCAAATTGTTTGCTGGCTCGCCTGATCTTTCTTGCATCATGTTGAGGAAAATTTGCAAAACCCTTTTGGCAGTCTTCGAGACGTTCAAACCGGGCCAGGCGACAGACATTATCTTCTTCTTTCAAGATACTTACAGATGTGCATAAGATCTGTTTGTTTAGCCTTCCAAGGAGGTGATACATGCATTGTATCAAAGGATCATGTTTCTGCCATCCTAGCACCTCCAGGCCTTTGAAGAAGCTTTCTACAGCGGCTTCTTCACCATCAATCCCGACATATTCGGCCCTACACTACTTGATTTACATGCAAGATAAAAGTCACTGCTCAAGATGCGAGAAACCATAAAATGAAGAAGCAGCCAACAACCATGTCGGGGACGACATGAACAAGGAGGGGGGGAGTGTTAGAAGCTGGACACACCCTACGCAAAATGACTGCTCAGCGGATTATTATTTTTTGTAATTATTCATTCATTAAGAAAACCCGACATTTCACCTTGTAAATGTTGGAGCTTACAGAAGTTTCCAGATTGTATCCCAGTTTTGACATTTAGATTGAGTAGATGGTTAAATTGGAACATTAGGGTTTGAGAACTGTAAGGTATTTATACCACTTTTTGACCTTAATGAAAAAACCTTTTGTCAAGTTTTAAAAAGTCTGTGAGTGAGCGTACTGTGTACGAAAGAGAGTGACAACTTCATCTTGATGCTACGCGAGCACCGATGGTCGAAATCGAGTGCGGAGAAGTGCAACGTGCTGCCCTCGACGAGAGCTACGCATCGATACCTACAATGTGAGTGTATGGTCTGGTTTTGCGAGCTCCATCTACAAACTTCATCTGGTGATTCGGTGAGCATACGTTGTCCGATTTTGCATTGCAGCATATCCACGCATTCGCATTGAGTAGAGTTACACATTAGGCACTCTAGATTTCGAAAACGGTGACATATAAATTTTGGCCAAACATCCTACGCGATTCTGCACCAGGTGTTTTGGGTTGGGGTTTTGGTTCATAGTCCTTAGGGAGAGCGACCTATTGGTGTTAGTAGGGTCTCCTTCAAGTTCTGTGGTGTTTCAAGATTGTTTGATGGGTATTCGGCTCTTGAAAGCGTGTAGGAAGTTTCCTCTTATGCACTCTTGAAGACTGTGACTTAGACATTGGGTAGAGACCTCTGTAGGAATTAGTTAGGAGTCGGTCGAGTGTAGGTTGACACCCTATGCTTGCTTCCACGCGCCTGCGGGTCGAGCTTCGTCCTTAGCTGACAAATCTTGTTAGGTGAGTTCTCACTGTGCTGACGTCCGTCGCGGCGTATCCGTCCAACACTGCTCCTGGCCAAAACTGGCGCCGTCTCCACCGTGCAGGGCCGTCAACTGCTATCAATGTAGCGCCAATTGCCTTGCGCCATAGCTAAGCATCAAGGAGCCCTCGCCCCACATACTCCCATAAGAGGCTCACGCTCTAGTATATAAACCGCATGACCTTCTGCCCGTTTTGCGCGTATGGGACTAACCCCTTGCCATGTGTCAGTTTCTGAGGCACTCCTTCTTACAATGGCCTCCAAGGCCTTTAAAAAACTCACCAGTTCAACTTAAAAAAACCCTTTTTTCTTCCTTCTCCCAGTCTCCATATTCTACTCAATGGTCGGAAGTTTGAGTGGTTAAGCCATGCCGAACCTTTGTCGTGCAAGTCCTGGGAATGGGAAAATCTCCCCGCCTTTGGACCCTTTTGAACTGGCTATTTGAGGTTGCCAAAAAATAGGAAGATCATCTGCAGTTGCCCTTGCACTATCCACTGTCAACTTTGATCGATCATTTCTCCTTGTTTTGACCTTGGATTCACATGCCGTCGACTTGTGCTATCTCCGCATGATGTACACTATCTCCGAGAACCTTGGTGAGGCCGAAATGATGCCAGATGGCGCATTCTCCAGTGCGGCGAAGTGGGCTCAGACCCGGTCCTCGAGAAAATTTCAATCGACCATTACTTGCTAACCAGAGCTCCGATTCGCAATCCGAGAAGACATGCATGCTCCGTAACTTGAGCTCTACACATCGATCCACTGACACCTTCCTCGGCCACCTGTCCCCAACTGCCCTGCCCATCGAGGATCTGCTACACACTCTACCTTTGAACTACAATATCTTGAGCATCGGGGCTCCATTTGACGAGCCGTCTGGACCGGCTTTTAGAGCACGCTGAACACTACATTCCAGGACACTGACTTGACATTTTGGGCACCTCCATTTGCCATCCCATATGGACCATCTTTGAACCTCCTTGGCCTAAAAATCCGCTTTAGACATACTTTTTCGCTACCCTTTGACTGCCTAGAGCCTTGGCACCTACCCTATCCTTCTGCACTACACTTGCTTGTAGCCCCTGCCTGGTATAGACCACTTTCTCGCTCGGATCAACTTTGGCTGCACCATCATTGCCCACCCCCTCATTGAACATTTATGTTCAACCACACATAGGCTTAGTGCACTAAAAAATTGCACATCAAAACAAACTCTCTGTACACCACATAGCCATCTAGCATATGTACAAAACTGGCACGTGTAACCCGCTGCCTTTGTTTATGCGGGTTGCCCAACCCCCTACTTTACCTGTCATCAACCACCTGGGTCGATCACCTTGCATTGGTCTCTTTCATCCACCTGCAACAGCTTTGCATAGTGCCACACCAAGGCACATATCCAACCACATAGCCAAACTGCCAGCATCATACTTCTACCACTCCAAGAACTTATCGACAAACTGCCCACTCACAACCAAGCTCCTCCAAGAACACCAAATAGAGCATCCTCGTGCTCACCATCTAAAGACATACCTGACCCACCCTCCTATCCATGTAAATCTAGATCCTCATCTAGCAGATCTTGCACCTACTCAACAGCACATTGCATAGCTACCTTTACTAGCATCCCCTTTAACCACCACTCACAGCCTCCTTAGGAAGCTTGGACACCGCCTTGGAATCCGCATCACCTTTCATAGAGGGCACTGATTGCGTAGGAAGCACCTCTAACTTTGACTCCGCTTTGCCCTTCTCACCTATCGTGCACTCAATTCTAGCATCGTCAAGCTCCTCCTCATCAATTGGCCCTTCAAGGTCAATAAGCACCGCTTGCTTGTCGACTTCATTCATCTGCTCTTCTATTGCTGCATCATCAATTTCTGTCAAGGAAGAGAGAAACTCGTTCTCTATCACATCTATCTCCACTTTATCTCTCACTTCCTCATGCAGGAAATCCATGAATTTACACAATTTCAAAACCAGGCATTTTTGACAGCAATTACCTTGATTAACTTCCCCCAAAGGGCTTCGAAATCCCACTCGAACGCTTGAAAATTTCCCTCCAAGCTTTGCTTCAAACTGTTTAGCTTCTGCTTTACTTCATCTAGCTACACATCTGCAACAAATCTGTTTCAAAAAGCCACCTCCAAGGCTTTGGAATCTGCTTTTTCTTCTTCACCAAAGCTATCGAACCATATCCTCGCTTTACCACAAACCAAGAGCGGGAACACCTGCACCACACCATCTTCTCTCGATAAACCGCTTTCCAACACGAAAAACCCACAGTCTTGAAGCCAAGTTTTTGCATCTTCAACCCCAGTGCAAATGGGAAATCCCTTCCAAGCCATCACTAGCAACACCTGCTCTTCAAAGGCCGCACCTTTGGCATCACCGAAATTGCCACTTTGAATTCTACTAGGAGCATCAGCATACTCCTCCATGGGGGCACTAGAAGATGGAGAGGGGGAATGGGGGAACACGCCCGGCACCAACACAAGGGCCTCTCTATAGGTCAGGGTATCCACAACACCCCTGTCCTCTCAAAAAACACCTTCAAACACACAACTCACATTAGCAAACCACCGCCTGCTCAATCTCCACTGCTCACACACTCCACAAACCCACCACACAATGCACGCTTGCTGGCATGGTCTGTCTCCACCCTCACATATGCACACAGCCACCCAATCTCACTCTCTCACACAAGACATCGTCGGTTCGGGGGGGCATACACATCCACACTGCCGGCACCGAGGGGAAAGACCTAATCAAGAGAAAGAGAAGGAGGGAAGGGGACACAACAATGAGATGGGACAACAGAGGCTCAATTGCACTTCACAAAACACGTATACATGCTCACACTACCATCACCATGGCCATTTTCACAAGAAAAGTACAAAGGGCTTTGACAGGCACACTCCTCTATCAGAGAGCTCCACTTTGCAGGCTTCAAACGGCACCAACAGCCCGGAAAAAAGCCCCTAATTTGATTAATTTTTTACTTTTATGGGGGGGTTGTTGGTGGATACACCGCGACGGACGTCAGCACAGCGAGAACTCACCTAACAAGATATGTCAGCTAAGGAGTGTCTGACAGGTTTTTGTAGGTCGTCATTTCTAAAAACTAAAGTGCCTAATGTGTAGCTCTACTTATTGCAAACACGTGGATATGCTGAAATGCAAAAACAGACACTGTATGCTCATCGAATCACCAGAAATAGCTCATGGGTCGATCTCGCGAAGCCGGGCTGTACACTTACAATGTACGTGTTGGTGCGTAGCTCTCTCCAAGGGCAACACACTGCACTTCTTTGCACTCAATTCCAATCACCAGTGTACCTGTAGCATCCAGATAAAATCTCACTCTCTCTCGTACACAGTACACGCTTCTCACAAACACTTGATTATAAAATCAACAAAGGTTTTTTCCATTAAGGTCAAAATTTGGTATAAATACCTTCCACTTACAATATCTCATGTTCCAAAGTAAAATCCTACTCAGTCTAATGGCAAAAATAATATACAAAATTGGAAACTTCTGCAAGCCCCAAGTGTTTACAAATGAAATTACAGGTTTTTTCGTAATCCGGGAATGACTACATAGGATTTCTTTCTTTTCGTATTCTACCAATCTTCTACTAACACTCCCCCCCTCCTAGTTCATGTCATCCCCGACATGACAGTAGAGCTGCTGCTTCAGTGGAGGCTTTTGCGCATCTTCTGAACAGACTCATACCGTGCATGTTGGGCCAGTAATGTAGGGCCAAATATATCTGTATCGATGGTAAAGAAACCGGTGTAGAAGGCTTCTTCAAAGGCCTGGAGACGGTACGAGGGCAAAAAAATTATTCGCTGGTAGAGGGCATGTATCACCTCATGGGAAGGTTGAGCAGACAGTTCATAAGCACATCTATATGTATCTTCTAAGAAAAATATGATCTCTGTGACCTGTCCAGGTTTAAAGACCTCAAAAACTGCCAGAAGGGTTTTACATATCTTTGTGAGCATAATGAAAGAGAGGTCAGGTGAGCCAGTGAACAATTTAATAGCACCCGTTAGGGTTTTCACCATGTATTGCTCACTTATTCTCTCGCATGCCTTCAAGCCTGGCAGCTTTGGGTAGTTGAGCCACGTGGGGTGGCTTCTCTTCAACAATTCATGCTCCTTCCATGTCCGCATCCTTGGTAGAGGGAAAAAGCTGAGGTTGTCTCTGATCATTTTAGGCGCCTCTACCAAATGTACTAAATACTGAGGGTATTTAGTGAGCCATGCCTTCGTCCACCTTGGTTGGGAGTCTACAATGAGTTTAACCCCTTCTAGTTTGGTGACACCTTCATTATACACTAGCACTGTGGGCTCCTCTCTGATCCTCTTGTTGATTGTAGCAGCCTCATATTTGAGAAGAGGATAGGGGAGAGAGGGTTGTAGCCATTCATGTCGAACGACATTTGCATCTAATTTATGAATTGTCATCGACTTTAATATTCTCTGCTCCCACTGCATTGCTTCTTTTGCGGTGTCATTTATAGCTGCTTCTATGGCCTTCTGTAGATTGTCTTCCTCTTCTTGTGTCAGATCTTGGGACTCTTGGAATGATCCCTCAGGAATGTCCTCTTGTATAATAGTGTCCACCGGATCTGACACATTCTCTATGTCAATTCCTTCCGTTGCAGCCGGCCCCTGACTTTGTTGATGTTCTTCACTTGTTTTGCCCTGAAGTTCATCTAGCTGTTTTTGTAAATTGTCTTTTGCTATCTGATCTTGTTCAGTCACAGATACTACTAGGTCATTGAGTTTTGCATTGACCCTATTAGCTTCTTCTAGCTTCTGTTTTATCTCGGCATTCTCATTTTGCAGCTTTTGTGAATTATCTTCTAATCTTTCCTGAAGCTTTAGCAATGCTGTTTTCAATGATTTGTTCTCCTCTTCTAATCGGCTTTGTATAAGCATTGATCATTATGCCATCATCACTCTCTGCTTCTTCTCAAGCGTCGGCTCCTTTAGGAGTTCTGTCATTTGTTCTTCAAACGCATCTTTTTCTTGGCTCGTGCTGGTTGCAGTTGCAGCTCTTGCCCTGCCCGACAATGCTCTCAACCTCTGAATTGTTTTCTCTTTTACCTTGATTTGATCCTTGAGCTCAATTACCTCATCTTGGCTAGCTTCATATGAGATTTCAACCTTGTCCCTAGCCTCTTTCCAGCTCTCTACTTGCTTCGACTCTTCCGCTAACTGTAGGGTTAGTTCATCCCTTTCCTTCTCAACTTCAGAAAGACCCTTGCTGACTTTCTGGTATTCCTCTTCAGAGTTTAGCAGCTTCTGGTTGCTTTCTCGGCTCTGATTTTCTAGCTCTTGACATTTCTATAGTGTTGCTGCTAATTGAGCTTGCATTTGTGCTTGGTGCTGCAGCTGCTCCTGGTTTTGCCTCTGAAGTGTTTCTACCTCTGATTTCACCTTTTCTTCTCTCAACCTCAGCTCCTCGTACTCTATTTCTTTGGCCATTGATCTGGCTCTCAATCCTTGCAGTCTATGTATGACTTCGTTCTCTTGTGGTTGCAAATCTATGGTGTCTGTTGCATTTTCCTTCAGTTCCACCAAACAAGGGCTCAATGTGGTCTTTTCTGGTTTAGGTGTTTATAATTGAAATGCCGTCTAAGCTGTCTCCTCTCGAGTGTATCCAGCAGCTAGCAGATCCAGGAATATTCCATAATTCCTTTCTTTTGGATCTTGCTCATTAGGCCTGGGTTCAAAATTGGCCTTGTGGTGCAGTGTACTTTTGAGGCCTCTTTGTGCACATATGGAAATATTGGTTGTAAAGTTGGCACATGGTTGCCACCATTGGATCAGCAATATCCTCGAAGGTGTAGTTCTTTTTTATTTCCTTGTATATCTTTATCTCTTCTTGCCTCTTGTTGACACTGTCTCCTGCATTAGAGAGGTTCAATGCATTTGTGACCACTTCTTGCGTGATTACAATCACTCTGGTCTTTCCTTGCAGATTTGTCACTTTGGCTATGAAGACCATATTAGGTAAAGTGGGAAAATCCCAATTCCTAGGTTGGACAACTTTCAATATATCATGTATAAAATATAGAGATTTTGTCAAAAATTTGAGTTTTCTTAAGGTCTCATTCCACTTTATGCACATACAATACACAATGAAAACAACTAAAATATCATGGTTTCAATCAATTGGATTATTAGGAGAGGAGTATATTGCATCCATTATCGTTGTCTATGTTCTACTGTCCTACCTACAACTTATCTCAACATGGAGAGCTTGGTTTCTAGGTCCACCACTTGTCCAAGTTAATGTAAAAGTGACTCAAGGTTCACAACTTGTGAAAGCAAGGATCCATTGAGGAATACAATCCACTTGGCTATTTTTCCTTAATTTATTGCATGTGACATTTAAGCAAGGTCCACTTCTAATCTATAACTTCTTAATTTGAGGCATGGGGCATACATAAAATATGTAGCATATGCTCTATTGCCTCATAGGAAGGTTGGTTTCAAGGTGCACTTATCCATGCTAGCCTATCTTGGAGAAATGATGGAGCTTGCTTCTCTCCTTGTTTCAATGGAGACTAGCTTGGACAAGTGGTGGACCTTTGCTTCTCTCTATGTTTCAATAGAGTTAGCTTGGACAAGTGGTGATCTTGGAACAAAACCCCCATGTAAAACATATCATGGGTATTCCAAGTGATTAGAAAGATTACCATTTAAAATATAACCTTATAGGTTGGACAACTAGATCTTGGCTTGGAGAAATGGTGGACCTTTGATTCTCTCCATGTTTCAATGGAGTCTATCTTGGAGAAATGGTGGAGCTTGCTTCTGTCCATGTTTCAATGGAGCCTAGCTTGAACAGTTGGTGGACCTTTGCTTCTCTCTATGTTTCAATAGAGTTAGCTTAGACACGTGGTGGATCTTCAAAATAAACCAACTACTATCAATGTTGCCTAGCTTGGACAAGTGGTGGAGTGTTTCTCTACTCCATGTTTCAATGGATCTTAGCTTGGACAAGTGTTGGACCTTAAAACAAAAACCCCATGTACAACATAGAATGGATTTTCTAGATTTCAATGGAGTCTAGCTTTAACAAATGGTGGAGCTTGTCTTCATCCATGTTTCAATGAAACTAGCTTGGACAAGTGGTGGACCTTGTAACAAACCCTCCCATGTACAACATATCATTGGTTTTCTAAGTGATGGGAAGGAATACCATTCAAGATATAAACTTATAGCTTGGATAAGTAGTTGACTTTAAAACCAAATTCATCATAATACAATGAAATACAGGTCATCCAATTCCTAAATCTTGAGACCAAACCTCCCATGCTATTAGAGATAATATATTGGATAAGTGGTGGACCTTCTATTATTTTCCCATGCCTAGTTTAGACAACCGGTACACTTCGCAGCTATAAAGGTTGGACGAGTTGTGGAGCCTTGTTTCTATCCATGTTTTAATGGATCCTAGCTTGGACAAGTGGTGGACCTTGGAAAAAATCTTCCATGTACAACATATATGAGGTTTTCCATGTTTTAACGGAACCTATCTTGGACAAATGGTGAAGCTTTCTTCTCTCCATGTTGATTTTGGAACTACCTTAGACAAGTGGTGGAGCTTTTCTTTTCTACTCTTCATAATACAATGAAGTATATGTTGGTTACATGGTGAATCTTAAGGCCAAACCTCCCATTTTACTAGAGATGATAGGTTGGACAAGTGGATCAACCTTCTATCATTTCTCCATGACTATATTGGACAATTAGTAGACATAACATCTCTCTATGTTGTCTAGAGATGAGCTTGGACAAGTGATGGACCCTGCTTCTCTCTTCCCTTGGTTTACTAGTTTGAAGACTCAGTGTATATACTTTCTTAGATCTAGCTTGAACAAGTGGTGGACCTTGCATCCACAATCTTAATTCAGTACAAAAAAGTATATGAAAAAATAATATAGGAATCTTGGTTTGAAGGTCAAGCAATTAGGTTCCAAATGCACATAATAATATATTTTCCACCCATATTAAAAGAAAGTTAAATATGTTATTACCAAATTGACAAAGGTAACGTCCAAGAATTATATCTTTCCATCTTGTCAGATCTAAATCTTCATCAAGGCGACATGCATGTATACATCAACTTTCAAGCCATTCAAGAATACATGCACTTAGATTCCATAGTTTTGTTTTCAAAGTCTTTTAGGTTCTAAAACTCTTTCACATAAAGTATGTAATGACAAAATTCTTGAAGCAAACATTTGTGCCCAAGAAAAAGATCCCTCTCACATATTTAAAGTCCACGAATTCTCTGATCCACACTTACAAGTTTTATTTTGACATCAAACATCAATTCTTTCATAGTTCCAAATAAATGCAACCTCGATATGAATTGACAAAAAATGAATTTCTTTTACTATATGACCTAACATAGGCCCCAATCAAATAAAAAATGAGTCCCCAAAAATTTGGGTGCACTCTAGCAATACATCAGAGTCCCCTTACAATAGGATGCACTCCAATAGTACATTGAAGTCCCCTTAGAGTAGGGTGCACTCCATTCAAGTGTTCATAAAATTGACACACCTTTAAAAAAAAAAAGACTATATCAAATTATACAAATGTTGAAAGATACACACTAGAATAAAAAAAGCATCTTATAGCCATATTTATTCAATGCTTTCGTGTTGACAAGTACACACCAAGGACATAATTTGTCTGAGAATCACTATACTGATTTACAATTGTGTTGTATGTATAGACTCTCTTATCTCTTGCATACAACCATCCTACCAACCATGGAATTATGGTTCTCTGCAAGAAGTTTTGAAGTTGCTCGGAAGTTTGCCTCCACATCTTTGGAAATATAAGATATGTCCCTGGCATGTTCCACATCACCCTATATGGAGTGTCATCAAAAATTAAGGTATTGTTTGCATCCAAATCCTCAAATATCTTCCAAATATCACTCAGATTTTTGTGATAAACCCTTGTAAATCCTAACATGATATTTGGATTTTGGCAATTTTTGTTACTCATAAACACCTTGAACTTGGTATACTGCTCAGGAAAACACTTTTGTGTGATGCGTTGCACCCTTGTTAAGTTATAGCAACTCCATATCCATAGCTCAAAGTATTCAGCACAAAAATCCAAAAAACTTTGTGCGTCTGGTCGCACCACATGATAAACTTCATCTTTGTCCTCCACAAGTCGCATGTGTTGAGCCCAAGATGGCATAGAATCTCCATGTTTCATTTCAACTGTCTTGAGAAGTAACCCCTCTAGATCCAAGATAAGTACTCTTTTGATGTCCTTGAAAGCAAGTGGTAGGTGATAAGGAGGTGATTCATTCCTTGGACAAGGTCTTGGAGGAGGTTGGATGGGTAATTCAATAGTTTTCTTCAATTTATGCCAGCATATAGCCAATCCATTTTTCTGTAATGGTTCTGAAATTAAAGAACAAGAACACTTAATTCAAACACAACAATAGACATGAGTTTTACATTGTCTACCCTAAGGTTTTATTAGATACCAAAATCCATCTATGATCTACTCATTAATAGAAAGAAAGTCAAATTAAAATCCTGACTCTTTTTTATGCTACACTCTCTCTTAGTCTCAATACCATGGAGTTCAACTAGACTTAAGTCAACTAATAACTACTACTTGTTGTTAAAGGTATGCTTGAAGTGTATAAGGCTTAACCAATGCTCTAGTGTAGAATGGGTATTTAGGTCTCAAGGTCTACCACTTATCCAAGCAAAGATCCATTTAGATATGGAAACCCAATTTTTCTTAATATAATGATATAGAGTGGACAAGTGGTGAATCCTGAGACCAAGCCACTCATGCTACTAGGGATAATAGGTTGGACAAGTGGTGGACCTTGAATGTAAACCCCCCATGTACAAAGTATCAGGGGTTTTGGGTATTTCAATGGACTCTAGCATCTTGGAAACATGGTGGAGCTTACTTCTCTCCATGTTTCAATGGAGTCTATCTTGGATAAATGGTGGAGCATCATTCTCTCCATGTTTCAATGGAGCCTACCTTGGACAAGTGGTGCACGTTTGTTTCTCTCTATGTTTGAACAAATTTAGCTTGGACAAGTGGTGGACCTTGGAACAAAATCCCCATGTAAAACATATCATGGACATTACAAGTGGTGAGAAAAAATACCATTCAATATATAACCTTATAGGTTGGAAAAGTGGTGGACCTTAACACCCAATTATTATTAATATAATGACATAGAGTGGACAAGTGGTGAATCTTGCGACCAAACCTACTAGGAAAAGTACGTTGGACAAGTGGTGGACCTTGAATGCAAACCCCCCATGTACAAAATATTACTCATGCTACTAGGAATAATTTGGTATTAAGGTCCATGTTTCAATGGAGCCTAGCTTGGAAAAGTGGTGGACCTTTGTTTCTCTCTATGTTTCAATAGAATTTGCTTGGACAAGTGGTGAACCTTGGAACAAAACCCCCATGTAAAGCATGTCATGGTCATTACAAGTGGTGAGAAAAAATACCATTCAAGGTATAACCTTATAGGCTGGACAAGTGGTGGACCTTAGCACCCAATTCCTCTTATTATAATGACATATAGTGGAAAAGTGGTGAATTGTGAGACCAAACCTACTAGGGATAATAGGTTGGAGAAATGGTTGACCTTGAATGTAAATCACCCATGTACAAAATATCATGGGTTTTGCGTATTTCAATGGAGCCTAGCATCTTGGAGACATGGTGGAACTTACTTCTCTCCATGTTTTAATGGAGCCTATCTAGGAGAAATGGTGGAGGTTCCTTCTCTCCATGTTTCAATGGAGCCTAGCTTGGACAAGTCGTGGACCTTTGTTTCTCTCTATGTTTGAATATGGTTAGCTTGGACAAGTGGTGGATCTTGGAATGAAACTCCCATGTAAAACATATCATGGGCATTTCAAGTGGCGAGAAAGGATACCATTTAAGATATAATCTTATAGGTTGGACAAGTGGTGGACCTTAGCACAATATAATGACATAGAGTGTACAAGTGGTGAATCTTGAAACCAAACCACTCATGCTACTAGGGATAATAGGTTAAACAAGTGGTGGGCCTTGAAATAAAACCCCCTAGAGTGTTTCAATGGAGCCTAGCTTGGAAACATGGTAAAGCTTGCTTCTCTCCATGTTTCAATGCAGCCTATCTTGGATAAATGGTGCAGCATCATTGTCTCCATGTTTCAATGGAGCCTAGCTTGGACAAGTGGTGGACCTTTGTTTCTCTCTATGTTTGAATAGAGTTATCTTGGAAAAGTGGTGGACCTTGGAACAAAAACCCCATGTAAAACATATCATGGGCATTACAAGTGGTGAGAAAAAATACCATTCAATATATAACCTTATAGGTTGGACAAGTGGTGGACCTTAACACCCAATTATTCTTAATATAATGACATAGAGTGGATAAGTGGTGAAATTGGGACCAAACCTACTAGGGAAATAGGTTGGACAAGTGGTGGACCTTGAATGTAAACGCCCCATGTACAAAATATCACTCATGCTACTAGAAATAATTTGGTATTAAGGTCCATGTTTCAATGCAGCCTAGCTTGGAAAAGTGGTGGACCTTTGTTTCTCTCTATGTTTCAATAGATTTATCTTGGACAAGTGGTGTACGTTGGAACAAAACCCCCATGTAAATCATGTCATGGGCATTACAAGTGGTGAGAAAAAATACCATTCAAGCTATAACATTATAGGTTGGACAAGTGGTGGACCTTAACACCTAATTCCTCTTAATATAATGACATAGAGTGGACAAGTGGTGAATCATGAGACCAAACCTACTAGGGATAATAGGTTGGACAAGTGGTGAACCTTGAATGTAAACCCCCCATGTACAAAAAATTATGGGTATTGGGTATTTCAATGGAGCCTAGCAACTTGGAGACATGGTGGAGCTTATTTCTCTCCATGTTTCAATGGAGCCTATCTAGGAGAAACAGTGGAGGTTCCTTCTCTCCATGTTTCAATGAGCCTAGCTTGGACAAGTGGTGGACCTTTCTTTCTCTATATGTTTTAATAGAGTTAGCTTGGACAAGTGGTGGACCTTGGAATGAAACCCCCATGTAAAACATATCATGGGCATTTCAAGTGGTGAGAAAGGATACTATTTAAAATATAACCTTATAGGCTGGACAAGTGGTGGACTTTAACACATATTTCTTCTTAATATAATGACATAGAGTGTACAAGTGGTGAATCTTGAGACCAAACCACTCTTGCTACTAGGGATAATAGGTTGGACAAGTGGTGGACCTTGAATGTAAACCCCTCATGTACAAAATTATGGGTTTAGGGTATTTCAATGGAGCCTAGCTTGGAGACATGGTGGAGATTGCTTCTCTCAATGTTTCAATGGAACCTATCTTGGAGAAATGGTGGATCATCCTTCTCTCCATGTTTCAATGGAGCCTATCTTGGACAAGTGGTGGACCTTTGCTTCTCTCTATGTTTTAATGGAGTTAGCTTGGACAAGTGGTGGGTCTTGGAACAAAACCCCTTTGTAAAACATAGCATGGACATTACAAGTGATGAGGAAAAATATCATTCAAGATATAACCTTATAGGTTGGAAAAGTGGTGATGGACCTTGACAAGTGGTGAAGGATACCATTTAAGATATACCCTTATAGGTTGGACAAGTGGTGGACCTTAACACCCAGTTATTCTTAATATAATGACATAGAGTGGATAAGTGGTGAATCTTAAGACCAAATCACTCATGCTACTAGGTATAATACGTTAGAGAAGTGGTAGACCTTGAATGTAAACACCCCATGTACAAAATATCATGGTTTTAGGGTGTTTCAATGGAGCCTAGAATCTCGGAGACATGGTAGATCTTGATTCTTTCCATGTTTGAATGGCACCTATCTTGGAAAAATGATGGAGGTTACTTCTCTCCATACTTCAACGGAGCCTAGCTTTGACAAGTGGTGAACCTTTGCTTCTCTCTATGTTTGAATAGAGTTAGCTTGGACAAGTGGTGGACCTTTGCTTCTCTCTATGTTTGAATAGAGTTAGCTTGGACAAGTGGTGGACCTTGGAATGAAACCCCCGTGTAAAACATATCATGGGCATTTCAAGTGGTGAGAAAGGATACCATTTAAGATATAACCTTATAGGTTGGACAAGTGGTGGACCTTAATACATAGTTCTTCTTAATATAATGACATAGAGTGTACAAGTGGTGTATCTTGAGACCAAACCACTCGTGCTACTAGGGATCCTAGCTTGGACAAGTGGTGGACCTTGGAAAAAAGTCCCCCTGTACAACATAGATGAGTTTTTTCATGTTTTAATGGAAGAGAGATTCGACAAATGGTGGAGCTTGCTTATCTCCATGTGGATTTTAGAACTAGCTTGGACAAGTGGTGGAGCTTTGCTTTTTTACTCTTCATAATACAATGATGTATAGGTTGGTTACATGGTGAATCTTAAGGCCAAACCTCCCATCTTACTAGAGATGATAGGTTGGACAAGTGGTCAACCTTCTATCATTTCTCCATGCCTATAATTAGACAATTAGTAGAACTAGCATCTTTCTATGTTGTCTAGAGCTGAGCTTGGACAAGTAGTGGACCTTGCTACTCTCTTCCCTTGGATTATTAGTTTGAAGACTCATTATATATACTTGCTTAGATCTATATAATTACTCATTAGTTAGGTTACAAGTGGGTATGTAATTTGTTAGCCTCAAGGGACTTTGAATATTGAATAGTAAGAAAGTCAAGTGCTGGTTTGAAGATCTTTTGCTTATCTAAACTAGACTCTAACTCAATAATAAGTTTCATAAGTTCCACGAATTGTCCTATCTAGGCTCCAAAAGAGTCTTAATTGGTTTGTGCTAGATTCTAACTTCCTTGATGGGGTAGAATCCTAGAAAAATGAGGCACTATAAGTTTTACCTTAGCTCAAATGGATTTTTCACTTAAACTCGACTGCAATTTGGCTATCTAGTCTTTGTCTCGATGGAGTTTAACACTAGATACATAGTAGTGATATTTAAGCTTCATGTCTCTTCACTTGATCGAGATATGAGACCATACTTTCAAGGTCACCACTTGTCTTACCTAAAGACCAATGTGAGACATGGGAGCAAGAAAGCCATCCGATATTGTTTTAAGGACTATTACATAGGCAATCAATAACTTAAGTAAAGCAAAAAGACTTGGATCTTTCACAATTAATAACTTAAGTAAAGCCAAAAAGACTTGGATCTTTGACAGTTTTTTTCAAACTAAAAAAGCACAATCTCATGCTAACAAAACTATAAATCACAATTGAAAGGTTTGAACAAGAAAAAGATCAACAATCTTAATAAGAAGGATACTTTTCATTTCATTTGATGATTACAAACTAAAATAAAGTCTCTCAAGAAATTGATAAACAAAAAATGTAGGTGACTGCTTCATTATTTTGAGCAAAAATATCAAAATCTCTATTGATTGAGCTCCATCTAGTAGTATCCTTTGTAAGATCCTGCAAGAAGGAATAAAAAGAAAGATTTGTTAGATACCATGCACATGAGTGTTCAAGCATGTGTATCAAGAATATATGACATGTCACTAGTACCTTAGGGTTGCTTTCTATCCAGCCTTAGAAGATTGTTCTCAGCTTTCACCTTATTTATATAAGCCTTTGCTGTGGTTGCCTTCAAAACTCCTTTTGTGTTAATTGCCTAGCTAAAGTGGTCAATTGTGACGCCTTCATGCTTTCAATGGGTGTACGCTCCTTTGCCAAGATCTCTTGTATTTGGGCTCTTCTCATTTCATTGCGGTGGCTTGTGTCACTTGCATCTTCAATGATAGTTTCATCTCTGTCACCTTTTGCAGGTGGTATTCTTCTTGTAAAGAACACCTTAGCTGACCAAACATCATTTTTCTGCTTCCAATACTCCATGATTTGTTTGTATTCACTATCATTTGTCACTATAGGTTGTCCATAACGATTAGAAGCAATTAAATCACGCACATCCCTTCTCTCATCAAGCTGAATCAAGTATGGCAGTAGCTCCTCCAAGAGCATATTGTCAACCATCTTCTCAGCATCAAATTGTGGTGGAAAAATGCAATTGTTTGCTGGTGAAATACATCCCTTGTAAGGAGAGTCATCAATAAGCACTGTTCTTTGTGGATCACATTCAAACCCCATGGCAATTTTGGCTAGAGGCTTGAACATTGCCTCAACGTTTGGATTGTCGGGTCTAAACAATTTTTGAGTTTGAGCGGTGTAGCAAACATCTTGCGACCAAATTGCAAAGAAAGGCAATGTATCCTCAGCTAAGTTGTTTAGTGCTGCAAGGATTTGATACACATTATTCCTAGTAGCTGTCGACCAAATTGCAACATTAAACCTTTGTAAAATAGTCTTCAAGAATTGGATGCAACCTGGCCTGAGTATAATATATCTTTTTGAATCCATTTGCACTGAGTTGTGGTGTGAGGATGGTTGAGGGGAACGTTTCAACAATAGACCATTTAAATCCAATATAATTGTAAGCATGGATTTCTCAACATCTACGCTACATGACGTAGTACCAATTGGCAATAGCTCGTGAGTGGACTTTTCAGTCTCTTTTGATGTATGTTGCATTTTTGAAGCATCGATTTCTTGGTTCTCATTATTGGAAGCTTGCTCAAGTTGCACAACACTAGACTCTAGTATAGAAATATCATCCATCTTGGGCACTTTAGAAACCATAGAATCTATGGATTCTATAGTTGTTGACTGAACCATAGGAGCATTATCCATCCCAGTTTGTGAATCTAAGAAAACACACACACAAATGGTATCTCAAAACCACTAGAATTTTATTCACCATATTTATATGTAGAACTCCTAGTAAGAAATTTATTTAAGGTAAAGTCGTTGTTAGAATCCTTGCAACCATTTTCAGCATTCGTACACCAAACACCACTTGTCTAAAATACAATCTACTAACTCAACATTTTCCATCCTACACTTTATTAAAGATGAGTACTTAAAGTGAAAACTAAAAGCCACCCTTGTTGAGGAAACATGGATACAAGGTCCACCAAATGTCCAACCTAGACTACAAGAAAATAATTAGAGATTTGGCTTAGATTTGGATTCAAAGGCCACCACTTATTCAAGTAAGATAACTCCACTTGTTTAAGACAGTAATGTTTGAAGCCCCACCACTTGTCCAACCTAGACATTGATTAAATTTTGGTAAGATTTATCACAAATCTAGAGTAGAATCAAGATTCTATGGCCAAGGTAGTCAAATATGTTAGACAACACACAAAGCATAAGAGCACTCTAGATTCTCGTTGAGCATAAACTAAACAATAATCAAATGTTATATTCACTTGAGATTTCATCCATGAAAAATGAAAATGATGCATGTACTTGAGATTTCCATCCATGTACAATACTTTACAATGTCAAGTAAAGTTATAGTCAGCAAACAACTCTTCTCCTGCTTCAACTTGACAAATAGTCTCAATGCATACATGGCCATATTCTTCTGACTTGATGTGTGAAGAGGTGCATTTATGCCAAGGTGGCAAATTTGGATCAAATGTATAGCGTACGTTGGGACAGACATTTGTACTGTGAGAACTATTTATATAGCCCGACACGTTTCCTTCTTCTACACAACCAATAATGTATGATTGATCTTCCTCTTCTTCTATGTTTGGATCCTCTAGAAGAGAATATTTATAAGCTCTTGGAAATATTTTGCATATCTTTTTCCAGTCTTGAAATCTATACTTATGCCCTCCATAGTTTAGAATAGTCAAACCACTTTCCAGGGGTAGTATGCACAAATAGCCCATAACCAGCTCCTTCAATACATGAAAGTCGCACTTCAAAATCCACACCGTTAATATGGAAAATTACATCTTTGGGAATAGGAAAAGTTGGTGTCCCAAAAGGATCTTCATGCCAATCATAGTGTGAAATACATCTAGTTTTTATATCACTTAACTCCTTTGTGTCTGCAAAAAGAAGAAAATATTATGCATAAAATAATGACAATATCAAAGAAAGATATCATTATTTTATAGTCCAATAGGTCCATTGTATGGAAGACTTAGAGTGCCTCTTACATGGTGCCTCCAAGGTTTCCAAAAAATAAAATCATTGGAAAAAAAAGGCCACTGTGTCTCCAATCTATTGCCCATTTGAAGCATAGAGAGAACCAAGGTCCACCACTTGTCCAAGCTAGACATGGAGCATTGACACAAGATCCAACACTTATCCAAGAACCCTATAGTATATGTGGTAACATGGGATGCATTGATGCAACAAAAGTAGTCTAGCCTCCTCATCCATCTCTTTTTTCTTGTAGCCTAGAGGGATTAGTTTCAAGGTCTATCACTAGTCAAAAACTACACATAGAACATTGATACAAGGTTCCACCACATGTGAAACCTATCATCTCTAGTAGCATGGATGGTTTGATATCAAGGTTCATCGCGTGTCCTACCTATACTCTATTGTAGCATATAGATTCTGGTTTGGTGGTACTACACTTGTCCAAACTTGGCTTGTTGTTGATATCTGGAGGTAATCAAGGGTCCTCCACTTGTCCAAGTTAGGCATATAAAACAATTGCAAGGTCCACCATGTGTACAACATATGATTGATTATAGCATGCATGGTCTTATTTCATGGGCAACCATCTTCTCTCCAACATGTGTCCAACCTCGGCTCCATTGAAGCATGGAGAGAAGCAAGGTCCACCACTTATCAAAGCTATTATTTTCTCCCAGTGCTTTCAAAACCCATAATACGTTGTACATGGGGGGGGGGGATTCTTGTTTCAAGGTCCACCCTTGGCTAAGATTGGATCCATTGAAACATAAAGAGAAGCAAGCTCTACCATTTGTCCAAGCTAGGAGCCATTGAAACATGAAAACCCCATAATATGTTGTATACGGGGGGTGTTTTTCAAGGTCTACCACTTGTCTAAGCTATGGTCCATTGGAACATGGAGAGAAGCAAAGCTCCACCACTTTTCTAAGCTAGGATCCATTGAAACATGGAGAGAAGCAAGCTCCATTGTTTGTCTAAGCTAGGCTCCATTGGAACATGGAGAAAACAAGCTCCACCACTTGCCTATTATTGCATAGAGATTCTGGTTTGAAGGTCCACCACTTGTCCAACCTTGCCTTCATGTATGGAGATAATCAAGAGTGCAATGCTTCTCTAAGCTAGGGACATAAAAGAGTTTCAAGGTCCACTACATATACGATCTATGATGGGTTGTAGCATGGGAGGTTTCATTTTAAGGTTGACCACTTCTCCAGCTCCGCTTGTCCAACCTCAGATCCATTGAAGAATGGAGAATAAAGGTGTACCAACTCTCCAAAATAGGCAAGACAATCTCTATAAAACCCATGAATTGTTAATATATGCTATGCTGTGGAGTTTTGTTTGAAGTTCCACTCCTTATCCAAGCTACAATCCATTGAAGCATGGAACTAAGTAAGATATATCTCTAGTCCAAGATAGGATCCATTGAAACATAGAGAGAATCAAGGTCCACCACTTGTCCAAGCTATGCATGGGTAATTGATATAAGGACCACTACGTTTTCACCTATACTATGCTCTATCATGGATGGTTTCATATCCCACCAATTTTCCAACCTATTTAGTAGGTTGTATTATGGGGGTTTGGTTTCAAGGTACTTCACTTGTCTAAGGTGGGTTCCATTGAACCATGGAGAGAAACTATGTCTACCACTTGTCCGAAATATGCTCCTTTAAAACATAAAAACAAGGTCCACCACTTGTCCAAGCTAAAGTTTCTCTCCATTGAAGCATGGAGAGAAACAAGGTCTACCACCTGTCCAAAATATGCTCCATTGAAACATAAAAGCAAGGTCCACCACTTGTCCAAGCTAATATAACAAATGGGTGTTGGTTACAAGGTGTACCACACTTGTCTAAACTAGTCTTCATGCAAGGTCTACCACATGTCCAAGCTATATGAGCTTGTTTTGAAGGTCTACCACACCTCTTGAAATTAGGATCCATGTAAGGTCCACCTTTTGTCAAGCTATGCATTTAATGAGTACTAAAACTAAGTAAATTGCAGTACTTAAATACCTTTCCAAGCTCATTAAGATTTTGGTCTCTAAGGCCGGCCACCACCACATGTCTAATCTATGCTCTAATTGATTACTTATGCTAGTTCTCAAAGTCCAAACATAAGCTCCCTTCTAGCAAGGTTAGTTTAAATTTAGGCTCCAGCACCTGTCTAAGCTAGGTTCAATTTATGAAGCATCACCATTTAACCATGCTACGATCTAATGTATCATATCAAGGGGGTATTGATAAAAGGTCCAAAACTTATTGAGTTCAAGCTCTTAAGTAATTAAGTCTTTGTGAGTATTAAATGTTTAGTTTTAGTCTACAGATCCACCATTCAAAAACTCAAGTAATTTACTATTTACATTCAAACCTTGAATGCTTGAGATAAAAAATACAAACTCAATCAATACTATATAAAGCAAAATCTAACATTAAGAGTATCAAATCAGTAACAAGAAACACTAACATGCACAAGAAACTCAAAACATACGTGTCTCCATTTCCAAAAAGTCCTCCATTGACAGAGGATGGTGTTGTTGTTGTTCTTCTTCTCTTTGTGGAGAGCACTCCTCTGTAACAGGCACAATGTCGCCTGATTGCGAAGTGGATTGTTGAAGTCCAGCCCATTTTTCTATATCTTCATGAGACTTAACAAAGTCTAGCAGCATGGTCTCCATGCTTTTTGCCTCCTCCACACTATCAATTAAGCAGATAACTTCTTTTTTCTGTTGTATTCCTTCTTGTGCAACCAAGGAGCCATCACCAAAAACATCAACAAGCTTGCGGTCTTCAAAACAATATGTACGAATGTAGTGCTTGACCAAAGCTCTTTTTTGGCCTCCAAATATTGCAAATCTGACATATCGTTATCTGCTACTTGAAGAAGAGAACAATCAATTGGCATGGGATGTTCCTCTGATCTTCTTCTCAGGTCTTCAAATGCATTGCCTTGTCCCAAGAAGGCAATAACTGTTAGGAATTGAATTGCTCCTTTGCAAGGAGCTGATGGAAAGTGATGCAATGCACCACAACAATGGTAGCTCAGATTATCTCCCATGGCGTGAAAGGCACATTGCAATTTTGTGAAGTTAGTGAAATCCACAAATGCAAGAAAGACAAATCCAGGATCTGTTGACCCTCCAGCAATAGCCAAGATCCCATCCAAAGCATTGTTAAATGTCTCCTCACTCCACTTCAAATTGCCTCCAACGTTTTTTGTCATATCTAAAACACATAAGCCAATAGGCACTTTATTATTGAAGTGGCGCATCAAGTAGAGATTGCCTTCCATTTGTAGGCTCACCACATAGATTGACCATGGCAAATCTCTAGGCTCAGTTTTCTCCTTTTGAAGGTGAATTGCCCATTGCATGTATTTTATTGCTCCATCTGGAAAAGCCATTTTCTTTGTTCCACGCGTCAAACTAGATCTGATCCATTCCTCGCATAGCATTAAAATTGTTTTATAAACAACATCATTGATGTTATACATTTTGACCACCTCCTCCCAGTCTTTACATGGTGAAGACTCATTCAAATTGTTGAAGCCTTCAAGAAGTGCATCTTGAATCAATTTGTCTTGCTTCAACTGCTTGATTCGATCATACATGTCAGTTGCATCACCATCCTTTGCACTCTTTGACAGTAAAATCTTCTCATCTCTAATCTCTTCTTGAATAGTCTTTACCTCTGATTCCTCAAGGCCACAAAGGTATCTAAATACAGTTGTTGGGGGTTTCTTATTCTCCTCTTCTAGATTTTCAATGATTTCTATCCAGCAATCATAAACTAAATCAGAGTACGTGACCATGTGTGCCTGTTTAGCAATCCAACTTGCTGCTGCACTCATTCTTGCCAATCGAAGAAAAGCCTAAAAAGAAATAGAGAAATAATTAAACTATTGAGCAAGATTTGTTAATTAAACACTATCAAAAAGACAAAGAAAATAACTTACATCCCATCCGGCACGAGATGCATGTCCCTCTGCAATTCCACTTGCTGCCTTTGGTGGTCGTCCTGAGAAGATCCATTGACTCCGTAAATGTCTCAATATTTGGCTGTAAGGTTGCTTGACATACAATGCCTGAGCCTCCTCATTTGCAATGGCAGATATAGCAGTTGCAACAAATGGAGGAGCATTCACAACAATGCGAGCCTTTCTAAATTTATACACGCTAATCAGTCTTTCAAAGATCTCTTTGTTGTTTTGTTCATTGTGAAGCAAAACTTTTGCAGCATAGATTGAATGCTGCCCATCAAGAATCCAATAATGATAATCTTTAATTTTTTGCTCCTCTACCTCTTCTACTGCCAAAGGAGTCCCCTTCTTTGATTTTGCATTTCGAACAGGCATCAAATATGCACATGCTGCAGGCTTGGTCGTACTCCGTGAAAATCCAAATAACACACTTTCAGCGTGTTTTTTATCCATAATACGTGCATTATAGTGATCAGGAGCAAGCCAACAATTTTGAATAGGGATATCAAATTCCCTATATTGGAAAGGAAAATAATTTATGTACTTATTCATTCCACCTGTATCTTTTTCTTGTCCTTTCATGGCCTCAGCTTCTAAAACATCTGGATCCACAATTCTCATCTTTGACATTGAACCCTCTGTTGATGAGGATGCCAAAGATGCCTTGTCTACATCCAAAATGGAACTAGTTCGCTTAGCTTCTACTTTCTGCACTTTTGCTTGCTTCTTTGTGGATGGTGGTCGTGAAGCTTTCACCTTTTTTCGTTGTAGTGTGGCAATGATGGAGCTTTGAAGTTGATCTGCTGTGATATTTGGATTTGATTCTGCAAACTTCCATCCTCGAGAAAACATTGTCTCTTCTTTGTTTCTAGACATGCGCTCCAATGCATATGCTCTCTGGAGTTAGTTGAAATTCTAGATTCATTGGAACTAGAATGTCAATGCATTCCACCTCTGGATGACTATCAACTACAGAGACAGATGCTTCCACAACTTGTCCAACATCTTCAAACAAGCTGTCATTCTCCTTTTTGGCAATAAATAGATGCACCTTATGAAATTGTGCACCCTCTATACCATGTATGTCCAAATACCATTTCCTAAGATCATTGCAAGTATAGTCAACTGAGACAGCAACCCTTGCAACCTGTTTTTTTGGAGCCATCTTTCCTGAAACAAAAAAAAACCAAATGTTATTTTAACATATACTTTTTTGTAATGGATTAAGTTTGTGTGAATACAAGTTCCACCACTTGTTCAAGCTAGATCTAAGCAAGTATACATAGTGATCATTTAAGCTAGTAAACTAAGGGAAGGGAGAAGTAAGGTCCACCACTTGTCCAAGCTCAGCTCTAGACAACATGGAGAGATTCGAGGTCTACTAATTGTCTAATATAGGCTAACTATATTGAAACATAGAGAGAAGCAAAGGTCCACCACTTGTCCAATCTAGGGTCCATTGAAACATGGAGAGAAGGATGCTCCACCATTTGTCCAAAATAGGCTCCATTGAAACATGAAGAGAAGCAAGATGCACCATGTCTTTGAGATGCTAGGCTCCATTGAAATACCTTAAACCCATGATATTTTGTATATGTGGGGTTTAAATTCAAGGTCCACCACTTGTCCAACCTATTATCCCTAGTAGCATGAGTGGTTTGGTCTCAAGATTCACCACTTTTCCACTCTATGTCATTATATTAAGAAGATCTGGGTGTTAAGGTCCACCACTTGTCCAACCTATAAGGCTATATCTTAAATGGTATTATTTACCACCACTTGGAATGCACATGATGGGTTTTACATAGGGGTATGGTTCCAAGGTCCACCACTTGTCCAAGCTAACTCTATTGAAACATAGAGAGAATCAAAGGTCCACCACTTGTCCAAGCTAGGCTCCATTGAAACATGGAGAGAAGGATGCTCCACCATTTGTCCAAGCCAGGTTGATTGAAACATGAAGAGAAGCAAGCTGCACCATGTCTCCAAAATGCTAGGCTCCATTGAAATATCTTAAACCCATGATATTTCGTACATGGGGGTTTACATTCAAGGTCCACCACTTGTCCAACCTATTATCACTAGTAGCATGAGTGGTTTGATGTCAAGATTCACCACTTTTCCACTCTATGTCATTATATTAAGAAGATCTGGGTGTTAAGGTCCACCACTTGTCCAACCTATAAGGCTATATCTTAAAGGGTATTCTTTCTCACCACTTGGAATGACCATGATAGGTTTTACATGGGGGTTTGGTTCCAAGTTCCACCACTTGTCCAAGCTAACTCTATTGAAACATAGAGAGAAGCAAAGGTCCACCACTTGTCTAAGCTAGGGTCCATTGAAACATGGAGAGAAGGATGCTCCACCATTTGTCCAAGATAGGCTCCATTGAAACATGAAGAGAAGCAAGCTGCACCATGTCTCCAAGATGCTAAGATCCATTGAAATACCTTAAACCCACGATATTTTGTACATGGGGAGTTTACATTCAAGGTCCACCACTTGTCCAACCTATTATCTCTAGTAGCATGAGTGGTTTGGTCTCAAGATTCACCACTTTTCCACTCTATGTCATTACGTTAAGAAGATCTGGGTGTTAAGGTCGACCACTTGTCCAACCTATAAGGGTATATCTTAAAGGGTATTCTTTCTCACCACTTGAAATGTCCATGATATGTTTTACATGGGGGTTTGGCTCCAAGGTCCACCACTTGTCCAAGCTAACTCTATTGAAACATAGAGAGAAACAAAGGTCCACCACTTGTCCAAGCTAGGCTCCATTGAAACATGGAGAGAAGGATCCTCTACCATTTGTCGAAGCTAACTCTATTGAAACATGGGGGGTTTACATTCAAGGTCCACCACTTGTCCAACCTATTAACGCTAGTAGCATGAGTGGTTTGGTCTCAAGATTCACCACTTTTTCACTCTATGTCATTATATTAAGAATATTTGGGTGTTAAGGTCCACCACTTGTCCAACCTATAAGGCTATATCTTAAGGGTTATTCTTTCTCACCACTTGGAGTGACCAGCATAGGTTTTACATGGGGGTTTTGTTTCAAGGTCCACCACTTGTCCAAGCTAACTCTATTGAAACATAGAGAGAATCAAAGGTCCACCACTTGTCCAAGCTAGGGTCCATTGAAACATGGAGAGAAGGATGCTCCACCATTTGTCCAAGATACGCTCCATTGAAACATGAAGAGAAGCAAGCTACACCATGTCTCCAAGATGCTAGGCTCCATTGAAATACCTCAAACCCATGATATTTTGTACATGGGGGGTTTACATTCAAGGTCCACCACTTGTCCAACCTATTATCTCTAGTAGCATGAGTGGTTTGGTCTCAAGATTCACCATTTTTCCACTCTATGTCATTCTATTAAGAATATCTGGGTGCTAAGGTCCACCACTTGTCCAACCTATAAGGCCATATCTTAAACTTTATTCTTTCTCACCACTTGGAGTTACCAAGATAGGTTTTACATGGGAGTTTGGTTCCAAGGCCCACCACTTGTCCAAGCTAACTCTATTGAAACATAGAGAGAAGCAAAGGTCCACCACTTGTCCAAGCTAGGCTCCATTGAAACATGGAGAGAAGGATGCTCCACCATTTGTCCAAGATAGGCTCCATTGAAACATGAAGGGAAGCAATCTGCACCATGTCTCCAAGATGCTAGGCTCCATTGAAATACCTTAAACCCACGATATTTGTTACATGGGGGGTTTACATTCAAGGTCAGTCACTTGTCCAAGCTATTATTCCTAGTAGCATGAGTGGTTTGGTCTCAAGATTTACCACTTTTCCACTCTATGTCGTTATATTATGAAGATCTAGGTTTTAAGGTCGACCACTTGTCCAACCTATAAGGCTAGATCTTAAAGGGTATTATTTCTCACCACTTGGAATGACCATGATATGTTTTACATGGGGGTTTGGTTTCAAGGTCCACCACTTGTCCAAGCTAACTCTATGGAAACATAGAGAGAAGCAAAGGTCCACCACTTGTCCAAGCTAGGCTCCACTGAGACATTTAGAGAAGGATGATCCCCCATTGGTGGAAGATAGGCTTCATTGAAACATGAAAAGAAGCAAGTTGCACCATGTCTCCAAGATTCTAGGATCCATTGAAATACCTTAAACCCACGATATTGTTTACATGTGGGGTTTAACGTCAAGGTCAGTCACTTTTCCAAGCTATTATCCCTAGTAGCATGAGTGGTTTGGTCTCAAGATTCACCACTTTTCCACTCTATGTCATTATATAAAGAAGATCTAGGTGTTAAGGTCGACCACTTGTCCAACCTATAAGGGTATATCTTAAAGGGTATTCTTTCTCACCACTTGAAATGTCCATGATATGTTTTACATAGGGGTTTGGTTCCAAGGTCCACCACTTATCCAAGCTAACTTTATTCTTCTCATAGAGAGAAGCAAAGGTCCACCACTTGTCCAAGCTAGGCTCCATTGAAACATGGAGAGAAGGATGCTCCACCATTTGTCGAAGCTAACTCTATTGAAACATGGAAGGTTTACATTCAAGGTCCACCAGTTGTCCAACCTATTAACGCTAGTAGCATGAGGGGTTTGGTCTCAAGATTCACCACTTTTTCACTCTGTGTATTATATTAAGAATATTTGGGTATTAAGGTCCACCACTTGTCCAACCTATAAGACTATATCTTAATGGTTATTCTTTCTGACCACTTGGAGTGACCATGAAAGTTTTACATGGGGGTTGGGTTCCAAGGTCCACCACTTGTCCAAGCTAACTCTATTGAAACATAGAGAGAAGCAAAGGTCCACCACTTGTCTAAGCTAGGGTCTATTGAAACATGGAGAGAAGGATGCTCCACCATTTGTCCAAGATAGACTCCATTGAAACATGAAGAGAAGCAAGCTGCACCATATCTCCAAGATGCTAGCCTCCATCGAAATACCTTAAACCCACGTTATTTTGTACATGGGGAGTTTACATTCAAGATCACAATTTGTCCAACCTATTATCGCTAGTAGCATGAGTGGTTTGCTCTCAAGATTCACCACTTTTCCACTCTCTGTCATTATATTAAGAATATTTGGGTGTTAAGGTCCACCACTTGTCCAACCTATAAGACTATATCTTAATGGTTATTCTTTCTCCCCTTGAAAGACTATATCTTAATGGTTATCCTAGCTATTATTGCTAGTAGCTGAGTGGTTTGGTCTCAAGATTCACCACTTTTATTAAGAATATGTGGGTGTTAAGGTCCACCACTTGTCCAACCTATAAGGCTACATCTTAAAGGTTATTCTTCTTACTACTTGGAGTGACCATGATAGGTTTTACATGGGGGTTTGGTTCCAAGGTCCACCACTTGTCCAAGCTAACTCTATTGAAACATAGAGAGAAGCAAAGGTCCACCCCTTGTCTAAGCTAGGGTCCATTGAAACATGGAGAGAAGGATGCTCCACCATTTGTCCAAGGTAGGCTCCATTGAAACATGAGGAGAATCAAGGTGCACCATGTCTCCAAGATGCTAGGCTCCATCGAAAAACATTAAACCCAGATATGTCGTAGATGAGGGTTTACATTCAAGGTCCAACACTTGTCCAAGCTATTATTGGTAGTAGCCTGAGTGGTTTGGTCTCAAGATTCACCACTTTTCCACTCTATGTCATTATATTAAGAATATGCGCGTGTTAAGGTCCACCACTTGTCCAACCTATAAGGCTACATCTTAAAGGTTATTCTTTATTACCACTTGGAGTGACCATGATAGGTTTTACATGGGGGTTTGGTTCCAAGGTCCACCACTTGTCCAAGCTAACTCTATTGAAACATAGAGAGAAACAAAGGTCCACCACTTGTCCAAGCTAGGGTCCATTGAAACATGGAGAGAAGGATGCTCCACCATTTGTCCAAGATAGGCTCCATTGAAACATGACGAGAAGCAAGCTGCACCATGTCTCCAAGATGCTAGGCTCCATCGAAATACATTAAACCCACGATATTTCGTAGATGAGGGTTTACATTCAAGGTCCACCACTTGTCCAAGCTATTATTGCTAGTAGCCTGAGTGGTTTGGTCTCAAGATTCACCACTTTTATTAAGAATATGTGGGTGTTAAGGTCCACCACTTGTCCAACCTATAAGGCTACATCTTAAAGGTTATTCTTTCTTACTACTTGGAGTGACCATGATAGGTTTTACATGGGGGTTTGGTTCCAAGGTCCACCACTTGTCCAAGCTAACTCTATTGAAACATAGAGAGAAGCAAAGGTCCACCCCTTGTCTAAGCTAGGGTCCATTGAAACATGGAGAGAAGGATGCTCCACCATTTGTCCAAGTAGGCTCCATTGAAACATGAGGAGAAGCAAGGTGCACCATGTCTCCAAGATGCTAGGCTCCATCGAAAAACATTAAACCACGATATGTCGTAGATGAGGGGTTTACATTCAAGGTCCACACTTGTCCAAGCTATTATTGCTAGTAGCCTGAGTGGTTTGGTCTCAAGATTCACCACTTTTCCACTCTATGTCATTATATTAAGAATATGGCGTGTTAAGGTCCACCACTTGTCCAACCTATAAGGCTACATCTTAAAGGTTATTCTTTATTACCACTTGGAGTGACCATGATAGGTTTTACATGGGGGTTTGGTTCCAAGGTCCACCACTTGTCCAAGCTAACTCTATTGAAACATAGAGAGAACAAAGGTCCCCCTTGTCAAGCTAGGGTCCATTGAAACATGGAGAGAAGGATGCTCCACCATTTGTCCAAGATAGGCTCCATTGAAACATGACGAGAAGCAAGTGCACCATGTCTCCAAGATGCTAGGCTCCATCGAAATACATTAAACCCACGATATTTCGTAGTAGAGGGGTTTACATTCAAGGTCCACCACTTGTCCTAGCTATTATTGCTAGTAGCCTGAGTGGTTTGTTTGGTCTCAAGATTCACCACTTTTATTAAGAATATGTGGGGTGTTAAGGTCCACCACTTGTCCAACCTATAAGGCTACATCTTAAAGGTTATTCTTTCTTACTACTTGGAGTGACCATGATAGGTTTTACATGGGGGTTTGGTTCCAAGGTCCACCACTTGTCCAAGCTAACTCTATTGAAACATAGAGAGAAGCAAAGGTCCACCACTTGTAAGCTAGGGTCCATTGAAACATGGAGAGAAGGATGCTCCACCATTTGTCCAAGTAGGCTCCATTGAAACATGAGGAGAAGCAAGGTGCACCATGTCTCCAAGATGCTAGGCTCCATCGAAAACATTAAACCCACGATATGTCGTAGATGAGGGGTTTACATTCAAGGTCCACCACTTGTCCAAGCTATTATGCTAGTAGCCTGAGTGGTTTGGTCTCAAGATTCACCACTTTTCCACTCTATGTCATTATATTAAGAATATGTGGGTGTTAAGGTCCACCACTTGTCCAACCTATAAGGCTACATCTTAAAGGTTATTCTTTCTTACCACTTGGAGTGACCATGATAGGTTTTACATGGGGGTTTGGTTCAAGGTCCACCACTTGTCCAAGCTAACTCTATTGAAACATAGAGAGAAACAAAGGTCCACCACTTGTCCAAGCTAGGTCCATTGAAACATGGAGAGAAGGATGCTCCACCATTTGTCCAAGATAGGCTCCATTGAAACATGACGAGAAGCAAGCTGCACCATGTCTCCAAGATGCTAGGCTCCATCGAAATACATTAAACCCACGATATTTCGTAGATGAGGGGTTTACATTCAAGGTCCACCACTTGTCCAAGCTATTATTGCTAGTAGCTGAGTGGTTTGGTCTCAAGATTCACCACTTTTATTAAGAATATGTGGGTGTTAAGGTCCACCACTTGTCCAACCTATAAGGCTACATCTTAAAGGTTATTCTTTCTTACCACTTGGAGTGACCATGATAGGTTTTACATGGGGGTTTTGGTTCCAAGGTCCAACCACTTGTCCAAGCTAACTCTATTGAAACATAGAGAGAAGCAAGGTCCCCTTGTCCAAGCTAGGGTCCATTGAAACATGGAGAGAAGGATGCTCCACCATTTGTCCAAGATAGGCTCCATTGAAACATGAGAGAAGCAAGGTGCACCATGTCTCCAAGATGCTAGGCATCGAAATACATTAAACCCACGATATGTCGTAGATGAGGGGTTTACATTCAAGGTCCACCACTTGTCCAAGCTATTATTGCTAGTAGCCTGAGTGGTTTGGTCTCAAGATTCACACTTTATTAAGAATATGTGGGTGTTAAGGTCCACCACTTGTCCAACCTATAAGGCTACATCTTAAAGGTTATTCTTTCTTACTACTTGGAGTGACCATGATAGGTTTTACATGGGGGTTTGGTTCCAAGGTCCACCACTTGTCCAAGCTAACTCTATTGAAACATAGAGAGAAGCAAAGGTCCACCCTTGTCTAAGCTAGGGTCCATTGAAACATGGAGAGAAGGATGCTCCACCATTTGTCCAAGATAGGCTCCATTGAAACATGAGGAGAAGCAAGGTGCACCATGTCTCCAAGATGCTAGGCTCCATCGAAAAACATTAAACCCACGATATGTCGTAGATGAGGGGTTTACATTCAAGGTCCACACTTGTCCAAGCTATTATTGCTAGTAGCCTGAGTGGTTTGGTCTCAAGATTCACCACTTTTCCACTCTATGTCATTATATTAAGAATATGCGCGTGTTAAGGTCCACCACTTGTCCAACCTATAAGGCTATACATCTTAAAGGTTATTCTTTATTACCACTTGGAGTGACCATGATAGGTTTTACATGGGGGTTTGGTTCCAAGGTCCACCACTTGTCCAAGCTAACTCTATTGAAACATAGAGAGAACAAAGGTCCACCACTTGTCCAAGCTAGGGTCCATTGAAACATGGAGAGAGAGGATGCTCCACCATTTGTCCAAGATAGGCTCCATTGAAATGACGAGAAGCAAGCTGCACCATGTCTCCAAGATGCTAGGCTCCATCGAAATACATTTAACCCACGATATTTCGTAGATGAGGGGTTTACATTCAAGGTCCACCACTTGTCCAAGCTATTATTGCTAGTAGCTGAGTGGTTTGGTCTCAAGATTCACCACTTTTATTAAGAATATGTGGGTGTTAAGGTCCACCACTTGTCCAACCTATAAGGCTACATCTTAAAGGTTATTCTTTCTTACTACTTGGAGTGACCATGATAGGTTTTACATGGGGGTTTGGTTCCAAGGTCCACCACTTGTCCAAGCTAACTCTATTGAAACATAGAGAGAAGCAAAGGTCCACCCCTTGTCTAAGCTAGGGTCCATTGAAACATGGAGAGAAGGATGCTCCACCATTTGTCCAAGGTAGGCTCCATTGAAACATGAGGAGAATCAAGGTGCACCATGTCTCCAAGATGCTAGGCTCCATCGAAAAACATTAAACCCACGATATGTCGTAGATGAGGGGTTTACATTCAAGGTCCACCACTTGTCCAAGCTATTATTGCTAGTAGCCTGAGTGGTTTGGTCTCAAGATTCACCACTTTTCCACTCTATGTCATTATATTAAGAATATGGCGTGTTAAGGTCCACCACTTGTCCAACCTATAAGGCTACATCTTAAAGGTTATTCTTTCTTACCACTTGGAGTGACCATGATAGGTTTTACATGGGGGTTTGGTTCCAAGGTCCACCACTTGTCCAAGCTAACTCTATTGAAACATAGAGAGAAACAAAGGTCCACCACTTGTCCAAGCTAGGGTCCATTGAAA
Source organism: Adiantum capillus-veneris (assembly GCF_014529385.1). Lineage (NCBI taxonomy): Eukaryota > Viridiplantae > Streptophyta > Polypodiopsida > Polypodiales > Pteridaceae > Adiantum > Adiantum capillus-veneris. The sequence continues at coordinate 128,219,697 of NC_140949.1, forward strand.
CATGGAGAGAAGGATGCTCCACCATTTGTCCAAGATAGGCTCCATTGAAACATGACGAGAAGCAAGCTGCACCATGTCTCCAAGATGCTAGGCTCCATCGAAATACATTAAACCCACGATATTTCGTAGATGAGGGGTTTACATTCAAGGTCCACCACTTGTCCAAGCTATTATTGCTAGTAGCCTGAGTGGTTTGGTCTCAAGATTCACCACTTTTATTAAGAATATGTGGGTGTTAAGGTCCACCACTTGTCCAACCTATAAGGCTACATCTTAAAGGTTATTCTTTCTTACCACTTGGAGTGACCATGATAGGTTTTACATGGGGGTTTGGTTCCAAGGTCCACCACTTGTCCAAGCTAACTCTATTGAAACATAGAGAGAAGCAAAGGTCCACCACTTGTCCAAGCTAGGGTCCATTGAAACATGGAGAGAAGGATGCTCCACCATTTGTCCAAGATAGGCTCCATTGAAACATGAAGAGAAAGCAGGTGCACATGTCTCCAAGATGCTAGGCTCCATCGAAATACATTAAACCCACGATATTTCGTAGATGAGGGGTTTTACATTCAAGGTCCACCACTTGTCCAAGCTATTATTGCTAGTAGCCTGAGTGGTTTGGTCTCAAGATTCACCACTTTTATTAAGAATATGTGGGTGTTAAGGTCCACCACTTGTCCAACCTATAAGGCTACATCTTAAAGGTTATTCTTTCTTACCACTTGGAGTGACCATGATAGGTTTTACATGGGGGTTTGGTTCCAAGGTCCACCACTTGTCCAAGCTAACTCTATTGAAACATAGAGAGAAGCAAAGGTCCACCCCTTGTCTAAGCTAGGGTCCATTGAAACATGGAGAGAAGGATGCTCCACCATTTGTCCAAGGTAGGCTCCATTGAAACATGAGGAGAAGCAAGGTGCACCATGTCTCCAAGATGCTAGGCTCCATCGAAAACATTAAACCCACGATATGTCTTAGATGAGGGGTTTACATTCAAGGTCCACACTTGTCCAAGCTATTATTGCTAGTAGCCTGAGTGGTTTGGTCTCAAGATTCACCACTTTTCCACTCTATGTCATTATATTAAGAATATGCGGGTGTTAAGGTCCACCACTTGTCCAACCTATAAGGCTACATCTTAAAGGTTATTCTTTCTTACCACTTGGAGTGACCATGATAGGTTTTACATGGGGGTTTGGTTCCAAGGTCCACCACTTGTCCAAGCTAACTCTATTGAAACATAGAGAGAAACAAAGGTCCACCACTTGTCCAAGCTAGGGTCCATTGAAACATGGAGAGAAGGATGCTCCACCATTTGTCCAAGATAGGCTCCATTGAAACATGACGAGAAGCAAGCTGCACCATGTCTCCAAGATGCTAGGCTCCATCGAAATACATTAAACCCACGATATTTCGTAGATGAGGGGTTTACATTCAAGGTCCACCACTTGTCCAAGCTATTATGCTAGTAGCCTGAGTGGTTTGGTCTCAAGATTTTCACCACTTTTATTAAGAATATGTGGGTGTTAAGGTCCACCACTTGTCCAACCTATAAGGCTACATCTTAAAGGTTATTCTTTCTTACTACTTGGAGTGACCATGATAGGTTTTACATGGGGGTTGGTTCCAAGGTCCACCACTTGTCCAAGCTAACTCTATTGAAACATAGAGAGAAGCAAAGGTCCACCCCTTGTCAAGCTAGGGTCCATTGAAACATGGAGAGAAGGATGCTCCACCATTTGTCCAAGGTAGGCTCCATTGAAACATGAGGAGAAGCAAGGTGCACCATGTCTCCAAGATGCTAGGCTCCATCGAAAAACATTAAACCCACGATATGTCGTAGATGAGGGGTTTACATTCAAGGTCCACCACTTGTCCAAGCTATTATTGCTAGTAGCCTGAGTGGTTTGGTCTCAAGATTCACCTTTTCACTCTATGTCATTATATTAAGAATATGCGCGTGTTAAGGTCCACCACTTGTCCAACCTATAAGGCTACATCTTAAAGGTTATTCTTTATTACCACTTGGAGTGACCATGATAGGTTTTACATGGGGGTTGGTTCCAAGGTCCACCACTTGTCCAAGCTAACTCTATTGAAACATAGAGAGAAACAAAGGTCCACCACTTGTCCAAGCTAGGGTCCATTGAAACATGGAGAGAAGGATGCTCCACCATTTGTCCAAGATAGGCTCCATTGAAACATGACGAGAAGCAAGCTGCACCATGTCTCCAAGATGCTAGGCTCCATCGAAATACATTAAACCCACGATATTTCGTAGATGAGGGTTTACATTCAAGGTCCACCACTGTCCAAGCTATTATTGCTAGTAGCCTGAGTGGTTTGGTCTCAAGATTCACCACTTTTATTAAGAATATGTGGGTGTTAAGGTCCACCACTTGTCCAACCTATAAGGCTACATCTTAAAGGTTATTCTTTCTTACTACTTGGAGTGACCATGATAGGTTTTACATGGGGGTTTGGTTCCAAGGTCCACCACTTGTCCAAGCTAACTCTATTGAAACATAGAGAGAAGCAAAGGTCAACCTTGTCTAAGCTAGGGTCCATTGAAACATGGGAGAAGGATGCTCCACCATTTGTCCAAGGTAGGCTCCATTGAAACATGAGGAGAAGCAAGGTGCACCATGTCTCCAAGATGCTAGGCTCCATCGAAAAACATTAAACCCACGATATGTCGTAGATGAGGGTTTACATTCAAGGTCCACCACTTGTCCAAGCTATTATTGCTAGTAGCCTGAGTGGTTTGGTCTCAAGATTCACCACTTTTCCACTCTATGTCATTATATTAAGAATATGCGCGTGTTAAGGTCCACCACTTGTCCAACCTATAAGGCTACATTAAAGGTTATTCTTTTTACCACTTGGAGTGACCATGATAGGTTTTACATGGGGGTTTGGTTCCAAGGTCCACCACTTGTCCAAGCTAACTCTATTGAAACATAGAGAGAAACAAAGGTCCACCACTTGTCCAAGCTAGGGTCCATTGAAACATGGAGAGAAGGATGCTCCACCATTTGTCCAAGATAGGCTCCATTGAAACATGACGAGAAGCAAGCTGCACCATGTCTCCAAGATGCTAGGCTCCATCGAAAAACATTAAACCCACGATATTTCGTAGATGAGGGGTTTACATTCAAGGTCCACCACTTGTCCAAGCTATTATTGCTAGTAGCCTGAGTGGTTTGGTCTCAAGATTCACCACTTTTATTAACAATATGTGGGTGTGTGTTAAGGTCCACCACTTGTCCAACCTATAAGGCTACATCTTAAAGGTTATTCTTTCTTACTACTTGGAGTGACCATGATAGGTTTTACATGGGGGTTTGGTTCCAAGGTCCACCACTTGTCCAAGCTAACTCTATTGAAACATAGAGAGAAGCAAAGTCCACCCTTGTCTAAGCTAGGGTCCATTGAAACATGGAGAGAAGGATGCTCCACCATTTTCCAAGTAGGCTCCATTGAAACATGAGGAGAAGCAAGGTGCACCATGTCTCAAGATGCTAGGCTCCATCGAAAAACATTAAACCCACGATATGTCGTAGATGAGGGGTGTACATTCAAGGTCCACCACTTGTCCAAGCTATTATTGCTAGTAGCCTGAGTGGTTTGGTCTCAAGATTCACCACTTTTCCACTCTATGTCATTATATTAAGAATATGCGCGTGTTAAGGTCCACCACTTGTCCAACCTATAAGGCTACATCTTAAAGGTTATTCTTTTTACCACTTGGAGTGACCATGATAGGTTTTACATGGGGGTTTGTTTCCAAGGTCCACCACTTGTCCAAGCTAACTCTATTGAAACATAGAGAGAAACAAAGGTCCACCACTTGTCCAAGCTAGGGTCCATTGAAACATGGAGAGAAGGATGCTCCACCATTTGTCCAAGATAGGCTCCATTGAAACATGACGAGAAGCAAGCTGCACCATGTCTCCAAGATGCTAGGCTCCATCGAAATACATTAAACCCACGATATTTCGTAGATGAGGGGTTTACATTCAAGGTCCACCACTTGTCCAAGCTATTATTGCTAGTAGCCTGAGTGGTTTGGTCTCAAGATTCACCACTTTTATTAAGAATATGTGGGTGTTAAGGTCCACCACTTGTCCAACCTATAAGGCTACATCTTAAAGGTTATTCTTTCTTACTACTTGGAGTGACCATGATAGGTTTTACATGGGGGTTTGGTTCAAGGTCCACCACTTGTCCAAGCTAACTCTATTGAAACATAGAGAGAAGCAAAGGTCCACCCCTTGTCTAAGCTAGGGTCCATTGAAACATGGAGAGAGGATGCTCCACCATTTGTCCAAGGTAGGCTCCATTGAAACATGAGGAGAATCAAGGTGCACCATGTCTCCAAGATGCTAGGCTCCATCGAAAAACATTAAACCACGATATGTCGTAGATGAGGGGTTGTACATTCAAGGTCCACCTTGTCCAAGCTATTATGCTAGTAGCCTGAGTGGTTTGGTCTCAAGATTCACCACTTTTCACTCTATGTCATTATATTAAGAATATGCGCGTGTTAAGGTCCACCACTTGTCCAACCTATAAGGCTATTCTTAAGGTTATTCTTTATTACCACTTGGAGTGACCATGATAGGTTTTACATGGGGGTTTGGTTCAAGGTCCACCACTTGTCCAAGCTAACTCTATTGAAACATAGAGAGAAACAAAGGTCCACCACTTGTCCAAGCTAGGGTCCATTGAAACATGGAGAGAAGGATGCTCCACATTTGTCCAAGATAGGCTCCATTGAAACATGACGAGAAGCAAGCTGCACCATGTCTCCAAGATGCTAGGCTCCATCGAAATACATTAAACCCACGATATTTCGTAGATGAGGGGTTTACATTCAAGGTCACCACTTGTCCAAGCTATTATTGCTAGTAGCCTGAGTGGTTTGGTCTCAAGATTCACCACTTTTATTAAGAATATGTGGGTGTTAAGGTCCACCACTTGTCCAACCTATAAGGCTACATCTTAAAGGTTATTCTTTCTTACTACTTGGAGTGACCATGATAGGTTTTACATGGGGGTTTGTTCCAAGGTCCACCACTTGTCCAAGCTAACTCTATTGAAACATAGAGAGAAGCAAAGGTCCACCCCTTGTCTAAGTAGGGTCCATTGAAACATGGAGAGAAGGATGCTCCACCATTTGTCCAAGGGGCTCCATTGAAATGAGGAGAAGCAAGGTGCACCATGTCTCCAAGATGCTAGGCTCCATCGAAAAACATTAAACCCACGATATGTCGTAGATGAGGGGTTTACATTCAAGGTCCACCACTTGTCCAAGCTATTATTGCTAGTAGCCTGAGTGGTTTGGTCTCAAGATTCACCACTTTTCCACTCTATGTCATTATATTAAGAATATGCGCGTGTTAAGGTCCACCACTTGTCCAACCTATAAGGCTACATCTTAAAGGTTATCTCTTTATTACCACTTGGAGTGACCATGATAGGTTTTACATGGGGGTTTGTTCCAAGGTCCACCACTTGTCCAAGCTAACTCTATTGAAACATAGAGAGAAAGCAAAGGTCACTTGTCCAAGCTAGGGTCCATTGAAACATGGAGAGAAGGATGCTCCACCATTTGTCGAAGCTAACTCTATTGAAACATGGGGGGTTTACGTTCAAGGTCCACCACTTGTCCAAGCTATTATGCTAGTAGCATGAGTGGTTTTGTCTCAAGATTCACCACTTTTTCACTCTATGTCATTATATTAAGAATATTAGGGTGTTAAGGTCCACCACTTGTCCAACCTATAAGGCTATATCTTAAAGGTTATTCTTTCTCACCACTTGGAGTGACCATGATAGGTTTTAAATGGGGGTTTGGTTCCAAGGTCCACCACTTGTCCAAGCTAACTCTATTGAATAATAGAGAGAAGTAAAGGTCCACCACTTGTCCAAGCTAGGGTCCATTGAAACATGGAGAGAAGGATGCTCCACCATTTGTCCAAGATAGGCTCCATTGAAACATGAAGAGAAGCAAGATGCACGATGTCTCCAAGATGCTAGGCTCCATCGAAATACCTTAAACCCACGATATTTCGTAGATGGGGGGTTTACTTTCAAGGTCCACCACTTGTCCAAGCTATTATCGCTAGTAGCATGGTTTGGTCTCAAGATTCACCAGTTTTCCACTCTATGTCATTATATGAAGAATATCTGGGTGTTAAGGTCCACCACTTGTCCAACCTATAAGGCTATATCTAAATGATATTTTTTTGACCACTTGGAATGTGCATGATATGTTTTACATGGGGTTTTATTCCAAGGTCCACCACTTGTCCAAGCTAGATCTATTACATATATATTATACATACAATATTCAACTAGATTCCCTACCTATCATGTCAGTAGCATGGATGCTCTAGCTTGAAGGTCCACCACTTGTCCAACCTATACTCTCTTATGTAAGGGAGATCTCGCTATAAATTCAAAACCTTCCCGCCTAAATTTAAAATATCCCTCCCAAATCTTAAATATCCCGCTTAATTTTAAACTATCCGCCCAAATTTTAAAATTCAAACTTTTTTATAAAAATTTAAATTTTACTACTTAAATTTAAAATTTCCACGCAAATTGATTTTAAATTCAAGTTTACCACAAAAAGATATCATTATACCACCTAAATTCAAATATGCAAACCTCAAATCATTATATTGTACATAAATTCAAACAAATTCAAATTAACAAGCCTAAACTGATATTAGTTTGCATAGATATGAATTTATCACACCTAAATTATGTCACCATGTTAGAGAGAGTGGTTAGAGAATTTGAACAAGGTCCACCACTTGTCCAACCTAGATACCAAGAAGGATTGAGTGTACAAGGTATTGTTTGGAGGTCCTTATAGTCCATTGGTCTCAAGGTCCACCACTTGTGGTAAGGGTCACCAAAAAGTGTATATATTCATCCAAAGAAATACACGTATTTTTGGTCTACATGTCCTAGTTTAAACCATTTATGTCCATTAGGTGTATCACTAAAACAACACTACTATTTTTGAGAAACAGAAGTTACAATCATATCTACAAATGGATTAGAGGAAAATCAGCTCAGCATACATCCAGAACTCGCTACAAGAATCGACTTTAACAGATCACGCAAGTAAGTCTTCCATTCAATTTTACTAGTATTACAATGTGTTAGTTATTTGTGATATTTATGTATGTATATATACTATGTGTGCATATCGTAATTAAGTGTAATTGTGTATCTGCATTATGTATGAGTATACAATGAAATAACACAAATATACATACATACACATAGATAACACAGACGCACACATACATGAGCATGTATTTTCAAGAGAGAGATAGCAAAATACAGAGATAGATAGATAGAGAGAGAGAGAGAGAGAGAGATAATAAACTGTTTTTTAGAGAGAGGAGAGAGAAAGATAACAGATTTCACTGTGTTTATGTATGTGGAAGAGAGGAAGACGATGTATGGGAATATGTGCACGTATTTTCAAGAGAGAGACAACAAGATAACAGATTTCATTGTGGTTATGTATGTGGAAGTGAGGAAGACGATGTGTGGGAATATGTGCATGTTTTTCAAGAGAGAGACAGCAAGATAACAGATTTCACTGTGGTTATGTATGTGGAAGAGAGGAAGACGATGTGTGGGAATATGTGTATGTGTGGGGATACTTTTAAACTATGTATCTCTGTCTTTTGACGAGAGAGTGTGTGTGCAAGAAGAGTTACAGAGAACCATCTTCTCTATATGGAGAAAGACAGAGAGTGAGAGAGAGAGAAATACCTGTTTTTTCTCTATTCGTGAGGTGTGCAATGTCTCCTGAGAAGACTGCCCGATCCTGCCCTTCTGGAAAGCGTTGTGTACGCTGCTGTTTCTTTATCTTGTGCGCGAACTTTCAATCCTGTGCACTCCACCTGTGGTTTGTGTACGATGCCGAGCTTGCTCCTCTACGCGCGCGTATACTCCAACTGTGTGCGATCCGTGTGCGCTTTCTGTGTTTTTGCTGCTCGCCTGCTTTCTCTGTGTGCGTTTCTCGTGCGCTCTCTGTGTGCCTAATCTTGATAGGGTTTATTAGAATGCCACGTATGCTACAAGTCCATGTTTTATCATAGGATTTAAAAAAACAAAAGCAATATAAAAAATTAACCAATTCACACGGCCAAAATTAAAGAAATCATGGTTGAAAATATGAAAAACATGCGTAACTCTATACTAGGAATTCACTTTTAATAAAAAAATCTTTCGGGCGCCTCCCTTGACCCGCCCGGAGCCAGAACAATATCCAAAATCAACCTCCCAAGCCCGCCATCGAGAGCGCTATATTCCACATCCCATCAAGAGCGCTACCCAAACCTCACGTGGAAGCGCTGCCTTGTCACCCCATTGTGGCATTGCCCTAAGACCCCGCATCTGGAGTGCTAAATGGGAACATTCTTCATTAGTGAAATTTTGAACATAAATTATATTAGCATATACTTAAATATAATACAAATATTAACATATTAGCTATACTACTAATTTACTATAGCAGTTCTAGATTATGTCCCATACTATATTTAAGGTGCCAAAGGTTTGGCCTTATGGTCCTAGATTTAGCCAAGTGGTCAACACATATAGGACCAAGTGCACACTGTGCCACAAAACTTGGCCACCACTTCACTTGCCAAAGTTTAGGCCACATGGTCAATCCTAACTTCCAATGTTCTTATTATGTCACCTTTTGCCTCGTGGAAAACTAGGCTTGTTTTCACATACTCAGGCACTTCAAGCCACAATAAATTGTCATTACTCTTCGACAACCCTTTTGTTCAAGTCTTTGAAAAAAAATTGTTTAAGGCCACCCTAAACCATTTTCATTTAGGGGTGTCTAAAACTAGCTTTTTGGCAATTCGAGAAGAAAATGGTTCAAAGTTTTATACTTAGTTTTAACCACTTGACCAATTCAAATATTGGAAAGCAAGGTCTTGTAATACTTTTCTTTGGACATCACACATTAAAACTAGGTCCCTCACTTGTCCAGCTATGCTAAATACAATAAAGGGCTTTTGGTTTCAAGATGCACCACTTTCCCAACCTTGATTCCATTAAAGAAGCTAGCTCTACTTAGACATTTAATAGCAAGGTCTTGCAGCAGTTCAGATTGAACATTTTCCATGGCAGCTAGGTCCACCACTTATCTAAGCTATGCTCTAATAGAGTAAGGGGGGTTTTGGTTTCAAGATCCACCACTTGTCCAAACTTGATTTGGGAAGCAAGGTCCTATAATAGTTTGCTTTGGACATTCACCATTACACTAAGTCCACCACTTCTCCAAGCTATGTTCTAATACACTAAGGAGGTTTTGGTTTCAAGGAGAACCACTTGTACGACTTGTTTTTGGAAGTAAGGTCTTTACATAGTTCACTTGGACCTTGGACATTGGATACTACAACTAAGCCCACCACTTGTCCAAGATATCCTCTATATATTAGCCAAAGGGTTTGGGTTTCAAGATTCACCACTTTTCCAACCTTTCTTCCATTAAAGAAAGGAGGGGCTTTATAACTAGGTCCACCACTTGTCCAAGCTATGCTCTGATATAGAAAGGGGATTTTGGTTTCAAGGTCCACCACGTGTTCAACCTTGCAAGACTCAAGGGATACTTGGACATTGGAAAGCATAGTCCTATAGTAGTTGATAGGTGGCAGTGGGTATTACAACTAGGTCCAACCTATGCTCTCATATAGCAAAGAGGCTTTGCTTTCAAGGTCCACCACTTGTCCAACCTTGCTTCCATTAAAGAAATGAGGGGCTACGTAAACATTGGCAAGCAAGGTAGCAAGGTCCTAAGGTGTTTCACCTTGGATATTGGGCATTATAACTAGGTCCACCACTTGTCCAAGCTATGCTCTGATAAAGAAAGGGGATTTTCGTTTCAAGGTCCACCATGTGTTCAACCTTTCTAATATAGAAAGGGGATTTTCGTTTCAAGGTCCACCACGTGTTCAACCTTGAAAGACTCAAGGGATACTTGGACATTGGAAAGCATAGTCCTATAGTAGTTGATAGGTGGCAGTGGGTATTAAAACTAGGTCCAACCTATGCTCTTATATAGCAAAGAGGCTTTGGTTTCAAGGTCCACCACTTGTCCAACCTTACTTCCATTAAAGAAATGAGGGGCTACGTAAACATTGGCAAGCAAGGTAGCAAAGTCCTAAGGTATTTCACCTTGGATATTGGGCATTATAACTAGGTCCACCACTTGTCCAAGCTATGCTCTGATATAGAAAGGGGATTTTTGTTTCAAGGTCCACCACGTGTTCAACCTTGAAAGACTCAAGGGATACTTGGACATTGGAAAGCATAGTCCTATAGTAGTTGATAGGTGGCAGTGGGTATTACAACTAGGTCCACCACTTGTCCAACCTATGCTCTCATATAGCAAAGAGGCTTTGGTTTCAAGGTCCACCACTTGTCCAACCTTGCTTCCATTAATATAGCAAGGAGGATTTGGTCTCAAGGTTCACCACTTGTCCAACCTATGCAAACCTTTTTCATGTTGTAGCATGATTTTTTGTTTGAAGAGTATTTTTCTATAACTATGGATTTAACAATGTAATCTTTTTACTTACAGGATGGACTTCGAATCTGGGGAGAAAGTACATATGATACTTGACAATGAAATCGTTGGTATTGGTTGTGTGTGTAGAACAGATCCAGATTCCACTTGTGGTGGTACAAAGATAGGGCTGGGAAATGTCTCCATACTAGTGGAGGAATGCTTGAAGGATGTGGTCCTACCTTTTCCTACAATGGATACTTCATCTCTCCAAGGCTCATTATGGAGTGCTGTTCGATGGTCAAAGCTTCTTTTGCAATCTTTTGTATTAAATGGGAACTTAATTGATCCACACGAAAGCTACAATGGTGATGAAGAACATGATCATTCTGATCCTCTAGTTACAGATGCAATACCTATGACAAGCCCAGAATTTGAAGCAATGATTCGAGAGTCTTGGAGAAATCAGAGGGTCCTTTTAAAAGATGACACAATGATGCAAACCATGAATGAAGGGACCATCTTATATGTATTTCCACATGATTATGTCAACTTTCAGGAACTTGGTCCTGATTGTGTGGGTGTGGGTATTGAAAGAGAAAATGCAAGCATTGATGATGTGGTTGAAGTGGGTAGCATCACTTTGCTAAAGTGGCCCATCAAGCAGACAACAATGTTGAATGGGAGCCCATTACAACGCTTTGTTCCTGTTGATGGCATGCATGCTACATATGAGGATGTATCCAACGATGGCAATGTTGGAAAAAAACTTGATGGGAGTAATGTTGTCCAGTTGTCAAGGAAGAGACGATACACTTTCATGAACAGGACTCAAAAATCAAAAGCAGCACCAGCTTCGACTTTTTACCTTTCAAACAAATCAATTCAAAGGGTATCATGCATTGATTGTTGTGCACAAAAATGCTGCCAATTTGCAGATCGTGATATGGTGACAAGGTTACGACAACAATTTTGGGGAGAGTCTCAAAAATCACGCACTAATTATGTTTATGATGTTCTTTCTATATGTTATCAGAAAGATGAGAAGTCACGATACCAATTCAGGCTAAATGGCTCTATTGTTTGTTGTAGAGCATGGTATGAGCTACATGGAATACCAAAGACATCATTTTATCGATACAAGGAGAACTTTGAAAATGGTGTGCGCCAATATGTACATGGGAACACATGTACATTGAGAAGGGGACTTCAACATACTAGTTTAGCAAGAGCACTACTAAATGAGTTTGTGGAAAACAACTCTGAGAAGATGCCACATAGAAGTAGAACACTGCTAGATGGCTCAAGAGAGACTCAATTGTGATTCCATCAACATACAAACAAGTGGATATTTTATGTGAAATCAACACGACACTTGACCAAATGGGCTATGAGAAGAAGCTATCCCAATCTTCTTTTGGTAGAATTTGGAACAAAGAGTACCCACATGTCACTTTAACAAAGACGAGTGAGTTCTCTAAGTGCAATATTTGTAGCTCAATCAAGGCAAGGTTAGAAGCTAAACCTTCTCTTGAAGAGAGAGCTCTTCTCTTGAGGGAGAGAGAAGTTCACATGGCACAACAAAAGAGTTGCAGAAGCCTATATTATGCATGGCGCACGTATTCAGAAACTCAACCACAAAAATATGTATGCATAATCCATGATAAGATGGATCAAAAGAAGACTGCCATTCCTAGATTACGCATTGTTCCCAAGGGTGTGGATTCAGGATATAATCTGCAGGTGGCATTGATTGGCATGATCACTCATGGACATGGAGAAGGTCATTACGGACACTTTGTCTTGAATGGTTTGTGGCCAGCTGATCCAAATCTTACAATTGGCTCAATTGCTAATTGTTTACATAACCTCGAGAGGATAGATAAGCATCCTCTTGGTGATCTAGTAACAAATGGACTTCCAAGGAGCAATATTTCACTACTACATGCTTTGAACTCAAGGGATGCTTTGGACTACCATAACTTGAGTGATGGAAAAGAGCCCATTGTGCAGTCGTCAGAAATTGCAGAAGAGGAATTGGGGTCAACATTTCGCAGATTGCCAGAGAACTTGTTGCTACAATTGGATAATTGTGCAGGGAAAACAAAAATCGATACTTATTTGCCTATTTGTCAATGCTTGTTGCAAGGGGTGTTTTCAAAACCATCCAGCTGGGATTTTTAATGGTTGGGCATACACATGAGGACATAGACGCCATGTTTAGTAGGTTTTCAGAGAAGTTGAGAGTTACACAAACCTATACTTTGCCACATTTGATGGATACATTACGAAACAGCTCATCTTCATCTCCAGCTCCATTTTTTCTCACAAAGATCCCCGATTTCAAGCAATATTGTGATGGCTATCTTTGTGATGGACAAGACATACTTGTTGGACATTCCAAACCGCTTCAGTTCAGGTTCTTTATGCAGGATGAGACACCAATGATGCAATATAAGGCACATGTAGGTGTATCAAGTTGGAGTGGAAGTATTCGCCTTTGGAAAACAGACACAGAAGGCAAGCCAATGTTACCACATGGAGATCCACCTCTAGTACAAATGGCGGAGTATGTCAAGGCCCACGAAGAAGTCATTTTGGGGCTAAAGAACTATATAAAATTTTGGAAAAATTTAGGGAATGGTTCAAGTATTCCGCGATATTATAGACCCGTGATAGATTATTGGAGTAAGGTAATTGAAGAGATTGGAAAAGCAATCATATCAGAGGGAGTCTTGTATGAAATGTTTTGGCCAAAAACTCAAGAATATTCTCACCTACAAAGCACTACAATGAATTTGCAACAAGGAGCAGAAAGATTCCTAGGCCTTGAAGAGTTGAACGATCATTTTTGTGGGCCTCAACGAGATAGGCCAAGGGAAGAGTTTGACCCTATGTCTGATGTGCACCAAGGTGACTTTCTTATGCTTGTTCCGAGTGACACAGAAATCTATCCAGTGTGGCTTGCAATGGCTTTATCTGACATTGATAATGAGCCTACATCACCAAACTACAGAAAACTCTTGATTCAATATTGGGCACCTTGCGCGAGAAAAAGTGGGATGACAGATACTCAAGCTTACAGTAATTGTTGGAAGGGTTATTGGGCTGTCAACTATAAGGACCCACAAGTGTGGGAAACTATAGATGCAATTGTTTGGTCCTGGAGACCCAACAAAGAAGGACCATTTTCTAGAATAAAGATTCCAGAAAGACATGCTCTAAAAGCCAAAGAAGGCCTCACTCGTGCACATCAGCCACACTTGGATCAAAGTTCAGATATGGTATCAAATGTGGAGTAGAATTATGTGGAGCTTCTATTGTGACTATACTAGTCAATTTGTAAACAAAATCTTTTTTGTATCTTCCTTTGTTTTATGTAATTTATAGTTATTATTCAAATCCATGTGTTGTACATCCTCTTGACTTTTGGTGTTTATCAACACCACAATCCTATGAGATTTTCACTTTATTTACTAGCCACACACCTCAATTTTTCCCACTTTAAGTGGAAAATTCCCAAATTACATGAATTCGGTCGATTTGGAGATTCCCATAATGTGAGATTTTTACCAAAATACCTAATATGGTCTTGTTATGCTGTTTTCTTTTATTGTGGTGACGAATTCCAAGACTCTCTGGATGTCAATTCCTGCTGGCAACACCTCAAATAATTGTGTAAGTCCATCTTTTCCAAGAGAGATAGTGTTTTTGGATTTCTCGTGAACTCATTGAGTTCCTGCGGTATCATTGGCAGCTCTATGTCATTTCCTTCTGGGTCCTTGAACAGGCCTTGGCATATCCTGAGGTCATTTTCTTCCAGTAAGTTGCTTTGTAACCAAGTGGTAATGGGCTTGATGGTTCCTATTGGTATTACAAATGGCTCCACTTCATCTAGGTAATCTTTGTTGGTCATTCTTTTCTTATTTGTTGGTGACTTCGCGATTGCCATGGATCCTATTGCACTCAGTAGTCCAAAGTTAGCGTTCTTTACAGATTAGCTGATAAACTAAGTTTTAACTATCCAATTGATTTGAAAATTGAATGATGATAGCCTATGACATGTACATCACAGCTATGGGCTTTTGGTACACAGATGGGTAGAATGTCCTGTAATGATGAACAAATGTTGTCCAAATGGCTTGAAAATTGATATGTAGGCTTCTTGTAGCATGATGGTCCCATTGATGATGTAAAGCTTTGTTTAGTAGGTCAATATGACTCTGGAGACATACTACGTGTAGGATGTCTTCTTTGCTCAGAATTGCATGAAATTTGTCAGTATGATAGGGCATAGCTTGTAGATCATCCCCTTGGTCTTAGATTTGAATTTGGATAAGTTTTGAGGATAGGAAGACCATTTCTAGTGTTTAAGACTCTGAAAATGTATATCTCTGGAGCTATGAGGCCAAAAAATGATCTGTTTGGCTGGAAACTTGGTGGGTGGGCTTGTATGAATGTGATAAACATGTATGAAGGCCAAAAAGTCCATCTGGATGTCATTTCAAGCTTAGAGACATACTACGCGTAGGATGTCTTTTTTCATGATTTTGTAAGTCTGGCTTCACAGTTGGATTTGACATGCTATGAAGAGTGTGTGGTTCAAGTTTCACTGGATTTGAATCATTTTTGATAGGCCTGTGACCATTTCTTGCCTCTATGCTCTGACTTTGCATTTTTTTAATGCAAAAGAGGTCAACTTTTGTCCAAATGGGGTGAAACTTGAAGGATAAGCTGTAAATGACATGTAGAAGCTGTGTGTATGATTGAATATGAGTTGGGTGCCCAAACATGGCTTTGAGACATCCTATGCATAGGATGTGTCCTGTGCATTTTTTTGTAACCAGTCCTACTAACATGTGCATATGACCTCCCTAAGTCCCTTTGTGCTTTATTTCAATTCAAAAAATCAAATGGTTAGTTAGAGACTCCCTTCTTGGCTTTTGGAGTCTCAGAGGTGATTTCTGACTTTTGGAGCGCTTTTTCGCGATGAAATTTCTTGATGATGACCAGCATAGCTCTATTATCCCTTGGGGAGCCTTGCCCTATGATTCTTGTTGGTTTTGGCTTCACTTGAGCTTCGTTTGGCAATTTGTCACTCTGGAAGTGCCCATGATTGCGTTTGCATGCCTTTGATGATTTGTGGTGGTCTACCACCATAGGACTTGGTTGTTGAAGGCCTTGGTAAGCCGCTCACAAAGTTTGGTTGCAAATGGACGTCTCGCTTGGCCGTGAGAGCCAAGTGACGCTTTGCATTTCCGATGTTGTTTCTGAAGCTTAGGCCTACTTTGGGTCACCTTTTGGCCATGTAGCCCATATAGCCTTGTAGAGCTCGTTGAGAAGCGCCTACCCATGAGTTTTGGTATGATTCAGGTTACTTTTGCCGATTTTCTCTTTGTGGCTTCTTGCAGGGCTTGAGAAGTTAGGGTTTTTCCCGTTGCTTTCTTGCCTCCTTTGGGCATCCAGGATTGGTCTCCTAGGCTAGGGTAAACCTCCTATGAAGTCTTGTTGGTATTGGGTTAGCCGCTAGGTGGTTATCTATGCTCACAGGTTTCTACCCTGCAACACTCGTCGGAGTTCTATGCTAGTTTTGGTGACAAAACATCACATATACATGAAGAGCATAAGGTGTTGAGTCTACCTCTCATGTCTAGTAGTCGTCGGATGACTGTGTGCGGCGTATCGGTTGATTTTTCCGTTTTACCAATATTTTGTCCAAAAATTGGCTATTTTTACATATATACACACACTTATCGGCCCCAATATGATGTTTGGCCTCATATCTCTGTAGATTAATGTTGTACAAGGGCATATGTACTTTGGTTAGTCCAGAAAATTTCACAATCAAACATAAACCCCTCAAAAATAGTCAAAACATGCCCTTTTTGCTACTTTTTACTATCATTGGGTTCACATTGAGAATGCCTCCCCCCCTCCTAATTGGAGTCCTACCGGACGACAAGGTATCGCCTCGGGGTATGTGTAGTGCATGGGTTAAAAATGTGCTAATGCTTGCCTTGTAATATGGCCCTACCTGATGCATACTCGGTCAATGCATCTTAAAATTAATGTTGTGCGAGAGGAGGGAATAAGCAAGATGCTTATTGGCATTCGACGTCAAGGTTTCCTCTTTGTTGTTGGTTTGCTTGGCAGATTTTCTTTGCAATTAAAAGTTGTAATTCTTCTGCTCTTTGTTTGATCGTCTTCTTTGTGAAGGTTCCCTGGTGTTCCGCTACTGTAGGAATGACCGTTGTGGTCTCCGTGGAGAGAATTGTCGTTTCTGATGTGGCCATACTCTTTGTCTCTTTTGCTTGCCATTTGTAGCTTTGTTTTGGAGACGTTAGTAGGTTTATGGCTTCTTTTGTGGTCGTTATTGCGATTCTTTTGATCGGTATCCACACAGATTGATTTGCCCTTGTTTGTCTAGCTGCTGGTTTTTCTTGTACTGAAGGGAGTTCCTGTAGCATTGCCTTGGGGATCCAAATGCGTTTCTCATGTAGTTGGCGATTGAGCATGTTTTTCGGTATCCATATATGTTTGATGACCCTGTTTGGTTTTTGTGTAACCTGGTTTTTCGGAGGCTATCTGCTATTACACTGTGATTTGTAGGCTCGTTCACGTAGATCCATACTTGTTGTTTGCTTATTGTTGCTGACTTTGATCTATTCTATGTCGCCTGTGATATCCCATTTTTTTACTGAAGACAGTTGGCTATTTCCTGTTTATCTTGCGTAGGTATCTTTTGTTGGTTAAGTGGCACCCATCTATGTTTCTCTTGATCAAGGGATTGTAGCACCATTAGCGGGTTCTACATGGTTGTCTGAGCAAAGGCTACCACTTGGTGTTCATGTGCTTGTTGAATTTTGAGTGTATTTGAACTCCAATCTATCTGCACATTATATTCTTTCTACCATGGTTCTCCCAACAACATTGGGTGTAGTGTGCTCGCATTCTTGACCACATAAAACTTGTGGGGATAAAAATTCTGATGTACTTGTATATGCAATATCGTCCAGCCCAATGTGATTCATGAATTTGAGGTACTACTTTCCAGTGCTGTTGAGTAGGATGGAGTTGATCTTCGAGCTGGAGCTTATTATATAATTTGCAAGAAATCGAATTTTCTTGAGCTCCAGAATCAAGCAATGTCGTCGATTCAACTTGATTACTACCCACTTTGATTGCCATTATTGGTTCCACTATGTCTTCACCAAAATTAGTTAATCGAATAGCATTTATTTGTAACGGTGATCCACTTTGTTGTTGTTGTTGTAGAAGCCTTCTTTTTGCAATGTGTTCTTGTGCTTCTGCTTGTTCTTCTTCTGGTACCCTCTGTTTATCCTTCATCCGTTGTTTTTCTTGATGGATTTGTTGAAGCATATCCTGTGTTAGTGGTAAATGATACTTTTTTAACCGACACCCACTAATCCAATTTGGCATTTCTTCTCCTACCAATGTAGCAAGTTTGACAGCTCCGTTTTGTGATAAGTCACTAATCACAAAGGGTCCCATCCCTCGCTTTTTAAGTTTCTTGGCATGTTGCTTCAAAGTGTAAACAAGTACATAATCACTTGTTTTGAAGTCTTTTGTACGCACATGCTTGTCAAAAAATTATTTTTGTCTTCTCTTCTTAGCGTAGATCGAAGCTACAACTCTCAGTCAAAGTTCATCTAGCTTTTCAAGATCATCTATTCTTGAAGAGAGTTCATGGCATGTCTATTCTAAGCGTTTCGCTACTCGTAGAGTTGGAATTAAGAACTCTATGGGTAATATAGCATTTAGTCCAAACACCATGTTGTATGGTGTGGTTCCGATTGTGTTTTGTAAGCTACCCTGTATGCCCATAGTGTTGAGTGTAATTGTTGATCCCAGTCTGTCCTTGATTCTGATACAATTTTAGTCAAAACAGTGCATAGGGTTTTATTTGTGGCCTCAGCTTGTCCATTTTCCTGTGGATGATATGGAGCAGATTTCTTATGTATGACCATGAATTCCTCTAGCAGGTATTCAATGACTTTATTAAGAAATGTGTTCCTTCATCACTGACAATTTCTATTGGTAATCCGTATCGTACAAAGACATTCTCATACAAAAATTGTGCAGTGGTTCTTGCGTCTGCTTTTTGTGTTGCTTTGGCTTCCATCCATTTTGTGAGATAGTCCGTAGCCACAATGATATATTGGGTATGGGTGCGATACGCAGGGGGTGAAATAGGTCCCACAAAATCAATTCCCCATTTTGCAAATGCCTGTGCTCCCATCATTGGCCATAGTGGCATCTCATCTCTCTTTATCGGCACCTTAGTGCGCTGACATGCGTCACAATGCTTTACAAACTCCTGAGCATCCATGTATAATGTAGGCCACCATATTCCTGTAGTTAAGACAATTTTTGTTGTCTTATCGCCTGAAAAATGGCCTCCACTTATTCCTCCATGTGCGTGTTCTAGAATTAGAAGGTATTCACTTTCACTTGCACAGATTCTAAGTTGGTTTTCCTTTCCTCGCTTGTAGAGTTGATTTTCAATTAAATTAAAGTCTCGAGCCTCTAACTCTATAGCCCTTTTTTGCGCTTTTGTTATTTTTTCAGAAAATGTCCTTGTTGTTAAGAAATCAATGATATATTGACTCCATGCAGGAGCAATGGTTACGTGAAACAATGTCGCGTGATCCACCGATCGTTTGGCACTACATATAGTACAATTGTTAACATAAGCATGTGTGTCAGCATACATAGTTGGCCAATAAACTCCTAGTTGTTTCAATCTTTGGTGTGTTTTCATTGTGAACAATGAAATACAGTCTTGGATGTGTGCTTCTTCAAGATAAAACTAGAATTCCTCCGGATTTATACATAATCGTAGAATTTGGTCCAAGCCTAGATGGTACAGTTGTCATGCAATCAACTGAAAGTTTTTTGTTTGTCAAAATATTTGTTGTTTGGATCTGTCTTCCTTGTTATCAAATCTACCTCCAAAGGAAAGAATGCTAACAATTTCTTGAGACCATTTGAGTATCATTTCAATATTGAAAAGATAAGCATCAGGTATATCATCATCTACTCCTTCAGAAGCTTCCCCGTTTTGTAGCCTTGAAAGATGATCCGCACGTAGATGAGTTTTATCTTTTTTTACTACCATTGTGAAGTCAAACACTAGCAATATAATAAACCATCGTACAATTCTCCCAATATTGCATGGTTTATTTACTAGCTACAAAAGAGCTTGATGATCTATAAAGAACACATATTTGTTTGCAAGCAAGTAATGCCGAAATTTCTTTATAGCATAAATCATTCCTAATCCCTCTCTTTCAGTGGTGGTGTAGTTCTTTTCTGCACTATTTAGCTGTCGAATCACATAACAAACTAGGAAATCCATTGTCCTGTCTCCAGGTTGAGCCAGAATACTCCCAATTGCGTATGCAGATGCATCAATGTGAACATGGAATATCTTTTCCCAATCTAGTGCTTTTGGTACAGGTTCTGGAACAAGGTTTTCCTTCAGCTTTTGGAATGAAGTTTCACACTCCTCAATCCATTCAAAATTGACTAATAAGCGATATAGTGGTTGTGCAATGACCACATACATATATATGAATCTTCGATAGTATCCGCAGTGTCCCATGAAATATTGTACTTGTTTGGCATTAGTAGGCCTGGGAAAGTCTGCTATGAGTCTAATTTCAGTGGTTATGCTATTTCTTGAGATAATATGTCCTAAGATGCGGCCTTGTCTTACCATAAAAATGCACTTTTCCGGGTTGAGACAGATTCGATATGTTTTGCACTTCTCAAATAGTCAATGTGTTTTTAAATAAGAGAGTGGACACAGAGATCATCCATATATATTTCCAAGAATATTCTCAGGTATTCTTTGAACGCATGAGTCATTAACCTTTGGAAGGTGGCTGGGGCATTGGTTAGGCCAATTTAAAGTCATAACTCTATACGCATATATTCCCTACTTTGTGGCAAATGCTGTTTTGTGTTGATCCTCTATTGCAATTGCCAATTGGTTATACCCTGAAAACCCATCTAAAAAGGAATAGGCCCGTTTTCTTGCTACCCTCTAAAGCACATATTCTGTGATCGATAAGGGATAATTATCCCTTATTGTGGCTGCGTTCACCTTTTTGAGGTTCACACACACACACACACACACACACACACACACACACACACACACAGCTTTCCGTTCTTTTTGGGGACAACCACAATGGGTGACACCCAATCTGTATGCTCGATTTCATAGATGAATTCAGCATCCATCAGCTTGTCAATCTCTTCTTTGATTCGTTTAGCAAATGTGTCATTATATGTGTAAGGACGCTGTTTTCTCGGTTTGGCATCTGATTTCAAAGGAATTGTATGTTGGCATATCGACGGATCAACTCCTTTGAGGTCTTTGTAGAACCATGCAAACACATCTTTATACTTCTTGAGAAGTTGTGTTAGCCTTTCTTCTTCTTCAGGCTCTAAATCAGTTGTTATGTAGAAAGGCTGAGGCTCTTCGCCTGGCGCAGTGAGGTCTATCCGTTTTGCATTTTTCGGCCCATCCTAAGATTCCTGATTTATTCTTTCCCTTACTGGTGGTGTCATTATGATTTTTCTATCTTGGATGGTGAATTTTTGATAGTGGGATGGTACATTCATGTTCCCTTTTTCTGAATCCTCATTACCTTCACTTTCTCCTTCAGTAGTCCATACCTCTCGTAACAACCGTTTGAGTTCTTGGTATTTCTTTTTACGCTCCATTTTGGTTCACTCTGAATCTTTTGTCTTTTTCTGTTTTGATTGTTGAGATTTTTTTGATTTTGTTTCTGCTTTAGTTTTCCGTGCTTGTTTTATTTCCTCATGTGTCCTTTCCCTTCGAACTCTTGAGAATCTCCCTGATATTTGGTCTTTTCCTGGGCATCAGGTTTTCTCTAATCTTGTTTTCTGCTCTTTTTCTTTTTATAGCGTTCCTGACGTCTAGGGTGTTGATTTGCAAAATCATAAAACTTGATATCTGCGGTTGTCTCCCCACGCTCGCTTGAGCTGTCTGAACACTCGTTGTCTGCATGGTTACTTAATTCCAGATACTCAAAGGAGCTATAAAACTCTTCTTGTTCTGGTGAGTCTACATACTCATCTCCTACTGGTATAAGGTTTACCATGTAATAGGGTAGCACATCATAACCCTCCTTATCGCAAAATTTTGTCATTGGGCTATCTGTAATGGTACAGACATCCAATGTTGCTAGTATGTGTTTCCATTACAGAGGTTCTAAGGCATCTTCAAGAAAAGGTTCCGGAGTGTAATCCTTGTCTTCAATAGCTCTTTCAGAGATGCATTCCTCTCTTTTTAGGCTTCCACAATGTGAAGCTCCGCACATCCATAGCTCTTTTTTCCGCCCTAACCATGTTGGGAGTTCGGACCCTGCCAATGTAGCCGAGTCAAACTCTTCCACTGGTGTCTGGTTCACATCCTTGTAACTATGGTCTTTTAGGTCTATTTTGGTTGTAGTCTCCCCACGTCTAAGGTATATGTGGTCATAACCCCAATCCTGGACCATCTTTAATCGTCTCATGAATGGTCTCCCCAAGATGATCTCGTAATTTTTCTTTTTGTCGAAATCAACTATTGCAAATGTATGCTCATACTCGATTCCGCAAGAGGTGACAATTACTTTTTATAAGAGTCCTAGAGGCTTTTCCATGAACCAATTTTCCAGTTGCAATTTCATTCTGGTATCTCTCAAAGCCGGTTTCCCCCATTTTTTCCAAATTTCTTTGGTGGCAATAGAGACTCCCGCTCCACTGTCAAGAATAGCTTTGGATACTACTCCCTGAAATTCTACTGGTAGTGTGGTATTTCCATCTTCTCCCTTGCAATATTCTCCAACCTTGTTTAAAGGTAGAGGCCTAGTGTTTAGTTGAGGCTTGTCCAATTCTCTGATTCCTTCTTGAAGCTTCGATGTAGGGTCTTTAACTCCAAATTATTCTAAGCATTTGCCTACAATTGTCCACATATTTGGTCGTAACCTCAAGAGTTCGGCTAATGTGATTTTGCATGCCACAGGTGTGGATAATAACTCAATCAACCCTTGTGAATCCATAACTCTGTTAGGAGAATGTTTTTGAGATGGGATTTCTCTCACCTCAGACTTAGCTTCATACTCCCCTAGGTAGGAGGGTAGAGGTTTTAGCGAGTCTGGTTGGCTATGCCCCAAACTAATTGAACCCTGGTCTCCCCCTTGTGAATGCATATCAAAGTTTGTTTGTGCTCTTGCCTCAAACTCTTCAATGGGAGGTAAGATCTCATTTTTTTCCTTTCTAGTGTGTTGGCGGATACACCGTGACGGACGTCAGCACAGCGAGAACTCACCTAACAAGATTTGTCAGCTAAGGATGAAGCTTGACCTGCAGGTGCGTGAAAGCAAGCATAGGGTGTCAACCTACACTCAACCGACTCTCGACTAATTCCTACAGAGGTCTCTACCCAATGTCTAAGCTACATCCTTCAGGAGTGCATAAGAGGAGATTTCCTACAACGCTTCCAAGAGCCAAATACCCATGAAACGTCCTCGAAACGCCACATAACTTGAAGGAGACCCTACTAAAAACAATAGGTCTCTCTCTCTAAGGTCCATGAACCAAAATCCTAACCCTAAACACCTGGTGCAAAATCACGTAGGATGTCTGGTCGAAATTTGCAGGTCACACGGACGTCAGCACAGCGAGAACTCGCCTAACAAGATTTGTCAGCTAAGGACGAAGCTCGACCCATAGGCACATGGAAGCAAGCATAGGGTGTCAACCTACATTTGACCGACTCTCGACTAATTCCTATAGAGGTCTCTACCCAATGTCTAAGCTACAGCCTTCAGGAGTGCATAAGAGGAGATTTCCTACAACGCTTCCAAGAGCCAAATATCCATCAAACGTCCTCAAAACGCCATAGAACTTGAAGGAGACCCTACTAACAACAATAGGTCGCTCTCCCTAAGGTCCATGAACCAAAATCCTAACCCTAAACACCTGGTGCAAAATCACGTAGGATGTCTAGTCGAAATTTGCAGGTCATTGTTTCCAAAAACTAAAGTGCCTAATGTGTAGCTCTACTCAATGCAAACGCGTGGATATGCTGAAATGCAAAAACGGATAATGTATGCTCACCGAATCACCAGATGAAGCTCGTAGGTCGAGCTCGCAAAACCAGACCGTACACCCGCAATGTAGGTATTGGCGCGTAGCTCTCATCGGGGGCAACATGCTGCACTTATCCACACTCGATTCCGACCACCGGTGCATGCGTAGCATCAAGATGAAACTCTCACTCTCTCTCGTACACAGTACGCTCACTCACAGACAAAACTTTTTTGAAAATGACAAAAGGTCCTTTCATTAAGGTCAAAAGTGGTATAAATACCTTACAATCTCAAACCCTAATGTTCCAATTTAACCATCTACTCAATCTAAATGTCAAAAATAGGATACAATCTGGAAGCTTCTGCAAGCCCCACTATTTACAAAGGTGAAATGTCAATTTTTCTCAATTAAAGAATAATTACAAAAATAATATTCCGTCGAGCAATCATTCTCTGTAGGGTGTGTCCAACTGCTAACACTCCCCCCCTCCTAGTTCATGTCGTCCCCGACATCGAACTTGAGCTGCTTCTTCAGTGGAGGCTTTCTTGCATCTTTAGAAGGGACTCATATCGCGCATGCTAAGCCAATAGCGTCGGGCCGAATATATCTGTGCTGATGGTGAAGAAGCCGGTGTACAAGGCTTCTTCAAAGGCCTGAAGGTGATAAGAAGGCAGAAACATGATTCTCTGATAAAGCGCGTGTATCACCTCGTGAGAATACTGAGCAAACAGATCGTATGCACATCTGTATGTATCTTGAAAGAAAAAGATATTGTATGTCGCTTGGCCTGGTTTGAAGGTTTCGAAGACTGCCAAAAGGGTTTTACATATTTTTCTCATCATGATGCAAGATAGGTCAGGCGAGCCAGTGAACAATTTGATGGCTCCCGTTAGGGTTTTCACCATGTATTGCTCACTCATTCTCTCGCCTGCCTTCAAGCCTGGCAGCTTCGGGTAATTTAGCCAAGTGGGTTGGCTTCTCTGCAACAGCTCGTGGGCTTTCCATGTCCTCATCCTTGGTAGAGGGCAGAAACTGAGGTTATCTCTGATCACTTTAGGTGCCTCTACCAGATGGATTAAATATTGAGGATATTTTGTGAGCCATGCCTTTCTCCACTTGGGTTGAGAATCCACTATCAGCTTGACCCCTTCAGGTTTGGAGATATCTGCTTTGTACAATGGCAATGTTGGCTCCTCTTTGATTCGTTTGTTGATCGCAGCAGCTTCATACTTTAGCAAAGGATATGAGAGAGATGGTTGTAGCCATTCACGCCAAAGGTTACTGGCATTTATCTTCTGAATGGTCATCGACTTAAACACCCTCTGCTCCCACTCCAATGCTTTTATGGATGTGTATTTTACTACCGCTTCTAGGGCCTTTTGCAGCTTTTCTTCTTCTTCTTGTGTCAGATCCTAGGGTTCTTGTGAGGGTCCCACAAGGATTTCCTCTTGCATGATGGTGTCCACTGGATCTGACACATTCTCTATGTTGATCCCCTCCATTGCGGTTGGCCCAGTGCTAAACTGTTGCTCTTCCATTTGCTGCTGGCCTCTCAACTCTTCTATCTGCTTCTGAAGTGTCTTCTTTTCCTCTTCCGCTTGCTCTCCCATGTTTACTAGGAGGTCATTTAGATCTGCATTTATTTTTTCCACCTCCTCAAGCTTCCTCTTGATGGCTTCGTTTTCTGCTTGCCATCTCTGAAAATCCTCATCCATCTTTATTTTTACGGCTTCTAGCTCATTTTGCATGGCTTTGTTCTCTTCTTCCAGGCGGTTTTGCATTACCATAGATCCCTCAGCCAGCATCAGTCTCTGCCTTTTCTCTAATGTCAACTCCTTTTGGAGCTCCTTCATTTGTTCTTCATAGAGCTCATTCTTCGAAGTGGTGCCAGTTGAGTTAGCAGCTCGGACTCGGGCCGGAGATGCTCTTAGCCTTTGGATGGTCTTATCTTTTACTTTAATTTGATCTTTCAGCTCTATTACCTCATCCTGGCTTGCCTCGTGTTCTATCTCTGCCTTTTCTTTGGCATTCCTCAGTGTTTCCACCTCTTTGAACTCTTCAGCAAGTTGTAGAGTCAGGTTGTCCCTTTCTCTCTCTGCATCTGTCAATGACTTGCCAATTTTCTTGTATTCTTCTTCTGCTCTTTGAAGTTTGTTTTTGGCTACTTGATTTTGCCGTTCCATCTCCTGGCATCTTTGTAATGCCGCGTCCAGACTGGCTTGCATCTCTTTTTGTTTCTCGATGTTCTCTTGGCCTTGTCTTTGCAGTGAGTCCACTTCAGATTTGATAAGAACTTCATTTGTCTTGAGAGTATCAATCTCACTCTCAGTGGCCATTGATCTTGCCCTGAGCCCGGTTAGCTTTTGCATCACCACATACCAATCATTGGTAGGTGGCTATAGGTCCACTGTATCCGTGGCCATCTCTTTCAGTTCTACCAACCGAAGGCTCTGCATTTGTTTCTTAGTCTTTGTGCTTGTCAACCCAAAGGCTACCGTAGCTACCTCTTCTCGAGAGTAACCTGCAGCTAGTAGATCAAGAAATATTCTGAAATTTCTTCCCTCTGGCTCTGGCTGCTCATCTTTGGGCTTATCTTCTTCTTTTTGCTCTTCCTCTTTGGCCTTCTCTTGCTTGGAATCTTCTTGTTCATCCTCCTTTTGTTGGGTTTTTGGAGGGCTAAGAGGAGGTGGTGATGGTGGTGGGCTGGATTCCCTGCCTGATGGTGGAGTTGCTGGCTTCTTCTTGAAATCTCTGTCCGCCTTGGTTTTTCTCTCTCTTTCTTGGCCTTCCTACTCTTCTAGTAGCTGCCGTCGTACTTCGTCCACTTCTTCTTCCTTAAAAGGGACATTCGGGATATTTTCCATTGTAGCATCTAAAATCTCAAAGTTTTTGATGTAGTCTTCAAACCGATCTCGGTGCACCCTTCGAGATGATCCCGATATGGCTTCCAGGGATGGCTTCCACAGCTCGCTTAGATCTCCCTTGAGTGCTCTTTCAGCTCTGAAGCTTTCCATTAGTCGTTCTAGCCGTGCCGCTTTCTAGGACTTGGTTTCTTTGATCGGCACTTGTAGACTTTCTTTCTTTCCTTTCTTCGACTCTGGCGTCTCTTCTAGCACGGTCTCTAACCGGCGCTTCAAACGTGTGGCTACTTTGGGTGCCCTGGGTGGTTCTTCTTCTTTATCTTCTTTCAGCTTTAGCCAATCATTCTGTGAGGGAGGTTCAAGCCAGTTTCCCTTGGCATGCAGTGCTCCATAGACCACTTTTGTTATTAGCTCACCAGGTACAATGTAGGTGGGATTTTTGTTGCCCATCTTCACCAGGTGTCATGGATGTAAGCAGCATAATTGATCACTTTCGGTTTGCTCTTCTGCATTGCCCAGGTGAAGGTGGTAGCAATGGCTCCAGGTGGCATTCTGTATTTTTGTGGCCTCTTTGTACACATGTGGAAGTATTGGTTGTAGAGTTGGCTCATGATAGCCACCTTTGAGTTTGCAATATCTTCAAATGTGTAGTTGTTCTTCTTTTCTGAGTAGACTTTGACTTCGTCTCACCTCTTTGTCACACTCTCCTTTGTTTGAGATGTCTAGTGCGGTTGCCACCACCCTCTCTAGGATGACAATCATGGTATCTGGCTTGCCTTGCAGATCAGTGACTCGGACCACTCCATCTTCTTTGATAGTGGTTACAAATTCCCATACTCTTTTGATGTCAATCCCACCTGGCAAAGCTTCAGAGTAGTTGTGTAGATCCAGCTTTTCTAGGTAATCTCCCATCTTGCTTCTAACAAATTCATTAAGCTCCTGTGGTATCATGGGTAGCTCTACTACATTTCCTTCAGGATCTTTGAATACGCCTTGGTAGATTTTCAAATCTTTGGACTCTAGCAAATGATCCTATATCCATGTGCTTGTGGGATTCAGAGTTCCTTCTGGGATCACAAATGACTCCACTTCTTCTAAGTAGTCTTTTATTGTCATCCTCTTCTTCTTTGCAGGTGATTTTGCGGCTGCCATTGATCCTGTTGCACTCAGTAGTCCAAAGTTAGTGTTTTTTCCATATTAGCTAATAAACTGAGTTTTAATTATCCAAATGACTTGAAAATTGAAAATAAAGCTCAAAAGGAACTAGGGAAACTCTACATGTGCTCACAGTAGCTTTCTGGCTAAAAATTATCATTTAGACATCCTACGTGTAGGATGTCTAACTTGTCTGTTTTTGGTGAAACTTGGTAGGCTGGTGGTCCTTGACCTTTGCAACATGGCTATGTAATTGGAATTGGGTTTGGGCATCAAAAAGTGCAATTTTGGGCCGATTTAGGCTTTAGGGTCACAAATTGGGTAGTATGTCCTCAACAGGTGGCAAATGATATTCAAATGGGTTGAAAGTTGATATACAGGCTTCTTGCACCATGTTCATGGCTCCCATGAAGTCAAATCCTGCACAGTAGGTCAAAATCACACTGGAGATATCCTTCCTACGCATAGGATGCCTATTTCATCAAAATTACTTGAAGTTGGTTCTGGCGGTAGCTCTTGGCATGTGGAACATGGCCCTGCTCTTGGATTTTGATTTGGACAAGAATTGGTGTTGGTAAAAGCATGTGTAGTGGGTTTAGGCTCAAAGAGTGCATCTTGGAGGTGTTGGGGTCCAAATGTGATGAGAATGGCTTGAAACTTGATATATGAGCTTAGGAAGGTGTTATAAATATATCTGGAAATCAAAAATACCATCTGGGGGCCAAATTGATCATTTAGACATCCTATGCGTAGGATGTCTATTTCATCATTTTTCACATATGTTTGCGGATCGCCGCGACGGACGTCTATAGCATAGCTCTCAAGCATCAACATATTTATCAATACAAGGGAAGCGACCAGGATGAGGCATGGAAACTCACTAGGGTGTCAATCCTAATGAAGTGAACTCGATGAGATGAAACTACTAACTCTACAAGAAAATCAACTGCGCTATCGCCAAGTAATCTGCCTATGTCCTTCTACACAGCTCTACAGCCGTCACGCCTGCTTACCATGCAAATCTATTCAGAATCGCACGAAACTTGAAGGGAAGCTACAGGGGACTATCAGGAACATATCCTATCACTGTCATAACATTCTGGAGAGGTACAAAGATCGCGATCGTTCGTCCCGAAGTCAGCAAAAATAGCAAACAGATGATCCCAATGGGTCGTTTTAGGGTCCCTAAAGCCTCTCCTAGGGTCAAAACAACATAAAATACGCATACAAGCACTCAAAACATCGATTTAAGGTCTCAAACTCGCAGTTGAAAACCTACACCGAATCGTGAATGATTACACTCAAATGGAAGATCAAAGTAAGAGGAACACAATGCAATAGATGAATCTGAATTTGGATTACCGTAGCCACAGTAGTGAAGATTACAAGTTGGAGAAAGAAGAAGCTCTCAAACGTACGCTGTCTTCTCAGTTTCTCATAAAAAGGATAATGTTTAAACTTAAAAAATGACCTTTATAGTTTAGGTCTTTACAAATGGCTTGTCCGGCCAAAAGCTCCTAAACTTCTAATTGGCTCTCTAATATACAAATGCTCCCAGAAAAATAATCATAAATTCTTTGACAAGTCCTCGGCTTAGAGATGCTCTCTTACAAAAGAATTTTACAAAAGTTTCTCATAAAAATGTGACCCTTCTCTGGAAACCGCCGTTTTGTCGCTTCGTCCGCCAAACACTCCCCCCTTCCTTATCCTTGTACGCCCTCATGCATGTTCAGTGCTTTGTCGTTGATCGGGCTCCAATGAAGCAAGTGTTGCTGAAAAGCTTCGTGTGTGAAGGACAGCTTCCAGGGCTTCTTGATGCTGTCTGAAAGGATTTTCACTTAAGGTGTGATGGTATGCTATGTACCGTGCCTTGAGGTCCTTCACCATAGGATGGAAGATCCTTGAGTCAATTTCAAAGACACCTGTGACGAAGGCCTCTTCAAACGTCTCCAAGTAGTGTGAAGGTAGGTACATTAGCCTTGAGTACATTGCCATCAAAATGTGTCGTGGCGACGAATCCTGGAGATTCCAACAAATCCCTATATGCCCTTCCAAGAACACATTCCACGGATGATCGTCGCCTTCAGTTTCTTTAAACACCTGGATCCAGGTGATGATCATCTGGGCTATCTTTACTAGCATTTGACAGGCCACGTCGGGGATATCCCGCAGCAAGGTGATTGTCAAATTCAAGGTGTTGACTACATACGCTACTGTAGGAGGCTGCTGCACTGTCAAGACTGGGTAGTTTAGCTTTTGCTGCCTTGAGCCTTTCCATGTGACAAAGTCTTTCCAAGTGCGTCTTCTAGGGACTGGGTAGAAAGTAGGATCTATTTGAATATGCTGAGGAGCATTGTGGTAGTTGGTTAGATCCTATGGTCATTTGTCCAACCACTCTTGCCTCCACTTTGGGTGGTCGTCGAAGCATCTGTGCTTCTTCAGCTGTCAGTGTAATACCTTCGTAACCCCCATCTGTGTTTCGTGGCAAGGCCGGCCGCATCTTCTCCTTCCATAGAATTGCCTCCTGGCATATCAAGGGGAATGGTAGGTACTCATGGCCAAACCCCTCCACCTACTCTTCTGGCTGTAAGTAGGCCAGGGCCGCTGACTCCATTATCTTCTGGCTCTTCTGGATGTAAGTAGGCCAGGGCCGCTGACTCCGTTATCTTCTTTTCATAGAGCATGTAATCCTTTGCTGGTCCCTCTGGCATGTCCTTAATGCTTTCAGTGGGCTCATCTCTAATATCCAGATTTGGCTCTGCCGATCCGTGCTCTTGTTCTCCTTGGTGTGATGTTTCAGGCAAATCAGGTATTTCTTGTTTGGACAGCAGTTGTGGTTGCACCTGGGCTTTGTCTCTTCTGATTTGTTGGTGAAAAATCAAGTCTTCTTTTTCCTTCAATAGTGTGTCTCCAATCTGCTTTTGAGTCTCTAACTCGGCCCTTGCTTGTGCAAGTTGTTGTTCCAGATCTTTTACCTTTTGCTCGTTGGCCGTCATCTGGGCCATCATTCCTGATAATAGCAGCTGCCTCCGAAGTCTTTCTTGCTCTAGATCCCCTTTCAGCGCCGCTAGGGTGTTCACTGCTATGGCATTGTCTGATGTGGAGACCAATGCTACAGCAGGTTCCTGGTTTGCCATCAAGGTTGTCAGAGTACTTTTGACAGTGTTGTAAGAACTGTTAACTCTCTAAAACCTTGTGCTTTTGTAAGCAAGGTGCTCCGTGGCTTTCTGTACCCTTGCTGTCAATTCATGGCATTCTTTTTCCTTGGTGGTCAAATCTGTCTTGACGTCCACCAAATCTCTGATTAGAGACTGAGCCTGTTGTCGCTCAATGTCTCTTTCCTTTGTTGTGAGCTCCAGTCGTGCCCTCAGGCTCTCTAACTCCTCTTGCCCAGATGCTTGCTTTTGGTGGGCCTCCTGTACCTCCTTTTCCTTTTCTCTCAGCACCACGTGCTGGCATTGGAACTGTCTTTCTGATTCCTTTAAGGTTTGCCTGTAATCAAAACCAACAATAGCCTGACAGGCTTCGTGGTATCCGATTGCTTCCATAGGAGGTATAAACTCTTTTTGCGAGGTTGAAGGAGGAGGAGTTGGTGGTTTTTTGGTTGGTGGAGAAGGAGGAGGAGGAGGAGATTTCAGCGAGGGAGGAGGTGGTGATTTAGGCGAGGGAGGAGGTGGGCTTTCTACTTCTTTGTACATGCCTCTTTTTGGAAGCATCTTCCCTTGGCTATGAAGCAGACGCTTCCGCTTTTCTTTTCTTTAAAATCTTGATGATCCTTTGGCGTGTCAAATCCGCCGCACATCGCGCTTCCACATTCCGTTCTCTTTGGTTTTCTTTAATTGCTCTGGTTGGTTTGTGTCATCAGCTGCATCTTTGTCCTTCGTTCCTTCAGTGGACTGCGAAGAAATGTCCACTTCTACAGCCTTTTGTTCCGCTTCTAACCTTTGCTTTTCAGCCCGTATGCTAGCTGCATTTTCTATTCTTTCTTGTCTCTCCTTCTCGAACCTTCGTTTTTGTGTTTGTTGTGTTGCAGCAGCTCTTGACTGTCTGTCCGCCCGTAACTTGGTCCTTCTTTCCTCAACTCTTTGTTAGGCCTCTACATATGATTTTTGAATGTCAGACTGTAGCACTGCACTTCTTTTCCTCTTTTTCCTCTCGAGCGGTTTTGTGGTGTCTTCCTCCTCGCTTTCTTCAAATTCTTATGGCCCTTTTTCCTTTGACCCTTGAGAGTTTCCTTCCTCGTCAGTCTCCGTCTTTTCTTCATCACTTGAGCTTTTGTTGGATGCCCTGGCAGAGCGCGATGATGTTGCGCTAGTGGTTGTCCTTACTGGATGAGCAACCAGCTTTGCTTTCTGAATCAAAGTTGTTTGAGAACTGGCGGCCGGCAGATCTTCAATCATTCCCAATTCTTGGTATGCTATTCTTGTTAGCATTGGCCCTGCGTTCATGTAGCTTTTGTTTTTTTGCCGAGCTTTTCAAATTTGCTTCGACCAGGTTCTCCAAGATGTAAGAACCATAATCGCAGCAAATTGTTCTATTTTTGGTTGTTGCTAGATCCATGACGACTGCAATGTACAGGATTGGCTCCATGTAGCGAGGAGGCTTTTGTACTCTGAAATGCTAAGAAATCAATCTCATCGGTAATTCCAGCTCACCGTATATCATATCACTGTATTTGTACTTGTTTCCTTTTGCTTTGATGAATGCCTTCTCACTATCCAGTGACTTGGTCTTTGCCAGCAAGTCGTGTTGCCCTGGAAGGAAATGCAAAGCTTCGGTTGATAATTTCTTTTGTGATCTTTACGTTTACCTTCGATCCATCCTTGTCCGTGAGCATTGCTTGCCCATCATACTGTATCGAGCTCATGAGCTCGTGGGCCCTCATGTAGTCTATCCCCCATGGGTGTAGTCTAAAAAACTGCTCCAAATGTATCGCCCGCAGTGCTTCTGTGACCTCCGGCCTTCGGTGGAGATTCCATATTTCCCGTGGCATGATAGTCGTCTTTACCATGTCACCATCAGCATCCCTAAACTTCGCGATGAAAATGTGAGTAGGGATCTGAGTTAGTATTTCATCTGAGATGTGAGCTTTTTCATTTGTAGCGAGCTCATCCACTTCATATGGTGCTGCTGTCCACTGCCTTTCTTTCTTTTGGCGAGGCATTCTGTGTCAGTAGAATCACAAGCTGTCAAGGTTTTCCTTTCGCAATCAGTCACACTTAGACTTTTAGTAAAAAAATAGTTCAAAAGTTAAAATTGATCATAACTTGAACAAATTTCATCCATTCTTGTCCATATTTCACCAGTGGGACTAGGAAGACTAGAGCTATGATTGATAAAAATCTAAGCCAATCTGGGCCTAAGGTACACCGATCGCGATCGTAGTACACAGGCCAAAATCAAATTTGATCACATGAGTGGTTTGCTAATAGTTAGAGGGTCATTTTGGTCCACTCTGTGTTTTATTTGAACCACTTTTGAGTTTATAAGTCCCAATTTTGGGTTACAAGGGAGTTTTGGACTAGACTTTGACTTTTCATGGGTTTTTGATGTCCAATTGGCTTGAAACTTGATGGGTGACTTGAACAAGAGGTGTACAAGGGATCTGTTAGGTTTTGGTCAAAATCTGATGTTGAGGTACACCGATGGCAATCATAGTACCTAGGTTTTTTTGGGTGAAAACTGGATGGTCATGGTCCCCTATGCCTGCCTAGCCCACTGATGATTTATTTTCAAGTTTGGACTTAAAATGAACAATTTAGAGCAATTTTTCACTATTTGACCTTATTTTACTAAGTCTAACCATATTGGGTTTTCCTGGTGAACTTTGGTTGGAGCTTGGAGTTAGTTGAAGCTAGTTTTAGAGCTTTCACTGCTTCCATGATGTGTTGCTATCATCAGCCTACTCCACTGTCTGATTTTGACTTGATCAGGCACTTTTTACCCCATCTTGGGAGATTTTCCAGACGTGCATTTTTCAGGCATTCTTTGGATACCAATATGATATTTGGGCATCCCTAAGTCACCTTTTGGCCTTTGGCATTGGTTCAGCCAAAATTCTTCCTTTGTGTGATCATTCGAGACTGAAATGGTCATATCTGTACTTGTAGGAGATTCTGAGATCCATTCAAGGTTTTCTACAACTATACTGACTCCTAGTCGGAGAGATATGCCTTTCAAACCATCCGTCATAATTTTCAGTCGAATTTTGGTAGTTGTAAGTCAAATTTTCCCGTTTCGGTTGTGTTTGACAAATTTGGCCCATTCTATGAGCAAAATGTGTGCATTTTCCATGAAAATTCAAGAGAGTGTATCTTTCACTGAGTTCCAAGCCTGGCCCAAGCCAAAAGTTGCAAAACCTGCATCTGGGGGCACCGATCGCGATCGTACCACAAAGGCCAAAATCATTTTTGACACCTGCAGATTGTAGGCGAGGCTGAGGGGAGGTTTTTTGCAAATTCTATGCCAAGTTTGGTCAGTGGGGTACATCGATCGCAATCGTTGTACCACCACCAAACTGAGATTTGATCACATGGCTTTGTTCCTGACCTTGTGGGGAGCACATTGATGTGTTTTGTGCTTGAAAAAAGTTTTGTTTGGATGCCTCTAAGGACCCTTGACCTATTTGACTCAACCCGACTTTGATTTGATCCATTTGCCCGTTTGTGCAATGATTCGCGCTTGCATGCGTAATAGACTTGATCTTTACTTGATAAGGAACATACTTGTGAAATCTAGTATGAAATGCTGGCTCCGACCGTCCATACGGGGTAGAAATGTGGCAGCTCTCTCTAGGTCAAGAAGCTCTCTTCTTCTCTCTCAAAATGTGAAAATGAACAATGAGCTAGAATTTGGCCTACCTGACCTATATCTTCCCGAGGTTTTCGTGACATAGGGCTGATTTTCCTTACCTTTGATCCTGATATAATATGCATATCACCTGTGGGTCGAACGGCTTGTCATTCGGGCATCGTATGACCATTTGATGCGATTTTGGCGAAATGTAGTCATGATCATTATGGCTGAAATTCGACATCTTCATATTAGCTTCATATCTTCCATGCTTGATAACCTTATCATGATACTTCGACGTTTGCTTCCAAAACTTGATTCCGACACTCTTGAGCGATATTTTTTAATTTTTGATGTTTTATTAACGAAAATCAAACAAAATAAATTAAAAATACTTATTAACTGGCAAAAATTAGCCAAAAATTATTATACTCGTCCCTAAGCATATATTTTCACTAGAAGCATCCCAATGCTTCGGATTTTGTCATTACAACTCATTATTATGCTGGTTGGATGATAAAAACGCTAAAAATGCCAGATTTTGATCAAACATGTTCGAAATTGAACTCTAAATAATGAAAAAAATACACATTATGTACATATATACACGTTGGATCTCTTAATGGTCCTGACTGCTACTAGATTCAACAGTTACTCCCCCCTTCCTAGATTGAGTCGTCCCGGACAAAGGTTGGGTGCATGTGCATGGGTTTTGAAATCTATTTCTATGCACGGCCATGTAATGTGGCCCTATTTTCATGTTTGAGACAATGCGTTGGGTAACAAGGTGTTGTGCAAAATGCAGGGACTGATTTTAATGGCGAGGCTAGTTGTGTATGGAACAGAAGAGCTTGCAGTTGAATTGCTCTCTCCTTGATAGTTGGTGTTTTGAAGGCAACTATTTTTGGAACCCATTTGTATGCGGTTTTTTGCACCTTTACAGATTCTAATTTAGTTTCCTGAATTTTCTTAGGTTTCCACTTCCATTTTGGTAGTTCAGGCTTCCTGTTTTGACTTTTTGGTTTCCCTTCGAGCTTTGTCGTTGAATCTTTGGTTTTCTCCAGCTTTGGTTGCCATTTCCACTCTGGACTAGCTCCTGAAGGTCTTTGATATGGTGTTGCTTTTGTTGGGAGTTGTTCCGTGGGTAGCCATATCTATCTCTGTTTGTTCTGTCTGATTGTTTTCTTTATCCATACTTTCCGAACAGCTATTTTTGGTGTTTGTGGCTGATGAGTTGGTTGCTTTTTGTCGATGGGGATACTCGGCCACGAGTGATCTGTTTTGGCAAATGGAGTCTTGTACGTGTTATTGTGTGTGTACATCAACGCATGTTCTGACCATTTAGTAACTGCATTGTACGTTCTCATCCATGGAGCTCCCAAACATAGTGATTCTTTGATATCTCCGTCTTTCATTACGAAAAATTGATGAGGACAACTATTTCCATCAATATTGATTGGTAAGTTTACTATCCCCAATGTTGGCATTGTTGCTCCGTTTGCGGCTTGTAAATCTCATGTGGATTGCACTAGGGGCTCATCTGTAAGCATCTTGTAAGTGGAGAAGTTGACCACATTGACTCTTGCTCCTGTGTCAATCAATGCTCGTCAGTGATATCTGCCATTCAAAAGTCTGACATTGATGCGAACATCGATTCCTATTTCCCATTGCTCATCAGTGTGAATTATAGAAAGAGGAATTTGAGACGTATCTGTTGGTTGAGGAAGTCTTTGTTGTTGTAAGTTTTGTTTCCATTTTAAAATCCTGATTCTGGCCTCCTCCTGCGCTTGAGCTTTTGTCGCATTTGCTTTGTTCTTGCGCTCCTTCGCAGCGTGTATTTTGGCAAGCATCTCTGAGGTTAGTGGTAGGTTGTACTTCTTTAGTCTGCAACCACTAATCCAGTTAGGCATCTCCTCTCCCTCTGATGTCGCAAGCTTAATGGCACCGCTAGATGATATGTCATGAATCACATAGGGTCCATTGCCTCGCTTTTTGAGTTTCCGGGAATGTTGTTTCAGGGTATACATTAAGACGTAATCCCCCGTAGCAAATTCCTTGCTGATAACATGTTGATCAAAGAATTATTTCAAGTTTCGTTTTTGCACGTAGATTGATGCAACTGCTCTCAATCTAGTTTCATCCAGTTTTTCTAGGATATCTACTTGAATGGATAATTCATGGCCCGTCCATTCTAATTCTTTAGTGACCTGAAGCGTGGGGATAAGAAATTCAAGAGGAAAAATCACTTGAATTCCATAAACCATGTTGAACGGAGTCGTTCCGATTGAGGTTTTTGTACGCTACTCTATATGCCCATAAAGCTGAATGCAGCTTTTGATCCCAGTCAGCTCTCGATTCGCTAACAATTTTGGTGAGAATTGTCACCAAAATCTTGTTCGTACTTTCTGCTTGGCCGTTAGCCTTGTGGGTGACAGGGAGCTGACTTCCTGTGAATTACCATGAATTCATCCAATAGGAATTCGATCACTCCATTGACGAAGTGAGTCCCTCTATCGCTCACTATCTCTATTGGTAAGCCATATCTTGTGAAAATGTTCTCATACAAAAACAGTGTTGTTGTTTTTGCATCATTTTTGGGTGTTGCTTTTGCTTCAATCCACTTTGTTAGATAATCTGTTGCCACAATAATGTATTGAGCGTGCGTTTTATATCCAGGAGGCGCAATCGGTCCTACAAAATCTATTCCCCATTTCGCAAACGCTCTTGCCCCCATCATTGGCCTCAAGGGCATATCATCTCATACTCTAGGAATCTTTGTTCTCTGGCAATCGTCACATCGTTTCACAAACTCTTCAGTGTCCATGAATAGTGTAGGCCACCATATGCCAGCAATAAGAATTGCCTTGGCCATTTTGTCGGCTGAGAAATGTCCCCTAGCTTGTCCGCCATGTGCTTGCTCTAAGATAGGAATGTATTCCTCTTCCGTCGCGCACATTCTCAATTGATTGTCTTTTCCCCTCTTGTAAAGATTGTTCTCAATCAATACATAGTTTTCTGCCTCTTTCGTGATCGTTTTGATACGTGATCTACTCATCCCTTCAGGCAATGTAGTTACTCTATCGGGGTGCTACAGATAATTTGAATAGAGTCGCGTATTCTATCGACTTTTGAAAAGTGCAGATAACACATGATTTGATATGCATATGAACACTTTGATGCATTTTCGGTCAATATACCCCCGTTCTCATCAGCCTTTGATACGTCTGTGCATGCCCATTGTGAATCCCCGTTGTTTTTACATGAGCCTGCTTTAGATACAAATCCCGTTCATTCGATTCAACACAAAGCCTAAGGATTTGATCCGATCCCTGTTTGTATAGCCTTCCCACCAACATTACCAATGATCTAGATGCTGCAATGGTAGATGGTTGTCTTGTCAAATTTAATGACCCAATAGTCAACAAAGAAATTACATCCTCGCTCCATCTTGGAACCATTTCTATGTTGAAAATATATGCATCTGGCAAATCATCATCAACTCCTACAGGGTTTTCTCCATGCACCATTCTAGATAAATGATCCGCTCTTTGGTGTATAGTTCCTTTTTTTACTACTATCGTGAAGTCAAACTCAAGCAATATGATGAACCATTGTACAATCCACCCCGTACTGCAAGGTTTGTTTACTAACTATAGCAGTGCTTGGTGATCAACGAAGAATACAAATTTATTGGAAAGTAGGTAGTGTCTAAACTTTTTCACAGCATAGATCATACCCAAACCCTCCCTCTCAGTTTTTGTGTAATTCTTCTCTGCACTGTTTAGTTATCTACTGGAGTAACTGATTGGAAAATCCATGTTGTTCTCTCCAGGTTGTGCAAGTATGCATCCTATAGCATATGCTGATGCATCTACGTGGATGTGGAATATCTTTTCCCAATCCGGAGCCTTCAAAATTGGAGCAAAAATCAACCTCTGCTTCAAAGTTTGAAACGCTTCCTCGCACTCATCTGTCCACTCAAATTTAGTTATCAGCACATAAAGTGGTTTTGCAATTATAGCGTATGAGTAAATAAATCTGCGATAATATCCATAATGGCCCATAAATTCATGTACCTCCTTTACCTTTATTGGTCGTGATAGATCAACAATTACGTTGATCTTCTCCATGTCTGTTGAAATACCATTTTTGGACACTATATGTCCCAATATTTTGCCATGTCTTACCATGAAGACACATTTCTCCGGATTCAGGAAAATCCGATACAGTCTGCATTTTTTGAACACTTTGGTCAAGTGCTCTATGTGCTCCAATCTTACGAGAGAGTGAATGCACAAGTCATCCATGTAAATTTCTAAGAATTGTCTTAGATATTCTTTAAAAGCATGACCCATCAACCTCTGAAATGTGGCTGGTGCATTCGTTAAGCCAAAAGCCATTGCCTTGAATGCAAAAATGCCCCATTCATTTACAAAAGCCGTCTTGTGCTGATCCTCTGGCTTTATTGTGAGTTGGTTGTAGCCCAAAAGTCCATCTAAGAAACTATAAGCTTCTTTACCTGCCACTCTTTCTATTACATGATCAGTAATCGGTAGGGGATAGTTGTCCCGAATTGTAGCAGCGTTCACTTTCTTGAGATTGACGCACACTCTTAACTTTCCATTTTTCTTCGGGACCACCACAATCGGTGAAACCCAATCAGTGTGCTCAATTTCGTAAATAAACTCTGCCTCTTTCAGCTTATCTACTCCTCCTTGATCTTTTTTGTAAACGTCTCATTGTAAGTATAGGGACGTTGTCTGCTGGGTTTTGCGTCATTCTTAAGGGGTATTGTGTGTTGACAAATACTTGGATCCACCCCCTTATGATCTTTGTATGACCATGCAAACACATCTCTATACTGTTTAACAGTAGCTACTAAAAGCTTTTCCTCTTATTTAGTAAGATCCGTGGCAATATATGCAGGTTTTGGATCTTCTCCCGGCTCCGCTAGATCTATTCGTTTGGCTTTTTCAGGACCGTCGTATGATGTACTAGGTTTCTTCGATTCCCTCATCAGTTGTTGCACTATGATTTTGCTATCTTGTATGGTATACTTCTTATAATGGGACGGCGCATCCATCTTGTCAAAATTTGTGTCCTCATCTGTTTTCAATTCGATTGTCCATATGTCTCTGAGGGTTCGTTTGAGCTTATTGTACTCTGTTTTCCTCTCTGTTTTGGTCATTCCAGACCCTGTTTTCCCCCCTTTATGTGTCTTAGTCGTTTGCTTTTCGCGCTTGTTCTTCTTGTTGTTTTTCCATGGTTTAGTTTTGATAAACCGGCCAGTGACCTCATCTTTGACACAATCCTCAGCTTTTACAAGCTTTAGATATCCCGTTCTGTTATTGACAAGAGGCATCGGATTATGCTTATTCGCTCTTGATTTTCTTGTTCTCTTTGATTTGTACCGCTCTTGTCGACTAGGTTTTTGGTTAGGAAACTCCTAAAACCTGTCCTGTCTCGACATGTATTTCCTATTCATCTATGATCCACTTGATCTTTTGTCATCAGCATCTATCATTTAGATTTCATCACCCAGTGATGGAAGGTCACCGCTTAATGAATCTATGAATTCCTCCTCTGTTCGATTCCTATCGTCCACTACAGATATCTCATCAACTATTCTTTTACACTCAGTCTCACGTAGTGGTTCTTCTTGTTCCTCGCTCTCTGATCCTGACTCAAGGATGCTGCTAGCCATTTGCAACGTTACTAGGTCGTATCTTTCATCATCACAAAATTTTGTAGGCGTGCATTCATTAACACATACATCCAAGGTTGACAATATTTGAGTCCACCCAAATGGCTCAAATAAATGTTCAGGGAAAGGTTCTGAGAGATAAGCCTCATCTTCTACGGATCTTTCCAATACACATTCCTCTTTGATTATGTCTCCACAATCAGATGCTTCACACATCCAGACATGTGCTTTCATTTGTAACCACCCAGGTATTTCTTTTTCATTTACTGTGGTTGAATCAAATTCTTGCACTGGTGTTTTTGCAACGTCTCTATAGCTTTGATCCTTTATGTTGATTTTTGTTATTATCTCCTCATGCCTTAGGTAAATTTGGTCATACCCCCAATCTTGTATCATTTTGAGTTGACGCATAAAAGGTCACCCCAAAATAATGTCAAAGTTGTTCGTTTTCCCAAAATCCACCACGACAAAGGTGTGCTCATAGTTAATTCCACACAAAGTTACAACTATTTGGTCTAGGATTCCTAATGGTCTCTCTACATACCCATCTGTGAGTTGTAGTTTCATTCTCGTCTTTCTGAGAGTTGGACGGCTCCATTTCTCCCAAATTTGCTTTGTAGCAATCGCAACTCCCGCTCCACTGTCTAGGATAGCTATCTTCTTTATATCCTGATATTCAACAGGTAAGGTTGTATTACCTTCCTCACCTTCATAGTAATCTCCGACCTTGTTTATGGGCACGGGTTGGGCTTTGGGTTGACCTTCCCGTTTGTTTTCTTCTACCGTAGGGTTTGTCTGAAGAGGAATCTTTACTCCTTTGTTCTCCAAATGTTTTCCCATGTCTTCCCATAAGTGTGGTCTCACTTTCAAGAGTTGTGATAGGGTGATTGTGCACGTTACATGTGTCGACAACATCTCTTGAAGACTTTTTGAGTCAATCATTTGTGGAATAGTTCTCATCTAGGATGGAACTAATCTTATCTCCGATCGTGTCTCGTGTTCCCCTATAAATGAAGGCAAGGTTTTTAGGGATTGAGCTTTGCTTTCCATCGAAACCTCCGTTCCCGCATCTCCATACAGCGATTGTATATCTCCTGGATAAAATTCATTGTTCATGTTAACCTTAGGAATTGGTGCAGACTATAGCCGCGCACTTCCGTTCTTTCTATTTCTAATGGTTTTCCATAAGTGTTGTGGCCATGGTTCTTCAACTTCTGGAATTGGCATTCTAGTCATTGTCTTAGCGTCATCAGTGGTGTTCGGCACCACTCGGTGATCCAGTGGCAATATCGTTTCAGGCCTGGGTCCATTTACTTGTTCTGGTTCATCGATCTTTAGTTTTTCTCATTCTTTGTGAATCAGCACTTCTTGTTCTGGGTTCTAACCGCATTAGGTTCCATCAATGCCTGGGATGTTTCAATGAGGTGTTTACACATTTCCAAACGCTTTGTTTCCACTTCTGGTTGAGGATAAGTCAACCATCTCTGCTCTAAGGTTTGGTTTGTTTTTAGCCTTGCTTCGTACGCTTGTAATAGAGCATCTAAAGGCTCTAGCACTTTCTCGACCAAGACTGATCCCCCTGAGGACGCTTTCCTCTGCTTGTTGTTGTCCTCAGCAGTCTTACTATCTCTCTCTTGTTTCAGTTGCTCTTTCATTTCATGTAATTTGTTTTGCATGGAAATTTGGATTTTCAACCTTCTTGTTTTCATTCTATCTCGTTTCGCCTTCCAGGATTTCTGTTGGGTTCTCACAGATAAACTCTCGTTTTCCGTGGGTATTGGCAACTCGACCTTTTCTTCCAATGGCTTGTTTTTCTTTAAGTCTTTGGATTGGGCTCTGGTTATTGCATTGATTTAAATCATGGGTTCGGTTTCTGATCCACTGCTTGCACTTGGTAACAGTCCCACAATATTTATAGTTGCTTTTCCCTTGTTGTCCGGATTCCTTGGGCAATCTGGCAGTATGTGATTCACACCACATCTTTCACAAAATCCAAAAATTTTCACTCTTTCGCCTTTAAAAGGGCAGCTACGCTCCCAATGATCTGTACTTCCACAGTTATAGCACTGTCCAATTGGTGGCTGATTTTGAGGAGGTGGTCCCATAGGTTGTCCCACCCTATTAGGATATCCTCTTGGTTTGTAGTTCTAGTTCGCAATGAACATTAGCGTTCTTTCGTCCACCAAATATTGATCCCTCAAAGGTTGTGCTACATACGTTGGTGGTGCTATACCCTCGTTATTTCCCCATGGTTGATAGGCTTCGTCTGCGTACATTTGTGGTTCAGGTTCTGTTACGTAAGGCTCATTTGGTTCCTCGTAATAAGAAATTTGAGGCGTACTATTTGTTCCTGGTGATGCTTTCGTAAGGATGAGCATACCTAATCATGGCTCTATTTTCCTGTGGTAATGGAGGTTGTTGACCCAACACCGATTGAGGTCTGTCTGCTCCTGCTACCATATTTATATTTGGTCCAACTTAATATCTTGGAGGAGGTGACTGGGGTGGTCCTACTGGAGGTCCATACGGCCTTTCCCTCACATAGTTTTTGTTGTAAAAACACTCTGTCGTGCCATGGTTTGTCCATTTTTGCTCTATGGCGCACCATTTCAGTACTCGTCTATTTGCAACTGGTGCTTTCGGCTGTTGTGTGCACCACGGCTTCGGGCGATCCCCCCCACATATGTCACATTTCCTTGTCTGAGACTGTCTCATCACCGGATTTGATCTCATATGTTGCTGCATTCTCTTCGTTACTTCCTCTATCATTTGGTCAGCTGTCAACATCAAGGAAGC
This sequence comes from Adiantum capillus-veneris, assembly GCF_014529385.1. Taxonomy (NCBI): domain Eukaryota; kingdom Viridiplantae; phylum Streptophyta; class Polypodiopsida; order Polypodiales; family Pteridaceae; genus Adiantum; species Adiantum capillus-veneris. Next base: position 128,262,694 of record NC_140949.1, read on the forward strand.
CTAAGCATCTTTCTTGGTAGAGGGTTTTCTCTTAATAGATGAAGAGCCACTGGTTACTGAATTAATATCCTTTGACACTTCCCCATATGCTTTGCAATTATCAACAAGATATAATGCTTCCCTTGTAACCTGTTCAAATGTGCTACAAGCCTTCAAGCGAAGGTCCTTTTTCAAGGTTTCATTTCTAAGTCCTTCAATGAAGAGCACAGACAATCCCTCGTCCTGCGGTAATTCTCTCCTCGGGAACCTCTCAATGTATTGCTTGAATCTCAAGGATGCTTCCTTCACTTTTTCATTCTCCTTTTGTTTAAAAGCATATATCTGTGATACAGTATTATGCTTTATACCCCGTTTTGAGAATTCTTCCGCGAACTTATGCAATACATGTTCAATATTCGGACAAAATTCAGGGTTCAAAGGTTGAAACCATGTTAAGGTCGTCCCCTCCAAGGTCAGCCCAAATCCCTCGTACTGAGTATGGAAATCAGTGATCTGCTCTGCTCTTAAGACTTTCTTGAAGAGCGACACATGGGCATATGGATCCCCTGATCTGCTATATTTCTTCGACATGCACTTCGCTACCTGGGATGGTCTAATCCGTCTATGGTCTGCAACCAATATCATTGTTCCCATGTCTCGACTAAGTCGTTCTCGTGCATCATGGTTGTCATGGGTTGCTCTCGTTGGCTCCCCTGCCTCGAATCTACTACTAGGAGGCAAACGTGATGGTGTGGCTGCAAACATCGGACCTACTGCAGTATGTGTAGAGATAGGAACCGCACTACCTCTATTCGTAGCCATTGATTCTCTGGAATGTAATGTTCCCATGGGGCTTGGCATAGAATACTGAGGTTGACTAAAAGAATCAGCTACATGAGTCCTCTCTCCACCTGTTGCCATCGGGTCTGGCACGACAGCTGTAGATGTTGGTCTCAGTGGGCTTGGAGTGACATAATACTGGTGGAGTGGTCCCCCAAAGTACGTATATTCTTCCAACTCCTTTTTATCGATTGTTGAGTATCGTCTTCCATACTTGTCGTATGCGGTGATTTTTGTTTGTGATCCCTTTGTGTAGGTGATGACATAAAGTCTTTTCCGCTCGGTCAACTCTCCGATGTAGGGTTCCTCGCATCTATAATAGAGATCTTACTCTCCATTATTATACTTGTATAACCCCAAGTAGACGTTATCTGTGTTGACTCTCAAAGTTTCGTTTTCTCGCCTTAACCTCGCATTAGGGAAGCTCATTGTTGGTGCATTCTCCTCATGTTCCTCATCTATTTTGGCTTTCGTGCCCATCAATCCCCACTTGTCTGCAATGTTAGGATTCAGGACTACGGGGTACATGATACCCTCGTTATCTAGGTACCCATCTCTGCTATAGCTCACAGGCACTAAGTCCTTGAACTCACTTGGTCTATCTTCTATTTTCACACAATAGCGGTCCATACCATCTTTGTAGATCTTGGCACCTTGCTTGTTGTCATATTGATACTTGATGAACAATAGCTTCATTGTGGCCGAAGGATCTCATGGTCCTGCTGCCATGTTTTCTCTTCCGTTTAGTTTTAAATGTCCCAAGTGTTCCGTGAAATACTCGTAAGATCTCTCTGAAGAAGTATCGAAGATACTTTCTTCAAGGATTGGCTCTAACAGTCGTACTACACCTTGGTTTACACTCTCCTCCGTTGATAAAACACTTGCTTGATCCGCTAAATTTTGGTGTTGGATGTTGATTTGTTTTCACGATCTCAAAAACATGAAGAAAGTGGGATTTACTGATTGAATCCAAACCTCTTGCCTGGAGATGGAGTGATCTCCAACTCTCGCGACTGCATGGATTGTTACTTGATTGGTCTCTGCAAATGAATACACTTGATGGCTATGAGATCACTATATCATTCCAACTGTCAGCAGATTCAACACTTTCACAATGACTTCAACACAATTTTGCTTACAGATTGTTGGCAGTATGTCCAATTTGGGTTTTGACAACTCCTGATATGTTAAATAGTCAAGGTCTATAAACAGATCAAAGATGGGTCAAATCTGGCACAGAGGTACACCGATCGCGATCATAGTTCTGAGCCCAAATTTGATGAAACTTCACCAGCTTGTTCACTAGGCTATTTTAAGGCTATCCCCCTGATACTTTTGTATTCAGACTCTAAAAAGTCAAGCTTTTACCAGTTCTTGGTTGGAAGTGTTTGTTTTCCAGAATCTGTCAGTTTGACTTGATTTTGGTGTTTGATTTGGAATTTGAAAGCTATCCGGGGTTGTCCTGTGTACAGGCCATCCCTCTATATGGTTTCTTCTCATTTTTGATGTGTTTTGGTCTACTGAAAGTCAATTTCTATGCCAATTTAGCACTTTTTGACTTGGATCTATATTCAGATGGTTTGACAGGTATTTTGAGGTTTCTGTCTCTAGGTCCTTTAGACTTTTATGTTTGTATACACCTGAGGATCCCACAGATGAAATCTGGTCAAAGTCTGACACTTAGGTACACCGATCACGATTGTAGTTGTGAGCCCAAATTAGACCAAATTTGGCATGCTTGTAGACACTGGTGTTTTAAAGCTATCCCCCAAGTCTTTTTGCATTTGGATCATCAAAAGCCAAGATTTTTCACTTTCTAGATCTGTCGGGCTAGTTTTACCCAAGTGGCCTGATTTCCTTGATTTTTGATGTTTTTGGATGTGGTTGCTTTAGACAAACTTGTTTAGAATTTTATCAGGAATGCACACAACAAATCTGGTCCAAGTCTGGCACTTAGGTACACCGATCGCGATCGTAGTACCTGGGCCAAATTTGATGAAATTTTGTTTGCTCCCTCTGACAAGTGTTTCCCAGTGTTTTGTGCTACCACTTTGTGATTTGAATCAATTTCAACCCTGTTTGGTCAGATTTTCTAAATTTCAGAGTCTTTCGGCCTTTTTGCCAAAGTTATGGTTTTCTGGTTTCTCAACTCTAGCTTTTGTCCCAAATCTGATTGGAATGTGATTTACTTATCCTACTCCTAAGTACAAAAATGAAAGAACATAAAGAAATGAATCAATCAAAACAAACAAGACGGATTTTGGGTGAGATTTCAGTACTCAATCGAATTAGAGAAATTGAAGAGCAAAAATGCTTTGAACACTCTCACTCACAGCTCCCTAAATCTCCTAAGAGAGGATCTAACCGGTCCACTGACTCTAGACTCCACTAAGCTCTAAACCCCTGTCTAGCAGCCTAACTGAGGTGTAAAATGGCTTTGTGGATTGATCTTCTTTTTAAGGAAGCTAACTGCGCACTCGGTCACTCATCACCTAAGGTGCATTCCCCAGCAACGGCGCCAATGTTTGCGGATCGCCACGACGGACGTCCATAGCATAGATCTCAAGCATCAACATATTTATCAATACAAGGAAAGCGACCAGGATGAGACATGGAAACTCACTAGGGTGTCAATCCTAATGAAGTGAACTCAATGAGATGCAACTACTAACTCTACAAGCAAATCAACCGCGCTATCGCCAAGTAATCTGCCTATGTCCTTCTACACATCTCTACAGTCGTCACACCCGTTTACCATGAAAATCTATTCGGAATCGCACGAAACTTGAAGGGAAGCTACAGGGGACTATCAGGAACATATCCTATCACTGTCACAGCATTCTGGAGAGGTATAAAGATCGCGATCGTTCGTCCCGAAGTCAACAAAAACAGCGAACAGATGATCCCAATGGGTCGTTTTAGGGTCCCTAAAGCCTCTCCTAGGGTCAAAACAACATAAAATAAGCATACAAGCACTCAAAACAGTGATTTAAGGTCTCAAACTCGCAGTTAAAAACCTACACTGAATCTTGAATGATTACACTTGAATGGAAGAGCAAAGTAAGAGGAACACAATGCAATAGACGAATCTGAATTTGGATTACCGTAGCCACAGTAGCGAAGATTACAAGTTGGAGCAAGAAGAAGCTCTCAAACGTACGTTGTCTTCTCAGTTTCTCATAAAAAGGATAATGTTCAAACTTACAAAATTGACCTTTATAGTTTAGGTCTTTACAAATGGCTTGTCCGGCCAAAAGCTCCTAAACTTCTAATTGGCTCTCTAATATACAAATTCTCTCAAAAAAATAATCATAAATTCTTTGACAAGTTCTCGGCTTAGAGATGCTCTCTTACAAAAGAATTTTACAAACGTTTCTCATAAAAATGTGACCCTTCTCTGGAAACCGCCGCTTTGTCGCTTCGTCCGCCAAACAACATATGACCCCACAGATAGCTTAGCGATTGCTCATGAGAGTATTGTGCAAGTTTCATGTGAGTTGGACTAGTTTTGGTAGGTCTATGGCCCATTATTGCCTCTATGCTCTGACTTTGCATTTTTTGATGCATATGAGGTCAATTTTTGTCTAAATGTGATGAAACTTGGTGGCTAGCATGTACAGGCTATTCAGAAGCTGTGTGTGATAAGAGATGTTGAGTTTGGTTCCCAAATGTGGCCTTGAGACATCCTATGTGTAGGATGTCTCCTGATGAAATTTATGTGGGAAGTGCTACTAGTGCCTGCCCTGAGCCCCCCTGAGTCCCTTTTAAGCCCTATTTCAACAAAAAAGTCAAATAGATAAAAAGAAACTCCCTGTGTGGATTTCAGAGCCTCCGAGCCATTTTCTGACTCTTGGAGTGCTTTTCGGCGATGAAATTTCTTGATGTTGGTCTCCATAGCTTCACGGTCCCTTGGGGATCCTTGCCATATGGTTTTTGTCGACTTTGGCTTCACCGGAGCTCCGTTTGGCAATTTGTCGCTCTGGAAGCGCCCGTGGTTGCGTTTACATGTCGTCGATGACTTGTGGTGGTCTACCACCATAGGACTTGGTTTTTGATGGTCTAGGAAAGCTGCTGGTTTAGTCGTGAGAGCTATTTGATGCTTTGTGTGTCTGATGCCGTTTCTAAAGCTTAGTGCCGCTTCGGGTCGCCTTATGGCCATGTGGGCTATATAGACTTGTCGAGCATCTCGAGATGCTCCTACCCATGAGTTTTGGTAGCATTTGGGTGCCTTTCCGCCAATTTACCATTTGGTGGCCTCTTGCGGAGCTCTAGAAGTTAGGGTTTTTCCCAAGGGTTTTCTATCACCTTTGGTCATTCAAAAGTGGTCTCCTATGCTAGGGTAAGCTGCCGATGAAGCCTCATTGCTTTTGGGTTAGCCGTTAGGTGGTCACTTTTACCTGTAGGTCTCTACTGCTCGCTTCCCGTGTGAACCTTACGCTAGTTTTCACAACAAAACAACAAATATGCGCGAAAAGCTCAAGGTGGTGAGCCTACCTCTCATGTCTGGAGCCTGTCAGGTGGTCGTACACGTCGTAGAAGCCGCTGGAAGTTCCGTTCGCTGTAGGTGGCAAGAGCTCTCTCTCAAAAGGCAATAGTAGAAATGAGCTTAAAATGAAGTGAAAAAATCTTATAATGGGGGTCCCCGAGCCACTTTCCATGAAATTTGACATGTGCTCCCAACTTCTTACGAGATGTGGTTTAGGCTCAAAAATTTCTTGATTTGGACTCCATTTGCCCAGTTTCCGAGAAATTTGATGTTTTGATCAAAACCCGACCAAAACACGCTTTCCGCTCCATTCATATAATAGCAACCCCATTGTAATATAGGTTTTCCTATATTCACTGAATATCCCCATATTGTTTGTTTTTCATTACGATCGTTTTTCACCTGCTTTTTGTATTTTTGAAGTTTTTCTGCCGATAATTAGTAAAATTAAAAAGAAAATAGCAAATTAAACCCAAAAAAATCCCAAACATCATAATAACTCAAAAACATCACCGCAAAACACTATATACACTCACATGCAATTTCTATGGCCGGATTTCTCCATTTTACCAATATTTTGCCCGAAAAATGGCTATTTTTACTTATATACACACACCTAGGGGCTTGCTTTGGCGTTTGGCCCCATATACTTGTCTATTTATGTTGTATAAGGGTATATGTACTTGGGTTAATCCAAAAAAAATTGCAATCAAACGACAATCCTTTAAAATAATCGAAAAACGTGCCCTTTTTTGCTCTTTTTTCCATTGGGCCACATTTGAGAATGCCTCCTCCCCTCCCAGTCGGAGTCCTCCCGGACGACAAGGTATCGCCTCGGTGTATGTGCCATGCATGGGTTAAAAATTGTGCTAATGCTCGGCCGTGCAATGTGGCCCTATAGGATGTATACTCGATCAATGCATGGAAAAATCAATGTTGTGCAAGAGGAAGTTATAAGCAAGATGCTTATTGGCATTCGCCGTCAAGGTTTCCTGTTTGTTGTTGATTTGGTCGGTAGATTTTCTTTGCAAGTAAAAGTTGTAACTCTACCGCTCTCTGTTTGATTGTCTTTCTTGCAAAAGTCGCTTGGTGTGCCACTACAGTCGATATGGCCATGGTTGTCTCCTTGAAGAAAATTGTCGTGGCGGAGTTGGCCGTAGTCTTTGTCTCTTTCGCTTTCCATTTGGAGGTCTTTGTAGGTTTATTGCTACTTTCGCGGTTGTCATAGTTTTGCTTCTGATTGGCACCCACATAGATCTGTTCGCCGGTTTCATATGTTGTGTGTGTCTGCATGCTGATGTTGCTTGTACTTAAGGGAGTTTCGGTTGCTTTGGTTTCGGGATCCAAATGCGAGTCGCATTTAAGTTGTTACTGAGCATTCTCTTTGGGATCCATATCTGTTTTATTCCCTTGGTTTTTGGTTGAACTCTTTTCTCCTTTTGACTCCTGCTGTCGTATTGTGGTTGGTCTGCCATGTCACCTCTATCCTTCCGCACCCATACTTGTTTGTAGTGAACATGGTTGGCAGTCCCCTGTTTGTTTGCCATGGGTATCGTGTTGTTCTTTAGTGGCACCAATTCTTTTGGTTCTTTCTCCAGTGACTGTGTTGCTGCCATCTGGTTCTTTTGGGGTTGTTGAGCAAAGGCTACCACCAGTTGTTCTTGTGCATGCTGAATTTTTACCGCATCCGCGTTCCAATCTATCTGCACATTATACTCTTTTTGCCAAGGTTGTCCCAACAACATGGGGTGTTATGTTCTTTCATCCTCAACCACATAAAACTTGTGTGGATAAATATATTGATGTAATTGTATATACAATATAATCCCTGCTAATGTAGCAAGCTTGACAGCTCCACTTTGTGATAAGTCACTAATCACAAAGGGTCCCATCCCTCGCTTTTTAAGTTTCTTGGCATGTTGCTTCAAGGTATAAACAAGTACATAATCACCTGTTTTGAACTCTTTCGTGCGCACATGCTTGTCAAAAAACTCTTTTTGTCTTCTCTTTTTAGCATAGATTGAGGCTACAGCTCTCAATTGAAGTTCATCTAGCTTTTCAAGATCATCTATTCTTGAAGAGAGCTCATGTCCTGTCCATTCTAAGTATTTTGCTACTCGTAGAGTTGGAATTAAAAACTCTATGGGTAATATAGTATTTAGGCCAAACACCATGTTGTACGGTGTTGTTCTGATTGATATTTTGTAAGCTACCTTGTATGCCCATAGTGTTGAGTGTAACCGCTGATCCCAGTCTGTCCTTGACTCTGATACAATTTTAGTTAAAATAGTGCGCAGTGTTTTATTTGTGGCCTCAGCTTTTCCATTTGCCTGTGAATGATATGGAGCAGATTTTCTATGTATGACCATGAATTCCTCTAGTAGATATTCAATGACTTCATTAAGAAAATGTGTCCCTCGATCATTGACAATTTCTATTGGTAATCCGTATCTTACAAAGACATTCTCATACAAAAATTGTGCAGTGTTTCGTGTGTCTGCTTTTTGTGTTGCCTTAGCTTCCGCCCATTTTGTGAGATAGTCCGTAGCCACAATGATATATTGGATATGGGTGCGATATGCAGGGGGTGAAATAGCCCTTTTCTGTGCTTTTGTTATGTTTTTAGGAAATGTCCTTGTTGTTAAGAAATCAATGATATATTAACTCCATGCAGGTGCAATGTTTACTTGAAACAATGTCGCATGATTCTCTGGTCGTTTGGCATTACATATAGTACAATTGTTAACATAAGCATGTGTGTCAGCATACATAGTTGGCCAATAAACCCCTAATTGTTTCAGTTGTTGGTGTGTTTTCATTGTTGAACAATGAAATGCACAATCCTTGACGTGTGCTTCTTCAAGATAACACTCGAATTCCTCCGGATTTATATATAATCGTAGAATCTGGTCCGATCCTAGATGATACAGTTGTCGTGCAATCAACTGGATGTTTTTTGTTTGTCGAATTTTTTGTTGTTTGGATCTGTCTTCCTTGTTATCAAAGATGATCCGCTCGTAGATGAGTTTTACCCTTTTTTACTACCACTGTGAAGTCAAATTCTAGCAATATAATAAACCAACATACAATTCTCCCAGTATTGCATGGTTTATTTACCAGATACAAAAGAGATTGATGATCTGTGAAGAACACAAATTTGTTGCAAGCAAATAGTGCCAAAATTTCTTTATAGCATAAATCATCCCTAACCCCTCTCTTTCAGTGGTTGTGTAGTTCTTTTCTGCACTATTTAGCTGTCGGCTCGCATAATAAATTGGAAAATCCATTGTTCCATCTCCAGGTTGAGCCAGAATACTCCCAATTGCATATGCAAATGCATCAATGTGAACATGGAATATCTTTTCCCAATCCGGTGCTTTAAGTACAGGTGTTGATACAAGGTTTTCCTTCAGCTTTTGGAATGAAGTTTCACACTCCTCAGTCCAGTCGAAACTGACTAACAAATGATACAGAGGTTGTGCAATGATGGCATACATATATATGCATCTTTGATAATATCCGTAGTGCCCCATGAAGGATTGCACTTGTTTCGCATTAGTAGGCCTGGGCAAGTCTACTATGACTTTGATTTTGTCTAGGTCAGTGGTTATGCCATTTCTTGAGACAATATGTCCTACGATGCGGCCTTGCCTAACCATAAAAATGCACTTTTAAGGGTTAAGATAGATTAAATATGTTCTGCACTTCTCAAATACCTTTTGTAAATGGTCAATATGTTCTTCTCGTAGAAGAGAGTGTACACACAGATCATCCATATATATTTCTAAGAATATTCTCAGGTATTCTTTGAAAGCATGAGTCATTAACCTTTGAAAGGTAGCTGGCGCATTGGTTAAGCCAAAAGGCATAACTCTATACGCATATATTCCCCATTCTGTGGAAAACGCTGTTTTGTGTTGATCCTCTATTGCAATTTCTAGTTGGTTATACCCTGAAAACCCATCTAGAAAGGAATAAACCCGTTTCCTAGCCACTCTCAAGTACATGTTCTGTGATCAGCAAGGGATAATTATCCCTTATGGTGGCTGCATTTACTTTTTTGAGATTTACACACACACGTAGCTTTCCATTCTTTTTGGGGACAACCACAATGGGTGACACCCAATCTGTATGTTCAATTTCATAGATGAATTCAACATCCATCAGCTTGTCAATCTCCTCTTTGATTCGTTTAGGAAATGTGTCATTATATGTATAAGGACGCTGTTTGCTAGGTTTGGCATCTGATTTCAACGGTATTGTATGTTGGCATATCGATGGATCAACTCCTTTAAGGTCTTTGTAGGACCATGCAAACACATCTTCATACTTCTTGAGAAGTTGTGTTAGTAGTTCTTCTTCTTCAGGCTCTAAATCAGTTGCGATATAGACCGGCTGAGGCTTTTTGCCTGGCTCAGCGAGGTCTATCCGTTTTGCATTCTCTGGCCCATCGTAAGTTTCTTGGTTTATTCTTTCCCAGACTGGTGGTGTCATTTTGTGAAGTTCGTTTTTACGCCGCTTGTGCAAGTTCTTCTTTTTTCGACAGTCAGGTGCTACGACGCACAAGTGGAGTTAGCTATAGTTGGCAAGTGCTACCAACATCAGGTATTTTTTTCTGAGTACTATCACTGCACTGTGTCGCCATGGATTCGGATATCAACATGACATTCGATTTTGAGAAAAGTACTCCTGATCCTACCAATGACGGCTCGCGGCCGGATCCTCTCAAGGAGAGTACCCGCGACGCTACGGCAGGAGAAGATACTTATGAATTGCTCGATATTCAAGAATTTCGTGCACTTCAGACACGCATGACAATCGTGGATGATAATTTTAAAGCTTTAAATGAAAATGTTACTAAACTTTCCACATTAGTCATTCAATGAATGCAACAACAGTCTAAGAGTCCTGCTGACATCCACATGCATTGTCCTAGATGGTGAATTTTCAATAGTGGGATGGTACATTCATGTTTCCTTTTTTTGACTCCTCTTTCCCATCACTTTCTCCCTCAGTAGTCCATATCTCTCGTAATGACTGTTTTAGTTCTTGGTATTTCTTTTTACGCTCCAATTTGGTCCACTCTAGGTTTTGATTTTTGAGGATTTTTTTATTTTGTTTCTGTTTTAGCTTTTCGTACTTGTTTTATTTCCTCTTGCGTCCGTTCCCTTCGAACTCTTGAGAATCTTCCTGATATTTCGTCTTTTACACAATCCTTTGCTTTGACAAGCATTAGATAGTGAGTTTTATCTTTTATCCTGGACATCAGGTTCTCTCTCATTTTGTTTTTTGCTCGTTTTTTTCTATAGCGCTCCTGACGTCTAGGGTGCTGATTGGCAAAATCATAAAACTTGATATTCGATGTTTTCTCCCCAAGCTCGCTTGAGCTGTCTGAACACTCGTTATCTGCATCGTTATTTACCTCCAGATGCTCAGAGGAGTTATAAAACTCTTCTTGTTTTGGTGGTTCTACAATCTCATCTCCTCGTGGTATAAGGCTTACCATGTAATAGGCTAGCACATCATAGCCATCCTTATCGTAAAATTTTGTAGTTGGACTATCTCTAATGGTACAAACGTCCAATGTTGCTAGTATGTGTTCCCATTCCAGAGGTTCTAAGGCATCTTCGAGAAAAGGTTCCGAAATATAATCCTTGTCCTCAATAGCTCTTTTTAAGACGCATTCCTCTCTTTTTAAGCTCCCACAATGTGAAGATCCGCACATCCATAGATCTTTTTTTGCCCTAACCATGCTGGGAGTTCGGACCCTGCCAATGTATCTGAATCAAACTCTTCCGCTGGTGTCTGGTTCACATCTTTGTAACTATGGTCTTTTAGGTGTATTTTGGTTGTAGTCTCGCCATGTCTGAAGTATATGTGGTCGTAACCCCAATCCTGGACCATCTTTAATTGTCTCATGAATGGTCTTTCCAAGATGATCTCGTAATTGTTCTTTTTGTTGAAATCGACTATTGCAAATGTATGCTCATACTTGATTCCACACGAAGTGACAATTACTTTTTCTAAAAGCCCTAGAGGCTTTTCCATGAACCCATCTGCCAATTGCAATTTCATTCTGGTAGCTCTCAAGGCTGGTTTTTTCCATTTTTTCTAGATTTCCTTGGTGGTGATAACGACTCCTGCTCCACTGTCAAGAATAGATTTGGAAACTACTCCTTGGAATTCTACTGGTAGCGTGGTGTTTCCATCTTCTCCCTCGCAATATTCTCCAACCTTGTTTAAAGGTGTTGGCCTAGTGTTTAGTTGAGGCTTGTCCAATTCTCTGATCCCTTCTTGAAGCTTCGAGGTGGGGTCTTTTATTCCAAATTTTTCTAAGAATTTGCCTACGGTGGTCCACATGTTTGTTCGTAGCCTTAGGAGTTCGGCTAATGTGATTGTGCATGCCACAAGGGTCGACAATAACTCAATCAACCCTTGTGAATCCATCACTCTGTTAGAAGAAAGTCTTTGAGATGGGATTGCTCTCACCTCAGACTTGGCTTCATACTCCCCTAGGTAAGAGGGTAGAGTTTTTAGCGAGTCTGGTTGGATGTGCCCCAAACTAATTGATCCCTAGTCTCCCCCTTGTGAATGCATATCAAAGTTCAATTGTGATCTTGCCTCAAATTCTTCAATAGGAGGTAAGATCTCATTTTTCTCTTTTCTCGTGCTATTCATGTGGTAACTCACCCTGTTAGCTTCGTTGGCATCACGGATTTGCTTCCATAGGGTCATCTAGACAGTTACAATCCTTACCCATTTCTACCAATGTTTCAGGCTGGAACCCATCACTTGTCTCATCTGTTGTACTAAGCACTATGATAGGCTCTCCTCTAGACTTAGAGGCAGTCATGAGTCTCTCCTTTGTGTCTATTTGTTTCTCTAAAGTTGGTTTGATAAGGTTGGAGCTGGTACTTCATGCCAACTTACAGGTTTACCAAGCGGGTTTTCTATCAAGGATTGAGCTGTTTCAATCATCTTTCAACACATTTCCAACCTCTGTTTTTCTATTTTGGCATATGGATAAGTCATCCATCTTTGCTCTTGGGTTTGGTTGTTTTTGAGTCTAGCTTTGTAAGCTTTTAAAAGTGCATCTAACTGCTCATTTACCTTTTTTGCCAACACTAATCCTCTTGATCCTGCACTTTTGGGTTCTGCTATTTTCTTGGATGCTATGGTTGCCGCAGTGTGTGAGCTTAGACTAGCTAGATCATCTAACCGCTCTAATCTATCCGTCATGTGTTTTAACTCCTCGGATAGAGCCGTTTGCTCTCATTCTCTCCTCGCTTTCATACGCGCCTTTCTAGCTTTCCAAGTGCTTCTCTGATTTTTCATTTCTGAACTTGGGGCATCGGTTTTTGGCTCTTCAATTATGGGTTTGTTCCTCATTCTTTGAACTTGGGCTCGTGTCACTGCCTGAATAGGTATCACTATCTCGTTTTCTGACCCTCCACTGGAAGCCACTGCTTCTAGCATGTTCAAGGTAGTTTTTGCTCCTTTGCTCGGGTTCTTAGGCCAATAAGGAATCAAATAAGTAACTCCACTCTTGGTGCAATATGCGTTGACTCTAATGATTTCATCATGAGGACAATCTCTTAGCCAATGGTCTCCAACACACTTGTAGCAGGGTCCTTTAAGCTGTTGAGGTGCTCCTTGAGCTCCTCTTTGTTGGTATGCATGTCTCTGCCCGCCCATGCCTCCATTGGCTATGAACAACAATGTTCGTTCATCCAAGCTATATCTTCCTTCTCCTACTGCCTGTGCAGCTGTTGGTGGTCATGCACTTCCTATCATGCTCCATGGTTCTGGCGTTGGGGGCTCTTCCGGTGGATAATAGAGAGGATTTGCAGCATATCCATTGGGATCTTCGTAATATGCATGCATAGGCACCAAAGCCTTCTCTTATGGTTCGGTTACTGTTGGTGTGTATCTTATGCCGATTGGTCGTAATCCTGGTAGGGGTGGTTTCCGTCCCAACACTGGTTGTGGTCTTTCAACACCTACAGGTCCTGGTAGGTTGCCTGCTTGATACCTAGACATCGGTGGAAGTTGAGGAGATGCTACCTAAGCCTGGGTAGCATAAGGTCATTATCTCACATATCCATTGTTATAATAACATTTCTCCGGCACATGGTTTGTCCATTTTTATTCAATAGCACACCACTTTGGCTGTTTAGCCTGAGGTTTGGCATACAAATTAATCTTTCTTAGCACTTCTTCTACAAGCTGCTCCTGGCTTACAGCTACTTCTCCTTTCGGTGTTGTCTTAGCGGACTTGCTTCCACTTTGTTGTGAGGATGAATCATCGTTAAGATCCTTGAATTCACCCTCCTTGTAGACCGCACAATTGTCTACAAGGTAAAGAGCCTCCTTAGTTAACTCGTTTAACATCGTGCTCCTCTTCATATGTAAGTCCTTTTGGAGATCTGCATTCCTTAGTCCTTGAATAAATATAAGCATAAGTCTGGACTGAGTTGGCAGTTCTTCCACAGGGCAGAACTTAACATATCTTTTTAGTTGTAGGGCTGCCTTTCGCACAGACTCCCCTTCTTTCTATTTGAATCTATGGATTTGTGAGACTGTATTATGAGCTATCCCCCTTTGTGAGAATTCCTCAATAAACTCATCAAACACCTCCTCCATAGACTCAAAGTCTCTACGCTCCACAGAGTCAAACCAAGTAGCTGCATCCTCCTCGAGGGTTAGTCCAAAGCCTGCAAATTGGGTAGGGAATTCTAACACCTCTTCAGCTCTAATTACATGCACAAAGGCTGCTACATGATCTCTAAGATCTTTGTTTCCTGTGTATTTCTTGTTTACCCATTTTTGTACCTGCGAAGGTCTAATTCTAAGATGGTCTACAAATCTCATCATCGGATCTCCTCGTCCTAATCGATATACCTCCTCTGGCCTTTGGTAGTGGGCGGGTTCCTCTCCCAGTGGTTCTCCTAAGCCGTAATTTTTGACAGCTTTTGCAAGAGATGGTTCATCTCTTCAAACTCGCTCTATGGGTGGTCTTCCAGGCTCTATTGACCCTTGAGTTTTTGGCTTACTCTCACCTTGATACCGTGAATAGAGTGGTGGTTCTTGTAAATCCCTTAGCCCTCGTGCGGCTGGATAACCATCTTGGTTTCGGTCCTCTTCTAATGTTGCACTTTGTCGAAGCCATGCCTGCAATGATGGTTGGGTTTCTGGTTGGTTTTGGTAGTTGAACGTCTGTTGTCGGGTAGAATGTGAGGCCGCGTCATACTCTTTTGAAAATGGATTTGTCGACTTGCTAGGGGTGTAGGAGACCCTTGGCACTTCTTCGGGGGCATATGTTGATGTTTCTGGAACTGTTGCCTTTTCTACCTCCTCTGAGAGAATACGTTTGTATTCTCATCCGTATCTATAACAAAAACAATTTCCTTCCCCATCGCAATTTCATAAGAGAATAAGTAAAGAACCTTGTCTTTGATTAATTTGTTTGGGTAGGGTTCTTTGCATCGAAAGTAAGAGACTATTCCCTCGCTCTCATGCTTGTAAATTCCCACATTCTCATTATAAGTAGAGACCCTGGTTGTTTTCTTATCATACATAAAAAGAGCTCCAGGTCGATCGATGTTTGGAGGTGGTTCTTGAGTCTCTAAAACCATTTTTCCTTTTTCCACATTATCTCCATATCTATTGTAATCTTCAGGGTTACTAACTATCAGATAGTGGTTCCCCTTTTTGTCTCAAAATCTATCTCCATCATCATAGACTCAAATTATCTCCAATCTCTGAGCATGCCTTTCTTCAATACAAATACACTTGCGTCGTCGATAGTCAGAATAAACTAGGGCTCCCCTCAAGTTTGTTCCTTCTAAAAAGATTATAGTGAACTTGGAATCGTTCAAAGGATTTAGGGAGGTGCTTCCTCCTAGCATTGGTCCTTCATTGGAGAAACCTCCTAGTTGTTGACTACCCATCATGAAGAAGGACTTGTTTGATGAAGTGTCAGTATCACTACCCTCCTCAATGATTGGTGCTAGTGGATCTAGCCTTGCCTGAGTTACACTCTCCTCGGTGGACACTAAGCTACCCTAATCACCTGCCACCTTTTGATCTCTAAGAATGTGTGTTCCTGATCTTAAATTCATCAAACTTAGCAATGTAACTTATCACGATTCCAACCACTCACCTGGTAAAGGATCAGTTTCCGCACAACTTCTTGCTTTGCCGCTGAATATACCTGTACACAAGCGTTTAATTTCGGCAATCGAATCAAAGCATTTAACCGCTAGAGGTGGTCTTAGTAATGATTGGTATAACTAGAGGGTTAACCTCAACCATTACTGTATTTTATACACTTCGGATGTTCTTGATTAGGTTTGCCAATCTGGAACTGTACTTCCCTCGGATGCTGGTCAATTTACATGGAAAGTCTTAATTCTGTCTTTGCTCCATCAAAAGGTCAAACAAGGTCCAAATTCACTTCTGAAAGAAGTTCTGGAATCCTCAAGTCAATTGGAACATCAACCTATGTCCTCAGTCAGTTTTTCTCTTCAATAAGCCCCTGTAGACATCCTACGCGTAGGATGTCTCCTGCTCTGTTTTGCCTTGTTTTTGCTCTATAGATTCCCCCTGATGTGATGAGTCCACAGCTGTTTTTACTTTTTGATTTGGACACCTACAAGCTGGTCAATTGATCAGAAATCTGTTCCAGCAGCTTGATGTTGGTCTGACCAGTCAAATCAACTCCAAATTGGACCAAAATTGACTAGGAGGCTTGCCTCTGGCTATACAACACCCTGCTATACCTACAGTCAGTTTCTGGCTCCAATTTCATGCATTAGACATTCTACGCGTAGCATGTCTAACTGATCAAAATGGATTCAAATGCAAAGCACAGACTCCCCTTAAGGTACTGATCACTTTGTTATGCTCAAAATTAAGTTTGGAGTGCCAAATCACACAGAACACATCCTACACGTAGGATGTCTATATGGTATGTTTGACCCCAGACTTGAGCCACAGCTTCCCCTTGATGTCAGCAACCCAATGCTATGCTTAGATTTTAGTTTGGATTTCAAAAGACCCCAATTTTAGCTATTTTAGCCTTTTTCAGTCAAAAATGCTAAAGTCTGCTTAAAGCCTAATTTTCTCACCCGATTGATATGAAACCTTTCTCAGGCACTCAATACATCAAACAGATCATGCTCATGCAGCCATCCTATGGTTTTGGTATTAAAATATTGCCTTGGCACAATTTGGGTAGGATGTCTAACAATTTTCTTTCTATCTGGCCCTATACTGTCAAGATATGGTCAAACTTCCACTTTCTAGGTGAAAATAGGGTAAAACCTACCTTCTGAACACACTGGTCAACTCAAAATTTCAAAAATTCCACCAGATCAGCTTGTAGACATACGCGTAGGATGTCTCTTGGCTTAAAATTTATTTTTTTTCTGATAGAAATGCTTCTGATGCTCTGCAGCTCTCTCAAAAACACTCACAGAAACTTTTGAATTTCACTTCAGCTTTCAAACACTCTTTTGCGTCTTTTACAACCTTGTGATGAACCTAACAGCAAGTATAACATGCATGAAGTGCTCCAGATCATAAATCATGATGTCCTACTTACCCTACTCCTACTCATCATGTGAGATGGTGATATTGGTGTCTCGGTTGCTTCCTGGCCTCTCCAGACTCTCAAGCTCTCCTTCCACTGCTTCTACCCTCTACACCACAACTCAACTAATACCTAAACCTATCTAAGTCTACCTAAGTCAAAGGATCTAGGCTAGACACTCGATCCCTAGACTCCTCCTAAGACCTAGAGAGTCCTCCACCCTCTGATCCTATCTAAATGTAAAACAAGACTCTGGCAAGCCAGAGAATCCCTATCCTCAAGGACTAGTCTCGGTCACCTACCTAGGGTTTTCGTGCCCGGCAGTGGCGCCAATGTTGGCGGATACGCCGCAACGGACGTTAGCACAACAAGAACTCACCTAACAAGATTTGTCAGCTAAGGATGAAGCTCGACCGGCAAGCGTGTGGAAGCAAGCATAGGGTGTCAACTTACACTTGACCGACTCTCGACTAATTCCTACAGAGGTCTCTACCCAATGTCTAAGCTACAGCCTTCAGGAGTGCATAAGAGGAGATTTCCTACAACGCTTCCAAGAGCCAAATACCCATCAAACGTCCTCGAAACACCACAGAACTTGAAGGAGACCCTACTAACAACAATAGGTTGCTCTCCCTAAGGTCCATGAACCAAAATCCTAACCCTAAACACCTGGTGCAAAATCACGTAGGATGTCTGGTCGAAATTTGCAGATCATCGTTTTCAAAAACTAAAGTACCTAATGTGTAGCTCTACTCAATGCGAATGCGTAGATATGCTGAAATGCAAAAACGGATAACGTATGCTCACCGAATCACCAGATAAAGCTCATAGGTCGAGCTCGCAAAACCAGACCGTACACCCACAATGTGGGTATCGACGCGTAGCTCTTATCGAGGGCAACACGCTACACTTCTTCGCACTCGATTCTGACCACTGATGCGCGCGTAGTGTGCGCGTCTGTCTCACGTGTCGGAGCTAGGGACTTGCCGAGCACCGTGTGCGAGCCACAAAGGCTACAAGCACACAACTAGCAGGCCTAGCAAGGTCACAGAGAGCAGGGGTGTGTCACTCACCTCTCTACGCTTGCCGACATGAAGGATTCCTTGCCGCGAAGAAGAGAGAGCCACCGTTGTACTGCGCTCAACCGCCTCGCCGCTACAGGTGCCGCCGCAATGCTCGATCACACACACACTCTCTCCCTCTCTCCCTCAAGCACGCACGCACACACACACACAATGGAGATGGAGATGGAGATGGAGATAGGGCAAGAGCACTTCTTCTATTGCACACTGAGAGAATAGGTCAATTTTAGGGTTAGGTGACCTTTATATGAGCTCTCCCCATTCACATTTGGGCGCCCATGCTTAGCCAACTAACCCTTGCATGTTCCAGTTAGAGTGCGCCCCTCATCGGCGATCACTCTACCCTTTTCCTATTGGACCGACAAGCCCGGTGCCTGACTCTACTAAATAAATAATACGGCGTCCGTCGTAGGCAATAGGGTGTCCATGAGCTGCGAGGGTTAACATGTCCCCCCTTCCTGATGTAGATTCCGTCCTCGGAAGCTATTGAGTTGAAGCTTGTTATGTCCATGTTGTAGAGCTTTTGAATCTGCAAGGCAAAGTCACTGTTTCAGCAAGCGGAATTATATGGCCATACATCATGAGGGGAATGTAAAGTACATGTGGAAATGAGTAAATGCAAGATTTATGAAATGTTAGACTGCCATTAAGGACAAATAAATTGCACTTTGAGTAAATTAATTAATCAAGAGTTTTGGACTTTTGGGTGAGTCTATCAATTAGTTAGCTATGACTAAGGTTAAAACAACTACTCTAGTACTAGCTAAGCTAAGAAGATTATCTAAATGCAAGATTCCCTAATTGTGATTTCCAGCTTTGATTAGCCAACTAGCTCTCACAACTGCAAACAAAATCTTGAAATGTTAACTGTAAGCTCGATGGAAGTCTTTTAAATGTCATTCATTTTTTTCTTTTTTTCTTTTTCACTTTTGCATCAATCATTTGACGTGTGTGCTTATTTTGTATGTCCGGGGCTTTTTGCTTCTCAAAGAAAAGCGCCCACACTGGGAACCTCTAGGGCTCTAGTACCATAGACAATACATGTGAGTGAAGTACCAAATCAAGCCAGGATTTCTCTTCCAGCCTTAGATTTTTCATTTGTGGCACTTATGTTTTTTGCTTCCATTTCCTTTGTATTCTCACTAGTATTTTTTGTTGTTTAAGTGAGCAAGCTTCTCTATGCCTTAAACATTCCTAAGGTCTCAAATACTCAGATAATTTTATAAGCTAGGCCTAGTGGTGAAGTAAATGAGTTAACCTAAAGTCACGGTCTCCTAATCTCAAGGCTCATCCATAAGATTAAACTCTAGTTCCATCAACTTAAGCAAAGACAAATTTATACATCTATAATGGCAGATAACAAACATAACTATTGCACTCAAACAAACCATGAAAAATCATTATTAGCAATTATACATATCCACCAACATGAATCATGGAAAGTAGTACACCTGGAGGTATGGAGTTGCTCATTTCTTCGAAGCAGATGTCCTCAGCCATGTGGATGGAAATCCATATAAGTCCTACCTAACACATCCAAAAAACAAGCACTACACCTCTAGGAGGCATGTCAATGTGAAAAAATTAAAACTCCTAGAAAACAAACTCAAAACACAATCCAGACCCCTGACCTACCTATCTGTCATCCCTTTTAGAATCAAGGAAAGAGGATATTATATAAACCGGGTGGCCACCCTAAGGCTAGGCCTCTATCCTCATCATCGAGATAAACAAAATCATTTTCCGTGAGGCCATAGTCTTCCTCGGTCTCTATTATTTCTTCTTCATCATCCTCTTGCGCAAGCGTGTTAATCAAGAACCTCGTGATGCGTGGATACTCATCTTGTGCAAAAGAATAAGCATGTGCCATTGGAGAAACATTCGCTACTGGGTAGGGATCACTAGTTATCCATAGACGTATCAGCCATTCTAACTCCTCAAAATTTCTCTCACGCGCAAGTCTCTCTACCAAATCCCATTCGCAAGAAAGTACAGGGTAGCAGATGTGAAACACTTGAGAAAAAGAAAAAGGGCACCTTTCATCAAAAATAGAAGCGCATGCCTCTGGTGAACTAGCCATCTTTGAGAATACAGATAGATTTGGTTAGGTCTTTAAAACATAAGAGTTGTTTTTGTGTGCTGCTTGATGTGACATGGTGAATTTGGACTTATGTGTAGGATCTGATAGGGTGCTCTCTCGTTTTGCTAGTCGCTCTTGCTCTTTTACTTTTTTTTTATCTTTTTTTGTTTGTTTGCTAGAACTAGTATAAGGCTTTATATATACATTCCCTAGGATTGGAGATTGAGAGGTTAGGGAGGAAGGTTGAGAGGGAAGCGAGTGAATGATTGATGTCAGCAAACACTCCCCCCTTCCTTGGGTAGATCATACCTTTTGGAATGAGGTCGTCACCTTTTGAAACCAATTGCTCCATGTTGTTATGGGTGAAGGCTTTAACCAATAGTTCTCGACCTCCCTATGCGTTTCATCTAGTTGCAAGGGTGGTAAGGTACTCTCCCATGATTTTATTTGCAACATTGTTGTAGGTGGTGAACTTACAACGGGAGGTGCAAACTCTTTCTTGCTTGTATGGATATGTACAATGGTAGGTGGAGGTTGTGTCGAAGCTTCTATTTCCGTATAGGAACGACATGAAGAGCAAGAAGCTTCATTTGATTTCCCTGTTCCTGAGCTAGGTGGAACAAATCGTTCTTTCTTTGGTACCCAAACTAGCTCTGGAGCAGGTGTGTAACATTCCGTGATTTTTTCCTTTCCGCGATCTTCAATTTGTTTTGGAACCACAGGATTGAGCTCACATGGGTCAGGTGACAGGTAAGAACACAATTTACGTTTTGGCACCCAGATTTGATCATTTCCTTCATAGTAGCCTTGGGCTTCTAATAGTCATTTAGGAATCCATCGCAACATTTTCTTAGTTTTCTTGGAGCGAGTCGGACGTTTCTTACGAGGCTTCTGTTTTTTAGCATTAGCCATGGTCGTTAAAGAAGCTTTAGGGACCCACTTGTATGTTTTCTTTATTATATTGGGATGGGTCTCCTGTGTCTCAATCTTTCTTTCAACTACATCAGTTGAAGCTCTAGAGACTTGGGCTATGGGGACGTATGGTTCAACATCCTGGACATGCAATGTCTTGGGTTTTATTTCCTTAGGCAATATCTCAGGGACTATAGCTTGAGTGGTAGGGCTAAGAGTTGGCTTTTGCGTTGTGACACCCCCAGTCCCCCAATCAATAGTGCATTTGGTGGCTATCATCCACGTGCATCCTAGGTTTATATTACCCTCCATAGTTCCAGTAGGCATGACCAAAAAGTCTTGAGCTACAGCCCCATTGTCATAACTGACAGAAGTGTGCCAGATTCCAAAAACCGTAGTTTTTTTCTTATTGACACCCTTGACTTGGATAATACTCTCAGATAGAGGTGGCTTCCCTAACTAACACCACACCCCATATGATAGCAGATTATATTTAGCACCCGTGTCCAATAAGGCGTTATATAGCACTTTTCCATAGGTGATGTTTAACTCAATAGGGTATCGTAGAGGTGTGTCAAAGTCCAACCAATCCTCATTGGTTTCAACATGGAATGCATGTGTGACTCCAAGGTTAGCTTCTCGTTTTTGTTTTATGCGTTGTTGTCGCTCCTTAGCCTCAGCTTGAGCTTGTATCTTCTTCAATTCTGTTTGTGCCTTGGCTGCCTTTTTCGTATGGATGGCACGTAACTCCTCTTGGCTTAAAGGATCATAGTATCTTTTAAATTTGCTCCCATTGAGGAATCCAATGGTTTCAACTCCATCAAGAGTCTCCACGCGAATGGTTCCTTGTGGGGTGATCTCACATACTCTATATGGTCCTTTTCCCGCATATTTCAACTTTTTCTTTTCGTTACGCACTCCATACATAAGGACTTTATCACCAACATTGATATCTTTGGTCTTTAGATGTTGGTCAAACCATTTCTTCCTCCTATCTTTCTCCACAAGTGCATTTTGCACAGCTAATTGCCTCTCTTCATCTAGCCTTTCTAGGATATATAATCGCTCAACTAAGGGGTTACCATCCCAACCTTCTTGAGAAGCTACTCGAAGACTAGGAATGACAAACTCCCATGGCATACCCGCTTCTTGGCCATACACCATCTTAAACGGTGTGCAATTAATGGCAACTTTGTACGCAGTACGATAAGCCCATGAAGCTGAAGTTAACTTTAAATCCCAATCTGTGCGATGAGCTTCCACCGTTTTGGTCACGATAGAGATTAAGGTTTTATTGGTGCTCTCAGCTTGGCCATTTGCTTGCGGATAATAAGGTGTGGACTTATGGTGAGCTATCATGAAGTTAGTAGTGAGTTCTTTGATTACTCCATTTATAAAATGAGTACCATTGTCACTCACAATTTCAAAGGGACAACCAAATCTTGTAATAATATTCTCAAAGAGAAACTTGGCAATTGACCTCGCATCAGCCTTTCGTGTCGCCCTGGCTTCCGCCCACTTTGTTACATAGTCAGTGGCAACCATAATATATCGAGATTGAGTGCTACGAGCTGCCAGACTAATTGGGCCTACAAAGTCCAAACCCCATTTTTCAAATGGTTGAGTCACTTTAACAGGATGTAAGGGCATCCTATCCTTTCGTTGAGTGATCTTATAACATTGGCATTCATCACATCCTTTTGCAAAAAGTGATGCATCCTTAAATAAGGTTGGCCACCAATAGCCTGATTGCAACACCTTTCTAGCTGTTAGTTCCCCCGAGAAATGTCCTCCACCTATACCCATGTGGGCTTCTTACAGAATGTACAAATACTCATCCTCACGAGCACAACGTCTCAGAATATCATCCTTCCCTAGCCTGTAGAGAGTTCCTACAATGAGAGAGTAAGGTTCACATTCTTTTAACAGTTTTTGAGCTATGTCCTTACGAAGCTCTTTGGGTGGAAAACCATTAATTAGAAAGTTCACAATCTTCTCACGCCATTCAGGTATGGTTTCGACTAGGAATAGAGAAGTATCGGGTAATTCATCATCGACTCCAGTAGGGGCTTCACCATTGGGTATGCGAGACAAATGATCCGCCATGACATGTCTTTTACCAGGTCTCACCACAATGGTAAAATCAAACTCAAGGAGAATTAGCAACCATCGTGTAATTCTTCCCGTGGAACAAGGTTTATTTACAAGATACAACGAGGCTTGATAATCAACATAGAAAACAAACTTGTTGGCCAGAAGGTAGTAGCGAAATTTTTTCACTGCATAAATCATACCTAAACCTTCTCGCTCTGTAGTGGTGTAGTTTCTCTCGGCATCATTCAATTGACGACTTGCAAAGCTAATGGGATAGTCCAATTTATGTTGTCTTGGTTGAGCTAGAACACACCCAATACCAAAGTTTGATGCATCAATATGCACATGGAAAATTACATTTCAATCGGGAACTCATAGAATAGGAGCACTAGTCAAGGCCTTTTTCAATGACTCATAAGCATAGTCACACTCCGCAGTCCAATGGAACTCAATAAGAAGCTTGTACAAATGACGAGCTATCTCGGCAAAGTTTAAAATAAATCGTCGGTAATAACCAACATGGCCCATGAATCTTTGAACTCCCTTATAGTTTGTAGGTGGTGGCAATTCAGCAATGGCTTTAATTTTTCTCTCATCTATGGAAATCTCATTTTTGGACACTATATGCCCTAAAATGACTCCATGTTTAACCCAAAATTGGCATTTGAAAGGATTTAAGGAGATGTGATACAATCTACACTTCTCAAACACTTTTCATAAGTGAAGGAGTACGAGCGGAAGTGCGACACGAGAGAGAGTGTGCGAGAAGAAGAGCACGACGATATGGTGAACTCGCCCTACTGTAATGTGTAGAGCATAGTGAGTTCTTATTAGGTTTTTACAAAAGAATATGTGTACATACCTGGTGGCCCGCCCACTTACCTGGGCAACGACATTGGGCTTTATACCCCAACAACCTCCCACTTAAAGTCCAATGTGGTACTTTAAGTGTGAGAGAAGTTACTATACAAGCTAATATACAAGAGATGTAGAGAAGTGATGTACTACCCTACACCTAACTGCTTGCGAAAATGCGCAAAGCTCTCTGAGGGAAGTCCTTTTGTAAGTAGATCAACAGGATTTTCTATGGTGTGAACTTTGACAAGCTGAAGTTGCTTATCCTCGAGCATTTCCCTGATGAAATGATACTTCACATCCACATGCTTTGTCTTTGAGTGATAAACTGGATTGCGAGCCAATTGTATAGCACTTTGACTATCACAATATAACACAGGCATCTCTTCTTTGATTCCCAAATCTGTTACTAGTCGATTAAGCCAAATTGATTCTTTGCATGCCTCTGATGCTGCAACATATTCAGCCTCTGTAGTAGATTGAGTAACACAATCTTGTAATCTAGAACGCCATGATACTGCTCCACCAGCCAATGTAAAGACATACCCTGACGTAGACCTTCGGTTGTCTAAGTCACCTGCATAATCTGAGTCTGTAAAACCCTTTACACTTAGCTCCTGACTCCCATAGCATATACGCATACTCTTTGTAGCTTTCAGGTATCTCAATATTCCTTTCACTGCCTCCCAATGTTTCTTGCCTGGGTTTGACATGTATCGACTTACTACTCCCACTGCAAATGCAATGTCTAGGCGAGTAGCAATCATTGCATACATCAAACTACCCACTGCAGACGCATATGGAATCTTATCCATTTCAGCCTGTTCTTCCTCAGACACAGGACAATCTTGTTTGCTAAGTTTCACATATGGTGGCAATGGAACACTCAGTGCCTTTCCCTTCTCCATATTGAAACGTTGCAAAACCTTGTCAATATACTCTGTTTGAGATAACCAAATCAACTTCTTTGATCTGTCTCTCTCAATGCGCATACCAAGTATATGACTTGCCTCACCCATGTCTTTCATGTCAAACGCTTTTGCCATCTTTGACTTCAAAGCTGAAATTTCTTCCAAGTGCTTACCAGCAATCAACATGTCATCCACATACAAAATAAGAATCAGCCAACTACCATCCTTAGCCTTCTTTGTATATAGACAGTGATCGAACTCACTACGTTTGTAGCCTTGAGAAAGCATAAACTTGTGGAATTTATGGTACCATGCCCTCGGTGATTGTTTCAAGCCATAAAGACTCTTTAACAACTGGCATACCCAATCTTCCTTGCCTTTCTCAACAAACCCTTCTGGCTGCTGCATGTAAATTTCCACATCTAGATCACCATGCAAGAACGCTGTCTTGACATCCATTTGGTGCAACACCAAATCTAATATGGCAACCAATGCAAGAAAGCATCTCAATGTAGTCATCTTGACCACCGGAGAGAAGACTTCCTCAAAGTCAATGCCTTGTTCTTGCTTAAAGCCCTTGGCAACAAGCCTTGCTTTGTACTTTGGCTGACTATCATGAGCGGTGATCTTATACCTGTAAACCCATTTACAAGGTAGAGCCTTTTTGCCTTGTGGTAATTTAACTAGCTTCCATGTCTTGTTTTTATGCAGAGCTGGCATCTCTGACTGCATGGCCAATTGCCAATTCCCGGAGTCCTTCATTTGCACTGCTTCCTTGTAACATGAAGGCTCATTGCAATCAGTCAACATGACATAGTTCATAGATGGAAAAAACCTATCAGGAGGTCGCGTGACACGTCCAGATCTATGCACAATAGGTGGCTCAGGCTCAGCCACAACCTGTGGTTCCAATCTATCCTGTCCTTGCTCCTCTTGAGCCCTGACATTTTGTATTGCACGTGCAGGTCCATCTTCTTGGAAGACAACTCTTCTAATCTCCTCAACCCTCTCTGGTTTAGAATGATATTTGGATTCATTAAAGTGAACATCATTGCTGCGGACAACCTTTCTGGATTCGGGATCCCAAAGTCTGTACCCCATCTCACCAGAATTACCATAGCCTAGAAAGATGCACTTTCTACTCTTTGGCTCAAGTTTGTTCCTAAATTCCTTTGGAACGTGAGTATATGCCTCACAACCAAAGACTCTGAGATGCTTGTATGAGAGCATTTTGCCTGACCATACCATCTCTGGCACTGAATCCTTCTGCAAAACCTTTCTAGGAGATCTATTTACAAGATGAACAGCTGTTGATACAGCTTCAACCCAAAACCCATTTGGTAGTTGTGCATTAGACAACATACTTCTGACCTTCTCTTGTATGGTCCTATTCATCCTCTCAGCAAAACCATTTTGAGGAGGATTGTAAGGAGCAGTAAGTTCACGTTTTATACCTTTTGACTCACAAAAGTCCTGAAAGGCCTTTGAAACATACTCCCCACCATTGTCAGTGCGTAAGCATTTAAGCTTCTTGCCACTCTGATTCTCCACAACTGTCACAAACGTTTTGAAAACACTAAACGCTTCATCCTTGTGCTTGAGAAAGTAAACCCATACTTTCCTCGAGTAATCATCTATAAATGTCATAAAGTAAGAAGCTCCCCCTAGAGATAGGTTAGGCATAGGTCCATACAAATCACTATGAACAAGTGCCAACTGTGTATCTCTTCTACTGCTTCTATGCTTATGTGGCTGTTGTGTTTGCTTACCATACAGACAATGTTCACAGAATTCAAAATCATTAAATGAAAAGCCAGGCAAATAACCAGAATGAGACAAGATTTCCATTCCCTTCTTGGACATATGTCCTAACCGGCTATGCCACAAAGAAACGTTCGGCTGCTCGGTTACATTGATTACATTTTTAGAGACATTTGATATATAAATCATGTAAAGTCCTCCATACTTTACTCCATGTGCTACTGTCATAGAACCCTTGGATATCTTCCACATGTTCTGTCCAAAAGTGGTGCCATAGCCAGCATCATCAAGTAAACCTGTGCTGATCAAGCTCTTTGTAATTGCGGAAACATGTCTCACATTCTTCAGCGTGAAAGAAGAGTCATTCTGAAACTTCAATTGAACATCTCCATCACCTAAGATCTCACATGTCTGCCCATTTCCTAGCCGAACATGATCTTTAGTGGTCACATAAGAGGTAAACCACTCCTTGTTTGGAGACACATGAAGTGATGCCCCTGAGTCTATAATCCAGTCACTCAGTGCATTTCCATCAGATGATGTAAGAAGAGCTGAGTCCATTGTATTCTTCAAGAAGTAGATGTCTCCTGACACTAGACTGTCATCCTCTGCAACAGTGTTTGTCACATTTATTTCTTGAATCTTCACTGAGGACTTGTTCTTTTCACTATGGTCTTCAGCTTTCTCTTTGCCTTTTTCTGCTTTCCATTCTCTGCAGTCTCGTTTCATGTGACCCTTCTTGCCACAATGGTAGCATTCTATGTCACTCTTGCCTTTAGCACTGCGGGACTTGCTACGAGAGTGATTCCTCTTTCCACCTTTGTACTTTTCTTTGGTCCTTCCCCTGACAACTAAGGCTGTTCCTTTGCCTTTGTCCATTGTATTTCTATTGGTTTCTTCAGTAAGCAGACTTCCTTCTACACCTGCTATGTTCAAACCATCTGGAGGTGCAGAATTACTCAAAGCTGTGTGAAAAGTGTCTTAACTTTCCGGCAATGTGATCAACAGGAACATAGCTCTAACAGGTTCATCAAACTTGACACCTTGAGCTGACGACTGACTATAGATTGTGTTGAATTCATTCAGATGATTGGACATAGGTGTCCCTTCTTTCATCTTCAAGTCAACAAGCTTCTTAAGCCAGTATACCTGTGAAGCTGCACTCTGCTTCTCATAAAGATCACTCAGCTTTAACCATGCTTGATAAGCCGACATCTCGTCTGCTACATTGAAGTAAACGCTTTCTGCCAAAGTCAGCATAATGGTAGAAAGTGCCAATTCATCCATTTCGCTCCATTCATCTTCATCCATATCTTCTGGTTTTATCCCCTTGAGCTTTATAGGTTTTATCTGCTTCTTTTGTACCAACACGTGCCAAATCTGCTTCTTCCACAATGGGAAATTGGTTCCATCCAGCTTCTTGATATTGTAAAGAGCAGTGTCCTGTGATCCAGCCATAGCTACGCTTCACAGTAGTTTACTTTCCTGGGAACATTTCGGCAGAGTTTCCCCTGTAAACTGACCTCTGAACCAATATCAACCTGTCAAATGAACCAAGAAAGCTTCAGATTCTGCAGAAATTTTGGCAGAGTCTCCTTTGTAAAATGGCTCTGTTGTACTAAAAACATACCAAAAAACAGCTCAAAAAACACTGTCTCTCTGACACTGTAAGCTGTGGGTAAACCTGTCCTGCACCTGTATTGTCTCTGACTGTCCTGTCATTGTCCTATAAGCATAGACTGCGACAATGCCTCAACGGCAGTAAAGCAAAGATGCAATCCCAACTGTCTAACTCACAGCCAATACATCCTAGCTGCCTATCAAAGGGTGCTCGAGGGATCGCTCCAAGACCTGTATCACCGAAAGGATCTCAACATTCGAGAATCCCCCAGGTCAATAAAACCTCACTCGACCCTCAACAAAGGCTGCAGTAAATATGACAGTACATAGACTTCCCACAAAGTCATACATCCACAAATTTCCCACTGTATGCTGTAACCATTGCGGCGGTTGTTTGCTGCGTGACTCACAGCCAGCAAACCCTCAACAGACATACATCATCTCTAACAATACATCCCATGTGGAAGTACCTGCAATGTCAGGATGAAATCTGGAATATCAAGCAGCAAACACAAGCTACCTGATAAACTAGTGGATGTCGCCTACAGTCTGTGTGTAGATACGCCCGTGTCGTATGTGACACGTCTCCAAGAACTGTGAGCCGTCCTTCGATGTGTAGACAGCCACAATTCAACACTCTGGGAGTGTCAATATCCTCAGCACCTGCAGTCATAGGCCGAAAACCCCAAATTTGAAGAGTCGGATCTACACCCGTCGAGAGCACGTAGTCGAAAATGGCCTGCGCAGACCTTTGTCGAAGCCGAATGGTGGCCGAGATGACCTCAGAGTGAAATTCTGACAACACCAAGCCCTTCGGGCGCTCCCACATGATTTGGAGCCGTGTCTTCGCCTGTCGAATTTCACTCCAATCTGAGTTGGTGACTCTAGCCTCCTGCAGTGCTGCCCCGAGCCTCGATCTGAGCTCTGATACCAATTGAAGGAGTACGAGCGGAAGGGCGACGCGAGAGAGAGAGAGAGAGAGAGAGAGAGAGAGAGAGAGAGAGAGAGAGAGAGAGAGAGAGAGAGAGAGAGAGAGAGAGAGAGAGAGAGAGAGAGAGAGAGAGAGAGAGTGCGAGAAGAAGAGCACGACGATATGGTGAACTCGCTCTACTGTAATGTGTAGAGCATAGTGAGTTCTTATTAGGTTTTTACAAAAGAATATGTATACATACCTGGCGGCCCGCCCACTTACCTGGGCGACGACATTGGGCTTTATACCCCAACAATAAGCATGATAGATGTTCTTTCCAAGAGGAATAAACACAAATTTCATCTAAGAAAGCTTCGCAAAACTCCCTCAAATATTCTCTAAAAGCAGTGTTTATTAATCTTTGAAAGGTAGCAGGGGCATTGGTTAAGCCAAAGACCATAACACGGAATGCAAACACTCCAAATTCGGTTATAAAGGCTGTTTTAGCTTGGTCCTCTAGCGCAATTGTGATTTGATTGTAGCCAGAGTACCCATCTACAAAGCTATAAGCTTCCTTCCCTGCAACTCTTTCAAGCACATGTTTGGAGACACCCATTCTGAGTGCTCAATAGGGTATATGAATCCGCATTCCACAAGCTTTTCAATCTCTTCTTGAACGATCTTTGCATATTTAGGATTCATTGGGTAGGGTCGTTGCTGAACTGGTTTAGCCATGCTATTCATGGGGATTGTGTGCTGCACCACGGAAGATGGAACACCTTTCATATCATGATATGTCCAAGAAAGTTTCCAAGAGACACATCTCTCGCTCGCCCTTGGAACTAGACTTGTAGATTTCAGTAGAATTGTGCGTCTTGAGCGTAGGAAAAAGCAAACACTGTATGCACAAGGTTATAATAGTGGTCCAAGCTCGTCAAAATGTTTGATAGGGATTCCATGATGCGAGCAGTCACCTCTACAGGATTTTGACTAAGATCTCTATAGCTGTGGTCCTTAACACTGATTTTTGTAGTAATCTCCTTGTGTCGCAAGTAGATATGGTCGCAGCCCCAATCTTGTACCATCTTGAGTTGATGCATAAATGGTCAATGACAAGGAGATACCTGCATGGTTGCAAAGAAAAGCACATCTTTGGATGTGGATCATCTGAATGTGGAAGCTTGAAGAAGGAAGACTGCATCCTCAAAAGACCGATAGAGGATGATGACTATATCCCAGAGCCCTTTCTAGAAGAATTGCTTGAACCATTTTGTTGGAACAAAATACTAGCTACTTTCAATGTGTGTGTAAATGAAAAAATGCCTACCAAGGTTTGCGATGAAGAAGGCTATGACATAGAAGTGTACAACATAGTTCCTTGTTTTATGTTGAGTGTCTTGAAGAAAGCTAATGAAAACTATCAGTATGAAGGCAGAAACAACCATGTCATGAATCATAATGCTAAAGCACAAAGGAAGAAAGAAATGCAACCATGAGAATATG
The DNA here is from genome assembly GCF_014529385.1 of Adiantum capillus-veneris. Classification (NCBI taxonomy): domain Eukaryota; kingdom Viridiplantae; phylum Streptophyta; class Polypodiopsida; order Polypodiales; family Pteridaceae; genus Adiantum; species Adiantum capillus-veneris. The sequence continues at coordinate 128,293,320 of NC_140949.1, forward strand.
TCATCATTGACATCCCTTAAGAATCAATGATGGTTGTTTCAAAAAAGCCAATTTCAAAAAATGCACAACTGAAAGCAAATAAGGAAGCAGTGCTTCTAAGTTTTGCATCAAATGTGCAACAAACTCAAGATCAAGAGTGGGACAAGGATAAGGCAAAATATCAATTGTATCCTATGGTGATCAAATTCAACTTATGTGGCAAAACAAAATTCAAAATTACATGTTCAGCTATAATAGATCCATATGCTACAAATAATTTAATATCTTATTGCACTTGAATAATGATGGGAAAGCCACCAATTATAAAGCTAGAGGAAATAGTGTACACAAGTTCTAAAATGCCAATTCCTAGCTTTGGTGTGACAAAGCCGTACTCAAGTTGAGTACTAGGGAATTTAAGGACACCTTCTACATAATTGACTCCCATCACATCAAAGACAGTTTAGTCTTAGCAAAGAGTTGGATGAATATCTTCTTTCAACAACAACAAAAAGCTTCAATAACAACAACATCAATTGCCCCAGAAGCATCTCAAATCCATGCAGAAAAGAAACGACCAACCATCAAAGAAAAAGGTAAAACCAAAGTAAACACTAAAGCAAATTAACCTTGCAATCAACTTTACCTTCAACGAGTCCCTATCAAACTACATACAATGACTCTATATCAAAAACCAAACCATCCACAATGCAATGGAAACCTAAGCAAAAAGTCTATCAACCAAAATTTACATCGCAAGAAGGCCTTTAGAGAAAGACAAAAGGAATCAGCCAAGTGCCGGTATCCAAAGAGCACATCAAAGTCAAAGATCTAGTTTGGATACAATCTCAAGAAGAACCTCACCAACCAAAGATAATAGGGTAGGTAGTATCAAATGAGTCAATCAATGCTCAAAGCTACTTTCAAGGAAACACAAATTTTTGGGCCAACAAACCCAAGATAATAGCTTGGACTTACTCACCTCAAGAGAAAATTTCTACAAAGAGGAAGCCAAACTATCAATGCAAGCCAACACCTCAAGCAGAAGAAAGAACAACAGCAAAAGGCAAAAGAAAAGAGCTTCAAAGAAACAAGCAACACTGCAAGTATGGATTCCAAAGTCAAAACTCTACCAGGCTACCCAACAAGAGCAAATGAAAAAACAAATGATTCCAGTCAAGCTACTCAAATCACAAGGGTTTTATGAAGGTAACACTCAAATTGGGTTACCTAAAGTAGTAGCTCAACTTGGAACTGCTAAAATCAGTCATGAAGCACAAGGCTCCCCACAAATGCAATCAATCACAATGAAGAGGCAAAGAAACCAATCACAACCAAAGTTGGCACAATCTTCAGATGGATCCCTCATCTTCTACTACATGCTTTTACAACAATAATAGCCACATATGGATACCAAAGCTAAGAGTCCATCAAGTCAATGGAAGAAAAGAACACTTGCAAAATCTAGTCACACAAGGACCAAGAGCAATGTGGGTTCCCAAACCGCTATCAAAAACTCAGTTACAAAGAACCAACCCAACCCAATAGGCTTTTCTTGAAGGAGATCAAGTGAAGGCTCCAAAGGCACCATCAATCCCTACTACAACCATAGAACCTGTTTCACAAAGCAGTATCAACATACGACAAGCCAATCAAGAGCAACAGAAGTATGCCAACCTATTGGAAAAAATGGTTGCATCCAAAGACCAACACAATAAAAGAGGCCTAAATATCAAGAATACTTGGAATTGGGTTTCCGGCCTTGAATAGGTAAGTCCAAGTCGCCATTAAAAATACATGGCATAAGAGTCAGAGTCAAGCAACTAAGCCATTAAACGAGCGAGGCATTATCCCAAAGCTTCAAGTAATAATCTCTGTGGTTTAAAGGTCTTAGATATTTTAGGTACTGCTCAAGTTGGAAGAGTTGAGCATATTTGCATTGTGTTTCTCATGTTGGTATAGATGAGCATAAGAGTCAAAGTCTATGTATTTTAAGTCTGGTGAAGTGAAGCAGGAAGTCCAAAAGACACCCACGCACTGAGCACAGTGAGATATGAGTGGAGAAACTTCTACATTGAAAACCCTTCTTGGAAAAGTGAAAGCTCTTGAAACATATTTTGATGTCTCATGGGTTACATTTGTTCCTTGAAGCACCCATCAACTCCATTTTTCACACTGCATGCTTTTCTTGACAAATTTCTTGCATGCATATAGAGTGTCCCATCATTGGCACTTGCTTTAGGAACTCTTTCTTTGTCTCTTCCAAGCACTCACCTTGCATGAATAGGTACTTCAATTCCAATTGCTCAACTCCCATAAGAGCACATACCAAAGGCACTTTTTTCCCAGTGGGCTTTTTCCCTTTGGTCATCCAAGTTTTAGACCCTAGTTTAGAAACACTCTTCACTATTCACTTGTACATATTCTTCTACATCAGGTATTCCAAATAAGAAACTGGCTACCCATATCAATCATCAAAGAGTCAAGAAACAGCATGGAGGTCTCATTTATGCTTACTAAGAGCAACTCTTGTCTTCAAGGATACCAACAAAAATCTACAAATCTGCATACCCCAATAACAAGCAAGAATGAAGAATTCAGCAAGAAAGTCTTCTCCAACATGGGTCGTGATCCATGTTCCCCAACCTCAAAATCTAGCAAGATTTCTCATGTAGCATACCCAACGCAATTTCTATCCACTTTTGCAATCATAGCTAAAAAAAACTTGTCAAACATGGATCACGATCCATGTTCCCCAACATGCCAGAACATGACAAAAGGTCAACCACAGCTAGATCAAGGCTTGGGAAGGTCAAGCCTCAAATTTGGGTAAAAATGGACACCATTAGACCATAAAACCCTAAATTATCAGGATTTCAATCTACAATTGGTCATTTTGACACAAAGCCGGACAAAGTGATACAAACCTCAAAAAATTGAAGACCAAAGACTTAGAGAACATGTTTAGATGCTTCCCCACAAGTTTGGTAAAAATTAGACTTCAAACATGGATCCAATTACCCCAGGTGCAAAGTTAGCAGATTTTGGGTCCAAAATGTCTGCAAGTGCAAGAGTCACCAAGAAATGCTTGGTAAAAGTAAAAACTTTGACATCAAGGCTAGGAAGAACATTCAAAGTCAAATGGCAGTGAAGTTGATGGACAAGTGGACATCAAGGTGTTAATCAGCATCCAAGCATCAAAACCACAAAACCCAACACATCTTCAACACATGAATGCATCAAAGTGGAATTCAAAAAATAGATATGTCAAAGTGAGACAATAGGACCGTAAATGAGGAAATTGGGTAAACTTAGTGACAGTAGGTCAGAATTTGAAAATATTTCACCAGTGTGCTAGGATAGGCAATAGGAACATGCCCAAAAAATCTTAGCCCAAACTATGACCCAACATGGATCGTGATGCATGTACCTTTTTCCACTTTCAGGACCAAGACCAAGCCATCCTAACCCACATGTCATTTAAAGCCTAACCCTGAAGTTTCAAGCCATTTGAACATCAAAACCTAGTGAAAATGCCAAAATTCTCTAAATTTGTGGACAAATTGCAAAATTTGGCTCAGAATCTAAACCAATGATCCAAGTCACAAGTTTTCACCCATAGTATCCCTTCATCATGTTGAATCAAATGGTGCCAAGATCACTTCAAAATGTGTTCCAACATGGACCGTGATCCATGTACCTCTGAGTCAGATTTGATCTAAAATAGTTTACGCTACTGCCTATAGCTATCTTAGTCACACTAGTGAAGTTTGGTCAAATTTGGATCTATTTTACTTAAGTTATGCTCATTTTTCAATTCATGGTTACCTTTGTGACAAAAAGGCTTTTTTTAAATGACTTTCTGACCAAACTCTTGGCACTAATATGCTAAATTTTGTTAGCAGGATGTCTTGAGACAAACAAGGAGATCACACACTGCTTCAAATTTGGTGAGATTTTCAAAAGTCCAAATCAACAGCTTAAGAAATCACATTGCAGTGGGTACTAAAGTACAAGTTCCATCACAAAGGCAATTACATGAGGATGCCAATTGCATAAAAAAGCAAGCATCACCAAGTATCATCTTTACTTGCAAACATGCACAAAGAAAAGAGTAAGGGAAAACCAACAAGAACACATCAGATATAACTCACTCAAGGAAGGGGGGAGTTTCCTCAACTCAACAAGGACTTACAAAGCTGAATCCCACAAACTAAAACTTGCTTAGTTGTTTTTGAACCAACGTTCTTACTTCTAAGTGAGTTTAGATGGTATTTTACTTAAAATTTGCTAGTTGTATTTGAGCCAACGACTCTTACCTCTTAGGAAGAGAAGGTCATTGGCGAATTTAAGCGTAACTTGGTTGTGTTTGAGTATTGGTTCTTACCTCCATGTTCACATAGAATTATGTTTTAAGGTCTCTTGGTATTCAGAACTTACACTCTTACTTCCAAGAGACATAGAAAGTGGATTGTCAACTGATGTTACTTGGTTGTTTAAGAGTTAGCTCTTTTTACCTCCAAGTAGGTTAGTAGCCTCATATGTCAATATCCATTGGTGAATATTGTTTAAACTTTAAACACTAGTAACCATAAATTGCATTGTACTTTACAAACATTAAATACACTTCATTAATTATAGCACTTTTATGAAAAGAAAAACTAATTTTATGATCCATGCACATTATAGGAAGCAGTAGCAGAGCTCAAAGTAGTAGTAAAGCTTGAATAATATGGTGTGGGGAAAGGAGTGGGAAATGTAACACCTACAACCATGTCTTTGACAACAGTGCAACTCACATCAAGGAGCACTTGTTTGGTGTTAGCACAAATAAGGAAAATTGTGGAGCATTGCCTACCAATATTTGGGTTCAATTTGCAACCTACATGAAGCAGTGCAAAGAGAGAGGCTTGCTTCCTAAAAGACACGAGGTTGGGTCAAATATAGTTGTACCCTCTAACCAAACTTTGATGGAATTATGTGAGAATGATGAATATGGCAACATAGGTATGCCAATGCAAAGAGGCTAGTGTTCAGAGGTCCCTGAGTCAAGTGTCACAAGATCAACACAAGTGAGCCCAAATGTAGGGAGTAGGCCCACTACCCCACAAACTATGCAAGCACCTTTCCAAAAGTAGAACATGTACACATTGCATCTAAAGTGGATGAAGGCTTTCATGGCATGTGGAATTTCATTCAACGTCATTAGAAGTCCACTTTTTAAAGATGTCTTGATGTCCACTGCAAAAAAAGGGTTTGTCTTACCCTGCTATAGTAAAATGCGTACAAAATATGTTGATAAAGTTAAGGCTGCTATGGAGGAGATACTCAAGCGAACATTGTTTGTTTTGTGCCAATGTTTGGTTGTACCATACTACTAGATGGGTGGACGAGCTGCCAAAAAAACCATTGATCAACAAAATGGTGATTTTTCCCAAGGGCTCAATGTTTTTGGAGGCGATTGGTACCTCTCTAAAATAGAAGAAGTGTCATCAAAATGCATTTTTGGTCAACTTAAATGATTCTCTCTCTCTAGAATTGGCCATTTTAGTGAGAGAAAATAAAAATAGTAAAAGGACCAACAATGCACAATGGGCAAGATGATGCATCTCTGAACTAGAGAGTTCCAAGAAAATTGTGCATTTTTCAGAAGTGCCATCGGAGTCCGATAAGGGTTCCAACGGGATTTTACGGACTAAAAGTATTAATTTAATATTGTCCACAATATTCCCGAAAGCCTCCGAAAATGAGCTAAATGCCTGCCTGACCGCATTTGGAACGGGGAACATGGACAAAATGAAATTTTTAGGCCAAAATTGATGGAGTGGGGTCCAAGGCAGGTGGAGTGGCCAGAGCAGGCAGTGCCCGGGCAATCTGAACAGGAAGGGGGGCGCTTTCTACCAAGGTCCACTCATTGTGGATGAATCTGGACCACTTCTTTGCCCCAAAAGAGCTCCACTTTGCCTAATTTTGTTCCAAAAAGCTCCTACAAGCATGCAAATCGACCTAGGCTGTTTTGGGCTGATTTACTACTCAATTTTCAGCATTCTCAAGCTTCCATGAAAGCTCAGCTCCATCTCCTTCTTCCCCTCTATGCATGTTTTATCATACTATGCCTGTTTATGAGTAATTAACACATGCAGATTACTATTTCTTAGTCTTAATTACTTCTTTCCAACCTGAATCTTGTTTATTCCCCGCAGATCTTATCATTCGAGAGATGTTTAAGGTTTTGGGAATGAGCTCTACGAGAGTTGCGGTACGGAACATCTTAATTGCAATTACTGCCAGATTCTAGAGTTGTCAATCTCTTGATTCTGTGCAGTTAGAAGTGCAATTAGCTTTGTGTTAATTGTAAAGCTTGCTCTTTTAAGAGAAATTTGATTAATACAAGTCCTTTCGGAGGGGGGGTCGGCTCCATAAAGTCCGGCCCTCAACTGGTGTCGATTTTCTCTCTCTCACTCTCTTCTTTGCAGTTTTCAATGTGTGCATGTGTGAATTGTGATGAATCTCAATTGAAGTTTGTGCTTGGCAATAGTTATTCTCTAACTTGCTCAATGTTATGCTAAATTGATTAATTTATCTAATTAATCTGCAATTTCCGCTGCACCATAAGTCCAATTCTCTCACATTGGTATCAGAGCAATCTAGGTTATTTCTTTCTTTCTGAAGAAAGGACGGTTCTGATAATTGAGCTTGAAAGGTGATTAATTAAAAGGTTTCTAATCATGGATGTGCTTAATTAGAAGAGCTCTCTCTTGATTTGCAAAGGAGAAATAGATGTGGTTGTACACACACACACACACACACACACTAATTATTTCTCACAAAGAACTTCTGATTCATAGAGCACGATCACCATGCCGCTTGAAACTGTGCACGAAGAGGAGAGAGTGATTGATTTTGGCACCCTAGATTTGAAAACTAATGATGTTACTACTGACACAACTTGGGCTATTGGTTACCTTGCCGACAAGTTGCAGGAAGCTATGACAAATCTAGCCTTGCGAGATGTGATACACACACAATTGCAAGAAAGGCAACTTACCGTGCCTGCTCTCAAAGAGAATTCTCCTACGAAGTCTTCATCGAAGAATTCACAAAGAGGAAATTCTGGTGAGCAAAAGAAGCACTCCACCACAACAAGAAGAGGGCGAAGCCCTCCACAGGAGGCAAAAGGGCGAAAGAAGGACAAAGACACAAGAGAGAAATCTCATGTGTATGATGTTGATACGCCTGCCACATCTGATTCAGATGTGCATCCAAGGAGAAGAAGAAGACGAAGATCTCCCTCTCCATCACCACCTGATGGATGGTACTCTTCAAGCTCTTCTTCTTCTCGTCATTCAGAGGAAGCTAAGAAGGAGGTTGAGAAGAAACGGAGAAAGAAGAGACCATCTAACTCTCCGCCTTCGCAAAGCTCAACCGATACGGGAAGCTCTTCTTCTCCAAGAAGAAAGCCTACCAAATCACACAAAGGAAGAGGCCATCAACGCACACGTACAGCCTGGAAGAGGACTTCTAAGCTCAGAAAGTTCAAGGAAGCAGGTAAAAGCATTACTTTCCTCTCCTTTGATGGAACTTTTGGCAACATAGACAAGGTCTTGAGCTTCATTCAGCAATTCGACGCTGCTTTTGGAGATGAAAACTTCTCGGAGTCATCCAAACTCCGACATGTTGCTATGTACTTCCAAAAGTCTGCTCGTCAATGGTGGGCCAGCCTACGCTCCAAGGGAGAGGCTCCAAAAGCCTGGAAGACATTGCGAATTGCTCTCCTGAAGGAATTCCTACCGCATGGAGCTTCCGACAAAGTGCTCACAGCATGGCGAAGCCTAAAGATGGAAGAAGGAGAGAACATTCAAAGGTATGTAGATAAGTTTTGGGACTTGCATCTCAAAGAAAACATCTACAAACGCATCAATTTCTCTGAGCAAAAGTAGCAATTTTGTGTTGGGCTCCCCGAAGAGTGGAGCGAGTATGTCAATGCACAATGACCCAGGACCATATCGGAGGTTATTCATCACTCTATGATAGCCTCCAACATTAAATTTCAGCATGAAGACAAAGGATCAAAGCCCAAGTATGTGAAGGAGAGACCTCAGGAGAGAGGGAGACAACCGCACACAAACAATCACAACAAAGGCGGGAAGTCAAAGGACAAACAAGGCTACCAAGGTAAGAACCACCTCTCTCCTGAAGATGTTGATCGTTATCGTAAAGAAAATCGATGTTTTAAATGTGGTGAACAAGGTCATTCTTACCGCTCATGCCCTCAAAAGCATGGAAATAAGGAACCCCCTAGAACTGCAATGACTACTGTTCTAAAAGAGGGCGGTCTTCCACAAGGAAGTCCCTTATGCTACGCATGGGGCAAAGTGAGAGAGCATGATTCACTCATCCTCTTTGATCCCGGTTCCACACACAACTACATATCTGTGGGATTAGCATCAAAGTTGGGGATACACGATCATGAGACGGGAGGAACATATGCCGCTGAAGGACCCTTTGAAGGCCTTGACACACCAGTCACTCCATTGATTGGGAAGTTAAGGCTTCAGGTACAAGGGTATGTGGACAAAGAAGACTTCCTCATCTCTCCGCTCAAGAATGAAGATGTTTTGCTTGGAGCACCATGGTTTGATCGTATGCATGCTTCTGTCAAGTTTCCAGATAGAGAGATAAAAATTAAGCACAAAGGTAGAGACATCACTTTGCACGTCAATGAGAAAGGGCACACTATTCCACTTGTTTCTCATGACTCTTTTGACAAAGCAATAAAAAGTTCCATTTCTGCTTACATGATATTTGTCAAAGATAATCCTAACACTAATGATGTCTCTCCAAATGGTTCATTAATAGTAGAACATGACTTGCACTCATTTCTAAATGAACATGCTGAAATTTTTATTGATGATATTCCGCATGAGTTGCCTCCTAAAAGGAGAGATGATGATCATAGGATTGATCTCATCCCAGGAAGATCTCCTCCTAACAAGCCTCCCTATCGAGTCTCTTTGGCTCAACAAGAGGAAATCACGTCACAAGTTAATGAACTTGTGCAGAAGGGTATGGTACGACCTAGCTCTTCATCATTTTGTTCTCCTGTCTTATTAGTGCACAAAAAGGATGGTACATATAGGATGTGTGTAGACTATCGTGCACTAAACAAGTTGACAGTGAAGAATCAATTTTCAGTTCCAAGGATTGAGGACTTGTTTGATAAGCTACAAGGCTCTACCTACTTTAGTAGAATAGACCTTAAAAGTGGCTATCATCAAATACCAATTGTGCCAGAAGATATTCATAAGACAGCCTTCAGGACCACATTTGGCTTGTATGAATTTCTTGTTATGCCTTTTGGCCAAACAAATGCACCAGCCACATTCAATAGAATGATGGAGAGAATTTTTCGTGTGCTTAGGGCTTACACTGGAGTATTCTTTGATGACATCATAGTTTACTTCAAGTCCTTGGAAGAACACAAAGAGCATCTCAATGCAGTGTTTCAAGCACTCAAAGAGAACAAGCTATACATAAACCGCAAAAAGAGTGAATTCTTCTTAGAAGAGATTCATTATTTAGGTCATATTATCTCAAAGGATGGAGTCTGAATGGATCCACAAAAGCTTGAGGTAATAAATGCATGGCCCGAACCAAGGAATCTACATGAGCTACGAAGTTTCATTGGAATGTGCTCATACTATAGAAGATTCATTGCAAAATTCTCTGCCATAGCAGGACCATTACATGATTTGATAAAGAAGAACGTCAAATATGTATGGACTAACAAGGAGAGAAAGGCTTTCACTACACTAAAAGAGAGACTCACATCTCAACCTGTGTTAGTGTTGCCTAAAAGACATTTGAGATTCACTATGATGCGAGTGGTGAGTGTCTTGGAGCAGTGCTTCTCCAAGAAGGACACGCCATAGCATATGAGAGTCGTCGATTGCACTCTGATGAACAAAGCCTTGGAATTTATGAAAAAGAGCTTTTAGCTGTCTTACATGCCTTGGATACGTGGAAGCATTACTTGCTTGGGACGCCATTCATCATTCAAACGGGCCATCAAAGTCTCAAGTGCTTCATGACGCAGACCAAGATTTCCGACAAGCAACTGAGGTGGGCTAATTTTCTTTCGCAATTTCATTTCCACGTTGCTCACATTCCTGGTAAGCACAATCAAGTTGCAGATGCTTTGTCACATAGACCTCGCTGTAATGCTGTGTCTGTAGCCTCTCACAATGATCTTACCTCTATGGTAGATGAGTACGCTACTGACCTAGATTTCCGCGATGTTATCTCAGCCATAGCACTAGGGAAGACGCCGAAATCATATGTGGTTCAAGATGGCTATCTTTTCTATGGCTCAAGGCTATGTGTTACCAAAAGTTTGAGAGAGAAGGTCATGTATGAATCACATGCTCCACCTTATGCTGGACATAGAGGGATTCAGGCTACAACGAATGCTATTGAGACATATTTCTTTTGGCCTACAATGAAAAAGGACATTCAAGAATATGTATCTCAATACATTACTTGCCAAAAAGTTAAGTATGACCATGGGAAGCAACCTGGTTTGCTTCAGCCACTCCCTATTCCTGATTCTCCATGGGAGAGTATAGCCATGGATTTCATCTTTGGCTTACCAAAGTCTACCAATGGGAATACAAGAATATGGACAATACTTGACAGGTTTAGTAAGCAAGCTCACTTTATACCTGTCAAAAAGACTATTAAGGCTCCACATATGGCACAATTGTTTATCTCTCAAATTTTTAAGTACCATGGTATGCCAACAAGTATTGTCTCTGATCGGGATCCTCGAATGACCAGTAACTTCTGGAGAGGTATCTTTGAGAATCTTGGCACAAGGCTGAATTTCTCTTCTGCCTATCACCCTCAAATGGATGGGCAAAGTGAAATAGCAAACTCCATTGTGTTGGATCTACTAAAAGCCTATGTAACGGAAGTAGATTAGTGCAATCAATGGGAGAAGTATTTACCCTTAGTAGAGTATGCATACAATAATACGGTGCATACTTCTACAGGAAAGGCACCTTTTGAGGTCATAGAAGGAAGATCCAAAGTTCCACCCATTTTGAAAATGCATGGAAAGATCTTCGCTGCTGATGAGTATAGTCGTGACTTACGCGATACCTTTGCTTTGGTCACGATCCTTTGGCAAGAGCACAATATGCCTCTTTCTTCATGGGGCGACTGTGTCTTCTCTTCACTGGGACCTTTCCTTGGCTCTTCCCAAGCCCACAACTGCATTCTGTGGATTGTCTGCCCAGTTTACCCTTCGTCCTAGGATATTTTTTTTCAAAAAATTGCTATATAAAGTACATTGCAATTTGATTGTTGTTTGGCGTTGTGCACTCTTTTTGGATGAAGTGCATTGGAACAACCACCTTGTTAAACCCTTATGCTACAGGTCTAAAAGGTTTAATGACAACTTGCTCTTAGCATGTATAGACACTCTAAAAAGAGTGTTCAACATGACCCACCATGGAGGACGAAGGTGAGCACATTGCTTGTCGCCGATAGGCTCACCCTGAAGCCCGTCGGGCTCCACATCCTATCCAAAAATGAATGACAATCCCTCCATACCAAACTTGTGGGACACTTCTTGCAGGATGCATTGTGCTTCATCGTAATCAATTTCGGTGCTAACATCAGGAATCTGGTTTGTAGCCATTTCCTTTCAAGGAAAACCATATCAAACATTAGGTCACAATTCAATGACTTCAAATTTTAAGAACAAAAACAAAATCTCCACCATTAATTGGATATGGTTAATTTAAGTAACAAAGATGTAGTAGACAACAAAATTAATACTCAACACAAACAACGTTAACCATTTAAAAATGCACATAAAGATTGATGACAATTGAACGATGCAAAATAGATTTGTACTCAATCATCAATGTTGCCTGAGAGTTACAAAAATGAGGTTACAAAATTGTGATTTAAGCCTTCCAAGAGATCGTGTACATTTATGTGATCCCTATATTGGGGACTAGGGCCAAGCCGAGGCGTTGCTTGTACTTAGCTACCCAATGGCAATAATTAGGGTATTCATCGTTAGGTAGGTACTTCAAGAGCTCCAATATATATTTCAACAATGCAAATGTGTCTTGTTGTTTGGTGAAGACTGGTGGGTTTGTAGGTATGCATACTGGTGCAATCCACCAGTATCTAAGTGTCCACTCCTCATGTGAATGGAGGGATGCTTCCCCCCTTTTGGTTCAAAAAATTTTAGGTGCAGAGCGGAAGTAGAGTCAATTTCATAAAAAAATTATGGGGTGTAGCAGCCCCCTCATTGTTCACACGAGCGTGGGGGTGGGAGGTTGCTACCTCCCAAAATTTTCCAATTTTTTTGAGTTGGTTTAGTCTTTGCAAGCCGAAGAAGATAGAAGGGGACAAATCCCCTTCATTGTCCGCATGTGCCTTCTTTTTTTTTCAAAAAAACAATCTTTGGATGGTGTACTTGGATTTCTCGATGGTGTCACGAAGAGAGCATGTAGCAAATGGGGGTGGTGTTCTGGCGAATGACGACGAGAGAAGTACCCAACAGTGACGAGAGAGAGAGAGAGAGAGAGAGAGAGAGAGAGAGAGAGAGAGATCCCCATTTAGACGAAAGAGAGTGAGATATCCCGATTTAGTTTTACGGCGTTCTGTTCACACTACGATCGAACAAAATCACTCGTATCCATTATTATTACAAATATTATATAACTATTTGTCTGAATTTTTAAAACTTAATTATTAAACTTAAGATTAACTTAAGCTCTTTTAAACTTTATATTTTTCTCTTTAAAAATATTTTAATTTATTAAATATTAGCAATATTATTTAGTAAACATTCTATTATTGTTTTAAATTATAAATTCATTAGCATTTAACTTATCATTTACCTTATTAATATATCATTATATTGGTAATATTTTCAATATTATTATATACATTATATTTATTGTTTTGTATTTAGTTATTAACTTTATTATTGAGGTGGAAAGAAGTTGAGAGAGAGAGAGAGAGAGGGGGGGGGGGGGGGGAGGGAGAAGAGAGAGCTAGAGAAATTACTCTTGGTATGATAAATTATTATAGTTTATTGTTGTATCTTAGTAACTTACTAACCAAGCTTAATGATTAATATAACTAGTTTACTTACTTAATGAGTTATATCAACTCATTAGTATTACTTAGTAACTTATCATTATTTGTAATTAACCTATTATTAAACTTATTAACTTAGTTTTAAACTTATAACCTATTATATTTTATTTATACACACACACACACACACAACACACACATTGACTCACTGTATTGCATAAAACTTCTTTCAAAAAAAGAGATACAATTTGGACATAGTACTCAGAAGGCCTCTGTGATCCTTTTACATCTCGGTTAAACCATCCATTACATGATCACAAATGTAAAGCCGCAGGACTGCCATGTCCTGGTTCACCGCCCAACCTCCCTTTAAATAGACCTCCTACGCTTTGAACCCCTTCTCACTGGCAGCCGTTTTGGCCCTGGCCAAAAGTCCTTGACTCCGCGGTTTGGCCCTTGGCCTGACATTACTCCCCCCTTGGAGAAGCATTTTTGTCCTCGAAAACAAAAGTGGGGAATTTCTTCTTAAGAACACTAATGTTTTCCCAAGTGGCACCTTCCTCAGGTCGATCTTTCCACTTGACTAAAGCTTGACTACGTACATGATGACGAGTACACAGTTCATGAAAATCTAAAATGCGTTCAGGTTCATGTGGTTGGGTGGGAGGTTCAGTGAAATCAACCAAAATCTGTTGGTCGATAACATTGTCATCCCCATGTAAGTGTTTACGTAAACGACTTACATGAAATACCGGATGGATACGAGAGTGCGCAGGTAACGAAAGTTTGTAGGCCCTATCACCAACTCTCTTGAGTATTTTGAATGGCCCACAATAACGCGGAAATAATTTGGGTGTAGGTCCAGTCTTCAAACTTTCTGAATGCTCTGGCACACGCAAAAATACATATTCCCCTTCCGTGAAGGTAACTTGCAGACGCTTCTCATCAGCATACTTCTTATACTGATCATGTGCTTGCCGAACATTTTGACGAGCAAGTCTCAGCATTTCCATATGATCTTGGAGAAACTCCTTGACCTGCTGGAGTTTCTCAGTTGCCAACCCCACCGTAACTGGTGATCTAGGTTGAAAACCATACATAAGTATGAATGGGCTGAAGCTAGTTGTAACATGCTTAGCACTATTATAAGCAAACTCAAGAATAGGAAGGTACTCTTCCCAATCTGATTGCTTCTTGCTAACGTATGCTCATAGCATATCCTCTAGCACTTGGTTGACTCGTTCAGTCTGACCATCTGTTTCAGGATGATCAGCCGTACTTAAGTTGAGTTGTGTACCCAATCGTTTAAAAACAACCCTCCAAAAATGACTGTTAAACTTGGGATCACGATCACTCACAATGTTACTTGGTAATCCATACAACCTGTAAAGATTGTCCACAAATAACTTAGCTAATTCTGGAGTCTTAATGGTTGACTTGGTTGGAATAAACCGACAAAGTTTAGTCAACCAATCTACGACCACCCATACCGAGTCATGTCCTCAAACAGTGGTTGGTAAACCCACAATAAAATCCATAGAGATACTTTCCCATTTACCATTGGGAATCTCTAAAAGATGTAAGAGTCCTCCTACTTTCAGACGCTCTGCTTTATTAACTTGACATTTTTGGCAATGCAAGACATAGTCTTGAACATATCCAAGTAAACCTGGCCCACCTTACCTTGATCGGCAAGCCTTCGTTTGCTCTTCTGCTCTCATCCTCCGTTGGGTGGGCGCAATCATGTTCTGTCTTTCTCTCAAAATCGAAGTGTTCTCTCTCTCCCTTGGAATTTCTCTCCCTCTATCGTGGGTAGCCCCATGGAGTTTTTCTCTCAATTGAACTCCCTTGAGGCCCAGGAGAAGGGCGTTTTCTATTTTGGCAAGACAGCGGGCGAGGAGGATAGGATTGCATGCAAGCATGCATAGATTCTTGCATGGAAGCCGAAGAAGAAACACTGTGTACTATGTCCCAAGCCGGGAAGGAGAAGTTCCAAGGGGAAGCCGAAACTCTTGCTCGCATGCAGCGGCTCTAAGCTGAGAAGGGCAAAGTTTTCGACCTACCCAAAATCGGCTCTGCATGGGCTCGATGGGAGCGCAAGGCACCAAGGGCTGAAACGCGATGCTGCAGCGTGCTCAGATTTGGGCTGGTTCGGGCGCGCATATCCTTTAGTAAACCATGCTAAAGAATATTCTAAGTGCATACGTTAGCAAGAAGCGACACAACTGGATCGGTTATCTTTCTGGTTTGGAGTTTGCTTCACATGATGAAAGGCATGTTGCGACTAGTTTTAGTCTCTGCCTATTATTCTCAAGTTATTAGCCTTGATCTTCAGTTTGGATGAGGTTGGTTACTGACAAGAAACGACAGCAAGTCAAGGACTTGGTTGGTATTGATAAGTATATCAGCATGTTACTTTCATGGAAAGTTGAGCAGAGGTCTTATTGCACGTTCCAATTACTTCAGAAAGTCTGAAACCTGGGTATGCATGGAAAGTTGAGCAGAGGTCTTATTGCACGTTCCAATTACTTCAGAAAGTCTGAAACCTGGGTATGCATGTAGCCACCTTTTAGTTGTGATAACTTGTTTAGCATACTCAAGTGAGTTCTAAATGGAGTTCCATGCTATGTTGGTTATGGGTCAGTTAACCAAGACGGTTGCACAGGGACAATAATGTGGAAAATCAAGATGTTATTCTTGATTTCATTGAACCTCCTATTGAACCGGGTTCCGACCCAACAAACCGTTGGATCCATGAGGGATGCCACGGTGGAAAACATTAGTGTTCTTATGAAGATACCACCACTTCTGTTTTCGAGGACGAAAATGCTTCTCCAAGGGGGGAGTAATGTCATGCCAAGGGTAGGACTAGGCGGGCACGGCCCTGGCAACGTGCCGAACACACATGCAGTAAAGGGGTCTATATATGGAAGAGGGCCAAGGGCCAATATATAGGATGGTTGGGAAGTTATTTGCATGTCTATCTACCTTGCGGTCTTACATAATGTCAGACCAAGGGCCAAACCGCAGAGTCAAGGACTTGGCCAGTGGCCAGGGGCCGACTGCCAGTGGGAAGGGGTTCAAACGGCAGGAGGCCTATTTAAAGGGAGGTTGGGCGGTGAACCAGGACATGGCAGTCCCACAATTTTACAACAAAGGCAGCTATCACAATAAAAACACATATGTGGGCGATCAGATAGCGGTAAGATACGATTAGCTAATATCATACTGAACCCTTGGGTGCGGGGAGAGAAGTCAAAATATCCTCGTAGATATGGACCAAAGTGGGGACATATATAGATCTTATGGTGGGGTATAAACTGCACTAATAAAAATAGCTGCTCTGAAAATCCATGCTTCATCGACTGCTCTACATAATAATACTTCGGGCCTAACCCCATGGCTTCCTTGACCATTGCCAAACTGATGTTATTCTTGAAATGATCTCGACCCCAGAGTGTTACTTTAGTAAGCTTATCCTGATACGTCCACCATTTTGTCTGTGCTACAGAGGTTCCCTGCTGTGGAAATAGTTGGCACGCATATTTGTTTACAGAATCTTTCCTAATTAACTCACTTGACAATTGCAGATGAGGTATGGCAATGGCTAACACCATATCTTGATAGGTTTCCATAGATAAGGAAAATATAACACTGCAAAAAAAACTAGTAGATAGGATTGCAACCGACTCAAAATCTGCTCTACTTAAATACTTTGGAAATAATGCTGCTCCTGTTTATACCCCTACCTTTTGGGCACAATTTAGAAGGAACACTTTTTAGTCTCTCGTCTCACTTCTGATAGGACACCTGGCCTAAGGTATTTGAGAGGCTCTCCGAATAAACTACACTGCTAATAAGTAGCCTGTGACCATCCTAAGAGACCCTTAGACTAGGCTTGATAATGATGCTTATAACCTCTCAAAAAAATTATTATGAAAGATGATCTATCTCTACTGACCTCATCAACATATGTAAAAATACTTCGCAACTCGGCCAGTGTGATCTGTATACTATAAGGTACCTCCTCTAGAGCAATATATAAAGCCTCGAATATTGAGAGCGTGTCTGTAACCTAGCAACACTTTCAAAAAAAGGGGAGTTTTAAATAAACTACCCCACTTAAGGTAACCACACCTCTTTTTTTGGTTTATAAAAAATGTAACGTTTCTGAGAAAAGTTTGATGGTTTTTTTAAAACCTTACTTGATCTCTAGAATATTTTGGGCGTGATATGATTACCTGCCCTTCAATCTGACGCCGAATACTCTGCACGGCAGCCTTGTGCTTTCATTCCTAATCCGTGGCTTACGCGCTCATTCACTTGCCTTGGCTTAATACTTGGCATCTGTGTCATCCTCTCTCAATAGCATGACAACATCGGATCATGGGGGATCTCGGGCCTGCTAGAATCTACTGCACAGTCATAAGAAACGTGTGGAGGACTCTCTTGGGACATACCTATAAATAAGTGAGTATTCTTACTCGCTTGGCATTGTTACAGTATAGGGTTTTTTTCAAACTGTGTGAGAATCAGTACATATCGTAAAGCTTGCAAGTATATTACTATAAGGGTGATTTGGGAAGGATACCCGACATTTCTGAGGTGTAACATCCGTAGTCGGTGATCATGCCTAAAGGGAAGGAGCTTACTGTGGGTGACGATCTGTCCACTACCTCGAACTTACAGGTGGACTTAATCATATATATGGTTCAAAATGTTTGTTTTTTTTTAAACTTTGTTTGGCTATCCTTTATGAATCTTAACTAAAAAGATGTAATGAGGATTCATGGTTCCGGACTAAAATCATACCTGCTAAGTTCATATTAGAAGAGATTTTGTGTTATACTCTTGAAATTGGTTCAAAACGTGCTGCTGGAAATTATTGAGGATTGATAAAAAACATTTTTTGACCTCTCATGCCGATAAGGTATTATCCTTTTTTTTTGGAAAAATATATACCAGTAATTGTAGCAGACAATGTTGGAAATGCTGACCCGCTGTACTGTTTTTTCAACCTTTGGGTACTACTACATCTTAGTGTTAATGACAGTTTGTGGGCTGTACTTGGTCCTGTATCAGGGTTCTTCTAAACACTGTTTAGGGTTATGAACGATCATTCCTTTTTAAATATATTGGGCTGATGGTGCTATGGGGAAATATGGGGTCGGAACAATATGAATCTAGGATTAAAAACTGGTTTTTTTAACAAAAGCTAGCTCCTTTTTCCATATAGTTTATAGTAATATATGGCATGGTTGGAATTTTTTCTGACTTTTTACTCTGTCCCGGGATTGACTTAGTAGTGATCAAATTTCTTTGGAAATTTGGAAAGCTCTTTGACCTAACACACTGGTCTGATATACCGGGCCGGATGTGCTCCTAGAAAACATGGGTATCTTATCAAGGATAAGCAAAGATTGGCTCATTTTTACCATACAGTTTGCCTATATAAGCAATATATAGTATGTTGACTAGACTTGATTCAAACTGTGTACTTCATTATAAGGAGATTTAATGGAAGTTTTTGGGTTTATAGCTATGGGTTTGTCTGGCTGGTCTTATGAGGTTCACCATGCCATAGAACTGCGGTTTTTTTAATACAAGGTATACTACAGTTAATGTGCTTTTTTTTATTGAAGTGCCTACTGATAGAATGTGCATACATCGTTCAAATTGAAAAAAAAAATTAAAAAATATGAGGTTTTGTGTTGCATATCTGATTGATGTGGGATTTGTTACCTATAAAACATGATATGGCTTGGCTAGTATGATTGGCATACCAGTTCATAATACGTACTAGTCAATATGAGATTGTATTTATGAATGGATACTGACCCAGGAGGTGCTGCCAGGTCTTAAAAAGCATCTTTGTATCTAATCCACTGGTATGCTTCACTTGCTAGCTCTGGCTATTAAAATTTTGGATTTTTTTTTGCTTAATGCTTCTCTTGGACTTTGAGGTGCCTGGCTGTGGTTTCGAGGATACTTTGCCTGCACTTTCAAAGCATACCTTATTTTTTCTGTTATTTTGGTTACCAAACGATTGATTCTGTTTAAAGTTAACAGATGTTGAAGTTTTCTAACCTCTCATGCCGATGATGTAATATTTTTTGGAAACTTATACCGACAATAGTAGCTGACAGTGTATTGTTGGTTGGCTGATACATCTTGTATGTTTATAACAGTGGGTGTACTCTTTACCATAACGTTGCTTTGCTCTCAAAATAGTTGACAGGTGATGAGGATGCCATACCTACTTTCTTGGACAAGGGTTAAAGAGAATATGGTTTTTTTGTTACCTTTTCTGCTTAAGTTCCTTTCCGGGCTTTACAGGGTCCGTTATCAGAATTTTTCTAAAAGGTTTCACTTGCTGGCTCTGGCTAGTAAAATTCGGAATTTTTTTTGCTTCCCTTAAACTTTGAAATGCCCCGCTGGTCTGGCTGTGATTTCAAAGATAGCATTTTTTTGCCTACACTTTCAAAAGCATACCTTATTTCTCGAACTTTTCCTTCTTTTTTTAAAAGTCTAGTAACAGATGATGGAATTGGAGCTGCTATATCATTCTAAAAGATTTAACAGGGATAAATTGCTAGCTTTGTATGTCGGCTAGACATATGATAAGATACTGCTAAAATAGATGTGGACGTTTTGAAATGATTAAATCTAGTAGTACTCAAGTTGGGGTATACTTTTTTCTAAACATTTGTTACTGCTGGTCTTTTTGTTTTCGGCTCATTACTCCTCTTGGGTGTACCCGGCTGGTGTGACTATGCATTACTATGTGTTTTTTTTCAAAAAAAAGGAAGGGACTTCACCTTAATAGGTTTTTTAGGTTATAAAAAACTATTGAGACTCTTTGGCTGTGTTATTATAAAGGAATCTTGATCTTACTTTGTTGAAGTATAGTCGGCCTTCTTCACTTTGAGAGTTAATCTCAATTGAATAGCAAAAAAGGGTATATGTCTCGAGCTTAACGTATGCGTATTCCTTGATCTTTTCAAATACAGGTATTGACAGGTTTAAAACATTGATAAACCTAAAAATTCCTTTAAACTTATGATGGCTACCAGAATGGTCTGAAAAAGTTGAATTTAAAAAAAAAAAGAGGGGTAGAAAAATGGTAGCATTTATTCTCTATGAAAGGTTTTTTTTTAAAAAGACCATGGATATTTTTTTTAAAAATAAAATAGGGGTTATTGTCTAAGAAAACTCTTATATCTTTTCTCAAGAACATAAAATACACATTAAGAACACGGTTTTTTTCATTGTGACATAGATAACAGCTGGGGTGTCCATGCATCACCTGTACACGGTAACAATTGTTATCCAAGCATTTTTTTGTTTCCTATGGGTGCAGGTGAGGGTTACCGTCTTTGAAAAAAACTTATTGTTCTATGTGTTGCGAACCTGAAGCTTTTTTTATCATGAAGCAACTTCACTCCAGACTTTGGGATTACTTTTTTTCCATGTTATATTTTGTTTCATTACTGTCTTGTACAAAATTTATTCTCAACAGCAAATAGATTATTGTACAAATCCTTTCTATTTGCCTAGAACTATTAGTCTGTGAGCACATTGTGTTCATTTGCGTATATGTATTTATTTAGAACTGCTACACACACAATAAACGCAAAAGAGAGGATGACTTGTCTATCTGTCTTTGACGATTGTTTTAGCTCTTAGCGCCTGTTACAATATAAATTATTGTATTCTAATAGGTAGGGGTGCTAGCACACAACCACAGTGGTCCTGTTTGACTTGACTGGTGGAAGGTTGTTAGTACTACCACTTTACTCTAACTTTTTTCGCACTCTCTTTATAAAAACACCACTTTACTCTAACTTTTTTCGCACTCTCTTTATAAAAACATACTTTTTTACCTTGACATTTCACAATGTTACAAATTTCTTTCCTCTAGAGTACTCAAAAACTCACAGTAAGAATGAAGGCCTGCTCTGACCCAAGAAAAAGAGCTCTGATTTCGGAGAAATTACAACTTGTTAGAGAATTAGAACTTGTTTTTCCTACTCTCTCTTGTAGGATTAGGCCCTATCTTTATAGGGGTATAAAACTCAAATAGGAATTATATTGTGTATAAACTCTATGTGTATACATTCTTTGACCGAGATATGTTTATCTAACTTTTGATATTAAAATCTTTGCATATTATCTCTCTATCCCAGGGTCTTTCTTTGCCTATGGAACCTCTCTCCTTTGCCTCATTACTTGTGCTGAAATGTATCCAAGATGGCGAAGGTTCAGCATTGATTTTTGATGCCTCAAAAGATGCTAGTCTATTTCTTATCCATCTTGTTTCCTTTGACCAATGGGTGAAAGTTCTCGCTCTTCTCGTTAAGAATAAATCCGAGAGCATCAACTTACTGCTAGAATATATTTCTAATTTGATTAGTCTTGCCAAGCTCCATAATCAAGATTTAACTACTTTCTCTTTTAAAGGATTTGAATTATTCAATCTACTTAGAAAATTTTGCGGACTAAGTCTCAACTTTGTTATTGCTCCCTCTACTCCTATTGTCCCTCCTCCTAACAGCCTCTTCTGTAGAGATGCTGCGGCACTGGAAGCTATCAAAGAATTTCAGAAAGACCTTTGTTCACTTAGTGAAGTGTCCTTTCTGGATATGGTGCTTAAAGTCTCTAGGACCCTTCCTTTCCTACCATCACGACAAATTGAAGTAGAATCCTTGGGTGTTGAGCACAGACTCTGGTTTCTCTCGAATAAAGGGTTTCTTGTCCCTATTTCTATGGGAACTTGGGTCTTCCTTGCCAACTTGGCATCTGTCACAATTGAAGAGTGTAAGCTTCAGCTCCTTTCAACACGAATTTCTTGACGACAAAAAATGCGAATCTAATGCAGGTTTATATGTAAGAATCAAAGGGGTAATGACCTTTAGTAAAAATAATGCAGACTACTACACTGAAACGGTGTGGAATGTGTTCAGACCTTACCTTAAGTGTGCTTACAGATTTTTAGATCCTAAAGCCTCTTGCAAATCAAGCATCATTTGGTTTGACCATGCGATTTGATACGCCCTCAACAATCTTTCAAGTATCTTTCTTGACAAAGCCGAAGAATTTCATCTGTCTCTCTTCTGTTCTTGGCTTGGTGGATAGGCAAGGGATCTGGTCTTAGCTCAGATCGCCTTTATTCATTACAGATCTATTATGTGTGACACCCTCCAAGAGCCGGGGTCTGATGGTTGTGGTACTCTGTTAACCACTTATGGTAGCTTTAAAGGAATCAAAGGTATGGTTGGGCAAATTAAGCCTAATATTGATGATGAAGATTCTCAAGTTTTCAAACGTCCCAACACATTTGTCTCCCCGTCAGCTTCTTGTACCTCCTTTTTGACTCCCTCGTCTTGTGACTCTGTATTTGGTAGAGGGAGGACTAGAAGTTATACAAGAGGCCGTGGCAGAAACCTACCTGTTAAACGCATGCCGCTCCGGGCATCTCCACCACCGAGGAGGGAGGCAATGAGAGGTCGGCTCTCCACCCAGCCATTGAGAGAATGAGGCTTGCCCCTCATTCCCGGACCTTATATTGTGTGGCTTGCTTGTCCACATAAGGTCCGGCTGCCCGAGCACTCTGGCCGGGCGGTCTCCCCTTGAACCTCGCCTTCTCAACGTTGCGGTCGGAAGGCGGTCGACCTCCGTAGCCGTTACAGGCTACGTAATATTACCCCCCTCCCCCCCTCCCCCTCTTATGAAGAGTTTTTGTCCTCGAAAACCACATGGGGAAATCTCTTGGTGATCGCACTGCGGCGTTCCAAAGTCGCAGCATCCTCGTCCAAGTCTGTCCACTTGACCAGTACCTCCTGGTACACGGTATGACGAGTGTGCCTGTCTCGATACCCTAGAATCGTTTCCGGCTCATGTGGTATCTTTGGTGGCTCTATCAAGTCAACCAAAATCTCTGGAGAAACTACTTTCTCCAAACCGTAATCTGATTTCTTCAGTTTACTCACGTGAAACACAGGGTAAACTTGAGAACTCTCCGGTAACTCAAGTTTATATGCCAAGTCCCCTACCTTTTTAAGGATTTTAAAGGGACCACGGTATCTCGGAGAAAGTTTGTCACACTTTCCCGTTTTCATGGTTTCTGACTTCGCAGGAACCTTAAGGAATACAAAGTCACCTTCTCCAAACGTAACTTTCCTTCGTCCTTTATCAGCATACGTGTTGGCACGATCCTGTGCACTACGAATGCTTTCTTTTGTTGCTGACATCATGTCATTCATATCTTCAAGAAAATCCTTGACAGATTGAATCTTCTCCTTTTCCAGGCCTACAGCCATAGGAGATCTCGGCTGGAAACCATACATCAACATGAATGGTGAAAATCCAGTCGTTGCATGTTTGGAACTGTTGTAAGCAAATTCCAAAATAGACAAGTACTCTTCTGTGCGCGTCTGTCGCACTGTCAATGCAAGGAACTTGCCGATACACTGTGTGCGAGCCACAAATGGCTGCAAGCACACAACTAAATGAATCTAGCAAGCTCAAGAGAGCAAAGGGTGTGTCACTCACCGCTCTACGCTTGCCTTCGTGATGGATTCCTCGCCACGAAGAAGAAGGAGCCGTCGATACCGCCGCAATGCTCGATCGCACACACTCTCTCTCTCTCAAGCATACACACACACACACACACACACACGAGAGCACAAGAAAGAGATGAAGACAAGAGATAGAGCAAGAGCATATCTTAGCATGCACCTCAAAAAATAAGGTTTTTAGGTCAAAATGGACCTTTTATACAAGTTTGTCCCATTCACACATGGGCGTCCACAATGGCCGATCATTGTAAAACTAATGTAAAAATAAGATACGTGGTGCGCCTCTCATCGGCGATCACCTACACACCTATTGGACCGACAAGCCCAGTCCATGACTCAACCAATTAATTAAAAGATGCTGGTCAAAGGTGATAGGGTGTCCGTGAGGGTTAACATGCTCCCTTTCCTGATGTAGATTCCGTCCTAAAAAGCTATCAAGATGAAGTCCGTTTGTCGAGGTGGAAGCGCATTTGAAATTGAATGTCCTTTGCCTGCTTTAATCATTGCAAGATCAACCAAAATTGGCACAGTAATTGCATTCTCATATAAAATTAAAAAGCATAGGCAATTGTAGGTCCACAAATTGATTGGTAACAAAATATTAAACAATTTGTTAGCAGCAAAACATTAAACTGGAATATAATCAAACGCATAAGCAGTTGTGAAGGTCAAAAAATAAACAAGTTTGGGGTCGCTAGTTTAACGGTCGAGAGACATTAGAGGTCAACTATTAATACCATGGGCAAGCTTTTCAATTCTCTTTAGTTAATTAAGCTGTTTAATCGCGAGAGCAAAGTATTTCATGTTCGAGGGCTGACTAAAGGCTATACCTAGAAGACCTTTTAGTTAAGCTACGATAAAAAGAATTGTTCATGAATTCATCGCCTGAATGATTCCCTTTTCTTTGACTCCCCAAAGTTTTTTCACATTGATTCAGTGTGTGCTTATTTTGTATGCCTTGGGCTTTTTGCTTTTCAAAGAAAAGCGCTCACATTGGGAACCTCTAGGGCTCTAGTACCATAGGCAATACATGTGAGTGAAGTACCAAATCAAGCTAGAATTTCTCTTCCAATTTAAGATTTTACATTGTGGCACTTTTGATTTTTTTTGTTTTTTGTTTTTCAGCATTTCAATTTTGTAACTTTGGGGGGTTGTTTGACACTGTTACCCTCCCAGGCTCATCACACTAGAAAACTCCCTTTATAATACTTAAGCTAAAGGTCAATAGGGACTAAGCCCACTAGATAGCCCTAGTACATTGCACACAATGCTACCTAAATCAGATTAAGAACTTAAAGTAACCAATGATTATTAGAAAGGCATTCCCCATGGTATTAAGAGAAGATCTCTAACGCTTAACTTGGTCAAACTAACTTAGTCAGATTGATTGATTGTTATACCTAGAGAAGGGATTATGACAAAAAATTATATAGAATTTAATGTTTAACCTAAACAAATGTGTTGAATATTGTGCTACCAATCACATTTAAAGCAAACAAACATGGATGCAAAAAAAAACAAGGGGCAATGCTAATGGACAAGAAACACTTGATCGTGTTGATGATTGCGCTCGATTCGAAGAGTGAATGAGACAAAGACTCCGCGAAGGTCAAAATCGCCATTTTGCAATGCATTCTTGTACACACTAGAAAACACAAAGAATACCTCTAAAAGGCACATCAGTGGGAAGAGGCACCAACCTTTATTGAACACAATGTGTTTTTATGATTTTGGTTCATGTACTAGAACTTGTAGGTTTCCATATTTTTGTTTGGTGGCTCTTGCTCTTTTACTTTTTCATGTTTGTTTTTGTGAGTATAAGGCTATATATATACAATCCCTAAGATTGGAAGATTGAAAGTTCAAGGAGGAAGGTTAAGAGGAGAGCAAGTGAATGAATGGATGTCAGCAAACACTCCCTTCTTCCTTGGGTAGATCATACCTTTTAGAATGATGTCATCGCCTTTTGAAACCAATTGTTCCAAGTTGTTATGGTTGAAGATTTTGACCAATAGTTTTCATCCACCCTAGGCATTTCATCTAGTTGCAAGGGTGGTAAGGTACTCTCCCATGATTTTATTTGCAACGTTGTTGTAGGCGGTGAACTTACAACGAGAGGTGCAAATTCTTTCTCGTTTGGATGGATATATACAATGTTAGGTGGAGGTTGTGTCGAAGCTTCTATTTTTATATATGAATTACATGAAGAGCAAGAAGCTTCATTTGTTTTTTCTATGGTTGAGCTGAGCGAAACAAGCCTTTCTCGCTTGGGTACCCATACTAGCTCCGGAAGAGATGTGTAGTCTTGTGTGACCTTTCCCTTCCCACGATCTTCAATTGGCTTTATCGTTACAGGATTTGACTTACATGGGTCAGGTGACACGTAAGAACACAATTTACGTTTTGGCACCCAGATTTGATCATTTCCTTTATAGTAGCCTTGAGCTTCTAATAGTCGTTTGGGAATCCAACGCAACGTTTTCTTACCTTTTCGGGAGCGAGTGGGGCGTATCTTACAAGGCTTTTGTTTTTTAGTATCAACAATGATCGCTAAAGAAGCCTTAGGGACCCATTTGTATGTTTTCCTTGTTATATGGTGATGGGGTTTGTGTGTCTCAAGCTTTGATTCAACTACGGAAGTTGAAGCTCTAGAGAGTTGGCTTATAGGGACATATGGTTCAACCTCTTGGACATGCAATGTTTTGGGTTTTATTTCCTCAAGAGGTAATATCTTAGGGACTATGTCTCGAGTGGAAGGGCTAAGAGTTGGTTTCTGTGTTGTGATACTCCCGGTCCCCCAATCAATAGTGCATTTGGTCGCTATCATCCACGCACGTCCTAAGTTTATATTACCTTCTATAGTTTCAGCAGGCATGACCAAAAAGCTTTGAATCAATGTTCCATTGTCATAAATAATAGGAGTGTGTAGGATTCCAAAAACAGTGGTCTTCTTCTTATTGACACCCTTAACTTGGATAGCACTCTCAGATAGAGACGGCTTTTCTAATTGACACCAAACTCCATAGGATAACAGATTATGTTGAGCTCCTATATCCAATAATGCATTATATAGTACTTTCTCATAGAGACTATTTAATTCAATTGGATATCGTAGAGGTGTGTTAGAGTCCAACCAATCATCCTCTGTTTCAACATGAAATGCAGGTGTAATGCCAAGGTTAGCCTCTTGTTGGCGCCTAATACGTTGTTGTCGCTTCTTAGCTTCAGTTTGAGCTTGTATTTTTTTTAATTCTGCTCGTGTCTTGGCTGCCTTTTTTTTATGGATGGCACGTAGCTCCTCTTGGCTTAAAGGATCATAGTATCTTTTAAATTTACTCCCATTGAGGAATCCAATGGTTTCAACTCCATCAAGAGTTTCCACACGAATGGTACTTTGTGGGGTGATTTCACATACTCTATATGGTCCTTTTTCAGCATATTTCAACTTTTTTTTCTCGTTACGCACTCCATAGATAAGAATTTTATCCCCAACCTTGATATCTTTGTCCTTTAGATGGAAATCAAACCATTTCTTTCTTCTATCTTTCTCCACAAGTGCATTTTGCACAGCCAATTGCCTTTCTTCGTCTAACTTCTCAAGGATGTATAAGCGCTCAACTAAAGGGTTACCATCCCAACCTTCTTGAGAAGCTACCCGCAAACTAAGAATAACAAATTCCCATGGCATAACTGCTTCCTGGTTATATACCATTTTGAATGGTTTACAATTAATAGCCACTTTGTAAGAAGTACGATAAGCTCATAGAGCTGATGTCAGCTTCAAATCCCAATCTGTACGATGAGCTTTCACTGTTTTGGTCAAGATAGAAATTAAGGTCGTGTTAGTGCTCTCAGCTTGACCATTTGCTTGTGGATAATAAGGCGTGGACTTATGGTGAGCTATCAAAAAGTTTGTTGTGACTTCTTTTATCACTCCATTTATAAAATGAGTACCATTGTCACTCACAATTTCAAAGGGACAATCAAATCTTGTAATAATGTTCTCAAAGAGAAACTTGGCAGTTGACCTTGCATCAGCCTTGCGTGTAGCCCTGGCTTCCGTCCACTTTGTCACATAGTCCGTGGCAACAATAATATATCAAGATTGAGTGTTACGAGCTGCCGAACTAATTGGGCTTACAAAGTCTAAACCCCATTTTTCAAATGGTTGAGTCATTTTAATAGGATGTAAGGGCATCTTATCCTTCCGTTGTGTGATCTTGTAGCGTTGGCATTCATCACAACCTTTTGCAAAAAGTGATGCATCTTTGAATTCCTTGAGAAGTTCCTTAAGTATATACTTCTCAGTCTCTGTCAGATCTTGGGCAATGAAGACAGGTTTGGACTCCTCACCTGGGTCTGCTAACTCTATTTCCTTAACTATCGCTGGACCATCATAGACTCCATTGCTTCCATCGATAGGTGTTCTCTGGGCCTTTGTATACACAACCTTACGTTCCTCTGTTGTGTAGGATTTGAAATGACAACCTTACGCTACGGCTCAACTTTGGCTTCTCTGTAGCCTCTAGTTGTGCGATGTCAATGGGTTGTGGACTACACCACATGACGCTTTGAAGGTATTCACCCCAGTTATCTACCAACTTTTGTTGAGCATCACATGCTCATACATAATTAAGTCATTCAGCAATAGATTTCTTTTCATTTATTCTAGCACGCACATTTGCTCGATATCGTCGCCTCTTATATCTCTTACTCTTCTTGTCTAATTTTTTATTTTGGCCGATAACCAGTGAAGAGTCACTAGATGAACCGCTACTTGTGTCTTCTTCTCCCCCGAATAGATTGTCATTTAGGGTACCACTGGGTTCTGAATGGTTTGTCCCCACATTTGCACCAAGATTTAACTCAGATTCTTCGTTTTCAGAGTCAACTCCAATTGATGATTCTGACTCCAATCGTGTAGGTTATAGTCTTTTGAGACGCTACTGGTCCCAATGTCAGTCGAGCCTTCGTCTGGTAGGTCATCAGAACCTATATGCATTGCTCCTATCATATTTAAAGGTACGAGTGGTGGCATTTCATCCCCCTCAGGTGTTACCCAAGTTTTTCGTTATTTTGGTTCCTTTTTTTTAAATCCAAGCAATGAAATGTGGCGTGCGATAGCTCAAAACAAGCGTTTTGGCTAAAGGGACGTGCCGTGCTTTACAGCTCCCTATTCGGCTACGTGAAGCTCTCGAAATCCTAAAAATAGTTTTTAAATATAAAAAGGTGTATAAACTATATTTTAAAACTGAGGACTGAGGTCTGGGTCTGAGCTTGGGCTTGGGGAATGATCCCTAGTCCGATCCTTCTTTTTAAATTTTTTTTTGTTGAAAAAGTCGTCGTGGCCACGTCGCGCGCGCGTCTACACACACTTAATCTACACCTAACTTATCTACTTACAACTAATAGAGATACTGCCACACACTCTCTAACACTGTTTACACAGTACTACAGTAGCTAACAGATCTACAGAACTAACATTGCACCTTACAGAACTACATTCGATAGCTAATACCTTAATTCTAACAGTACATTGCAAAAAAATTGTAACTCCTTTAACAGAGAACAAAAAAGACAGTACAGTGTAACAAAAATCTTCTCCACACAACCACACACCTTCCTTCTTCACAAATCCTTCTCCACATAACCACACGCCTTCCTTCTCTATCCTTCCTATATTACAAATTGCATCACAAGGAAGCGTAAAGTGCTATTCGAGCTTAGTGTAGGGCATTTCCCCGGCAACGGCGCCAAAAATGTGCGTGTCTGTCGCACTGTCAATGCAAGGAACTTGCCGATACATTGTGTGCGAGCCACAAATGGCTGCAAGCACACAACTAAACGAATCTAGCAAGCTCAAGAGAGCAAAGGGTGTGTCACTCACCGCTCTACGCTCGCCTTCGTGATGGATTCCTCGTCGCGAAGAAGAAGGAGCCGTCGATGCTACCGCAATGCTCGATCGCACACTCTCTCTCTTTCTCTCTCAAGCATACACACACACACACACACACACATACGTGAGCACACGAAAGAGAAGAAGACAAGAGATAGAGCCAGAGCACTTCTTAGCATGCACCTCAAAAGAATAAGGTTTTTAGGTCAAAATGGACCTTTTATACAAGTTTTTTCCATTCACACATGGGCGCCCACAGTGGCCGATCATTGTAAAAGTAATGTAAAAACAAGATACGTGGTGCGTCTCTCATCGGCGATCACCTACACACCTATTGGACCGACAAGTTCAGTCCATGACTCAACCAATTAATTAAAAGATGTCCGTCAAAGGTGATAGGGTGTTCGTGAGGGTTAACATCTTCCCAGTTAGATTGCTTCTTACTTACATAAGAACGCAACATGTCCTCTAAAATTTGGTTAACCCTTTCAGTTTGACCATCAAACTGCGGATGATCTGTTGTACTCATACTCAAAGTAGTATCCAGTTTTTTGAAGACTTCCGTCCAAAAATGACTGTTGAATTTCCTATCTCTATCTGACACTATATCTGCGGGTAGGCCATATAGCTTGTAGAGATGCTCAACAAAGAGTTTTGCCAACTCTGGGGTTTTAACTGTTTTCTTCGTGGCAATAAACTTTGTCATTTTGGTTAACCTATCCACTACCACCCACACTGAGTCATTCCCTCGACTCGTCCTGGGTAATTCGGTAATGAAATCCATGGAAATGCTTTCCCATTTCCCCTGAGGAATCTCTAAAGGATGGAGTAAACCCCCAACCTTGAGACGCTCGTGTTTATTGACCTGACACTTATTGCATTTCAACACAAAAGCTTGGACGTCCTTAAGCAAACTAGCCCAATAAAATTGTCTTTTTACTAGTGCATAGGTCTTTTGAATCCCGGGATGACCAGCACTCGGACTATCGTGACTTTCTTTAAGAATGTGGGCCCGAAACTCACCAATAGTTGGTACACACACTCTACCCTTGTAGAGTAAGTACTCGTTGTCAATTGAGTAGTTCGCAAACTTAATGACTCATTTGGATCCACAATAGTCAAAACAGGTGCAGTTGCAAAGCATAGCCACCTTGAGCTTCTCAAAGCTCCTTTGTTGGGCTTCCCCCCAACTGATGGCTTTTGTTTTCGACCACAGTGGGTTTGTCAACGGGACTGCGATCTTCGCGTAGTCCTTCACATACTGTCGGTAGAACCCCGACATACCCAGAAAAATGTGCAGTTCTTCGAGATTTTTCGGGGGTGGCCACCTGAGAATAGATTCCACTTTCTCAGGTTCCATTCGCATTCCCTCTACGGATATAATGTGACCCAGATAATGAATCTCGATCGCAAAGAAATCGCATTTGCTTTCCTTCGGAAATAGCTAATGCTCTCTCCAAAGTTCAAACACAAGACGCAAATGTTCTATGTGCTCCTTTTGATATTTACTGTAAACCAGTATGTCATCCAGGAAAACTACTACGAATTTTCCCAAGTATGGACGCAAAACACTGTCCATCAGCGTCATGAAAGTTGTTGGAGTGTTGGTTAGCCCAAACGGCATAACCAAAACTCAAAGTGTCCAAAACGGGTCTGGAATGCTGTCTTCGCAACATCCTCTAATCTAATCCTGACTTGATGATACCCCGATCTCAAGTCGATTTTTGAGAAGTACTTTGACCCAAAGAGTTGATCAAACAACTCATCCATACGTGGCATCGGGTATTTATTCTTAATCGTAATCTGATTAAGAGCCCTATAATCTACGCACATCCTCATAGATCCGTTTTTCTTCTTTACCACAAGAATAGGCGATGCCCATGGACTAGAACTAAGCCTAATGAAGCCTTTGTTCAAGTACTCCGTCAATTGTTTCTCCACCTCTAGTGCTTCGGAGTGGCTCAACCTATAAGCAGGTTTGCTTACAGGTTTTGACCCTGGCACAACATCGATGCCATGGTCTACATCCCGAGATGGCGGCAAGCCATCCGGTAAGTCCCCAGGAAATGCATCCTGGAATTCTTCTAGTAAATTCTGCAAAGCAGCTACGTACTTTTTCCTAAGGGTCACAGTTGCCTTGGATTTTTTCGTTTTAGAATCACATGCAGGCCAAACAGGGTTTTCAAACAGCGGGTCTCGTCCAAGGCCATGTTCACCTGTGTGTTTGTCTACGCAAACATTATCTACGGTTTCAACTACGGAAACATTTTTACCTTCATCTAAAACAAGAGAATTTAAAAGAGGGAAACAAGCATATACCTCTGCTATGTGGCCTCTGCGGGCTGCTCTCTGTAGCTCCATGGAAGAGATGAGAGGGGTAGAGGGGACACTACGGTCACCCTGTAGGGTAATGACCCTACTTGCGTGCTCAAACTGCAGTGTGTTGTGCAAATAGCTCCTCACTAGGCTAGGGCCCAGGATGTACAGCCACTCTCTATCTAGGTATACGTCTGCTCTCGCCAAATGCATGACTTGAAAGTCAAGCAATGCCGTGTAGTTTTGCATGGCTAGAGGAATGCCCAAGACCACGGTATTCCATACCGTTTTGTCATACCCATTGGCCAAGCCAACGGTATACTCGTGATCGCTCACGGTCTCGGAAGCATTACAGCTAATTTTAAACTAAAATGCCTCAGACGCGCGCGCGCCTGCACGGCGGCACGCCAACAGCAACGCCCGTCTTGCAGGGCTACGGGGGGGGCGCCCGCCCCGCTGCGCCACGCTAGCAATAGGCGGGCGCTGCCTAAGCAGCACCCTGTTAACCCTCACGGACACCCTATCACCTTCGACGGACGTCTTTTATTTAATTAGTTGAGTCATGGACCGGGCTTGTCAGTCCAATAAGTGTGTAGGTGATCGCCGATAAGAGGCGCACCACGTATCTTGTTTTTACATCAGTTTTACAATGACTGGCCACTGTGGGCGCCCATGTGTGAATGGGTCAGACTTGTATACAAGGTCCATTTTGACCTAAAAACCTCATTCTTTTGAGGTGCATGCGAAGAAGTGCTTTTGCTCTATCTCTTATCTTCTTCTCTTTCGTGTGCTCATGTGTGTTTGTGTGTGTGTGTGTGTATGCTTGAGAGAGAGGGAGAGAGAGTGTGTATGCGATTGAGCATTGCGGCGGCATTGGCGGCGTTGAGGTGGTTGAGCGCGGCATTGGCGGCAGCTTCTTCTTCTTCACGGCGAGGAATCCATCACGAAGGCGAGTGTAGAGCGGTGAGTGACACACCCTTTGCTCTGTTGAGCTTGCTAGATTCGTTTAGTTGTGTGCTTGGAGCCATTTGTGACTCGCACACAGTGTATTGGCAAGTTCCTTGCATTGACAGTGCGACAGACGCGCACATTTTTGGCGCCGTTGTTGGGGAAATGCCCTACACTAAGCTCGGTTAAGCACTTTACGCTTCCTTGTGATGCAATTTCAATTGTAGGAAAGGTAGGGAAGAGAGGTGTGTGGTTGTGTGGAGAAGATTTTTGTTACACTGTACTGTCTTTTTTGTTTTCTGTTAAAGAAGGAGTTACAATTTTTTTGCAATGTACTGTTAGAATTAAGGTATTAGCTATGGAATGTTAGTTCTGTAAGGTTCAATGTTAGTTCTGTAAGGTTAGTTTTGTAAATCTGTTAGCTACTGTAGTACTGTGTAAACAGTGTTAGAGTCTGTGTGGCAGTATCTCTATTAGGTGTAAGTAGATAAGTTAGGTGTAGGTTAAGTGTGTGTGTGCGCGCGCGCGGCGCAGCCGCGACGACTTTCAGGGAAAAAAAAAACTGTAAAAAAAAAAAAATTTAAAAATTTTATTTTAAAAAGAAGGATCGGGCTGGGGATCATTCCCCAAGCCCAAGCCCAAACCCAGACTTCAGTCCTCAGTTTTAAAATATAGTTTATACACCTTTTTATATTTAAAAACTATTTTTAGGATTTCGAGGGCTTCACGTAGCCGAATAGAGAGCTGTAAAGCACGGCACGTTCCTTTAGCCAAAACGCTCGTCTTGAGCTATTACACGCCATATTTTGTGGCTTGGTTACAAAAAATAACCAAGAATAACGAAAAACTTGGGCTATAAACACCTAAAAAAAACTATGTGAGCGGCCTTCACGGGCACTCACCAACGCGTTTAGAGTGTGGAGGTCACATGCACCTACGCTCTGGTCGTGTGCTAGAGGACGATTACATAGAGAGTGTTTTCGTTTACGCGGACACTCATTATTCCTCCACTTTAGGTTCTAGGCCTCAGCGGGAACCCTAAACCATACCATTTAGCAATAACATGTCGTATCTGGCACCGGCTATGCCTAGGGCCACACCTATGAACTCTGGACCACCACGTGGTACACCACCGTACGAAGCATGGGATCCAAGGGCCGCGCGTATGCCAAGGCCAAGGCCAACTCCCATCCCACATGTAGTTCCAGGAGCGCTTGCACCTACGTCCACTATAACTGCTCACTTAGGTGACTTGGCAACATTTGCTCAAGCTATTGGTCGATCCATTGTTGAAAATATGTGTAACACGCCTGATAGAGAGCCTAGAAGTAAAGCAGTACAAATAGCCAAGATCACACAAAAATTTAGTGGACACGGCGATGTGAGAAATCATATCGAAGTATTTGAACAAATATGCGATTCCCTAGGAGAACACAATGATCTACATAAGAGTAATGCTTTAAGCCTAACCTTAAGTGGCAAGGCTAGGGATTGGTATAGAACCCTAAGAGTAGAAGAGAAAACGATTTACACTACTCTTAAGAGACTGATCTTGAAAGAGTACATACGAGAGGGAGTACTTTGGGGTGTAGCATCTCAGCTCCAGAAAGCCCAACGAGAGGAAGGAGAGTCGGTGAGAGACTTTATTAGTCGCCTGAAGCATTTGAATTCTCGTTGTAATCCAAATGAGCGCTTCAATAATAACCAATTGCTTGATAGATTTATTAGGGGACTACGACATGAGGATATCTATAATGGCTTAGTCATTAGAGGAATCACCACTTGGGAAGTAGTCACCACCAATGCGATCCAATTGGAGGACAATTTAATGATTCAAGGAGAAAGAGTGTCTGTTGAGCCTAAATCTACTAGCTCGCAAGCATCGGGGCATGAGCCCATGACCATAAAGCCTATTGCTAAAGAGCCAAAGATATCCGATATGATTTTAGCATATCTCACCAAGGCCATTCAAGAGAGTTTGAGAGACAATCGTGCTCCACAAAACAATCATATGTATCCAAGAAGGGAGCAACAATGGTGCTCAATTTGCTGGGGCCCACATAGTACCAGTGAGTGCCCTACCTTCAGAGTAAAGTTTAACGGGACTTGTAACGCATGCGGTAGGTATGGTCACCAAGCTAAGGATTGCCTAATTCTTAGACGTGCGATGGCCACCAATAAACCAACCTTAGCATGGACGGACACACCTCGAGTGCCTGCATTGATGCCGGACCCACCTCTTGAACAAACATCACAACATATGGTCCCTAGGGCCCAAAATGGTGTTCAAACAACACCTTTACCACCTCCAGTGCTAGGACCTCAACCACCACATCCGAAAATCACTTCTGTGAATCAAGTGGGTTGTGAGTCATCTATTGCTTGTTGGGAAGGCGGTGAGGAAGATATAGACTCTAATATTGCATATGGGATTGATGCACTTGAAGAAAGTCCACAATATTATATGGAGGACTATTGGGGACAAGTCAAACCTGTCTATCAAGTAGCTTCTCTTGCTGGAAGAGGCCAAAATATCAATTACACTGTCAAAAGACCACCTCTTCAATGCTATGAGTGTGGAGGTCCACATCGTGTAGCCGAGTGTCCTATTAGATTACAAAAGAATGCTACACTGATGCAAACCAATCAAGCAAGCACATCTACAATGCCGATACTCATGTGTAATCGATGTGGCATAGATCATTTGATTGCCCAATGTCCTAATAATCCAAATGCGCCAAAGATAACGCCATTGAATTTAATTGAGGTTACTGAGGAGCCAACACAAAGTACACTTGTGGTACCAGTAAATGTACTCACACGATCGATGCTCCAAAGCCAAAATTATATTCTTGAAGAAAGAGACACAGCATCAATTGCCCAATCTCAGAAGAAGAAGAAAACACGAAGAAAGAGATCACAAAAAGCAGCGAAGTCAGATCCCAGTTCAAAGACCAACATAGGGTCTAGTGAAGACCCCGTATATTTGAACGACGCTGAAGAGGATTCTGATTCAAGTGAGACCGTGGAGACTAAAACGACCACTAAGAAAGAAACAAATAAGAAAAATTGTCATGAGCCACAATGGCCGGGACCCAAGAAGAAGATAGGAACTTACCCAAACCCTACAGAAGAGATCGAGCAAGTCCAACAACTAAGGAGTTTGGTAGAAGAGACTCAAAGGGCTCTAGAGCCAGCACCTAGGTAGATCCAGATTACCAACACAGTGTTCCCTACGAGAAATCAACCTCATAAAGACCATAGACCACTAGCCATACCTAGTGTCATCCAAGAAGAAAGTGACTTTAAGTCATGGGAAAGTGGGCGTACTTCTTTCTTGTTAGAGAGAATGTTTACAAAGGGATTACCTGACCCTATCGAAGAAATGGAGATTCCATCTTCCCCACGTCAAGGGACTGAAGCCCAAAAAGTGCCGTTAAATATTGCCAAATTGATGGATTTCATGGCTTCAGAAGTTAAGACCACCATCATGTCTAAACTATATGGAGACCTCGAGCTATTCTTAGCTCTTCAGGCTTTTCTCAATGGAGAACTGAAAGTCGGGCTACCACAATTTTCACAGATGGATGAAGCGAGGGAAGTGCCAATAGAGGAGGAACACTTAGATCCACAACCCAACCTAGATGAGAACTCTGTGATTGAAATACCTGTTAACAAGTTGGGGCAATACTTTGAAGGCGATGAATCCAATGCAACCATACCAATCACTACCAAGGGATTAACTGTGAAGGGAATCCTTGATGGTGGCGCTGGGGTTAGCATTGTGACTAAAAATTGCTGGGAAACTATGGGAAGACCTCACCTTGGGACTACAAACATAGTGGTAAAGATGGCCAATGGGACTATTGTTAAACCTATTGGGATGCTAGAAAATCTCAAGATCAAGGTCTTTGGACACAAAATAAGGCATACCTTCATTGTTATGGATTTTTCCAAGCACACTATGTCATCTGAAATGATCTTAGGACGTCCTTTCATGAGAGAAGCAAAAATGGTACATGACTGGTCTAAAAACCATGTCTACCTGCAGTTTCAAGACTCTGTCATTCGAGTGGATCTTGCAACTGGTCGGGCACATCTTCTAGGAAAAAAATTTATAATTGATCATAGATCTGACACCACAATTCACTCAGCCCCATTGCAGTATTGTTACATGTGTAAAATGGACACTGATGTTGGGGAAGATTCTCCTTATATGCATGTTCTACTTGGGATGACTGAGTCTGACAATGCGGATTGGGTCCACCTAGCATCAACCATAGATACTTGGGGAAATAGGGGGACGACCTGGGTAACACCTGAGGGGGATGAAATTCCACCACTTGTACCTTTAAACATGATAGGAGCAATGCATATAGCTTCTGATGACCTACCAGATGAATGGTTGGACGCTGACACACCTCTACGATATCCAATTGAACTAAATAGCCTCTACGAAAAAGTACTATATAATGCATTATTGGATACAGGAGCTCAACATAATTTGTTATCCTATGGAGTTTGGTGTCAGCTAGGAAAACCACCCCTATCCATAAGCACCATCCAAGTTAAGGGTGTCAATAAGAAGAAGACCACTGTTTTTGGAATCCTACACACTCATGTTATTTATGACAATGAAACAGTGATTCAAAGCTTTTTGGTCATGCCTGTTGGCACTATGGACGGTAATATAAACCTAGGGCGCAAATGGATGTCTGCAGTCAAATGTTATATCGATTGGGGGACTGGGACTATCACGACACAGAAACCAACTCTTAGCCCTTCCACTCAAGGCATAGTCCCTGAGATATTACCTCTTGAAGAAATAAAACCCAAAACATTGCATGTCCAAGAGGTTGAACCATATGTCCCTATAAGCCAACTCTTTAGAGCTTCAACTTCTGTAGTTGAAACAAACCTTGAGACACACAAGACCAAGAAAACATACAAATGGGTCCCTAAAGCTTCTTTAGCGACTATTGTTGATACTAAAAAACAGAAGTTTTGTAAGAGACACCCCACTCGCTCCCGGAAAGGTAAGAAAACATTGCGTTGGATTCCCAAACAACTATTAGAAACCCAAGGCTACTATGAAGGAAATGATCAAATCTGGGTGCTAAAGCGTAAATTGTGTTCTTACCTATCACCTGACCCATGTGAGTCAAATCCTATAACGATAAAGCCGATTGAAGATCGTGGGAAGGAAAAGGTCACACAAGACTACACATCTCATTCGGAGCTAGTATGGGTACCCAAGCGAGAAAGGCTTGTTCCGCTCAGTTCAAACATAGAAAAAACAAATGAAGCTTCTTGCTCTTCATGTAGTTCATATATGGAAATAGAAGCTTCAACACAACCTCCACCTAACATTGTACATATCCAGCCAAACGAAAAAGAATTTGCACCTCTCGTTGTAAGTTCACCATCTACAACAACGTGGCAAATAAAATCATGGGAGAGTACCTTACCACCCTTACAACTAGATGAAATGCCTAGGGTGGATGAAAACTGTTGGTCAAAATCTTCACCCATAACAACTTGGAACAATTGGTTTCAAAAGACAATGACATCGTTCCAAAAGGTATGATCTACCCAAGGAAGGGGGGAGTGTTTGCTGACATCCATTCATTCACTTGCTCTCCTTTTAGCCTTCCTCCCTGACCTTTCAATCTTCCAATCTTAGGGACTGTATATATATAGCCTTATACTCACAAAAACAAAAATAAAAAAGTAAAAGAGCAAGAGCCACCAAACAAAAATCTGGAAACCTACAAGTTCTAGCACATGAACCAAAATCTTAAAAACACATTGTGTTCAATAAAGGTTGGTGCCTCTTCCCACTACATGAATTCTTCTTGGAGTATGTATCACCACATAGTCAAACTAATACATACTTTCTCCAATCTAATACATGAAGTCTTCTTGGAGTATGTATCACCACATAGTCAAACTCCTACAAAAGCAGTATCCACCTAGCCAACCTCCCTGAAAGGTGGGGTTTATTCACTAAGTAGATCAATGCCTGATGATCCACATGAAAAATTACCCTATTTGCCAATAGGTAATGTCTAAAATTTTGTAGTACATAGATCATCCCCTAGCACACCCTTTCAATAACCGTGTCAATTTTTTTTCCAAGTGTCAGTACCCTGCTTGCATAGTAAATAGGTTTGAACCAACCTCTGCTGGTTTCTTGCATTAATGCTGCACCCACTGCTACATGAGATGCATTGACAAAAATGTGAATAGCAGCTTTCAATCAAGAACAATCAAAACTGGTGCTATAGTCAACATCTTCTTCAGAATCCTGAATGCTCTGCCTTGCTCTTCTCCCCATTCAAATATTGCATCTTTCTTTGTAAGCTTTGTTAATGGTCTACAGATATGAGCTAAATATGTGAAAAAATCGGTTATGCCACTTCACTTGACCCAAAAATCTCCCCAATTGTTTGATTGTTCTTGGTTATGGTGCCTTATTGATAGCCTCCACCTTACTGGGATCAATAGACACTTCTTCCTCTAAAATCACATATCCTAAAAGAACTCCTCTCTTTACTGCAAATGCACACTTGGCTGGGTTTAATGACAGTTTGAACTCCCTACATTTTTGGAAAAACAACCTCAAGTGCTCAAGATGCTCCTGCTTCTTTCCAAAAACACTAAAATCATCCAAGAAAATCCTCATAAATGTTGTAAGGAATTCAGCAAACACACGCTGTACTGCTTTTTGAAATGTTGGTGGAGCATTTTTCAAGCCAAATGTCATCACATTGCTAGCATAAACTCCCCATTCAATCACAGAGGTTGTTTTCTCCCTGTCTTCAAGTGCCATTGAAATTTGGTTGTAACCACTAAAAGCATCCAAAAACTATAAATCTCATATCCATCTACTACTGCATTCAGAAGTGTATCACAAAAAGGTAAAGGAAATGGATCAGTCACTATAGCAGCATTCAGTTTTCAGTAGTCCACACATACCCTGATCTTTCCATTCTTTTTTGGAACTACAACAATGGGTAACAACCAAGTAACCTCATCCAAAGGATAAATGAAACCTTCAACCAACAGTTTATCAATCTCTTCTTTAACCTCTTTGGCATAATTAGGATTCATTCTGTACTTTTGTTGTATAGCTGAAACTGCGTCTGCTTTCAAATTAATTTTATGTTGACAAAAGCTAGCATCTATTCTTTTCATATCTGTGTATTTCTATGCAAAAACATCTTTGAATTCTAACAACAATTTCTTCAATTTCAATTTAAATTCCTCATCCATATCTGCTGATACCTTCACTATCTATGGTTCCTTCTGAGTGTTTAGGTTTAGTTCTTGCGATTCATTTTGAGTCACCCTAACAGTTCTTTCCATCTAATGTTCAAAGGCTCTCTTCGCTTGCTTCACTGCCTCAATGGCTTCCTCCTCTTCTTTGTTTGGCATCTACAAATTCTTCAATACCTCATTACCCATTTTGCTAGTTGATTGCTTACCCTGAGCAATCACTGCTTTTTGAGTTAGAGACTATATCCCATCATCTTCAGGCTGCACAACATACTTTGTTGCTACCTTTTGCACATCAACTTCAAAGATAGGGACAACTGATGAATTGGTTCTTAGAAATTCTTCCTCTATATCCTCGCCAATTTCTGCTATCATATTCAGTCCTTCTACATGCAGTGCCTTGAAACCAAGCGGTATTACCTTTTTTACATCCATTTGCATTATGACTTTCTTCTTTCCTCTTTTGATCACTATGGAGTCTGCTTCCCATAACTGCTTTACTCTTGGTGCTCTTAACCAGGGTCTTCCCAACATTATTGGATAAGAACGAGCAGATTCTTCCAACCTGAGAACTACAAAGTTGGCTACAAACTGAAGTCCCCCAACTGAGATCTGCAAATTCCTCAAAATTCCCAAAGCTTGAACCCGTGATGATCTGCCATCTTCACTTGAAAAGGTGATGGATCCCACTTCAAGAGATTCAGGCGTTTGCAGGATGACTCTGGGAGGATATTAACTCATGACCCCCATCCAAGACCACACCTAGAAAAAACACCCTTTCAATAGAAGCCCCAACTACGGGTACCTTCTAATCAACATCCATGCGTTGTACTTCACATACTTCCTCACAAATAGTTTCCTCAGTGTCCATTCATGTTCCCTGATTCTTTCTATTGACTTCTTTAGTAAGTCTTTTCAACAATTGTTGTGAAAATGCAGGTACTAACCTCAACATTTGCTTTATAGTAATGGCTATTGGAGATGACAACAAAGCTTCATAAAATTCATCCCACCACCAACCTACTCTTGCAATACAATCGGATTGCTCTCTGTTGTTCTTCTCCCCTAGTCATCCAAGGATCTTATAACAAAATTCCATTCCTCAGGTTGTACACACCCTCTTTGAGACTCTTGAACTTCTTTAAGTACGCATGTTCTTACTGCTATTTGATCTTTCCAGTTCAGACTGTTCAAATTTTCTTCTTCTTCCAGAGTGGACTTTCCACCCTTGGATTTTGCCCTTGTGACCACTATGGCATCACTACATCCACTAGTCTCTGGAATATCTTCAATTAGAATACATGCCGTACAGTCGCAATTATGATGCTTAGGTTTTTCTTGAGCAAGGTGGCACTCCTGCACCTGCTGATCAGTTTTCTGTTCCTCCTTGAGAAACTCTACCTTCTCCTCAATCCATTCTTCCTTAGTCCATGCTTCTTTAGTCCATTCTTCCAATATCACTAAATTAGCGTGACCTGGAGGTCTTTGTTGTTGTTGTGGTGGAAGTGGTTGATTTTGTTTTGGAGGTCGATTATTATTGTTTATTGTTATTGTTGTACCTTATAATAGGGATTCCCCTATCATTCTTGTGTCTACACCACAGTTCACAATCAGGTCCTTGTCAGTGCCCCATGACCCCACAACAATTGCATGGTGACTGTTGCATATTATTCTGATTTCTATTCTGATATCTCTAATTATTTGAATTTTGGAACCTTCTTTGAGGTGCAGGTCCTTGATATCTTCTATTAGGACCTTGAGGGACTACCATGCTTGCAGTTGCCTCCCTCATCTTTTGAGTAATATACTCAGGGCTTCTTCCTCGGAAGTTTGGGTTATAATAACAATTTTCATAGTCATGTCCAAACCTTTGACATACCTAATAGTATGGCTTCTCTGACATTCCAAACTAGCTCATCTCCATAATCTGTAATTTATCCTGAATAATTTTGTTGACTGCATCTACAGTCACCACATCCTTTCCCTGCTTTTTATCCTTCTTTGGAGTACCCTTATCCTTCTTCTGCTTCTTCTTTTCTTATCCTTCTTTTTTTTCTTCTTCTTTTCTGACCAATCTTCATCCTCATCAGTATCAGCTTTGACATCAGTATCCTGATCTAAATCCTCATCTTCGGACTCTGAATCCTCTGATTCAGAGTCGAAGTCAGAGTCCTTGCTCTTCTTTTTCTTCTTCCTTTCCTTTAACACTACCTTACCTCCATATCATCTTTCAGCTTTGGCTACTGCATCAACCAAATCAGTAATTTCTTGTGCATTGGCTAATGGGGGTCTCTCTGCTACTGAACTGCAAAATTCCTTTCTAAGGCCTTTACAAAAGTAATCTCTACCCGTACGGCTTAAAGCTAAGACCTTAGTTACAATCAAAAAAGTAAGTACCCTCACACATCAAGCACTAACAACAATATCATCATGATTTTTCTCACCAAATTCAGTACTTTGGGCAATGCCACCTTCCTTTAAAGTGAATGTAAAGGTGATTGCATTTGGAGAAAGACATTTGATTAACATCTCTCAAAAATAGTCCAAAGCTCCTTTGCTACAACCTTGTTGTACGAATCCTACGATCAATGTCAGGAGATGACATTTTGAAAAAGAAGTTGATCAACAATTTTGAGTACTTTCAAAAGGACACTGCATAATACACGTCGCCAAAGCACCACCAAGTAGCACAAGTATTTTCTAAAGCCCCATACTAGAAATTGAGAACGTCAGAGAGAAATACGATGGCCACAAAGAGCTATGAGAGAGAACCTATTTTGTGACATGTTGTTGGCATCTGAAACCGAGGGCGGCCGGCTAGGCTGGGGTATGGACCGATGGGGCTGAGGGTGATAAGGCCGGCCAATCGAAAGAGAGGGGGGGGTGTGTCATGCCCGTAGGGGTGTTGGGACGATTGACCAGGCGGTGCCGAGCCTTCCATCAGTGTCGCCAAGGCTCCCACAGAGAAAAAATAAGTTTTTTTCTCTTCTTTTTCTTTGATTTTCAAAAGTCGGCTATCAACATCTAATTTCAATTGCTACAAAAAAAAATGAAAGCAATGAAATGTATGATTGGTCATTTCATGCACTAATAATCTATCATAATACATAATGCACTCTCTGTATAAACCAATGCATGAACGCACACAAATAAATATTCAATATAATCACTCAATTGAGGACTACTTGTACCCAGTGAAGGTTTGTAACCCCCCATGCAACCAATTTGATATATAAAAGCTATTTTAACCCAATTAAGGATTATAGCTCTTATATTGTGGAGTGACAATTGTAAATCAACTCAACCTATGATGGTGAAAAATGCAAGACTTCAAGGATCTTTATATGCCTAGTACACTAGTATAGGACATCCGATCCTTGACTTATCAACTCGTCATTTACATATGCTCATCTTCCAAAACCAATTACAGCCCTCAATTGGACCAATGGCTTCTTCGCAATGAGCATGAATCTCCAAGTTTTTAGTTGTTTTGGTTTCATACGTTTATGTCGATAAACGAATTAAATTTTTTTAGAATTGGTTACCAAATTAAGAATCACGTTCAGCCCAAAAAAAAGGACATGTGACTTTGTAACCTTAGGTCAATTCACAAGGAGATGACTATACCCGACACTCGGATACACTCCCCAAGGATTTGCCTAGCTAAAGGACCACGGTTCGCACA
Organism: Adiantum capillus-veneris; assembly: GCF_014529385.1. Lineage (NCBI taxonomy): Eukaryota > Viridiplantae > Streptophyta > Polypodiopsida > Polypodiales > Pteridaceae > Adiantum > Adiantum capillus-veneris. The sequence goes on from NC_140949.1 coordinate 128,337,121, forward strand.
CTGTTTACTATATATAATTACTCTCGCAAGGATTTTTTATTTTCCCGACGGGCCCGACAGGCTTTTGCAGATACTCGGTGGGCTTGTTGGGAAAATAAAAAAGCCCGACGGGCCCCGCAGGGAAAAATAAAGACCCCGGAGGGCTAACCGGCTCTATGGGTTTTTACAGTTCATAATCAAGTCATGTTAACAATTAACATGTTCATGTGTAAATATTAGAGTTATTGACGTAATCACACGACGGTGATTACGTTAATGAAATTTTGATAGCAACTCACAATGATCTATCTTCTATGATAGATGAGTATAGTACTGCCATTATTGTAAAGCTAACAATCACTTGATCAAGCAATGTCCTAAGTTGAAGGCTAAGAAGAAAGAGGTTGGTTCTACTACAAATGCTAGTTCCACTACAAATGCAGCTATTGTTGAGTCTTCTATGAAAGGAGAGAGTGATGTTGATGCTGATGAAAAATGGGGTTTTAGTGCAGAGTACACTTATAATCCTTATGTCCATGATGCATGCATGTAAGCTGCTACAGATTCACATGTGTGGTATTTTGATAATGGTTTTACAAAGTACATTACCTCACATCGTGATTTATTTACCTCTCTTGAGTCTGTCCCTCATGGGAATTTAGTCACTTGTACCAACAATTCCTCTTATCTGGTGTAGGAAGTTAGAAAGATTGTGCTTATTGCTACATACTAATAGTTCTTTCACACTTGTTGATTCATTGTATGTACCTAGGATCAAGAAGAATATTTGGTATGTATTCGCACTTGCTAGACTTAGCCTTGTATTCAAATTTGTGGGTGACGGATGTACAATAAATAATCTCAGTTTTGGTGATGAAATTGTTGTATCTGGCATTTTATGATGTTGGATATATAAGCTCACTTTCTACGACATTGTCAAGTGTGGGTAGAATTTTTCATTAGGAAAAATTTGGACTCTCAAAGGGGTCTTATAAGGACTTTGACTTTCTCTCTCTCGTCCAAAAGGGTGCACGATAAAAATTTTACAAATGAAATCAAAACTTGTCAGACCTTTTGGATTTAGAATGTACTCATTGAGATGTATCCATTGATATATAGCACAGCATCAGATTCCTTATATTCTAGAAGATTCTATTTTTTGATGTGACAACTCCCTCTTATAAATGGAATCTCTCCCCACATTTCAACTTCAATGAGGAGGCCATAACTTTTACAAATCAACTCCAAATTTGTCAGAGTTTGGGTATTTAGAGCCCACTTTCTAAGATCTTTCCAATGATATGTTGATTGATAGGGTTTTCACAAAGCGTTTATGTATGTCATCGGGTTGCCCACTTTGGACAAGAGAGGCAAAGTCAAACCTCCTTATAGGGCCCCTTTGAGAGTCCAAGTTTTCCCTAATGCAAATGCTGGATTCTAAGGCTATTTCAGATACAAAACTTTGCACACCTCAACAAAGTGGTGTTGCTGAGAGGAAAAATAGGTCTTATACAGAAATGGAAAGATGTATGGTCAAAAGTCAAGCTTCACCACATTTGTTTTGGCTTGAGGCTATTATGTGTGCCACTTATGTACTTAACATGTGTCGTACAAAAGATTTGCAGTCTATGACTCCATATGCAGCATGGCATGATAGAAAGCCTTCTATTGAGCACATGCATGTTTTTGGTTGTTTGGCATATGCTTTGGTGCCACAAACACAACACAAAAAATTGGATGATAAGGATGTCAAATGTATTTTTGTTGGTTAAAGTGCTGAAAGAAAAGGTTACATGTTGTATCATCCACAAACAAAGTGTATCTTGGTTTCACAAGATGTTGTGTTTGTGGAAGATTCTGTTCAGCCCTTGCTGTCATGTACTAGAGACAATAATGTAAGTTCACAAGACATTTATGACACTTTGTTGCCTCTTTTTAGTGGTGGAAGTTTGAATGTAAATTCCAATGAGGCACATGTACATCCTATGGGGTTTCCTGAAAGTATTACATATCAGCTTATACTGATGCAGAGGTACATGATATACTTGATGAGGAAATGGATGAGAATGAGCAGGCTAGAGGTATGCCTAAATGGTTGGTGCATACTTTGTGTGACAGTAGAATGCATCCACCGTTGTCTATTTGTACTCCTTCAGGTTCTCAACATGCATCTTATGCATCAGATTGTTATGCTTTGGCTGTGTCTAATTTATGTGATGTTGACTTGGGAACCTCGGTCTTCTGATGAAGCATATAATTCAAAAAATTGGATGGCTACCATGGAATCAAAATATGATGCACTTATAAAAAGTGACACATGTAATTTATGTGATTTTCCTCCCGGCAAAAAGGCAAGGAGTACAAAGTGGGTTTACAAGTTGAAATGCAAGCAGGATGCTAAGATTGATCGTTATAAGGCTCGACTTGCTGCAAAGGGTTATGTACATCAAAAAGGCATAGAGTATGAAGAGAATTTTTCTTGCACTTGTCATATGACTAGACATAGATAAAGTGTAGAGAGATACTATAGAAAGAGAGTAGATAAAGGATAGAGAGATATAGAGAACATAGAGATAGGTAGGGTAGAGATTAGATTAGATAGATATAGAGAGGGTAGAGTTTAAGCTAGGGGTCAGAGGAGTTGATGAAATTCATCAAGAGAATAATATGAGGGTTGCCAGACTCCAATCCCAATTACCAAATAATCATAAAAGATATGAAATCCATAGGTCAATGGTGGTGCATTAAAACACGTATTGTTTTGAGTATCCTGCTTGTAATGGTTATAAGACAAGACCAATGCATCAATACCACGTCAATAATAGTTGCTTTGGTCATGAGGTGCATAGAGGAGTTCCAAAGTCTTTAAAAAATTCAAGCGAATAAAAGATCGAGAAAAATGAACCAATCAAAGAGAAATATTTGCACAAGATTCTTAGATCTATAGATGTTTTGGTACATTTATGACACATAAGACTCCCTAAGCTATCTAACCACAATTCTCTAAAAGGTGTTTAAATAAAATTTATCCAAAAGATAAACACACAAACAAACTTATTTGCATAATTGTGAGGTCCCCACCCCGTCATCTCAAACGACGGATCTGATGGTAAACCAGGTGGCCACTAGATCTACAGCGGAAGCAAACAAAGTGGTTTATGGTTCATCTAGCGGACGATCTCTCATCACAAAGTGAATCGAGTTCGAGCCTACTAGCATCGAGATCTAGTTCCACCCCGCAGGGGAAGCGTGATTAACTTATCTAGTGATCCTAAGACCCACCTTCCAAGAGGAGAGAAGTCCCGAGTGTCTTTTTCCCCATGTTTCAGAGGCACGTACACTTGAGGCTTCGCCGCTCTTGGGGCAATGAGTAATACTAGCATCGATTTATAACATATGGGGACGGAGAGTTCCCGACCAATTGGGACCACCCTTCTCATAGGCATTGGCAACCCGAACCAAGCCCCCACTTTCCACCCCATACTCACACTTGCTTTGTTACCTAATTATTACCACAATGGTTGTTCAACATATAAGTTCTTTGTTTATTTTTCCGATTCACAAGTTCTTTAATACAGCCCTTCAACCAGTATTGCAAAGCGGCACCAAGACAGTAATTCTAGTAAAAATTCACTCAAAAACTCATTCATTTAAAGTTCCAATGCTCTGGAGGTACGAAATCCCCCAACGAGTGTTTACTCCACCCATTGTCGCCTAGTTGCCCAAACAACTAGGTTGTCCACCGCTTAACCAGCAGTCGTGGATATCCACCACTTAACCAGCAGTCGTGGATTCAAGAGCCCTTAACCAGGAACTCTAGCTCCTGCGAATAACTTCATGAGCTGCCCCCTGTGATCAAGAGGGGGTTCGGACTAGATCAACATTGGAATTGAAAATGAACTATCTGAGCTAAATTTTCCCTAGCAACCAATCTTTCCTACTTCAGACAGTATATTCCAAAAGCATTCTTTCCTACTTGAATACAAAATACAATTAATTTAAACGCCGTGGTTTCCGTTGATTTCCAACATGTTGGGAAATGTGTTTTTCATCCTACCGTATCGAATGCAATGTTGCTTTAACAAACTCGAATTAAAACTTGACCTACCTCCACAATTTTCTCGTCATTGCTCCGTGAGATGGCCGGTACTTGGTCGACCATGGGAGCTTTTCCCTTTCCATTAGTGTTGCTTGTCCCCGCCTCGCGGTCGTGGGAACCACCGAAATGAGTTCTCTTTACCGGGGCCATTTTATACTCACTACTTAATTGACAACTTGGAAAAAGAGAGCTAACATTCGAGAGTAACATACAACCATGATGACGGATTAGTTTCAATAAGCAAATCCCCTTGTACGAGAGGTTACTTCAAAACATAGAGAATCCCGATAGCACCATACTTGTTCTATGGGAATAGTCCCTAAGGTTAATTACTTGGCCTAGATAATTATGAAATTTAGATTTTTACTTAATCAGTTCTACTAGAGATGAAATAGACGTGCTTAATCACTTCTTAATGCAAGTAGAGAATTGCAGATTTACTGTAGGCATAGATGAGAGAATTTCTCCCTTCCTAAGGATTAATGATGGATTAATTTTCCCTAAGTAAATCCTAATCCATGAGCAATTGATTCTAATTTAATTATTTACACATTATGGAGTAATAGAATGCAATGGACCATTCCCACCTCAAAGCTGACTTGATTTTTAATCACAACGGTGACTAGTGGATGATTCCTTAAACATGCATTAAACTATGATTAAGAGTGACTAACTGCTTGCATGATTACTAATTAGATTAAGATTTATGCAATAAATCATGGATACGGAGAATTATAGAGTATCTAATGAGTATTTTGACTATGATTATGCATATTAGATGCGGAATTAAGAGGATATTAGAGAGGGAGTTACAACAAGCATGAATTAAATCGAAAATTACCGAGGTTACGGCTGAGTTCCTCTCAAAATTCTGATGCAAGGGCCTGCTTGAGACGAGAAACGGGTAGCACCTTCCCTCCTAGCTCCTCTTCCAAAGACTATGTCTGCCGGCAGCACCTCCTCAAGGTGTGTGTGTGTGTGTGTGTGTGTAGGAGTGTGTGTGTATGTACTTAGTGTGTGTGTGAGCATATATGTCTGCTTGTGTGTGTGTGATCATGCTCTTATATAGGCTCACAAGCTGAAAAATTCGAATTTGCCTGCTATATGCATCTGGAGGAGTACTCACTTCATGCATGGCAGCTCTAGTTGCATACTTACCAAGTGTCCCAACCTGCTCAAGAGCTCACTTAGTCTCTCTCTCTCTCTCTTGCATGGAAAGTAGGCCACGAGCCCTGTGAGTGTGTGAGGGCGCCCTCTTACTGCCAAACTTAGTCTACAGTGGCCTGGAGCCAGTTTCCACAGAGCTCGCGAATCCCTCTGCCTCCCCGCACAACTTTAGGAAAATTTAATTTTAACCTAAGACGGCCAATACGAATCAGAATTTAATGCCGGAACTTGTTGTACTAAGCTTTAACTAAGGTGAATTAACCTGGGTACCTGCCATATTTAGCAGCCCCTAGCGTTCGGGAATGCATTTTTTCAAATTCGGGGTACGGGTGCAGTTGTCAAGACGGTCACAACTAGACGGGTCGGGTGACCAAAAACTTACGAAGATGTGTTGATGCAAGCTTATGATCATGACACATGGTATTTAAAAGATGGGCTCTCTACAAGACCATCGTTAGTGTTAGTTGTGTCATGCTTGCTCATAAATTTGATCTGTGGATGCAAGACTCTAACCTTTGTAAATGGTATTTAAGACATAGGTTCTCTACAAAGACGTCGTGGCTCACTAATCGTGGGTGTTAACTATGTAAGTGGTGGGATCATCTCCAAATGCAATCAAGTTTGGTTGTATTTTGAAGGCATGTGGAAAAGGAAGCTCTAGATTTAGCAGCATCATGTGCTCAATGCTTGTAGACACTCATTTCCAGTGGATGTGGGCTATTAGAATTAGATGTAGCTTTAAGTTGTTTTCAACGGATGCAGAGCGTGGATCAAATTTAGTCTTATGGAATGCATTTATTGGTGCTTCAATCTAGGGATATAGATACTTTACCAGGTGGTGAAGTGTAGCTCTCTCTCTCTCTCTCTCTCTCTCTCTCTCTCTCTCTCTCTCTCTCTCTCTCATGGATGGAGATGTATGGAGAGGCCTTTAGTCTCTATGATCTCTTGGATGATGTGGGCTAAGGCCTCAATGCCTCATGAGATTAGTCGAACCAAGCTAGCTACCCCCCCTCTTGTGGTTGAGGCACTTGCTATATCAGTATCCTTTATGCACAGTCTATGGGACCTCCCTAGTGAAAGATATGCTCAACTAGCCCTAGAGTCATCACGATAGTTATCGATATAGGGGGATACAACATGTTGGTATGGGCAGATGACATCATGGTTTCAATCACATGGTTTCAGCATGGATAGATTGCCTCTGTTCTAGTACTCCTTGGATGCACCCTCCCTATCTCTCACGCGGACAGAGATTACTAGACTCATACGTCACGATATGATTCAGCTACCAGGAGCACATGGATACAACCAACACAGGAGTTCAGCACAAAGATGGCTTTCTATAGAGAGTGTGAGGGTGCATGCGTATACCAAGAAAATGAGTTGCATCTCCCAAATCCTTCATAGCAAACTGCGTACTAAGAGACTTCTTCAAATTGGCAATCTCATCATTTGATTTTCTAGCAATAAGCATATCATTGACATAAAGTATCAAGATAATAAGTGAACCATCATTCAACTTCCAGGTATTGGCTCCTTATATAACCTTGGGACTGCATGTACTTGTCAAACTTCATGTACCACTGCCTTGAGCCCTGCTTTAGCCCATACAATTCTTTATGCAATCTACACACCAGTTCTGCCCTTGTAGGCTTCTCAAGTTCGACTTCAAAACCCTCTGGTTGTTTCATGTAGACATCCCCATCAAGATCCCTATGAAGAAAAGTTGTCTTCACATCCATCTGGGCCAATTCCATATCCTCAGTGGCTATTAATCCGAGCACAAGACGCAACGTAGTCATCTTGACCACTAGAGAAAAAATCTCATCAAAATCCATGCTTTTATTTTGCTTGAAACCCTTAGAAACCAATCTAGCCTTATACTTAAGCTCGAGATCTTCTGTCGTGTACTTTTTCTTGTACACACATTTACAAGGCAAGGCCTGTTTGCCCTCTGGCAACTCTATCAGTTCTCAAGTTTCATTGGCCATAATCGAGTTATACTCAAATTGCATTGCCTACGCCACTTCACGCTATCTTCCATCTCAATAGCCTCTTGGTAGCAAGTAGGCTCCCTGCAATCAATGACCAAAAGATAGTCTAACCTTGGCTGAAATCGCTCAAGGACACGAGATACACTTGTAGATCTCATCACTGCCTAACTGCTGGAACCTGCTCTCTCTGGAGCATCACTAGATCTTTCTAGAGAACTACTGGCAATAGGAACATCACTAGTAAACTGAACTATTTGTGTAATTGGACTCGAGGCTACGTCCTCAAATCTCACTCTGCGATACTCAACCTCTTTTACGGGCTGTTTGTGCATCTTTGATTCATTAAAGATCACTTGTGAGTTGCGAATAACTCTCTAAGACTCCAGGTGCCAAAGACAATAACCCATCTCTCCATCTGCACCATATCCAATGAAGATGCATTTGTGTGACTTTAGGTCTGGCTTCTTTCTAATCTCTTTAAGCACATGTGAGAATGCGTCACACCCAAACACACATAATCTATCATAATTAGGCTTCTTGCCTGTCCACATCTCCTACAGAATCTTGTAGTTCAATGGTGTACTAGAGGACCTGTAACATTTAATGGTCTAAATAGATTATGAATAGCGAAAAATAACTTAACATAGTGAGCATTTCATTAAGAACAAGTTCCTAATGAGCATAGAAGAGTGCTTGGCTGGAGATAGCAACATTAGCATAACACTTAATTAGATTGGCATGAACAATACTTGAAAGAGGGAGAGAAATAGAACAATTGACAACTATTGAGGACCGGATTTACACGGACCGGTCCCCCCTCCATAAGGCATTTGTATTATAGCTTCTCCCATCAAGAGAGACTTTTTACAATACAATTCTTTATGTTCCTTTGTAAAAACGCATTGGTGCAATGAAGATGGAAGCTTCATGCACCAAAATTAGCTTGAAAACACATAAATTCCCTCACGGTCTCAGTCCCAAGACTTCACACACCTTCAAAGATGGTGAGAGCAAGCAGGGAATGAGATGAGAGGAAGAGGAAGTAGAAGTATTTTACGAGAAAGAAGTATTTCCTCTCCCAATCACTCTTGTAGCTTAGCTTAGCTTAGTAATTAGATGATAGAGTAGATGAGCATGCTATTTAAGCTTGGCTCTTGGTTGAATTTGCATTCCATAGCCAAGAGTTGTTGGTGTAGGCCTCCATTCTCAAAGCTTGGAGAAGAAGATGAGATTTCCATTGAAGCTTAGAGGAGATGGATTTCTTGCTCAACACATGAGTTGTGTGAGTGTGTGTGTCAAATGTGTTAGGCAAAAATGAGTTCTCTCTCTCTCTCTCTCTCTTCTTGGGCGACCCCTTTTCCAATTTACTCATGCTGGCCTCCTATTGGACCTTGAAAAGCTTAGCCAATAGCATTTGAGAGAGCTTTTTACTCATGTTGGCTTCCTATTGGCCCTTGAAAAGCTTAGCCAATAGCATTTGAGAGGCCAAGTCAAGAGCCTTGTGACAAGTGTCCACCCCTTTTCCCTTTTGTAAAAGCTCAGATAATTAATTTAATTATCTAAATTCTTATTGGACCTTTTAGTCTTCTGGCCAATAGGAATTAAGCAAATTTATGGGCTGCTTAATTCTCATTGGACCTTTTGATTGTCCAATAGTCTTTTAGGGAGTTTAATTTTCATTGGTTCTTTTATCAAGCATTTCTAAAATAAGAAATTGAATTTACACTAGCTTAACCCTCATTGGTCCACCTCTTTGTCCATCCAGTAGGATTCCTGCAAAATTGGGGGCCATTTACCTGCATGTTTGACATGTGTCCATTTTACTTTTTGGGTAAAGGAAAGCTTGTTGTGTAGTGTGTGTGTGTGTGTGTGTGTGTGTGTGTTGTCTCATCCCAGCTCGCCCCCTCCTTTGTCTTTTGCATGTTGTCACTTTGTTGACTTTTAGAGTTAGCACTTTAGTCACTAAGCATAGTTCCCATGGCTTGTGACCTTTAGAGTAAAAATTTGGAACCTTACCCTTTGGAAGTCTTAACGGAGTTGAACCCAAAGGTCTTTTTAAACTCCATTCATGCTCATTGCTTTTTAGCAGATCATCCCCATCTAGATCCCTAATTTCCCTCCTTTGGATCCCATGTTGAGACTGATCTGTCAGCCATACCAATATTCTAACCTTTGCTCCCTTGGTACCTCCCCATATTAAATGATCAGTTTAACATGAGAAAATCATTTGGGAAAGTAGATATTAGTTCTTATGACATTACCTCTCTCTTGAAATCATAGTCGTCCTCGACTATGAGGTAGAGAAGATAAAGCCTAGTCATTAGTCCGTGTACTAGCGGGTAGAGGATCCCTATGTTACCCTATGACATCGTTCCAGAATGGATGACTAATCCATTTGGTGCTTGAGAGACTTAGCTGCCGCAAGCATGTCTGCTCATTAGTCCATATCAATCTTCCATAGTAGAGTGACGAGCTCTACTTGGTGTTTGGGAGACGTCGTCGCCACAAACATGATCCTAAGTATGCATACTTCTTAAAATTTGTGCACAATAACGAAAAAGAGAGTCTTATAAGACAAAAACATTGTTTATTTAAAACACATTTACATTTGCTTATTCTAGGGAATCATTGTAAGCATTGACAAGATTTAGGTTATCCTTTAACTGTATGCCTTGCATCCATCTAGCATCTTCAAAAGGATAATTCTTAAACTTAATAAGGTACCGTCAGATAATCGTATCGCCTCTTAATACCTTGTCTTCCTGTCAAAGAATGGACTCGGGCTGCAGCACCTCTTCTTGGTCTTCAATCCTCGATGGGTCTTCTATGGTTGCTTCTTGGGGTGGCTCTCCGTTGTAAGGCTTTAGTAGGCTCACATGGAAAGCATTGTGTATGAGCCAGTGGTTGGGCTACTTGAGCTGATAAGCCATCTCTTTGATTGGCTTAAGAATCTGAAAGGGGCCATAGTATCTTTTGGCTAGTTTAGCATAGTACTTTTGGTGTCCCATAGGATTCTTGCCCATCGTGTGCCTAAATCGAGCCTTGGGAAATTTAAGCAAGACCCAATCATTTTCTTTAAAGGTTAGAGCTCTTCTGTGCTTGTTAGCAGCAGCATTTTGCCTCTGTTGTAAGATGGATATATCATCTTTAATCTTTTGGAAAGATTCTTGTAGGTCACAGCTGTATTCATCTGCAACGAAGTTCTTCCCATGTACCTTAAGTAGCAGGGGACTTTCTGATCTTTCCTTAATTACTTCAAAAGGTGTTTTTCCCGTGGAAGTATGTACAGTGTTATTGTAATCATACTCCACTAAAGGTAAGTACTTCTCCCATTGGGACCTTTGATCTACTTCTGTGACATATGCTTTTAGTAGATCAAGAATTGTTAGGTTAGCTATCTCACTTTGGCCATCCGTTTGCAGGTGATAGGCCGAAGAGAAATTTAGCCTTGTATCTAAATTCTCAAAGAGACCCTTCCAAAAATTACTGGTCATTCTAGGATCTCTATCCAACACTATGGACATTGGCAAGCCGTGGTACTTAAAGATTTGTGATATAAAGAGGGTTGCTATTTGATGGGCCTTGATAGTCTTTTTGACAGGTATGAAATGCGCTTGCTTGCTAAACCTATCTACTATCGTCCATATTCTCGTATTCCCATGGATAGACTTAGGCAATCCAAAGATAAAATCCATGGATATGATCTCCCAGGGTAAATTAGGGATTGGCAAAGGTTGAAGCAAACCAGGTTGCTTCCCTCTATCAAATTTTGTCTTTTGGCAAACCACACATTTTGAAACATACACTTGTATGTTCGCTTTCATGGTAGGCCAATAGAAGCACGTTTCTATCCCTCTTAGGGTAGCTTGAATCCCTCTATGCCCCGCATATGGAGGAGCATGAGATTCATATATTACTTTCTCATGTAGTGAGTTAGTAACGCATAGCCTATTACCATAGAGAAGATAACCATCTTGTAGAGTATATGGTTCCTCTTTCTTCCCTAGTGCAAGGGCTAACATTACATCTTCAAAATCGGGATCATTAGCATACTTATCTATCATAGTAGATAGATCATTGTGAGTCGCTATTGATACCGCATTCACCCTCGGTCGTCTTGAGAGTGCATCGACTACTTGATTATTCTTGCCAGCAATGTGAGCAATATGTAAATGAAATTGCAAAAGGAAATTTGCCCACCTCATTTGTTTGTTGGAGAGCTTGGTCTGCATCATGAAGTACTTAAGACTTTGGTGATCCGTTCGCAGAATGAAAGGAGTCCCCAATAAATAGTGCTTCCACGTGTCTAGGGCATGTAGAACTGCTAACAGTTCCTTTTTGTTGAGATGTCGAGCTCTACACCTTGAGCTGGCATCCACTACGGGTCTTGGCCGCTTATGGCATTTACTCACTGGCGCGTTAGGTGACCGACACGGAGGATCTCTGCCAGTGATTCTACAGTTGGACTACACTTATAGTGCCAGCCTAGTACGCTTCTAGCGAGTTCACACTTAGTGACCGCATGTACATATGTGCTACTTTTCAGCTTTAGCACTTAGTCATTTCGTACTCTCTTTTCTGTGAAGAAGAAGAAGAAGCTTTCCATCTCTGTGTGCTTTGTGCTTGTCTTGTGTAGCTCTCTTGCATCCTCATTCTTTACATGGTATCAGAGCCTGGTGCAGGCAAGAGAGGCTAAGAGAGCAAGAGCATCACAATCCCTTCGTTCGCAATCCACGACCAGATGCCGAAGGCGCCTCGCGCAGTATGAAAAAAATTTTAGGGGTTTTTCGCACAAGTTTCTGAACAGGTCTCCAAAGTGCAGTATACAGAGATTTACTGTACAAGTACAGTGGTTGTATGTACGCTTGATTGTGGACACTCGTTGAGTGTAGAAAGCATTACAAGAACCACGACAGCAGGTTCAGCAGATTTGCAGGTTTTTGCAGATTGCAGCTATTTTGTCTTAGTGCTTCAAGATGTCTGACGGTTTCAGTCAGATTGTTACTGAGAAGCTTGAGAAAAATAACTACCCTGCATGGAAGTTCAGAATAACAAATTTCCTAAAAGGAAAAGGTTATTGGGACTATGTAGAAGGAGACAATGAAAAGGAACCAGAGATTCCAGAGGCAAATGCTACAGCAGAACAAAGGAAAGCTTTGAGGGACTGGCAACAAGGCAAGAGCAAAGTGATGTATTGGCTTTCTATGAGCATCACAGATGGCATGATGGGCTATCTACAGGAAGCTGAAACCCCCGCCATTGCATGGAAAAACTTAGGCAGAGTGTTCGAGGTGAACACCAAGGCCAGGAAGCTTCAACTAAAGTCGGAGCTAAATCAGGTTAAGAGGAACAACCTCTCCATCAATGATTATGCTTTGAAGATCAAGAGTATCATTGAGGCTCTTGGATCTATTAAAGTCTCAGTGGAAGACGATGACATTGTCCGTGCATGCTTGGATGGTCTAGGAGATGAGTATGTACATTTTAGGTCTTCCATGAATACAAGAGACGACATCCCCGTGTTCCAAGATTTGATTTCTATGCTTATTCTTGAGGAGAAGAACCTTGACACATCTTCTTCTCATGGCAGAAATAATTCTGAACAGGCCTTCTATTCTAACTCCAACAGAGGTAGAGGTAGAGGTCGTGGTCGAGGCCCAAGGGGTTGCAGAGGCCAATTTCTGGAAGGTCAATCAAATCAAAACAATACAGGTGGCAGGAGAAACCAGTTTCAAAGCAGGGGGAGTCAAAGAGGTCGTGGTGCAGGATCAAGCAGGTAGCAACATACTCCAGATAGTAGAGAATGTTGGACTTGTGGTGAAAGAGGTCACATGTCATGTGACTGTCCAAAGGGAAAAGCAAGTAGAAAGAGAGAACAGGGCAACTATGCATCTACTAGCAGAGATGCAGATGACAGCAAAAACGAGCGCATGTTTGTTATGCAACATGTAATGAATACAATGACTGCAAAAAATTCCACCCAAGATGATGTTTGGTATGTGGATTCAGGTGCCTCTAATCACATGACGTCTCGTGGAGAGTGGTTTAGAGATATGCGCAAACCAGATGTGTCAGGCTATGTGCAGACAGGAGATGACACAGCTCTTGCTCATGTAGGGGACATACCTCTAAATACGAAGAGTGGGAAATCAAAGTACTTAGCAGATGTACTTCATGTCCCAAACATTACAAAGAATCTTGTTTCTGTTGGACAAATGGTTGAGCAGGGTTTGCAGGTTCGCTTCAATCCAAATGGCTGTTATGTAGAAGATTTCCAGAATGGCTGTAAGCTGATCACAGAGGGCAAATGTGTGGGCAGAATGTTTACGCTGAATGTAGACATGCCTGAGGTAAAAGCTGCATTATTTGCACAGGGCACAGGTGTTGTGGCTGATGTTGACATTTGGCACAAACGCATTGGCCATGTCAATGAGCAGAGATTGCGCAGCATGCAATCAAAACAGATTGTAAAAGGTTTGCCCAAATTCAAGGTGGATGGTATGCATAAAGTGTGTGCAGCATGCCAGTTTGGAAAACAGTCAAAGGGCTCATTTCCACATGAGCGCAATGTATGTAAAAAGCCACTTGAGGTGGTGCACACATATGTTTGGGGTCCAACCGATACTGCAAGTATACATGGTTGCAGGTATTATGTCTCTTTCATTGATGACCATACAAGGAAAGTATGGGTCTACTTCATGCGTAACAAAAGTGAAGTGTTTGGTCACTTTCAAGACTTCCAAGTCATGATTGAGAAGGAGACAGATATGCAAATCAAGACATTGAGGTCAGATGGAGGGGGAGAGTACTTCTCCAATGATTTTTCAGATTTTCTGCGAATGCATGGTATACACAGGCAGTTTACATGCAGATATACTCCACAGCAGAATGGGATCGCAGAAAGGAAAAACAGGCACATTGCAGAGGTTGCACGTGCATTGATGAATGAGAAGAACATGCCTCATCATTTCTGGGCTGAAGCTGTAAATACAGCTATGTACATTATGAACAGGACACCTACAGCTGCGGTGCATGATGTAACACCTGAGGAAAAGTTTACAGGTACAAAGCCTGATTTGGCACACTTGAAAGTGTTTGGCTGCATAGCTTACGTGCACGTAACCAGATGAGTTGCGTAGGAAATTGGATCCTAAAGCAGAGAAATGTATTCTTGTGGGATATTCCCTTGAACAAAAGGGGTACAAGTGCTACAATCCTACTACACGAGAATTACGAGTGAGCAGAGATGTAGTCTTTGATGAGATGAGCAGCTGGTACAGTAATGCACATGGCACTATTGGGGCTGATGTAAAAGATGATGTGGTTGTACAAAATGTGAGGCCACAGTCACAGGTTTTGAGTGGACCACAAGAGTCCTCTTCTCGTGGCTCTGTTGAGAAACCATGGAACGGTAGACTACGTACGCAGGTTACTCCACCAACAGGTACAGGGAATGTATCACGAAAAGGAAAGGAAAAGGTTGATGAACCTCCCTTTATGGTTGATGCATCATCAGGTTTTTCACATGTAGACATGGATTCAGATGGTTCTGAACAAAGTCTTGATGAGGAATTTGGAATTCCGGCTGTCAGGACACCTGGTGTAAGGAAAGTACAAGAAGATGCTATAGGGCAAAGGAGTGACCCAGGACCGCGCAGATCTAATAGAGTCAGAAATCCAGTTCAGAAATTGACTTATGATGGGTATCTAGCGTATCACCAAGCCTACATGGCTAAGGTGATACAAGATGTGGAGCCCACATGTTTTGAGGATGCAGTTGGAAATGTGCATTGGGATGATGCAATGAATGAAGAGATGGCTGCATTGGAAGCAAATGACACATGGGAGTTGGTGCCATTGCCAAGTGGCAAGAAAGCTATTGGCTGTAAATGGGTGTATAAAACCAAGCATAAGGCTGATGGTAACATTGAGCGTCACAAGGCAAGGCTGGTCGCAAAGGGTTATGCACAGACGTGAGAGCTGTCATAGCAGTGGCTGCATCTAGAGGATGGATTATGCATCAAATGGATGTAAAGAATGCCTTCTTGAATGGTGAGTTGCAAGAGGAAGTGTATATGGATCAGCCACCTGGTTATGTCAATCCAAGTTACCCAGATTATGTATGCAGACTTCTCAAAGCTTTGTATGGTTTGAAGCAGGGCTCTAGAGCATGGTATGACAGGATTGCCAAGTATCTTGTCAGTATTGGTTTTAGGAGAGCTCATGCTGATCATTCACTCTATGTACGTGAGAGTGATGTGGGGATTGTGGTCATTACCATATATGTAGATGACCTTATTATTGTTGGTGACAATGCTATGGAGATTGACCATGTGAAGGGTCTTCTCAAACAGGAGTTTGAAATGAAAGATTTAGGCGAGTTGCGCTACTTTCTTGGCATTGAAGTGATCAGGACTCCAGAGGGTGTATGGCTATCACAGAGACAGTATGCTTTGGACATGTTGTCAAAGTATGGTATGGCTGATTGTAAGCCAATTTCTATTCCCTTGGATGTGAATGCAAAGCTGAGTGCAGAGAAGGGTGATGTTGTTGAGGATGTCAACATGTACAGGAAGATTGTGGGTAGTCTAATCTACTTGACTATCACGAGGCCAGACTTGAGTTACACAGTAGGCTTGGAGAGTCAGTTCATGCAACTTCCGAGGAAGCCACATTTGGATGGAGTACGACGCACACTTAGGTATGTGCAAGGTACTCTTGACTACGCATTGTTCTATGCAGCAGATGCACCATTAGCATTGTATGGGTATACAGATGCAGATTGGGCAGGTAGCATTGTTGATAGGATATCTACGAGTGGCTTCATGTTCTCTTTTGGGAGTGCTGCTGTTACTTGGAGCAGCAAAAAGCAACCTACGGTTGCTTTATCGAGCACAGAGGCCGAGTACAGAGGTGCAGCAGTTGCGGCGTGCGAGGTAGCTTGGCTACGCACATTACTTGAGGACTTGGGAGTGCAGGTGGACCAGCAGATTTTCATCCATTGTGAAAACCTCAGCAGCATGCAGTTGGCTAGGAACCCAGTGTTCCATGCCAGGACCAAACACATAGAGGTCCATTACCACTACGTTCGAGAGCGAGTGTTGGCGGGCGACATCGACTTGGTCTACGTCAGCACAGAGGAGCAGATAGCGGATATCTTTACCAAGGCCCTCGGAGCTGAGAAGCTTCGACGTTTTCGAACTATGCTTGGACTCTGCGACATGCAGAGCTCGAGGGGGAGTGTTGAGATGTCGAGCTCTACACCTTGAGCTGGCATCCGCTACGGGTCTTGGCCGCTTACGGCATTTACTCACTGGCGCGTTAGGTGACCGACACGGAGGATCTCTGCCAGTGATTCTACAGTTGGACTACACTTATAGTGCCAGCCTAGTACGCTTCTAGCGAGCTCACACTTAGTGACCGCATGTACATATGTGCTACTTTTCAGCTTTAGCACTTAGTCATTTTGTACTCTCTTTTCTGTGAAGAAGAAGAAGAAGCTTTCCATCTCTGTGTGCTTTGTGCTTGTCTTGTGTAGCTCTCTTGCATCCTCATTCTTTACACTTTTCATATATACCTAGAGCTTGCTCAACAGGATTGATCCTTCGACTTTCATAGGCTATGGCGTGCCCTTCTTGGAGCAGCACGGCTCCAAGGCAATCACCACAAGCGTCGCATTGGACCTCAAATGGCTTTGAGAGATCCGAAAGTGTAAGCACAGGTTGAGAGATAAGCTTCTCTTTAAGCTTTTCAAAAGCATTGTTCTCCTTGGCAGACCATGTGTACGTAACGTTCTTTTTTGTTAGGTCATGCAATGGTCCTCCTATGAGTGAGAATTTTTCTATGAAGCGTCTATAGTATGCACACATACCTATGAAGCTTCTTAATTCATGCAGATTCTTTGGATTAGGCCATGAATTTATTACTTCTAACTTTGATGGATCCATTTGGATGCCATTTTTAGAGATAATATGACCTAAATACTAAATCTCTTGTAAGAAAAATTCGCTTTTCTTTTGATTTATGAAAAGCCTATTCTTTCGCAAAACTTGAAAAATTACCTGGAGGTGCTGTTTGTGTTCGTCCAAGGAATTGTAGTAGATGATTATATCATCAAAGAACACTCCAGTGTAATTGAAGTGACGCCTAAAGAGCTTCTCCATCATGCGGTTGAACGTAGGTGGTGCATTGGTCAAGCCAAAAGGCATGACAACGAATTCGTAGAGACCAAACGTAGTGCAAAATGCGGTTTTCACAATGTGTTGATCCACTATCTTTATTTGGTGATAGCCACTTTTTAGGTCAATCCTACTAAAGTAGGTCAATCCTTGTAGCTTATCAAATAGGTCTTCTACCCGCGGAACGAGAAACCTATTTTTGATAGTGATCCTATTTCGTGCTCTATAGTCGTGGGGGGTGAATGGGTGGCCTGAATCAGTTCCAGATTAAGGGCCAAGGAGAGAAGGCGCTTCCTAGCAGTCCAAACTTGAACACACTTAGGACCGCCGAGGCACTTTTTCCCTCTTTAGGAGGTTTTTTCCCCCGTGCATTGTATATACGCCCATCACTCTAGGGCTAGCTCATCTTTCATTGAGCGCTAAGCAATACACTCCCTGTTGTGTGCCTTGAGCTTCTTCATCTTCTCCAAGCTGTGTGTGCGCGTCCTTGCAACCCTAATTCCAACACTAATAAAACTGGTGAACAAAATGGAGATGAGCTAAGCCTAACCATTCCTTTCTCAACCAACTCATGCACTTGCCGCATAATCTCCTCTTGTTGAGCTTGAGAAACTTGATAAGGAGGTTTATTAGGCAGTGATCTTCCTCGAAGAAGCTCAATTGCATGATCATCATCCCCTCGTTTTGGAGGTAGTTCACTAGGGATGCCGTCAATAAAAACATCTTGGAAATCATTAAGGAAATTAGATAACTGTAATTCTTGTTTATTCCCTTTATTTTTATTTGACAAAACATTAGGTTCATTTTGAGAGTCTTTTACAAATATCATGTACATGGAAATAGAGCTCTTTATTGATTTATCAAAAGCTTGCTTATGTACAAGAGGTATAGTGTTACCTGACTCATTAGCATATATGTACATGTCTTTGTCCCTGTACTTAAAGTAAATTTGCTTTTCAGGGAACTTGATGTCGGCCGCCATGCGATCAAACCATGGTGCCCCTAGGATTACATCCTCATGCTTAAGGCGAGAGATAAAGAAATCCTTTTTGTCCACATAGCTTTGGACATGAAGCCTCAATTTCCCAATTAAGGGAGTAGCTGAGACTTCTTCTCCCTTGAAAGCACCATCGGTTGGTAGGGTATCTCCCATCTCAAAGGCTTGGATGCCTAGCTTAGTGGCCAACTCCGTGGATATGAAATTGTGAGTAGAGACAAAGTTAAAGAGAATGAAAGCATCATATTCTTTTAC
The DNA here is from genome assembly GCF_014529385.1 of Adiantum capillus-veneris. Classification (NCBI taxonomy): domain Eukaryota; kingdom Viridiplantae; phylum Streptophyta; class Polypodiopsida; order Polypodiales; family Pteridaceae; genus Adiantum; species Adiantum capillus-veneris. Next base: position 128,355,790 of record NC_140949.1, read on the forward strand.
CTTTCCCCAAGCATGGCATAGAGGAGATCCTTTGCGATGAGCATCCTCTTCTTGAACGTCGACTATGGAAGCTCTAGGAGGCTCATTGCATGTGTTCTTTTTGGGGCAAGCACGATAAGCATGCCCTTTCTCCCCACATTTGAAACAACGGTTATCCTTGCGATAACGCTCTAGCTCTTCAGGAGAGAGTCTATTTTTGCCTTTGTAGACTCCCTTCTCCTTAGCTTTGTTGTTGTTGAAGTTGCCCTTGGGAGACTTTTGGACATGGTCCTTCCCCTTAGGCTCATTATGGTCTTTGCTTTCCATGGGCTTAAGATTTTTCTTAGTCCCTTGTTGGAAGTTGATTTGTGAAGCCACCATGGTATGGTGTATGACCGCTGAAATAGTGCGAGACCTTTGGGAGTTGACATACTCCGCCATATCTTCAGATAAACCAGCACCACAAAATTGTTGTTTTTGCTCTCTAAAATCTTTTTTCTTGTAGACAGTGGCTTTGAGATATAAATCCCAAAACTTGTCTATGTATTTGTGAATAGATTCGTAGGGAGAGAGCTTCAAGCTTTGCCATTCGGTGAGCACTTTGTCTTTGGCATCGCTAGCCAAAAATTGCTTCATGATGGAAGCTCTTAAAGCTTTCCATGTTCGTGGAGCTTCACCATTTTCTCATAGGCTAAACCACCATTGCCTGGCGGACTTTTGGAAATGCATGGCTACATGACATAGCTTAGAGGACTCCGTGAAGCCCTCATCTCCAAAACGCCGCATCAAATTGTTGGATAAAGGCCAAGACTTTGTCCATAGCACCAAAGGTGCCATCATATGTAAGAAAAGAGATACTCTTTTCTCCCTCCTTGAACTGTTTGAGCTTGGATGACCTCTTCCAAATGGCATAGGATTTCCTATGGCCTCTCCTTTTGAGCTCTTTGGGAGCTGCACCATCACTTCCTCCAGAAGAAGAGGAGGACGATGAAGATGGAGAAGAGGGGGACCTCTTTCTTGCCTTTTTCTTCTCATGCTTCCTTTCTTCCTTCTTTGAATTATGGTGAGAAGGACTATGAGATGGTCTTCTCCGTTTAGGGGGTGTTGGAGAGCGTTTTGCTCGCCGTCTTTGTGGTGCCATCTCCGCCGAGGTGGCGGGAGATTCACTTCTTTCTTGTTGTTTTGGTGGGGGCTCTACCGTTGAGATTTGGGCTTTCCTTTGTGAGGGAGTTGCACCATCAACTTATAAGCTTTTGATCCCTTTGTATGGGTCCTCCTCTTGTCTCACCGTAGAGAGCCCTCTTTTGGAAATCTCACTAGGAGCTTTTGATGGGTTTCCCATGGCTTGTTGAAGCCTAGCAACAAGATAGTTCACAAGCATAGGGGCATCATTAGTAGCTTGATCATTAGCAAAATCAAAGCCATCAACATTAATTTCACTCTCTCTACTATTGTCAGCCATTCTAACTAAGTTTAGGTGTAAATTTTTACTTGTACTTTGGCACTTCAAGCCCTAGTTTCTACTCCTCTTTACTTTCAAAGATAAGCACTCAAGCATCTATACCCGTGGCTCGGAATATCATTAGTTGCAAGGAATAGAAGAGACGGTTTAACATTGCCCATTAGCACCGGTTCCTATCAAGCTTCTAATAGCTCAATAATGGTTAAGCCGTAGGCAAGCCCCTTGGGACTCCATTAATAAGACCATAGTTCTTGACGGTGATACCCAGTTAACTGCACGAAGCAGGCACGCATCAAAGATAATAAATCCCTATTCTACTTACTCTTTTGCAATTAATAACACCAACCGTTTGTAGCAAGCTTGAGGACCTCTCTTCTTGAGCAAGAAAAGAGAAACCGATAGCACTGATACCAATGTAGCATTTAATGGTCTAAATAGATTAGCGGAAAATAACTTAACATAGTAAGCATTTCATTAAGAACAAGTTCCTAATGAGTATAGAAGAGTGTTTGGTTGGAGATAGCAACATTAGCATAACACCTAATTAGATTGGCATGAACAATACTTGAAAGAGGGAGAGAAATAAAACAATTGACAACTATTGAGGATCGAAATTACATGGACCGGTTCCCCCTCCATAAGGCATTTGTATTATAGCTTCTCCCATCAAGAGAGACTTTGTACAATACAATTCTTTGTGTTCCTTTGTAAAAACTCATTGGTGCAATGAAGATGGAAGCTTCATGCACCAAAATTAACTTGAAATCACATAAATTCCCTCACGGTCTCAGTCCCAAGACCTCACACACCTTCAAAGATGGTGAGAGCTAGCAGAGAATGAGATCAGAGGAAGAGAAAGTAGAAGTATTTTATAAGAAAGAAGTGTTTCCTCACCTAATCACTCTTGTAGCTTAGCTTAGCTTAGTAATGAGGATAGAGGATATGAGCGTGCTATTCAAGCTTGGCTCTTGGTTGGATTTGCATTCCATAGCCAAGAGTTGTTGGTGTAGGCATCCATTCTCAAAGCTTGGAGAAGAAGATGAGCTTTCCATTGAAGCTTGGAGAAGGAGATGGAGTTCTTGCTCAGCACATGAGTTGTGTGAGTGTGTGTGTCAAATGTGTTAGGCAAAAATGAGTTCTCTCTCTCTTCTTGGGCGACCCCTTTTCCAGTTTACTCATGCTGGCCTCCTATTGGACCTTGAAAAGCTTAGCCAATAGCATTTGAGAGAGCTTTTTACTCATGCTGGCTTCCTATTGGCCCTTGAAAAGTTTAGCCAATAGTATTTGAGAGGCCAAGTCAAGAGCCTTGTGACTATTGTCCACCCCTTTCCCCTTTTGTAAAAGCTCAGATAATTAATTCAATTATCTAAATTCTTATTGGACCTTTTAGTCTTTTGGCCAATAGGAATTAAGCAAATTTATGGACTGTTGAATTCTCATTGGACCTTTTGACTGTCCAATAGTCTTTTAGGGAGCTTAATTTTCATTGGTTCTTTTATCAAGCATTTCTAAAATAAGAAATTGAATTTACACTAGCTTAACCCTCATTGGTCCACCTCTTTGTCCATCCAATTGGATTCATGCAAAATCGGGGGCCATTTACCTGCATGCCTGACATGTGTCCATTTTGCTTTTTGGGTAAAGGACAGCTTTTTGTGTAGTGTGTGTGTGTGTGTGTGTGTGTGTGTGTGTGCGTGTGCTGTCTCATCCCAGCTCGCCCCCTCCTTTGTCTTTTGCCTATTGTCACTTTGTTGACTTTTAGAATTAGCACTTTAGTCACTAAGCATAGTTCCCATGGCTTGTGACCTTTAGAGTAAAAATTTGGAACCTTACCCTTTGGAAGTCTTAACGGAGTTGAACCCAAAGGTTTTTTTAAACTCCATTCATGCTCATTGCTTTTTAGCAGATCATCCCCATCTCGATCCCTAATTTTCCTCCTTTGGATCTCCTGTTGAGGCCGATCTATTAGCCATTCCAATATTCTAACCTTTGCTCCCCTGGTACCTCCCCATATTAAATGATCAGTTTAACATGAGAAAATCATTTGGGAAAGTAGATATTAGTTTTTATGACAAGATCTATTGATTACATACACCGTTGTCATAACAGCCTCTCCCCAAAACTCTTGAGGTAAGTTTGCCATAGATAGCATGGAAGTGACCCTCTCCTGAATAGTCATATTCATGCGCCCAACAACTCCATTCTGAGGAGGTGTGTATGGTGTAGTGAACGACCTCTAAATGCCTCTTTTGCTACAAAAATTCTTGAACTCAGTGGAGATATACTCTCCCCCATTGTCAATACACAAAGATTTCAACTTCTGGCTTGATTGGTTCTCTACCATTGCAAAGAATTTTTGAAATGTAGCAAAAACTTCGTCTTTCCTCTTCAAGAGGTAGACCCACACCTTTCAAGTAGAGTTATCTGTGAAAGTCAGAAAATATAATGCCACCCCTAAAGACTTATGGGGCATAGTTCCACATAGATCACTATGAACCAAATCTAGAGGTTTTCCTAACTTTCTATCCAATGGCGAAGTGGTAAGCCTTGTTTGTTTCCCATATATGCCATGCTCACACAAACCAAAATTAGAATAGTTTAACACATGGATATATCCAAAACGTTGTAATTGTTTCATTCCCTTTTGACTCATGTGACCAAGCCGACTATGTCAAAACTCAATAGAAGGTAGCTCAACTACATAAATAGAGTTCTCTTTCACAGAAGAGGTGTACAAGGAATATAATGAGCCAGACTTTTGGCCTTTGAGCATAACCAAGTTACCTTTTCTGATCAACCAAGAACCATTTCTAAACACTGTAGTGTATCCAAGATCATCAAGCTATCCTGTTGAAACCAAGCTCCTAGCTAGCTTTGGCACATGTCTAACACCTCGTAGCATAAACTCAATACCATTGCGCATACACAACTTCACATTTCCAATGCCACATATCTCAAGTTGATGAGAATCACCCAACTTAATTGAACTAGGTGTAGCAGTATAACTAGAGAACCACTCCTTGTGAGAAGTAACTTGAAAACTGGCACTTGAGTCAATAATCCAATTCTACGCATAGCATTCATCAAGAGCTAACAACGCCTCTGGACTCAAATTAGAAGTGAAGACTAGTGCATCTGACGGTTGCGGCATGTCAAGAACAACATCAACATGTGGAGACTCAACAACATTGAGCTCCTCTATCTTCACACTGCTCTTAGGAGGTGTAGAACTCAATACAATGGCTTTACCCTTCTCTCTTTGCAACAAACGGCAATGTTTTTTCATGTGTCCTTTTTTCTGATAGTAATAGCACTCAATGTTTCTTGTGTCATGTCCATGACTCTTGCTACATGTATTCTTGCAATCCTGAGAACTATCACGATTGCAACTACAACCTCTTTGCCTTTGATTGTTTTTTTGGCTACTTTCGCTTGCCATATATGCATCATCATGCCCATTAGTGTCAAGAGATTGACGTTGAATCTCTTCTATGAGCAAAGCACTAGTAATATCACCAAAAACAAGCTTGCCCTTGGGGGCGAAGTTACTAATGGTAGTGTTAAAAGTATCCCATGATGCAAGCAAAGAGCATAATAAGAAAATGGCTTTCATTTCATCATCGAAATTCAGCCCCTTTGATGTCAACTGAGTAAACAAACTATTAAACTCATTCAAGTGTGAATTGACACTGCTACCTTCTTCATGTTCAAATGCATGAGCTTTTTCATAAGAAAAACTTTGTTTGATGCACTCTTACCATCCCATGTTGAGCATAAAAACTCCCATAATTCCTTTGCAGTGGTATTATCCATAATGGTAAAAAAGATAGACTCACCAAGGTGTAAACGAATGGTCGCCATAGCATGAGCATCAAGCTCTTCACACTCATCTTTAGTGTAAACACCCTCTTTACGCTCTTTCATGGGGGCTGCAAGGCCCTTATTGACCAAAACATCAAGCATATGTTGCTTCCATATCGTGATGTTTGTGCCATCAAACTTCTTGATATAGTACTCCTCTTTCTCAGAAGTACCAAACAGAATTTACAAGAGCAAAAGCAATAGAGTAAGACTAGGAACTTATGGCAAAATTTCAGCAGTCTCCTTTGCACAGAGATCAAAATCTCAAGCAAAACTTAGCAAATCAAGCGCATAAACTGTAAACAGAGTGTTATAAGCAAACTAGAGGACTGGTGGGAAAAATACGGCAGAGTCTCCTCTATACAGGGAGCAAAATCTCAACCCAAATCAAGACAAAATAAACGCATAAAGTATCAAGAGTACTGACAGGGCATAAATAGGCATATAATGCTCAAAGAAGTTGTCGAACGACTGCCAACTTGGCGTCAAAGCACCTATACCCAGGCTCTATACATATCCTATGGCGAGGCCATAAATGGGGATCTCCAACAACTTAATCCACATCACACTGGGTAACCCAACCCTCAGTGCTTGGCTTCAAAAAACCTCATGCAATGACCCTCACAAAAGGTTATGCAGACACGACTAGCCACAGTCTCAGAAAGGGCTCTTCCAAACAGAGTCTCAAAGATGGTATAGACTACCAAAACAAGCCAAAATCGGCTCCACAACAACGTACATAGGCAGTATCCGCAACACAACATACATAGAAAAAATTATCACTGCAAGATCGCAAGACACGCGCTCAAACAGGCACCAGTGAGATGCAAGCAAAAATCAGAACTCCTGTAGCTCCCTGTGAGAAGTAAAACACTCTCAACAGAGCACAAGTACTCTCAAGTTCTAGTCACGCATAGACCATATGCATCCAAACTCCCACTAGAACTATAATGCATCTCACTACCAAATATGCTCACAAATGTGCTATGTCAAAAGAACCTGTAACTAACTTTGAGAAGCCGTCAATGGCTATGCATCACATATCCGAACCACAATAGGCATATATCAAAAGTTGCGCAAGCACTGCACCAAGAAACCAAGCAATAAAACCAAGACTGCTCTCTCTCTGATGATGCCAGAAAAAAACACTGTGTCGATGTCGATGACGAGCCCCCCATCAACCGCCAAAAAGAAGGGGGACTAAGCCCCCCATTGCCGGCACGGACGTGGACAATGGGGGGGGGCTTTCTGCCCCCCCCCCCCCCCGTTGTATAGATGAAGGGGGGTTATGCACCGCACCCAATCACACGCCTAGAATAAGGGGCTAAAAGAAGAGGGACTAAACCCCCCATCGTCTAGGCAGACGCAGACGATGGGGGGCTTCCTGCCCCTCCTTATTTGGATAGACAATGGGGGGTTATGCCCCCCATGAGCCGCCTGGACAAAGGGGAGTTGAGCCCGCAGACGATGGAAGGGCTCAGCCCCCTCTTCATCCATGCACTCTGCATGGGGGCTCTGTCCCCCTTCTTCCAGGGCCCCCCCATCTCCCTCATCAACCACCTAGAAGAAGGGGTGGCAGAGGTCCCCCATAACCTATCTGGATAAAGGGTTATGGGGGGCAGATCCCCCCATTACTACCTCGATGATGGGGGGTTCTGCCCCCCATCATCCACCTAGAAGAAGGGCCCCAATGGATGATGGGGGGCAAAACCCCCCATCATCGAGGCGATGATGGGGGGGACACCTGGGATGTCCAACTCACATTCAAAAGGGGAAGAAGAGGAAGAGGAACAAGAGTGCACTAAGGACTCTTCAAATTTCAACACTAGTAGACTTATAAACCTGTTGCAATTATGGTGGCACTCAAGTCCGTTGCCAAGGTCTGGGATTTCCTTACAAGCAGCCAAATGCATGCAGATCGCTCGAGAATAACATGCTTGTTGGCAGTTCTGTAGTTAACATGTATGCTAAGTGTGGTGCCCTTGCAAAAGAACAAGATGTGCTTGACGGGCTTCAAGTGTGAAACGTGTTATCTTGGAATGCTCTTACTGTAGGGTATGCTCAACATGGTATGCCATGGAGACCTTTCTTTGGTTTGAAAGAATGAAAGCTGACGGCTTCTCTCCAAATGCAATCACCTTCCTTTGTATAGTGAAAGCTTGCATTTCCATCGAAGCAATAGATAAGGGCCAGGAGTTACATGTTGAGAGTGTTGCAGAGGGGTTGCTTGAAAAACACATTGCACTTTCCAATGCATTAATAGACATGTAAGTGAAGTTTGGTATGCTTGAAAAGGCACAAGAACTGTTTCGCTCGCTTCTAATGCAATATGTTGTCTCTTGGAATGCTCTTATTTTGGGATATGCTTGACATGGGCATAGTGAGGAAGTGTTTTGTTTCTTTGAACAAGTGTGACATGCAAGGTATGCTTCGAATACAATTACCTATGCAAGTACTCTAAAGGCATGTGGTAACAACGGAAATTTAGAAAAGGGTAAGGAAATACATACTCGTATTACAAGAGATGTGTCTATTCAAGACGAGGTTGTCGTTGGCACTACATTGTTTGGTAGATATGTATGCCAAATGTGGTTGCTTCCCATGGGAAGGCACAGAGCTATTTGATAAGCTTCTAGAGCAAAAGCTGATTTCTTGGACTACTTTGATCACAGGGTATGCACAAAATGGTCAAGGTCAGGAAGCAATTGACTATTTCAAAAACATGCACCTGGGAGGCTGCTATTCAAATGCGGTGACCTTTAAATGTGTTTTAAAAGTTTGTGGTAGCATTGGAACCTCAGACGAAGGTATAATGACGCTTTTACAGATTGTAAAAGAGGGTGTGATGGAAAGTAACATGGCTCTTGGCACTACTTTGATGGATATGTATGCCAGTTGTGGTAAGCGTCCAGAGGCCCAAAGTGTGTTTGACCAGTTTGACAATCAGGACTTGGCTAGAGCTTGCAATGAGTTAATTAGTTTGGGTACCTGCAGTAGCCAACGATATAAGAAAAAATCAATATAAGCAGCCGCCATGCAAAATATCTACACATGTACGTACTTGATCTGTTCCACGAGCGAGAGAGGAGGCTATGTCACAGTACTTGGCTGAGGGTAGCATTGAAGAAGATTAACGCTACTGGCATTGCTGACTTGTACTGCCAAATTTGCATTTTATACTGCCATGTCAACACACAATCCCTCCAACTTCATAGCTTAAATGGTAGCTTTGACTAAATCAATCACGCATGCTTTCTCTTTAGTGGCCTTATAATGCACCTCACCTTGGAGCACATGAGCAAGTATTAGCCATGGGGCCCATGTACTATCTAATGGGACGTGATAGTATTTGACTTGAGAGTATTTGCTGGTGTCCTCATATGACACTTCTACTTAGGGCCGTATGTAACTAAGAGTCAAGGGTCTTCCTTTGAAGGTGTTAACAATCAACCTACAATCTGAGGTATTATATCACCATAATTTAACCTTTTCTTGAGCTCTCAAGTTCTATGTTTATAACATATGAATGCATATGCTCGCGCTCAATTACCATTAGACCCAACTTCCATCACCACTTTGGTCAAAGGTTTGCTATTCCTTTTGGACTTTAGTCTCCTTAAGAAGGTTTTAAAGGAATCCTGAACATCAGCTAACATTAACCCGCTCTTGACCATTCCAGCCTCTAGTACATTAGCCCGCTCATGCTCTCTAGGCACACTTATGACTTGGGCAATTTCCACTACAACATTTGCAAGGGACACCATATTTTTCTTTGGTTTTAATGGCCATTACATGTAAGCATTGTTGAGCATGAATCACATTCCATCTACTCTGAGCCGCTACATGTTTATTCACAAATCTGATACATTCTTGAATACTCTGTGAACTCCACTTACAATCTAATGTATTTTATCATCGTAATCTAACCTTGTCTTCGACTCAACTATGTTTAACACATGAATGTATACGCTCATGGCACTCAATTATCATAGACCCATCTTCCATCACCAGCTTGGTCAAAGGCTCGCTAGTCCTTTTGGATTTTAGTCTCCTTAAGAAGGTTTTAAACAAATCATGAACATCAGCTAACTCCCTGATTCTACATAACATTCCAACCATTTTTACATTGAGTCCCTCTTGCTTTCTAAGTATCTTCTTGGCCTGGGCAATTTCCTCTACATTCATAGGTGAAACCATTTTTTCTTTGGCTTTAATGGCCATTGCATGTAATGATTGTTGAGCATGAACCACATTCCATCTACTCTGAGCTGCTACATGTTTACCCACATTTGACTATTCAGTGCGTGTAATCCCAAAGCAAGAGATAGAGCTTACTAGAGAGTAAACACTTCAACACTTCTCAACACTTAAAGTTTAGGTGGCCACATGATTTGTATATGGCATTATGGTGGCCATGTGATTTGATTATGTGATTGGAGGTTCGCTATGTGGTATGATATGCATATCATATTATTAATGAGAATCTAGTTTGGTTTTGAGGTTTCTTGAGTTGATTTGTTAAGTTACTTTGAAACTATGGCAGGTATGTTGTTTGTTATTCTTTAAAATATGATGTTCAATCAAATATAATTATAAATGTTGCTTTTTTTAAAGTTACATTTCAGGCTAATAAGAGATGTGCATGAGCATACATTCCCACAAGCAAAGACATGCATGCATGTTACATTTGATTGTTTGGTGATTGAAGAAATGCACAATCTAATGTAGATTTTTCTCGTGCCAAACTAATATTTGAAGATATCTTTCAGGGAATACGAGTATTAATAAGCTTGAAAATAATGTTTCAATTACAAAAGCTCAAAAACAAAAGCTCGCAAATATTAAATCCCCCTTTTCCACATCCTTTCCAAGACCAATTGTGACCAAAAATACTGATTTTTGGTCTTTGGAGCTTACTTGATGAATTCAAAACATGAAATCTTTGAATTTTCGCAAAGCAGCCCACTAATGACACTTCAGAGGGTGAGATAGGTTGAAAAATCATCTTAACATCTACTTACCCTACTCCTAGTCAAATCAGCAATAGGTAGTGGAAAGTGTCCACAAACACTAGGTTTTTTTCTTGTTTTTCTGATAAAAAGAGTGTCAACCTTCAGACTTTGACATATCTTAATGTGCCAACCACTTGAAAACAACTTAATCTAAGCTTAATAGGTCCTCAGCAAGCACGACTACTCCAAGTCACCTCTACACAGTTAAAATAGACGCATCTCAACCTTGCGGTTTCTAAAAGTTGATTTATGACTTTAGTTAAACCTAGAGAAAGTTTTTGGACAATATTACTTGAGCACTGAGGTTTTCTTTAGTTTAGGTCACCTTGTCCCTGACAACAGGGACAAGGTGCCAAAATGTGGGGCCGTCTACTTTCCAAGCCTCGCTAACTTATTGTAGTGATACTGAGAACCACGGGCATGAATGTCATACCATGGGACGGACTCAATCCGACTAGTGCATGGAGGCTACAAGAGGTTGTCAGTCTCTTGGAAAACACATTCAATCCATACTTATTCAAAGCAACACTCAACTGCATGTCAGTCAGCAAATACTAGTCGTAACACTACAAGCAAATCTCATCGATTCACCAAGCAAAAGAAGTCCAAATGTGACCAAACTTATAAGAAGGATGGGCAATGAATAAAGACACATTCCTATGGTCTCAAATCACCCTTTCAACCACTTGCAAAAAATGCGATTATTATCTATAGGAAAAATTTGACCTAAGTATTTTTGGTCCATCGTAGCTTTTCTAGTAGCTTAGCAATGCTGTCCTAGTAGCCTTCCTATGCATAAGATGCAATTTGAATGTGTAAAATGAGAGTTATGAGCAGATCTAGAAGGAAATTGGTCACAACAAAACCACATATTTATCGCAAGAAACTTACAATGTCGCGTAGAGCTTTCACATATGAACGCAATGGAATGGACGCTGCTCTAAATAGACCACTTGTGAGAGAGTTATAAACTTAAGAAGAAAGAGGGAGAATACACAGAGCTCTCTATAATCGCACATATAGTCTTTATCCAAAGTGAACATACAAAAATATTACAAAAGTTAGATTTTATACCTTGCCATAAGGTTTTTAGGTCAAAAATGAGTGAACTGTCAATTCCTTCTCAGCCTATAGAGTTAGTGATACAATCTAGAAGCCTATAGCCCCTCTTAGACAGGCTCAGGATTACATAATCAAATATACACTTGCTTCAAAAATCAATAAAGTACAAAGCTTTTGGCTATAAATATCTAGATTGGTTGAAAAAATAGGAAATTACATTATAGGTTAGCATTTGAGCATGTCTGTTAGCTGAGCAGCTAACAGACAAAAAAGCTACATATGGCCAATGTTGTAGCATTTGACCTTGTATGCTTCATAGTAAGGGGTTTCAAATTAGAGGTTAGCAAAGTCTCTCCTCCATGCAAGAAGGTTTTTGCAAAAGAGGTCTAGGTTACAAACCTTTCCCAAATCATCAACAAGCTCAAGGAAGATATGTCTTTTGACCTTGCAAGCTGATGCTATATACTCTAGGAAAATGCATCGATTCTAGGAGCACCACGGGCCTCTTACTACAAAACTCAAACCTAAATCTTGGCCACAAGAAACTCCTTCCAAGGCTTACACCCAAGAGGAGACCATGGACACTAGGTTTCCCCATAGTCCCTAGAAGGAATTGACAATGAAAAGCAAGATCTATGAGCCCAAGAACACCCTACAAGGTTATTAAAGTGATGACCCACTAAGCAATGCTGACACTTGGAAATTGTTCATACCTAATAGGCCATAGCAAGTTCTTAATAAACAACTTAAGTTGGTTTGTACAAAAACTCGAAAAGATCCAATAGAAAGTGTTATACCACATCATTGCAAAGAGCACCTACTTGCCCAACACAAACCTCTCTATGAGGGTAGGTGGCTACTTAGTATGTTTACATGAGTGGGTAGCATTGTCATGAATTAATTTTATGGTTGTGGTGGCCTTTATCTTAGTGCCTGCCATTTTAAAGGCACTACATGAGGATCGCATTGGACATCAGAGTGTTTTGGGCACATGTTGATCCTATGTAGTGCATCCCCACAAAGTTTGGCATAGTCTTTGAGCTAGGCAATGAGTGGATGGAGCCATCAGCCTCTCATCCTCAAGTCCAACCACATCCTTTTCAACCATTTAGTCCACTATTGACCCATTAGTATCATCAAGGCCACCATGGCTACTTCGTGGTGCATCAAGGCCACTGCAGTGTGTGTTCATGGATTGGCCAGCACCAATTCCTAGAGCCATACCACCTACCATTAGCAAAGCCTTTTTCTGATGCAAGCATTATGGGCCTCCCCGTCCCCCCCTCCCCCCCCCCAAAAAAAAAATCCCCCCATGCCCAAGCAACCCCAACCATGATGTATATGGTACAATAGATATGTATGGATTTCTCAAACTCTTATGTTGTTGTCATTTACAATTCTTCTTTTATCCAATTGAGAGATAGAGAGCAAGAGAATTCAGGATAAATTATCCAGAATTTCTATCTTTTGATGGACAAAATAGATAAAAACAAGACATGATTGCGTATCATTGTCTATGAATAAAATTATTTAGTTTGCACAAAAATCCATACTTACTAAGTATCCACAAAATTATTTCCTTTGTCTCACACATTGCTCTCTCTCTCTCTCTCTCTCTCTCTCTCTCTCTCTCTCTCTCTCTCTCTCTCTCTCTCTCTCTCTCACACACACACACACACACACACACACACATGTTTTCACTCGGCCAATGGCATACAAAATTGGATCATAAAATTTTATATATTTATCTCAAATGTACAAAACACCCAAGCATATAAACGGCAACCATAGTGTGGGATAGTCATCTTTGTGTATAGACTTCAAGCGGGAGCTTATGTATATTGATGTGGTTGAGAAAATGTTACGAAAGACAAAGCTCCCAAATGATTCAACACTAGGATGTAAGTGGTAAATTTTCAAGCAACTCATTTTCTCTTGTTTGGAGGAATGTTTTGCCATGAAGCACATGTCTTGCAAAGGCATCAATAAAGGTAGCTCAGGGAAGAAATGGTTTCATATGAATGTAAAGAAGCACGAAAGTACCCTATGAGCTTAGATGCAAACAAAGATAAAAAGGACTATCAAAAAGATCTACATGCATACAAAGCACTTTTCCAAAACAAGCAAAGAAGGTGAGAATTCAATTCACAATTTTTCCAAGCTCAAGAAAAGGCATAACCACATGGTAAATTTTGGAGAAATATAAAGGGAAAGCATGTTGAGATTTTTGGTGAGTTAAACTCTCATGGATATATAAATGCATTTCAAGAATCTATATGAGTGCCCAAAATGCTGAAATAGACAAGCAAGGAAACACATTGTTGGATACGTGATATGTTTAACCTTGCACTTCGACATGGAATGCCTCATGATTGGAGTAGAAATTGGATCAAAACTTTGAACAAAATGGGGAGATATGAACAATTTAGACACCTACCGGACTATAATGGTTGGCTCTCTTATGGAAAAGTTATTTGCATGTGTCATGGAAATGAATATAAGTGAATGGGATCAAAAGAATGACAAATGTGCCTATGGACAAGCGGATTTTCAAAAACATTTTAGCACCATTGATGACCTTTTCACCCTTTGCGTTCTCATGGAGGAAATCCACTTAAAAGGTAAAGGATTCTATTGTTGCTTTGTGGACTTCAAAAAAGCTTTTTATATGGTTTCCATTGAGAATCTTTGGAGACATATGGAGGAATTCTAATTGCCAAGTGAATATATGCATGTGGCTTCTCATATTTACAATAAGGTGATATGTAGATAGTGTATAGGAGAGGGAATTTCAAAAAAATTCACAAGCACTATTGGTGTCAAGCAAGGATGCCCACTCTCAATGACTCTCTTTGGGATACTCATCAATGAATTGGAACACATGGTACTTGAGTTTTTGCAACAAGAAGGCATCGAATAGGTTAATGCAGCGATCATGCTTTTGTTCTATGCAAGTGATGTAGTGCTTTTGTCCCACACTTCAATTGGACAAAAGCTTATGATTGCCTCCAAAAACTTTTTCTTGCATTGTGGGTTGGTTGTGATGGTCCAAAACAAAGATTATTCTTGTGAAAACTTTGAACAAGGAGAATCCATACAATTTTTACAATAAAGAGCCCTTAAATTGGTGGAGAACTTTGAGTACCGGTGAATACCTTGGCCTTCGAGTTTTGGCCAGTCATAAATGGAATGACTGTGATACATGATGCTTGAAAGCTGCGAAGAGAGGCTATTACACCTTTGAGAACATGTGCATTGAAAGAGAGATTAAATATTGGGTTCTCAAGAAATGTTTCTTTGCCACTTTGTTTTGAATGTTCATTCCTTTTTGCATGATCTGGAGGAGAAGGTGGAGAGTGATTGGTGCCGCATGTGCATGGAGCTCACAAGGGAAAGCAACACCATCAAGACAGTGGCCAAGAAGCTATGCAAAAAGGAATTCTTCAATGACTCATAGAATTAGGAGTTATGGAAAGTGGTGGACAATGTTCACCGATTCCTTGCTTGGAAAATATTTGTGGAGTGGAACACGATGGTCACCTTATAGGTGTCCCTTGTATTTGCAAAATAAGATAAGCTGACTTTTCTATTTATATCAATTTAGAAATTATGGATGCACATAGAGAGAGAGAGAGAGAGAGAGCTTGTTGTGTCAAAGAGTCTGTGTTTCGCGGCGGTCAGGAGGTCACCATAGTCTATGCCATGACCAAGGAAAGAGGAGGAAAGGAGCTCGAGTTTGGGACCCACCGTGGAGGTCTAGAGAGTGTCTAAGCACTACACATGATATGCATCATATGATCAAGACAACACCGATGTCATGTAGCACTTGGACCACCAATAGTGGTGGTATAGCTCAACCAGGAACCAAGGGAAAACCATTGGAAAGTAGATATTGAGTCCTGGCTATGGTCCAAGCATGAGGGTGGCCAAGGTAGTTGTTGCAATTTGTGGGCTTTGTCCCTCCTTTGTCCTATGCCTCCTAGGTGTATATGAGGATAGATGAGAAAGAGATTGTCTCAAAGTGAAGTACAAGTAAGATGATGGCGTGGAGAGATACAAAGAAAGGCTAGTTGCTAAAGGTTATGCACAAACAAAAGGTGTTGATTATGATGAGACATTTAGTCCAATTGCAAAGATGACAAAATTTGAATTGGTGATAGCCATGGCGAGTATGTTTAGGTGGAAGTTGCAATGGTGACTTGGAAGAAGAAGTTTATATGATACAGCCAGACGATTATGAGCAACCATAATTTTTAGATTATGTGTGTAGACTAAAGAAGGCATTATATGGCTCAAAGGGGGCACCTAAATCGTAGTGTGAAAAGAGAACCACGTTCTTGAAGAAGGTAGGATTCAAGCGAGCTATTGCAGATCATTCTTTATTTGTGAAGCATATCGATGGAGAGATTGTTGTGATTGTCACTCTGTTGATGACTTGATTCTCACAAGAATTCATGACGAGGAGATTGTGGCTGTCAAGGAAAATTTGACACGAAGGATCTTGGTGAGTTGAGGTACTTTTTGGGGATTTAAATCATTGATACCATGTGAGAAATTTGGATAGTACAAACGCAACTTGGATATGCTTGAGAAGTATGGCATGACATCATGTTGATGAAAGTGTGATGTTGTTTGAGAATGGACATTATATTTAGGAGTTACTATATATCACAAGATGGTTGAAAGTCTCATATACTTGACAATTACAAGACCAACTTTGAGTTATGCACTGGCTATTAAAAGTCAATTTATGCAAAATCCATGTAGCAGGACCTTGATGCAATTAGAAGGATTTGAGATATGAGAAAGCCACTCTCAATTTTGAGATGTTCTATGAGAAGAATGCGTAATTTTTTCTCTTATACTCAAGGTATCTCAAGCCATATAAGCTTTCGTTTAGAATGAGTCTGAAGGAGGAGTTTAACATACCATGCATTCTATTTGAGAAACTTGAGAACTTACGAGAATGTCACATAAGAAACTACATGAAATATAAAAGTAGTATATGTTCGTAGGTAATTGTGACATCCCATTACACCAAAAGAACTCGAGACAAAGAATATAGTACTAAATAACCAATCAATCGATGGTAAACAAAACAATGTATACCTTGTTGCTTATACATCTCTGTGTCATACTACACTTCCTTAATGTGATGGCTTTTACTAGAGAGGTTTTGTTAGCTATAATACGAGATGACTTAGTCTAGGATTATCCCACTAAATGTTTCAACATGTGAAACAACCATGGCTCCTAACCTTGAACAACAAGGCTTAAATGAACATAAACAATGCACTTGATCAATGGTCCATGTTTTTTAATGTGAAGACGTTTTACACATGGTAAAATACACAGTGTCTACTATTCTCCAACTCCTTTGTAAAGAGAGCTATAAACTTTGAAATAACGCTAGTGAATTGGTTTCCAATGCTAGAAACGCAAGCGCATTTATATGCATTCCACATATTTTCATAACTACACAACACAAAGATCAGCACCTATGTAAGGACTAATCTCACCACGAGAGATGGCTCTTGCCCTTTCTAATTGTCATGAAAAAGAGAAGCAAACATAATCATAGCTCTTGTTCTACTCGGTCCTAAATAGGTTATGACCTAGTTGCACAGAGCCTATGGTACGATATTGGTCAACCTTGTTGATGTATGTGGCAAGCATGACAATTGAAATAGCTGGGCTTGTAGTGGTCAATTACTATTGCTGTCTTTAGTTTTTTATCTAATGAGGAGCTATGTTGTGTAGATTGGAATACGGGAAATTGAGGAGAACATTTCGGTGGATTCAAGCCAATAGATTCAATAAAGCCATCTCATCCATTTCCTTTTAGTACAAGTGTCCCTTAAATAGTTTATTTATGCCCAATAAACCTACAACGCTCACTTTGTACATTGTAGGCAATAACTGGTGAGAAACAACCCCTTATAGTTCATGCAATAAATGGCAATAACCACAAGTACACTTTAGTTTAAAAGAGGGGCCTCTAATTTTTGGCACTACTTTAATTTAGTAAACTATCAAATACCCAAGTCCAAGAGTGTGCTGTGGAGTTTGGGGGCTATGATTTTGAGCCATTCTTGTGCAAATTTTTTTTTTCTCTCTCCCTCTCCCTCTCCCTCTCTCTCTCTATGATGTGTGTGTGAAATCTTGTTACCATCTCTATCCTCATAAGCTTTTGCTATCTCCTACCATGTTTATGTGCATTATGCTTGTGTGTGTAGTTTGAGTCATTCTTTGTTTACTTGTTTGTGCACTTGAGAAAGAGAGAGATGGTGAAGGGTGTGGCATGTGTGTGCATGTGTGTTGACTATTCTTCCCTTCCTCCATCAGTGGTATCAAAGCTTGGCCAAAACGATTTGGCAATGGAAAATTGGAGACAATCCTTGGATCATCAAACTAATATTAGTCTTCCCTCGCATCTGATACAAATTGGGAACTTCCGTATGTGTATAGACTACAGGGTTTTGAACAAGATCACTGTCAAGAATATGTTAGACAAACTAAAAGGGGAAAACATTTTCAGTAAATAGCTCATGCATACTCAATAGTTGAAACATAAGGGCATAGAATGGCTTTGAGCATATGATGAAAGTGTTTGGTCCACTTTATCTAGGAGTATATTATTGTTTTTCCTTCCACACCACACCAAGAGATCAACACGCATGGAAGAATAGCTCAAAAAAGTCTTTACCTTTATTGCATAAAGGAAATTGCAAAACGAGTCCTTTTGGTGATGTGGTGTCATTGTTGAGCATGCAATAGATGCAGCCTTTGGAAAAATGAGTCCTTTTGGCATTCTAGTGTCATTGTGGAGCATGCAGTAGATGCAACCTTTGGCAAATCGTCTCTCACTAGCCACAACGTGTGAAATACCTTTGTTTTGATCATTAAAATAAATAAGTAAACAAAAAATACTTACTTTGTCTATATTTTGTGTGTGTGTGTGTGTGTGTGTTTACTTGCGGTTTATTTTACTTCTGTTATTGAATTGAGGGCTTCTTTATGTTGAGGGCTTCTATTGAGTTCAAAGTTATTGCAAACCTTTACCTTTATTGGATTTTCTTTGTTCTATCAAATTTCTTTTCCTTCTATTTGATAAAAAAACATTAATTATCAAAAAAATTTCTACATCAAAGCATATTGTTCATAATTAGAGAGATATGGAGAGAGAGAGAGAGAGAGAGAGAGAGAGAGAGAGAGAGAGAGAGAGAGAGAGAGAGAGAGAGAGAGAGAGAGAGAGAGTCTAGTAGATGGTTCCTTGGTGGCTTTCTATTTCCTCTTCCTTGTTGTTTCAAGTAGTGTCAAGCACCTAGCATGGTAGTCAAAACTTTGCTTGAGGGTGCACAACAATACATTAAGTAATTAGCTTAAGAATAAACTTAGCAAAGAATATCTATGGAAAGTAAATTAACATGCATAAAGCCACTTTGAGCATAATTAAACATGCATGGATCCATTGAGGACCATGCACTACTTGCATGTGCAACAAGCACGCGGAAACCTCTCCATGTATGAATTTTGCTTGCATGCAATCGATGCATGCAGGAAACTTAAACGAAAACTTGTTGCATGTAGCTTTATTTGCATGTTTATTGAGTACAAAGACAAATTAAGCTTGAATAAACATTGAATTAGCACAAAATTAGCATGCAATTAAAACTAGTAGTGCAATTAAGCACCTCATTACAAGCTTCACCCATGAACTAGAATCCAATGAGCACTAGATGTCTGATGCAAAGATGTTCAACATGAGGCTTGCAAATTGAATCAAACAAGCAATTGCAAATTTCTATCATGAAAAAGAAACCCATGAGTGCTTGTTGCTTGAGACACGAGCTATAGTCCATCATGATTGTTACATGCTCTGATACCAATGGGAGGGTAATGGATAGGCCACCCTTTATAGCTTGCATCCTCAAGCAACCCCTTTTGAGCCCTCCTCCCTAAAACCATAGACTAGAGTTCAAAAAATCACCACGGAGCCGTCTTATATATAGCCCCTGAATTGCCAACTCCCCTCAGGGTAGGACCCTTATCAAGACATAAGCATCAAGTAGATTGGTCATATACTATTGAATAGTGTAAAGTGCTTAAAGTGGATCCTTGGCTAAAGGTAATAAGACCAAGTATACCTTCCTTGTTATATCTCATAATGAAGGATAACTATGATCTCAAGGGCTAGGTCATGTCACCAATTTTAATGTTTGGCCTACTTAAAATTACTTTGTCTCACTAAAATTGGCCTCTCTAGAGAGACAAAGTAAAAATAGTCAAAGGTTTGGGAATTACAATGTTGACCGAAAGGTGCATTCATGGCTTATTAATGCTAGAAGGATGGTGCTACCTTCAAAAGTTTGTAGGAAATTTATTATGGATTCTAGCGTGTTTTAGGAAGACCCAAAACGACATTAAAATCGGACTTAAATGCCTCCAAAGAGTGTGGTGAAGAGTCATCAAAAGGAGGGGGAAGTAGGAAAAATGGGATTGATGCCAAGAGAAGGATGCCACTTCAAAATTGCCTAGGGAATTCGTTTTGGATTTCGATGTTATTGAGACCAAAATGGCATTGATATAGTTTCCAAATGCCTCTAAGAGAGAGCTAGGAAGTTTGCTGGAAGGGGAGGGGGACGAGTGCTAATGGGCATCAAGTCACTAGGAGGTGAGCTAGATGTGGCAAGAGCTGGGAAACAAACCGATTGAGTGTTGGGCAACAACCTGATGCTCCCCCAAGGCAATTCCTTTTCACCCACAAAGTGGGGCTCTTTTGTTAGGTTTTAGCTATTTTTTTGGGCTGTATCAATTTGGTTAGAGGGCTGGTTGGTGGTTAGTTTCTTAGGCACATATGCCCCTCTCACAACCCCTCCCTGCTACTCTCCTCCTCCCAAGTCTCCACAACCATGAAGCCCTACTATGCACTATTATGCAAAAGCGAAAATTACCAAAATACCCCAAAAGTTTGTGGAAATTTACAATCTACTCCTCACCTTTTAAAAATTCCCAAAATACCGTTTGTAACAATTTGGATGGATTGCCCCAATTTTTGCATTTAAATTTTTGGCATAAAGATCTATCTTTTAAGTGTCTTAGACAAAAATTTTCACCAATGAGCTCACAACTAGAGGCATTTGTGTGTACAAATGAGCCATTTCATCTTGAGAGCCCACAATACTATCTAAAATTCTAGTTCTATCATCTTATTTTGATGAGAACGAATCTTCCTATGATGAGTTTAGTTTAAAAAAGTCTTTGGAGATGTTTGCAAGATTAACAAGGGGTATTTTGGTAATTTGTGAAAATTCAAGGGGTATTTTGGGAATTCCCACAAATGTCAGAGATATTTTGGTAATTTCTCCTATGCTAAACTATGCATATGAACAGAGCCTATGTATTATTAATCATATAATTCATCTCCTTCTTCAATATCTTAAACTTCGTAGGTCTCTTGGCTCGATGAGTGTTTGATGCTTTCAGATAGAGGGTTCCACCTTCTCAAATGAGGTTCTTGACAATTGGTATGTGAGCAAAGTCCAGAACACTCAATCTCCTCGATCCAAGATGTGCATGGCTACTAGCAACAAGTGCATTGATTCCGAGTCTCTCTTGAAGTGAGAAATAGATTGATACAATTTTTTTCTTGGGGGAGGGGGGGGGGGGGGGGGGGGGGGGGGGGGGGGGTGGTGGGCTCTAAAATTTCATCAAGTTTATGAGTACTGTACAACAAGTTTATGAGTATTGTATGCATGTGTGATTGAGTTAACAAATCTTAATGAGTTTTGCAACCATTACACACACAACTTAATCTCCTTAATTAATTTTAATTTTATTGTATAATTCCAATTCTTTTGAAATGTAAGATTGAGTTCGAATTTGGATTTATGGCGGCATCATACTTAGGAATCGTTTTAAGCATTGTGATGGAGGTATTGCTTTCTATCAGACAAAGCATATTAACAAATTACTCAGTAGATGTGACCTTGTTGATTGTAGGCCCATGGCTACACCTATGGAAACAAGTTTGAGACTTAGACACATAATTTTAATGACTACTTTAATATTTTTGTCGATCAATGGATTGTTAGATATCTCACTTGAATATACATACAAATGCAATATGTGTTCAATTTCTAGCTTCATAGGCAAGAAAATTTATACATAGCTGTGACTTTTATGAATTAGCATGAATAATGCATTTTTGGCTACTTGAATGGCAATCAACACCTTGGTTTGTTTTTTCCCATGGGAGGATTGTTGGCACCAGTGTTTCATGCTTTTGTGGACTTAGATTGAGCTCACTCTTATGACACTCCCATGTCATAAGTGGTGTTTGGTTCATGCTCCAAAATATTTATTGGTTGAGCAAGAAGTGGCCTCTTGGGACCACTTCTATTTGTGAGGCTTATTACAGGGGTAGCTTTCATAAGTGTAATTAAGTGTGCTTGACATCTTGTGACTATATATGGGTGTTGACGGTGGTGTGCCCCTTTTATTAATATCAACGATTATACCACATTGGAAATTGCAAGGATTTCACGGTCATTATGGTGCACTACCATTATGTTAGGGAGAGACAATTTACAAGAGAGATCAACTTCGCTTATGTGCTAACACAAGACAACCTTGCTGATCTATTCACAAAGGGGTTTCCTCATAGACATTCTTGAAAGATTCAAGCTTGCTCCACTTTATGGATTAATCACAATCCATAGGACTTGGCACTTCCCTCATTGAGATGCGCCATCTCTTGTTCAGTGTATCACTCATAAGGGGGATTTGTTATCATATATTGGCAATGCTATCTGTGAGCACATGTACAATGCTATCTGAGAGCACATGTAAAATGGCCAAAACTATTGTTTTCCTCATTGAAATATTGCTTTTTAACTACACATTATATAACCCTTAATCTTTTCCTTCTTCTCCAAGCTTTGTGTGCGCATTCTTGCAAACACCATATCAGTAAACTAAAGGTTGAGGAAGGATACACTTTAGAAGTAGCACCACTAACTATTCTTATCTTAATGCACAAAACATTCACCATAGTCTAGCCTTTAGTCCCTCTTTTACCACGACAGGCATAGTCAAACATCATTAGCGAGATTACACACTGAAGTGAGATAGTTTGATAAAGCTTGTGAGATATACTAGAACTCAAGTAATCTTGCACTCTATCGGTAACGTTAGGTGAAGGATTGCTCCTTCTTACTCACTTCCATCTTATGCATCTAGAATGTGAGACAAAGTGTCCATTAACCATACCGACTATGTTTGGGTGTAGGAATGATGCTGTTAGCCTATGCAGGGTTATTGTGACTGAGACCCTTGATTCATCAACATTTGCGAGATTTGAGATTTGGTTAGATCTTTTGTTTTCGACATTAAGGGAGCCCAACATTTTTATTATTTCTTCGTTTGGAGAGAGGGCGCGTTAGTTGGGGACTCTCGAGCACTGAGCGTCAACAAGACTCGAGCGCTAGCAGTGAGCACAGCCTGCAGCACAGCATGCGCAAGCTCTTGAGCGGCGAAGGAGATCTCTGATTCATTGCGCACCGTCCCACCACCACCACGCAGGTATTTCAGAGAGAGAGAGAGAGAAAGAGAGAGAGAGAAAGAAAGAAAGAAAGAAAGATTTTTAACGTCTATGTCAGGCCGAAATCGGCCTATGAGACAAATCAAATGTACATGGTGTGTATGTCATCCGTCTATCGGAAAGACAAATGAAACAAAACTGAACAAAACTGAACTGAATGTAGGTAGTGGGGTATCTGAGGAGGGATGGAGCTCTATCTCTAGGGGTGTATGCATGTCTATATGCTCAAGGTAGTACAATCATGAGAATGCATCAAGCTATCTAGCTCCATCCTGTACTAATGGGGGGATGTAAGATGTGGTACATGGGCGGGTCTGGTGCCAAGGCTACCCGGATGAAAGCTGTGGGGTCGGCCCTCATCTGGGCCACTCGCTCCTCAGTGGCACGGCGCTCCCGGGCTCGGATCTCCTCGATCTGTCGGTGGTGGGAGCTCGCGCCCCTGTAGCCTGTGACTCGTGGTCGTCGTCTAGCTCGGCTCACCTCCGCCTGTGGGAGTGTCACTCCCCTCTGAGTGTCTGGTGAGGGAGGGGCGGCAATCCTCTGAAAGAAGTCTGTGAGCTGCGACTATCTCCCCTCTGTCTGTGTAGCTGTGTGTGATAGCCATCCGATGACTATCAAATGTACATGGTGCGGACCATTACACCGTCATTTGTAATATCCTATCCTACTGGGTTTGGTGTGAATGACAAGCACCTATCTAACTGTACGTTGGGCTATGCTAGGCATGGCCCTTTCTTAATGGGTAAAGAAGTCAGACGCCTCTTCATAGACGTGGTTTGGTTTTGCCTTTCCACACAACAGGATTTGATATTTCTTCGTGGCCAATTCCATATTTGCTGACCAGAAAGCAGGAATTGGAATATTTCAAAAGAAATTTGGCTTGGCTGCACTTCTTTGCTTGATGATGGGTTTTTTCTGATGGGAAAGAAATTGCTTTTGTGTTCAAGGAAGTTCTGGAAAAATCTCGATTGGTGTCTTTTGGTGGGCCATTTTGAGTGCTTCATAGCAGGTGTTTTACCTTATCCTTTGGTATCTTTATGGATATTTATGCGCTTTTGAAGGATGGTGTTAGGAAAGACCCGGATAGAAGGTTCTCGTGTGTTGCTTTAAGTTCTTTGCCCTCTTTGTAGTGACCCTCGAATCAGACTTTGCAGGATGACGGGGATTCAGACTCCTGAAGCAAAAGTTCTTCCTAGAGTCTACGCCATGTAGATATTGTAGAGGGAGATCCATACTTTCTATTTCAAAAAAGCCATCAACCACCAAAGGTCGATCAAGAAGTCCAACAAAGAAGCATTAGGGGAACAAACGTAGTGCCCAAGTTCTCATGTTAAATGTATGTCAAGCTAAAGTGACAATGTCGTGTGGTATGTGTGAAGGAAAGACATCGTATAGAAGGTTCCACACCAATGAACTACTAGAGAAGAGTGACTTACGCCAAAGAAGATGGTAAAGATGGGGAGATTTGTTTTCCTAAGCAAAACAGTGCTATACAAAGAACAACATTCACCCACACTCTAGAGAGCGTAGTGATAACGACACACACACACTTGGTTATTTGTTCACAAAAAGACGATGGAAATTTCCAAGATCTGTCAAAAACATGAACGGATAAGTGTGAAGGGCTGGTGACTCAGGAGCATGGGGAGGAGAGAGAGAGGAGGAGGTCTTAAGGCAACCTCTATACTCAAGAGATGGTACAAGCCCCCCCCCCCCCCCCCCCCCCCCCCCCCCCCCCCCCCCCCCCCCCCTACGCGACCCAACCAAAAATTGACCCAATATTGTGGAAATATAAAGGGTTGCATAGGATTGTCTTATGCAGTGGAATTGAGAGAATAGGAAAAATTTGGATTTCACATTTTCACAATTCTTTGTTCTTCCTTGCGCTAATGAGTGCAACTTTGCGTTATCGATGGTTCTTTTTAGATACTTGAGAGAGAGAGAGAGAGAGAGAGAGAGAGAGAGAGAGAGAGAGAGAGAGAGAGAGAGAGAGAGAGAGACCAAAGCTCCTTGTGAGAATGAACTTCAGCCACAACCAAAAACTTGCCAGGTACTGCCTTGCAATGTAAGTAGTAGAGAGTTTCCTTCTTGTTGCCTTTTACAATCAGCATTGAGCCTTTAAGCACTTTCCAAGAGCCACCACCAAACATAGTGTAGTAACCCTTAACATCTAGCTGCCCAACTGAAAGTAGACTTTTCTTGATGCCAGGTACATACCTAACATCATGCAAAATAAGCTCTTGGCCATTTTCAAGTGCCAAGTGAATAGTGCCAACACCCTCAATCTCACATGCATGGTTGTTGCCTAAGTAAACTTTACCCAGACTACCTGCAGTGTACGAAGCAAAAAACTCCAAAGATGGAGTAACATGGAATGAGGCACCACTGTCTACTATCCATGATTGTGACAGACCATTATGTGCTGAAAGCAATGCATCAATCACCTCTGGTTTTGTGATGTACATATCACTTGCCATTGCCACACTGCAAGGTAGTACCGTACGTACGTACTGATGGCATCCGTACGGTACGTCCGCACAGTACGGAACCGTACCGTACGGATACCACCAGTTTTTTTTTTTTTTTTTTAAAGGTGGTGGGGTGGTGATGGCCCGGGTGGTTGTTTTGTTTGTGTTTGGGGTGGGGGTGCGGGGGCTTCTTTCCATATACGACTTTTGCAGACCTATTGGCACTCCTTTTAAGTTTTCATTCTTCTAAGTTTTTAGGCTTCTACTATGAAATTCCTATTTTTTTCTAATTTTTTAGGGTTATTTACCAATAGTGCGTATTTTTACGTACCTTAAACCTCGATCGTACAGGATTGCGTACCTTACGTAACGAACACGTACAAAATTTTACGTACTGTTCCACCTTGCCACACTGTCATCGTGAAAGCATGAGTCAACAACAAGTGCATCATCTGTGTCAACAATTTCTTCAATGACCACACTGGAAACAACATTTGCCTTGGCGGCTTCCTTGGAAGAAGAGTCAGGCTCATCACTTTTAGCATCATTAGAATCCTTCTTCTTCTTGCCCTGCTGTTTCTTTCTTTCAAGTTCCTGCTTGTAGTACGTGCAATCGGGCTTTTTATGCCCTTTGCGTCCACATTGATAGCATGTAACATCCTGAGACTTACCCCTGCTCTTACTCCTGTTCTTGCCTCTATTGTTCGCATTATTCTTCTTTTCAGACCTGCCTCTATCATTGTATGCTGACCCGTTGCTTTCACCGCTAGTCTTTCTTGTAATCTCTTCATTGAGAATAGAACCACGGACACCATCAAAAGTCAAAGCAACATTGTTGCTCAAAGAAACAACCAAGGCTTCCCAGTTGTCAGGCAAAGTCATCAATAAGAAAATAGCCTTTAGCTTGTCACTAAACAGCTGCAAACCAGAGTCTTGCAACTGACTCAAGATGCCTGTGAAAGCACTCAAGTGTTCAGATGCAGGCTTAGACTCATCCAACTCCATGTTTACAAGTTTACGCATAAGATGCACTTGATTCACAGGAGTTGTATTCTCATACGTATCTGTCAATTTCTTCCAGATAGCATAAGCAGTGTCAAGACGCTTAATGTCTGTGAGCACCTCATCAGACACAGCCATCTTGATGTAAGCAATAGCTTTCTTATTAAGTCTAGCACAATCATCGTCTGACAAAGCATCAGGTTTCTCTTCCAAAAGTGCATCATCACAATCTTTCAGAAACAAGATTCCTTGCATTCTGTCCTTCCACAAATCAAAGCCAGAGCCGTCAAACCTCTTAATTTCAAGGAGAGACTTTGACTCAGCACTTGTAGACGCATTAGAGGCCATTTCGGTGCAAAAAAGACCAAAATTTCAATGCTGTAATTTTATGACAGCACGTTGAAAACTGAGATTTTAGCCTCTTACAGGCTCAAAACTCAGTGTAAAAGTGCAAGTGGTCGTAACACTACGTTACTGGCACTTTATGCGAAGTGTACAGCAGTGAAGAAGGGTGAATTTCAGCAATGAAAGATGAAATTTCAGCACACAAATAGGACATACATTCCTTGCAGGAATACTTTCACTTCAGCAGTAGAACCAAAGTGCATATGCAACACCCTCAAATCTGAAAATGGATTAAAAGCTGTTGCATAATGTATTTTCAGCAATACATTGACTCATAAATTTTTTGATGCGTACAAAACCTGTGTTTTCTTGTAATTTCTTGAAAAACTCAAGATAGAACTCAAATTCTCTGCTCAAACTGTCCACAAATTGCAATACATTCACTAATGTCTGCAAATTATTGAAATTTCAGCAACAGCCCCAAATTTTGACGGTCCAATTTCTGAAATTTTTGCAAATTTCTGAAAATTGGTCAAAACCCCTAATTTTTCTCTGATGAATTTGCCCCAATTGCATTAATACATGATCCCTTCAGCAAAATATGAGCAATTTCTGCAAAATTTCAGCAAATTTTGCAAAATCCCCAATTTTCCAAGTTCGGATTTGCACGAATGTCAATGAAATTGACTTAAATGAGTGCAATTTCACCTGTACATGAAAAGCCCCAATTTCAGTGAAGCTTTTATACATAAAATCTGCAATTTTTGAAGCAAACCTGTTTTTGTCGAAGAAACACGCATAGGCTGAAATTTTCCGCGTGAGCTGAGTCCCGACTCGACTTACACGAAAGAGGTTGGGCTGATTTGAAGCAAAGTGCAAGCTGCGTGTGTGGCTTTTGGTTTTGCTTGCTGCTGCGTGTGCGTCGGCGTGCGCGAACTGCGGGCTCTGATACCAGTTTGATGGGAACGTTGGCAGCAAGAGAAGGCAGCGTTGGGTTTCTGCTGCAGATAGCGAACGTGAGAAGAGAGAGAATCGACATTGGATTTGGTGCGTGTGTTGCTCGTAGGCTTTTCCACGCTGTGTATTATTGTTATATGTGAGTATACACTATAAGGGTCATTTAAATGACCCTAGGGGTGGTTCATACCTTGAACCACCCAAGTGTAAGAAAAAATATAAGAGAGGTGCTAGAGGGCCTGTAGACCCAACAAAAAGCAGGAGGGCGCCGCAACATCCTCAGGATTACTATGCGCCCATGGCTTTGCCCAGGGCCACACATTTACCATTCTTTTGATACGGGTAGTTCATATGATCTCATTTCTCCACAGCTTGCCGCCAAGTTGAAACGTGTCATACAGCCATTGGACTTGGAGGTTGATGCATTCACACCCAGAATTCGCACACTGATCAATCAGAAGGCGACACATGTACAATTTTCAGTTCAACAGGCTACAGTTGAGCTGGATTTCCCCATCGCACCTCTCATTGGCTGCGACATGCTCATTGGAGATTCGTGGTTTTCGACTCATATCCCTTTAGTCGACTACGAGTTGGGCACCTTCTTGATTCGGAGAGGTGTACCTACACCGGTCACCATCACTTGTGACAGGCGTATAGCAAGTATTCCACTAATCTCACATTTGTAGGCAAAGCGAGCCATTCGGAAGGAAGCAGAGTGTGCATTGTTGTACATTTGGATACCTCCACAATAGCCGCAGCATTACGGCCACATTGGAGCCGTACAGGATACATGTAGCTCCACGGTTTAGTCCGGATTATCGACAGATATCAGCACCTCATGCTGCGAGATGGCCTACCTCCGAAGCTTCCACCATCCCGTCCGGAAGATCATCGCATTGAGCTCATTCCAGGCGCCACCCCGCCCAACCAGTTTCCTTATCGCTTATCCAAAGGGTTAGAAGGAGACATGGAAACTCAGATTGCAGACCTATTGAGGGCTGGATTTCCGTCCATCCTCTTCACCATTTGCAGCCCTAGAATTGAAACGATTGACAAGATCTAGACTTTACACTTCCACAAATCTTTACTTCTTTCCTTGCTTGAATGATGTTTCCTTTTAGAGAGAGAATGAGAGGTAGAGATGTGTAGAGAGAGAGAGAGAGAGAGAGAGAGAGAGAGAGAGAGAGAGAGAGAGAGAGAGAGAGAGGAGGAGGAGGAGGATGACATCCGATGGGGTCCCAACTAACCCTCTCAAGGCCCCCCCACACTGTTGCCAATGTAGTGATTGCATAAATGGAATGTGCACAAATGCTGCATACTCTATTGACTCAAATGGGAATGTCGCCGCAGTAACTCTTTGAAATGAAGCACCTCCGGGACTGATTTGATGCACCTTTGGATCCTTCTCGATGTGGGGTTGCTGATGGCCACCGAGGGGTAGATTTGGGGCTGATTTGCACTCCTGATGTGAGAGGAATGAAGGCCTAAAGGCTCAGTGCTGGCTGCAAAAACGCAGATCTGGCCGCAAAAACGCAGCAGATTTGTTGTCCAGACCTGCTACTGGCACTCCTTGCGCACTGGCTTTTCATTTCTTTTTGGCAACATCATCTTCTTTCAAGGCTGTTATGCAGGGCTGAAAGCGCAGGTCTCGATGGAGCAAATGATGGGTAGCAATGGGAGCACTTCTTGCGGCGAGGAAATGGCCGAGGAGAGGCTCAATGGGTTGCCGAAGGTCGGGGCTGCAGCGAAGAGGCTAGCATTAGCGGATTCACCGCATTTTTGGCGAGGGAATGGGCTGAAAACTGAAAACGCTTGCTACTAGGGCTGATCCGGAGCATTTTCTTGCAAAACGTTGGGCTGAATGGCTTGCGATGGGAGCGATAGGCTGATCTTTGCAAAAACGCTGGGCTTCTTCTAGCACTTGCTCTCACTAATCCAAAACGTTGGCTGATCTGCTCCTTATATATGACTTTTGGGTTAGGTCGAGAATTTTAGGTCAAGTCGGGAAAAATTTTCAAATGTGCGCACACGGGAGTTATCGGGCGATAACTCATTGCTCTGCGAACCATTTGATGAACCGATTGGATCGGCACGTTCCTCTAGCCTAGACCTACATGCACATCATGCCAAATGCCCACCGTAGTGTAATAACATCTATCAAAACTCATGCACAAACCATTTATGCAAGAATGGTTCCAAAACCGGAAAACCTAATCTAATGGACTCATTCGGACATGCTAGTCCTGCAAGCAGGCTCACAAAATTGTCGGTTGTAATCCTCCTAGGATTCTAGATACTCCTATCTAGAGATATGTACAGAATTGGCTCTGGAAGTCGATGAAGCATGTCCATATGGCACACAGAGCCATGTGCACGTGACATGCCCTCCTGCTTAAGGTGAGGTACGGGTACCGAACTCCATGCATGCCATAGGATGATCTCGAAGGAATGGCCTTTCTAGATGATGTCCTTCACAGCTACTTTTGAGAGGCTTCCTCGGGTGATGTGGAAATGTCCATAAGACAAGGATGGTGATGATATATCTACGTGCAACCAATGAATTGCCTCCTGGATCAACAATTCTCTTGTTGGTTACGAGTCAGCTTGGGTTGCCCCAACTTGGATGGTGTGAACCAAATTGCAAACCGGATGGATGCTCGTAGAATGGATGGCTGGATCTGCAAACGTTGATATTAGTCCACGAAGGCTACCGGCCTGCCTATGCTGCCCTTATGCGAGTAGATTGGCGAGAGCAACGCCGAATGGGAGATGAAGATGGATATGTCCTTTGGAATGTCCACGAACCATGGCAAGTCCTCTGTATGATGTCTCATGAAACCGCCAAAGAACTCCTCAAAGATAGAGGCTCCTCTTGGGGCTTCGACTAGATTGCCGTATGATGGAAGCTCTAAATGAATTCTCGTCTCTGCAACAGATGTGGTTGCGAATGCAAGTTCACGATGCGTGCGAACTCTCATAGTGGTTGCCTCGGATTGGAACCCTTTGGCTCCGGATTGATGGCTACCGGTTGCTAAGAAGATGCAGATGGTGTGGACTCAATGTGCTGCCAAAGATGTGTACAGATCGATGATGATGCAATGCCTCTTCTAGAATGATGGAATTCTCCAAGCAGATGGGAGAGATGGTTATTCAAACAATTCCAAGACTCCAAAGCTAATAGGCTGATCTGGATGGCGCCATCCTTTGTTGTCATAGGCCACTAACAAATCCTGATACTCGCAATTAACATCCTCATGTTTCCAATGCATGTCTTCAATGATGCTATCTGTCATGTCGAAGAATTTATGACTGCAAATATCCATGCTAGGATATCTTTATGTCGAGGTGGTCGAGCGCGCACACCAAGTCAACTACCCTCTTGTAGGCGCACCACAACTGTAACCCCCGGTATACAGTGTTTGCATCTCCTACGCTCAAGGTGCACGGTCCTACGTGCAATGGCAGGTCCTACAGTTCCCTGAGTGAGAGAAGCGTCCTTGGGCGAAATGCTACAACCCACACTCAAACACTAGAGATATTTTTTTTTTCAAAGATTAGCGGACCCAAAGGTTGGCGCCCCTTTCGGTATTTCTTTATTCCAATTAACTTTAGAGGATAAACCTGTGATTTCCTGCCAGCTGCCCCACTTCTATTGGGCTGAAAATGGCCTTCTCTAGCCCAATTTCAGCAGCATAACGGCAGTAGAAGGCTTCACAGACAAAATCCCCGCATACTAGGTGACTTTCCACGCGCATTGGAGCACTTTGACAAACCTGGCGAGAAAATACAGCACGATGAATTCTCTGTTTTCACCCCCGAAAATATGCCAAAACACTTGTTTTGCGATTCCCAAGCTTCCCCGAAGCTCCTGGGACCGTCACGCATCAAAAACGGTCAAAGCCCTAAACCTGCAGAAATACACAGCAGGCTGTAATTTCCTGTTTAGGGCTCCATTTCGCGTCCCGATCACATTTGTAGGTAGCCCTTGGGCTCCCGCACCCGTAGGGCTACTTGCCCTTTGATTCAGATGAGTTTCGTCGCGAGAAATCTCACCGAATTGATCTGTACCTGCTTTGGATTAGCAGTCAGCTAATCCGATACTTGCGCAAGAGGGTCTTGCCTTGGCAATCGTACATAACCCCACACAATTGTACATACAGATGAGTAGCCCTCTAGCTAGGCATCACGATTCTGTATTCAAAGGGGTAGAGAGGTGCACGAGAGCGGAATCATCGTGATACATGAGACAGAGGAGAAGGCAAGCTTTCCATTAAAGCTGCGATCACTTGCACCAACTACTCACACACACACTGTAGCACTTAATGACCAAAAATCACCCCTCCTCTCATTTGGGCACCCCCTCTTACTGACTCAACCTTCTGGAGCTTCCAGACCTGCCAAATGGCCACTTTGCCCATTTGGTTTAAATTCCTAGTACCCACCAACTTATAAAGTCCCGCCGAGGGGCCTAAATGACTTCAACTGAGCCTAGCCACTTCTGTACTAGTCGGATTTCAGTGCCGGTCGGCCCAATCATCTCAGGCCTCGACTCCTGTGGGTGACTCTCTCGACCAACGACCATGTCACACTGGCCATGGAATGGCCGGGCATTTGTGATTTCAAAATGAGTTTCCCAAAAATTAAATAAGAACCAAGGGAAAGAAACCAACAACTAAGGTTAGTGGTTGTCACAGCTTCGTGACATTCCCCCCTCTTGAAATCGCAAACGTCCTGGATTGCATGTATACCAGATATGTCACATATGATTTAGTGTGATTAGCACTCTTTTATCATCACATGTATCCGCAAGAAAAACTATCAACAAATGACTTAATGAAACTTTCATACTTTTGTCATTTTTGCCTATCATAGAAGTGAGCATTGTACCTTTTAACATTTGTCAAGCAATGTACACTTCTATTGCATTGAATCCGTATGTACATGAGAAGTGCTACCTCCTAGATCACCCCCTTCTTGAGCATGTCTCTTTCCTTTTGATCGTTGCTCTATTGGAATGATTTGAGTTGGAGAGTACGTGGGTTGTAAACCAAAGGCTTCAAGGTAAAGCTGCAATACATTTAGTGACTCTAACAGTTCACTTTCTTCCATCCACTTTGCATCCATAGGTGGATAGTTCTTGAACTTCACCAAATAATGGCTTGCAACCTGTCCCTTAACTTTTCTTTTCCTTAGCTTGTCCTTCAGACGTCTCGGCTGAGTCCTTGCCTTTACCTGTCTTTTCTGACCCCTGTGACGCTTCAAGAGCTGCTTTTGCAAAGGGCTTCTTTGCTGAATTTTTTTTGGGCTGACCCTCTTTCACGTTGCCCTGAAACCCACTGTCTTCTCCCTTCAACAAGGCATGACCAGTGTTGGCAACTTCCATAAGCTGAGTAAGGGTGGCCACTGTGTTCTTTGTACAGTAGTTTCTAAGCCCTTTAGGCAGCCCACAACAATACTTCTCAATTTGCTCTGTCAGTGGCACAAACCTATAGGAGGTTATTGAGAGCAACGCTTTACAGAACCTCCGATTGTACTCCTCTAGGCTCTTGCAAGTATCCGTAGTGAGTCGGTGCCAATCTGTCATGACATTGGCTTCAAATTCATTTGACAACCATGCAGATGTAAACATTTGCTTGAAGTAAACCCATGTGGCGGGTGTGTGTCCTTGCATCAACAGTGTTGTCCACCATGTACGCGCATTACCTTTCAAGAAAGTGGCAGCTTTCCTAACCTTGGAGGCTTTTGTAAAATTCCTCCTGCATAAGCACTATCAAACTGTTGGAGGAAAGTAAGAGCCTTCGTCTTATACTCAAATCCGCTCAAACTTCACAGCTGCACCACCTTCTTTGTGTGGTTTTGACTTTTCCAGTACTCCCAAATTATCATAGGGAAGTGTTTGCAACATAGGCATTGTAATAGGGATCATCGGTGCCCCTTGGCCATTTACACTTTGAGTCACGGGTGCCATATCTGGTTGCTGGTCGGGAAAACCAGCCATGCCAAAATTGCCCTATGGCACTCCAAACTGGCCCTGATTACACTGAAACCCTTGTTGCACGCCAATATAACCATACATGGGGTTTGGCATCATGCCTTGCATACCCTCGAAGATTGTTCTTGGCATATATTGTTGGTTTCCAGCGCGTAACCAGCCATGCTCTGAAACATAGATCCACCCAGGATGTACCGTGGGTGGTGGTAAAACTTGTTGCATAGCCTGGAAATTGGTTCCCTGTCCATTTAATGCAACATTTTGACCTTGAAAGGTGGCTGGCTGAACTAGAAAATCCTGTGGAATCGGCATCCTAACCACTTGCTCGTGGACAGAAGGAATCTCGGAGCCTCAAGTGACTCCGCAACATGCGAATGCTCCATACCCTATTGGGACGCATCAGGTACCTGGGCTTGAGCCTCAATGGGCTCTACTTGTTGAGTAAGTTGCCTTGCCTGCTATGACTTTGGTAGAGCTTGCAGAAAGTCCATAAATTGGGATTTTGCACCAATCGAGTGAACACATTCACAGTAGCAACCAACTGTGTTCTGAACGCATCCTCATTTAGTTGCCCCGTCATAAACCCTTGAACCTGTTCCCGTTGCGCATTCACATCAACAAAGGGGACAGACAGTGGCGGCCGTGAACTCTATCCAACCTCAAACACTAGCGGAATATCTTGTCTGTCCCGTGCAGAGAAACCCTCTTCCCTGGTGTCATTCGTCCTGTCAGCCATAGCGTAATTCCAAGTTCCTAAGGTTGGTGTCTTCGCCGAAAACCAACCAAGGCTCACTTCCTGAGGAAAAAGTGACTCTGTCTCGGCGACGGAACCATGAAACTGGCCGGTAGACTCGCCAGAGGGCGGTAGACTTTAGCTTTCACCCGATATTTACACTTGAACTTTACGACACAAAGCAAATACTCAAATTAACTTGTGATCGGAATTAACACTTCAAACATACCACGGCTTGGCAGCTAGAGTGCTCCCAAGCAGACAGTGACACGGCGTTGGCCCCAAAGGTTGGCGCTCCTTTCGGTATTTCTTTATTCCAATTAACTTTAGAGGCCCTTTGATTCAGGCGAGTTTCGTCGCGAGAAATCTCACCGAATCGATCTGTACTTGCTTTGGATTAGCAGTCAGCTAATCCGGTACCTGCGCAAGAGGCTCTTGCCTCGGCAATCGCGCATAACCCCACACAACTGTACATACAGATGAGTAGCCCTCGAGATGGGCATCACAATTCTGTATTCAAAGGGGTAGAGAGGTGCACGAGAGCGGAATCATCGTGATACATGAGACAGAGGAGAAGGCAAGCTTTCCATTAAAGCTGTGATCACCTGCACCAACTACTCACACACACACTGTAGCACTTAATGACCAAAAATCAGCCTACTCTCATTTGGCCGCCCCCTTTTGCTGATTCAATCTTCTGGAGCTTCTAGACTTGCCAAGTGTCCAATTTGCCCATTTGGTTTAAATTCCTAGTACCCACCAACTTATAAAGTCCTGCCGAAGGCCCTAAATGACTTCAGCTGAGCCTAGCCACTTCTGTACTAGTCGGATTTCAATGCCGGTCGGCCCAACAATCTTGTGGTTGCCAGGCCTCAACTCCTGCGGGTGACTCTCTCGGCCAATGGTTGTGTCACACTGGCCATGCAATGGCCGGGCATTTATGATTTCAAAATGAGGGTCCCAAAAATTAAATAAAAACCAAGGGAAAGAAACCAACAACTAAGGTTAGTGGTTGCCACAGCCTCGTGACAGAGACCACAAGTAACAAATTCATTTTAGGAATTCCCATTTTAATGTACATCTTTTCATAAAGTCATTTAGTAGAACAGTGCCAGCCTCTCAGTATCTCTAAATGTCAAAGAGAATTTAGTGACTTTATTCCATTTGAGGTAACCTGTGACAAAGGAGTGGAGTGACTCCCCTCTTGTGCAGTCCACACCGCACCCGATTCAACCTGCTGATTTATCGTTAACTTTTGGAATGGTCGGTGCCAAACCAAAAGCCTCAAGGTAAAGCTTTAGCATCTGAGGAGAATCTGGTAAGTCCTCTTGGCATCAGGAGCCGAATAGTGTTTTCTTTTTTTGGCAAGAAAAAGATCCTTCCATTAGTTAAGAAAACGGCCCAATGGGCTACAATCTGCCCTTGCTAGAGAGGGCTACATCAACATGTGGAGAGAGACTCGCAATGAAAAGGCAAGATATGTACAATGATGGCTAAATCAGGAAATGGGAGGAGGAAACAACCACACTGGTGGACAAACCTGCCATCTAGGCGCTCCATGAACCATGGTGAAGAATGGCCCTGGCTCCCGCATACGGTCGGAGCTGCCTTGAAGTCTCTCAAACTGGCCTTTAAGTGTATGGATCAGCTCCAACCAAATGTCACGGACAGTCTCCGCCGGTGGGACGGCTCGAGCCTCGAAGATGGGGAAGTAGCGGGCTTGCCAGATGAATCACAGTGTGAGGCTGCAGATGAGCTCTCAACACAACTCTCTATCTCTGCTCCACTCCTGAGGGACTAGCTCTGTGGCTGGCTGGAGTGTAGGTTGGCCTTCCTGTATCACAATCATCCTGCTGATTGAAGCCATCTCAAAACAAAGTGCTGGGCCGGTGAGAGTGGACCAAGCTGCAACACCCCGAGTGTATTGGCTGGTTGTTGAGAGTGCAAGCATCAACCGTAGAACTCAAAGCCAAACATGTTGTGACATGGAGCAATCCCACAGACAATGCCGCCGAGTCTCAAGTGGGTGGTCACAAGCAGCACATACTGTCGAGAGGCCGCTATGCACCAACCAACTCCCGATTGTAGTAGCTCGATGTGCAACTAACCATTGGAACATGGTGACTCGTCTCGGCTGTCTGCTGTCCCACAAGTGCTCCATAATCTTGCCAAGAACTCGGATGTGAGACCCTCCTCCTGCCTGTGAATTGCTGCAGCAGGACGAGCCTCTCTCCTCGCTATTAGTATGTGGGGATCTAGCCGAGCTGTGTACTGGAAGAAAGGGGTCCTTGGGTGATCAGCTAGAGTAAAGGGATCCCGCCAAAACCACTCCCTTGGGTCCCAGTGCACTTGCACCAAAGGGCGGCTTTCCCAAGCCTAGAGCCGCCAGTGTTCTATCTCAAGATTTGATAGGTCGGGGTCTATGACACAAGTCCTCCCACAACTCCGATCCGTTGAAAGCAACACTCGGCCACCTTTGGCGCCTTGGCAGTGACTCTGTGGAGGCGTGTAATGTGCAGCCGAAGTGAATGATGGTGCAAGCTCAGGATGAGTGCTCAATTCGTGTTCAAGGTTCCTTTTACTGAGAGAAAGGGAGAGCCTTCCTCGACTTAATGAGAGAGTGTGTATACTGACCAAAGCAAAGAGAGTGCCTACTATGCATGCTAGTGCGTGAAAGTGCTAAGGAGAGAGAGAGAAGATACGACACCAGATGGGGTCCCAAACCCCCCTCCAAGGGCCCCCCTTTCGATTGCTAGAGAGGTATTTGCTTTAGATTGCCCAAAACTAATACAACGTGACGGTGCTGTAATGAGGAATGAAGGCTGTGTCGACGATGATGGTGACGATGACGTCGATAGCAATGCTGACGATTCTAGGGCTGAAACTGAATCTACTGACGCCGACTGTATTGCTGGCTGAAAACGCTGAATGTCCTGCTGTTCTATTGGCTGAAAATGCTGTGTCCTGAGGGCTGGAAACGCTGAACGACCTGTTGTTTTGCTGATCGCCAGGGCTGGCTGACCTGCTGTTCTGTCCGACCTGGTTCTGCTGCACCAAGGGGTGGCTGGCGATGGTCCGCGAGGCTATGGCTGATCGGGAAATGGTGAGGCGAGCTGGAGAACAAACGCTGTGGCTGAACTTCAGAGCGTTTAGGGAATGCTGAGAAAACGCTAGAGACTCCTGATTCACCTTTGCTTGTGCGCTAGAGCTCTTCTTCGCGTCTGCCCAATTTGCTCACGCCATGTCTTCTTTTATACCCCCCAATGATTGGGTCGAGCAGTCCTCTGCAGGCTTCCACGATCCATTCTTTATTTTATTGACTTAAGTGAAAATGTCACTTATAAGGTCTGCAAGAGGTGGTTCACATGCAATGTGGGTAATTAGCTTTAATTGCGGTCTAGTGGTCATGCTAGGCTACTTAGTGCCATGCTTGGGTACTGAATGATCAGGATTATGCTGTGGTTGTGCAACCAGAGAGTATGCAACTAACTAAGTGCCTGGACATGCATGGCCCGCTAACAAGCTCATAGGGTGCCAAAACACTCCCTAGGCTGTCCTAAACCCTAGAAGTAGGAATAGCTTGTCTACGTACACATAGGGTTAGATGTGCACGTGACATCCCCTCCTTTTCAACACACTGCCTCGTGGGTTCCTCGATCTTTGAACTTTAAAAGGTATTGTCGTGCTTGCTTCTTGGAGCCATGGCGAAACCGATGCAACAGGATCTGCTCCGGCTCCATGACTTCGGCTTCGTCAATGATCTTAGGTTCTTCTTCATCTTCAATGTCCTTTGGGGGGTCTCCCTGAAACAACTTCAACCAAGAAACATGGAAAACGTTGTGCATTGACCATGAGTCAGGTAACTGCAATTTCATAGAAACCTCATGAAGCCAAAAAACATAAAAAATTTGTACACCTTTCTCCCTTCTCTTTAAACCGTTTGTATTCTAGATATGAACCTCACAGACATACTTCCATCTTAACATCATCATAAACTTTTTAATGACTGGAAAAGGACCATACATACGAAAAGACAACTTTGGACACTTTTTGCCTATTTTCTTAAGACGCTGTTTCATGATGCGAAGATAGACTCAATCCCCTTCCTTGATAGTAACATTCTGACGATGCTTATAAGCCTGACGGGAGTAAGACTCCTGAGCCTTGCTTAGCCGAAGCTTCACACTCTCAGTAATCTCATCCAACGACTGGCTCTCAGCATTGGCATCAGGCAACTAACTGACCGATCGAGTCAACAAAGACTGGAACGGACGGCCAAAAGCTGCCTCATACTGAGTTCTACCAATGGCACTCAAATACGAGTCATTCAAAATTGCCTGAACTAATGGGAGATACTGTTCCCAGTGAGATTGTTGATCATGCACACAAGACTTCAAAACATCAAAAGCCAACTGATTGTAGATCTTAGTTTGATCATCTGACTGTGGATGAAATGTGGATGAAATATTCAACTTGGTGCCAAAATTTTCAAAAACTGCTTTCCAAAAGTTTGACGTGAACTTAACATCCCTATCTGACACAATCGACGTTGGCAAACCACAAAGGGGATACCAGTGCTTAATGAACAATCATGCTACATCTTGTGTTGTGACCGTGGCCTTACAAGGAATCAACATGCAAAACTTGCTGAAGCAATCAACAATAGTCAAACATTGAGTGTTCCTTGAATGCAAACTAGTTGGAAGATTAGTCACAAAATCCATGGAAATGTCCTGAAATGGTCGTTCGGGAATAGGTAACGGTAGCAAGAGGCCTTGCTGCCTACCCCTAGGGGCTTTTACTTTTTGACAAATGGAACACTATGTGACATACTTAAACACATCTTTTCGCATTTTAGGCCAATAAAAGAATCTTTCTATTATTTCTAAAGTGGTATTCATGCCTCTGTGCCCACGTGTGAGTGCATCATGTGCATCGTGCAATATGGCTTGCCTGAGAGGAGGCAACACATAGACGGTGGCGAAAATACAAGAGACCCTCACGAATGAGATAGTTGCTAGGCCCTTGGAGAGCAAGAGCCTGCAACCATTGCTTACCAAACTCGGAGTCTGCATATTGATTCTTCATGCTATCAAAAGAGATACCTGCTATAGAGACTGCTGAACTTGTGTCTAATGCCAAAATCTGTCCTTTGCGACTTAACGCATCTACAACAGGGTTAGCTTTTCCAGGAACATATTCAATCAAACCTCCAAATTGCTCAAAAAACTATGACCACCGTGCCTGGCGATCACGCCAATGTGCACTAAGCATGGACTGAAGCCATTTGAGGGCTCGACTTTGTTGAATACCTTCGCGCCATTGAGTCTATCAAGGATATACTCAATGCGAGGCGTCGGAAACTTGTTCTTTATGGTCAACTTGTTGAGTGCCCTGTAATCTACACACAAACGAGAAGACCCATCTTTCTTCGGACAAACAAAATAGGAGCAGCAAAAGGACTTACACTAGGACGTATGAATCCTCTAGCTACTAACTCTGTGAGTTGTCTCTCTAACTCAGCTTCTTGAGACTTGTTCAAGCGGTAGGGAGCCTTATTGACGGGCTGTGCCCCCTCTATGAGGTCGATGCGATGGTCCTCCGGCCGCTCGGGAGGGAGACGGGGTGGGAGATCATCCTGCAAGAAAAGATGCTCATATGTCTTAAACAAACCTGAGAATCGTGCTTGAGCATGTAGATCCTGTGTCACTTGGGTGGCATAAATGAATGCCGCTTGAGCCCCTCGTCATAACCCACGCTTAGCCTGTACATGCGAAATGAGAGGTAAAGAGTGGAGGCCCTACTCACCGCGGATGACCACGGGAGAGGAAGCTACTGGAGAGAGAGTGAGAATGTTTTCTTTCCAATTAATCTGTGGATTGTGCTCACAAAACCATTTAATGCCGAAAATCATATCACATCCTGAGAGAGGAGAGACTATGAATTTGCGGCGAAAAGATGCTTTTTGAACAGACACTAACACATTAGGGCATTCTTGGGTGATCAAAGAGTGCATGCCGGGAGCGAATCCGGACACCTCGAGAGGAGATGTGGGATTAGCGTCAAGGCAAGCTCTCGTCACAAGAGAATCACTGACCACATCATGCATACTACCAGGATCAAACCAGATCACAACACGTTCACCATTTACATGAGCAAAACATTTAAAGAGAGGTTGATCAAGGTGCTCTTCAGAAATGTGTGATGTGCTTTCTGGGGTTATCTAAGTGCTGACAGAAGATGTGGATTTTGATTTTGATTCTTTCTTAGGGCAATCTTTCTTAACATGACCCTTAGTGTGACAATGATAGCATCAGGTTTCCTTGCCATAGGCGGCTCTCTCCTCTAAAGTTAACCATCCTCGTAAGATTCCTTGAGCAGATTTTTCATCAAGTGTCAACTTAGGTTTTTCTTGATTCTTATTCTTTCCCTTAGATTCATTTTGAGAATTCTGTGCTTGAGAAGTAGAAGGAGATTGAGAAGAACAGTTACCTTGGGACTTACCATTTTACCATTCGTCTTCCCGTTCTTACCATTTGATGGATTCTAAGGGTTCGGAAGGTTGCTGTGAGACGACTTGGCCTCCTTAGGCTTACTTTTATTGTGCTTCATCTCTTGGGCGAGGGCGATCACCACCGCCGCATTGTAGTCCGCGGGGTTTAAGACTTGTACATCAAACTTGATGTACTCGTCTAACCCAAAAAGGAAGGCCTCTTTACGTTCGGCATCTGATTTGCGCAATCGCCAATCTGCAAAATGCGGTTAGAAAAACACATGACAGAAGTACCATGTTGCTTAATACCTCACCAATCTTCTTTTAACTGATCTATGTACTGAGGTGGCATGAAGCGAGCCTTGAGCTTGTCTTGGAAGTCGCTCCAACTAAGAGAGAGGAACGCCCTCCGTGGCATGCTCGAGATGCTCTGCCAACTGTGACTCTTGCCAAGCTTGGTACCAATTGATTGCATCGCCGCTAAGGTACATGGCTGGAGTTAAAACTTTACTATTGCTTGTTTTTTGGCTAGTCGCAAAGTAATCACTAAATTGGTGCAACCATGAATGAATCACAGTAGCATCCATCTTACCGTCATACTTACTAAACGTCAACTTCTCAGTGACTGGAGTGTTGGAGTCATCGCCTCTACATGTGCTACCTGATGCTTCGCCGCTTGTTGGTGGGTCAGCCTTGTGGTTGAGTGCTAGTAGGATCAACTCCTGTAGGCGTTGATCCCGATTTTCTTCTCCCTCAATCTCCAAAGCCGCGCGGGCTTGCTCCCGCTCGAGCTCCATAGCTACCCTTCTTTCTTCGGCCGCTAAGCGTTGAGCCTTGCAGGCTCGCTCCCGCTCGAGCTCCATAGCTGCCCTTCTTTCTTCACGTTCTCTATCCATGGTGGCGCGTTGCGTCTCTTGTTGTAGCATCATCTCCATCATCGCCTTGACCAAGTTTTCCATGGGGCTTGGTATAATCCGTGGCGTAGATGGGGATAGTGGAGGATCTTGGAACTGACCTCCTGGTGTAGCGACTTCCTCTCTTCCGATACCACTCGCATCACCTTCATGCGAAGTATCCATTCCGCTTTGGGTGATGACCATACACTGAGTTCTTGGGTTCTTGAGGTTCTTGGCTTGCAATCTGCATTTAAGAAGGATCTTCTCTTACCCAAGCTTGACTCCTTCCTACGGGTGCACCCCTTGGCGGCCTTGCGCTCACACCAAGGTTGCTTTTCCCCACCTCACGTCGATTGGCCGGCCGCTAAGTGCACGGTCCGCTCTCGATGAGTGGAAAAAGGAACAAGGGGAGGCTAGGCAAGCCCTTCTTTTCTGGGTTTCCTGCCACTCTTCAAAAACACAGATTAGTGATCGACACGCCCAAGTAAACTTGGGTTACGTGCGATCGCAACAAGCAAAAAAAATTCTTGTGATTCTTTTCCTTGAGTGATGATACCGAACACTGCCTAAGATGCTCTGATACCAATGCGGAAGGGAATGATGGTGCAAGCTCAAGATCAGTGCTCAATTCGTGTTCAAGGTTCCTTTTAGTGAGAGAAAGGGAGAGCCTTCCTCGACTTAATGAGAGAGTGTGTATAATGACCAAAGCAAAGAGAGTGCCTACTATGCATGAAAGTGCGTGAAAGTGCTAAGGAGAGAGAGAGAAGATATGACACCAGATGGGGTCCCAAACCC
Source organism: Adiantum capillus-veneris (assembly GCF_014529385.1). Classification (NCBI taxonomy): domain Eukaryota; kingdom Viridiplantae; phylum Streptophyta; class Polypodiopsida; order Polypodiales; family Pteridaceae; genus Adiantum; species Adiantum capillus-veneris. The sequence goes on from NC_140949.1 coordinate 128,398,452, forward strand.
CCCTCCAAGGGCCCCCCTCTCTATTGCTAGAGAGGTATTTGCTTTAGGTTGCACAAAACTAATACAACGTGACGATGTTGTAATGAGGAATGAAGGCTATCTCGACGATGATGGCGACAATGATGTCGATAGCAATGCTAACGATTCTAGGGCTGAAACTGAATCTACTGACTCCGACTGTATTGCTGGCTGAAAACGCTGAGTGGCCTGCTGTTCTATTGGCTGAAAACGCTGTGTCCTGAGGGCTGGAAACATTGAACGACTCGCTGTTTTACTGATTGCCAGCACTGGCTGACCTGCTGTTCTGTCCAACCTGGTTCTGCTGCGCCAAGGGGTGGCTGGCGATGGTCCGCGAGGCTATGGCTGATCGGGAAATGGTGAGGCGAGCTGGTGGCTGAACTTCAGAGCGTTTAGGGAATGCTGAGAAAACGCTAGAGACTCATCATTCACCTTTGCTTGTGCGCTAGAGCTCTTCTTCGCTTCTGCCCAATTTGCTCACGCCATGTCTCCTTTTATACCCCCCAATGATTGTTGTGGTAAGCCTTAGCTCACACTCAATGTATGAATAGTCCTTAAATCCAAGCACAATTACATGCACCCTTATGCACCCCTATGTGCATGGATACAACCTCCTACTAAGGAATCCCTAACACATGCTTCTCATTCTATGCACACATGTTACACTTTAAAGTCACAAGCTACATGTTGTAGCCCACATGCTACTTGCCCCCTTTCTACTTGTGGTGCATCTCCCTCAAGCCTTAATTCCCAATTTCCACCATTTAGCTTATATAAAGCCAATATGCTAAACCTTGTGTTCTCTCTCAATCTATTTTAATCTAGCAAGCTTCATTTCATTGAGTACTTTCTTTCTACTCCATTTCTAATCATTGTTAAGCTTTCATTATGATGAATGCTTCTATGGTTTATCCACCATAAGCTTATCATGTGGTATCAGAGCTAATTCGCAATTAGCGTTTTCCTGATTGCATCGGTTTAGATCTCTATGCTAGATTAGTGCGTTCCCTCTCCTTAAGCACTAATCGATTCATAACTCTTTAGGAGTAGACAAATAAGCTCAAGCTTAATTCTCTCTCTTTGGAATTGGGTACGTCTACATGGCCACTTCCCTAACCAAATGATTGAGCAAATTGGGATTGAGCATTAAACCTTTTGTATTTTTAAAAATTTTTTGCATTTGCTTGATTGTGTGTTTTGTTGCTTGCTCTTTCCGCTTTCCCGAGCCGAATTACATCGCTTCTCTGATTTCTCCATTTTTTCTTTACAAGCCAAATTGCATCCCTTGAGAACATCAATTGAGAATTACAATATATTTGTGCATGTAGCCGTTTGCGAGGCCTTTCCATAGAGCCTTTTAGTGTGTGATTTACACTAAGATCAAGCCGTCAATCGAATGTGCTAAAACCATTTGTTTTCAGCTTCATTGTGAGCTATTAAGCTATAAAATCTAGATTAACTAAGGCCTCCTAATCCTTTTTTTACTTTAGTGAATATGTGTGTGTGTGGCCTTGAAGACAAAAGCCTTTAATGCTTTGAAAAAGGCTCCCAAGCGGGACCTGGCCAAAATCTTTTTTTTTTTATAATTGAAACAAAACTGCCAGCCTGCCTTCTCGGAGTCTCTTTACCCTCTCGCCAAAAGCAAAAGGCTTCACTCCCTACCAGAACCCGTCTCATGCCACCTCGTCAATAACTGTTGCTGTCCTCGGTGTCCTCGTTGACAACACCATCAGGTGCTTAACCTCGCTGCTAGGTGCTCTGTATCTCCTCCCGCTCAGCTGACCGATGCTCGCCAACCCTCTCGCTGTCACGTCAACAGCCATCGACACCAAATTGTCGCTGCCTTTGTCAAGCTTGTGACGAGCTGCTGCAGCCCTGCATCCACGGCCCACGACACCCCGCTGCCTGCCCAACTTGGCCTGTAAGCCCGCCCAAGCCCCTGCCAGCAAGCCCCGCCGGCCTGCCCGCTGACTCGTGCCCACCAACTCTGCCCGTTTGCCCAGTCTAGACTCTATTGCCCGCTGCCTGCGCTTTTGCCTGTTGCTCGGTCTACTGCCTAGCTGCCCGCTCCGCTGCCCGCTGTCCGCTCTGCCTGCCCGCCCACCCACATTCCCATAAAATCTCTTTTGGCCTCTTTTTTTTTTCTTGTTGAACCACATTCACACGAAGCTATAAAAAAACCCCAAGTTCCATTTTCTCAAGAGCTCCTTCCCGCCCACTGCTTACTCTAAAAGTCCGAGCCGCTTAAGGTTTACGCCTAAGAGCTATTTCACGGGCTGTTTGTAGCAATCATAGAATTGGACAAGATTTTCGAAACTCAAGCGCAAACTCAAGATGTGTATGAGTTATCTCACGGGTTCCATTATCGCACACTCTTAAATTTTTAAAGGGTTTATAGACACTACCAAATCATTTGGTAAGACCGCCCTACGAGCACAAAATGTCGACTAAAAACATTGACAAATTCAACGGCGTCGGGTTTCACACCTGTCAGATACTCGCATTTCGAAGACAGTGCTACGAGGAGCTGCTTCAAGGTCGCGTTGCTCCGCAGTTGTGTTGTAGCTACAAGTTCAACTCAAGGAACACACACTCGTGTCATTCTACTTATGCTAGTAGCTGCTTCAGCTTGCTAACACATGACGAATGCACGTACATGTGCTCATAAACCTTACATGTGCTCATAAGCCTTACCCTAGCTGGACTTGAAGGTTTAACACCTTAAATACCTCCCTCCCTGTGTTTATTTGGCTCGTGTTGTAGCCTTTGATCCTCTTTTGAAGGTACCTAATTATTGACATGGTGGGATAACCCTCTACCACATGGGTAGTTCAAAGGGTATCCCTTTGGATATTGCATGTCTTGTGGCTATTCAGATCAGGTTTCTTCAGAAGCATACAAAAATCTGAAGTCACACTAGTGATTGCCCTATTTGACGACTCTAACCTTCCACATTGTGGTAATGAGCTTGGGCACTATGCCTGATACCTTAAATGGAACCCTAATTGATCCCATAAAATTGCTTACTCCCAATATGAGTGCTGGCTCTAGGTGTGATCCATCTTTTGGTTTTCTTTCACCCTTAAAACTCTATAGATTGCCTATTATCCAGTGGGAACTACCAGTAAATAAACCTTCAACCACCTCCCATTGGGTTGTGGGAGGCAGTTATTGATCTCTTAAGTTTTAACTCCCTCTTCCACAATGCTTAGCTGTGCTCGATGCTTTCCTTCCGCCCTTGACTCTGGCACGTTTGCGGCCTTACACTGTGTTGTACCCCTAGTGGTTCTCATCCCTATCCTGACACGGCTCTTTCCTCTTCACCCCATGATGCCGACAGGCTTGCTCTTCCCTGTTCAAGGTATGGCAGTGGCTGTTTTCTCTCTGATTGGATTCTTGCTAATAATGGTATTAAAACACCTTTGTAAGGATGTTTGGCATCCGCGTTCTCTTCCCATGTTGATGAACTTGTGAACAAAGCACACATATAATGTACTGGCATGTGATCACGCACTGCTAGACCTTTTATACTCATGAGTCATGACACTTGGTGCTTGATTGCCTATGATCTCACACACACACACACACACACACACACAAAGTAAGGATGTTGAACATCCCCTCTCTTAACACTGCATGTGGGTGACCTTCAAAGCACTTTGATCATGAGGTTTTGCATTCATGGATTGTCTGTGACTACCGGTTATGCATTGGCATCACCTCTGACATGCCTGAACACATGTGATGAACTAGTGCTGTTGTGATTGCAATTCGAACGGATGAGGAGGGGGATTCTTTCACTCATGTAAGTTTTTAGATGTGGATACCTCCAATTGCTGGATCTTTGTCTCTCACTTAGCCTGTGGTTACTGTTACTTAGTCTTTCAGTCTTGCTTAACATTGTGATTTTTTGGTTTTTTTGGCTATCAACAAGTGAGAGTTTAAGGAGATGTTACTCTAGTAGCAAGTAAAGGATAATGGTTGAGTAAATTGGGAATGCTTATTTGCTTTTATGGACTCTACTCATATTATCATGGATTTGATGGACTCACTTGTCTTTACTTGTTCGCCTAATATTCTGGATACTTTTGAACAAAAAAATGGTTGGCAGTGTTGAATGACTATTGTTTGCTGTGGCCTTTTAACATATTGGAATAATTAGCTTTTGTTGTCATTGGGTACAGCCTTTTGATGTTACTCCACTTAGATTAGGAACAGATAAGGAATGCTTGGCTTAAGCATGGTTGACACTTAATCTTGATATGGTTATTCATAACTAACCTTCTTCTAACACCTTGGATTCTTCTTGTTTGACTGATACACTGTATTATCTGGCTAATTAGCTGGTTGTAAATGAAGTCATATTATTTGTACGTTGGATTGGGAGTTATATAAGTTGCTTAATTATGTTCATTGCCTTGGGCTTGGGGATGGCTTTTGGCAGTGGTAGGGGGTACTAGATCTCTTTAAAACCTTTGCTTGATGCTCACTCTCATTAACTTTGCATTATGGTCATATTTAGATTTTAACTGGGGATCATTGGTCGATTTACCTTGTGCTTGTTACTGTGTTTGCTCTGCTCATTTGAGAGAATGGGACAAATTTGCTGAGGTCTTACTCACTGTGTGAATAGTGGAAACTATGAGATGTTCACCATCTAGGAGATTATGCAAAAAGCTTGCTTTTGACAAAAGCCTATCAAGTAAACCTTAACTTTGAAGGTGGTACTTCTAATACTTATTTGCTGACTCTCTTCTCCTAGTGGTACTTGTAGGATGATGATGCTGTAGCATTATGTTTAATAGCGAAATTTGAGGGGCTTACCTGGATGTTTTTTTCCTTACACTCTAATAAGTCAGTTTTGAGCCCTGGGCTTTGATAGGTTACTTGTCTTTGAATCTTATGGCTTTTTTGAACTCAAATAAGCTTTATGCTTTTCTTTTTTGACTCGTGCTGAGATTGTGTTGCTGTGGGCCGGTTGTACGCGGGTCTGTAGCCAAGAAACTGTTTTTTTCTACCGCTGTTTTCCTAAGATTTTTTGTTGCTTTTGGAAATGTCCTGGCACTCTGATTTTTTTTTGAGATTTTACAGATGGAACTAAGACATCTAATCCCTGTTTCTGTTAAGGTTTCCCTCTCAAAATTTGGCTCTTAACTGAACTTATTTATGTTGGGATGTCTTAGTGCAATGGATTATCCTAGTGACTTGGATCCAACTAAAAACTTTGTTTTTGCTTTTGCTGTCTTGATTGCTTGTACGTACATGGACAGATCTCTCCTAGCTTTGTGCTTAAAACATCGCATAAATATATTAGCATGATATTTTGTGAGGTTTTGACTAACTTATACCATGATCTCTGAGGTGGCCTTCTCTGGTAACTTATGTGATAATCGACCAAGCCTTGACTTGGTTTTGTTGGACTGATATGACTTAGGGTAGCCACTAACTGGTGGGCAGATGGTTGACTGAGGCTTGTGGTCTTGGTGAATTGATTCCTTGTTAGAAGTAGAAAATGAGAGATTTGAAAACATGATATGACTATGATAGCTCATGGAATTTATGGAAGGAGCTTCCTCTCGGTTGAATAAAGAGGTTCCTAGCTTCTTTGGAAAACTTCAGTTTTACTGTTAATATTGTTAGACTTTGCAGAAAGCTTAAAAGGAAAGGATGGTTGTTTAAGCTTATGAATGGGATCACTTTTTTACTTTAAAGACTTTTGCACATATAGAATTGTAGTTTGTTTAATAATTTTTAAGTATGACATGGATAACAATTTATAGGTTCTTTGAAATCTGTTATACGTAGCGAAGTCTAATAGAATCTATTGTTTTATCTATATGGATGTAGGTGAGAATTCTATCTTTGCTTAAAAATGGTTTAACTTTGCTATAGTCCGACCTTGGAGATGATGGCGTATTTCATCTAAAATGGTTTAGTCTTGATCTATAGAATAACTCGAATGTTATGTCATTTTGATCATATTGTACAAAAATGAGTCGAATGTAGAATCGTTTCTGTACAAACCACATTTCTAATGTCTAAAGCCAGTTGTTTTGTGAACAGAATGTTCTTTTGTGTATAATATCTTAATACAGCAACACACACCCAACCAAGTCACACTCACACAACCTTCAGCTGCATCAACCCTGCATCGCGCTTGCCTCCGACTACGCCTTTTACACAAACTTATACTCTTACATGCATATTTCTTGTTTGTTGGGCTAAGGTGAGGAAGGGCTAGCTTAGGGAGGGGTGAGGTCTCTCTCTCATCATATCCAAGGACCTTCAAAAGAAAATCGGCAATTATATTGAGGTTCTCTCTCTCAGAGGGGTTATCGGCCGTCTTGTCTGATGTTCCTATGCTCGTGTCAATGTTGGGGATTGGCTCACGTGGACTCTAGCTGGTTCTGATGAAGGCAAAGTAGAGGACATCATCTTGCTCGGTAGATGTACTTTCATTGGTATTTTCTCATCACAGTGGCTTGCCTCTAGGGTTAGCAGCCGCACTCCTCTCAACTTCGGGGACAGATTGGTTTTCTTGCATCCGTGGTATGAGGATTTTACTTTAGCTACTTTTGAGGACATATGCAAGGTCTATAAGTATCTTGTAAAAATAGCTTTTCCAGAGTTGCCCGCACAGTTTTGGTTGCCAGATATGTTGAGTAAGGTGGGTTCTATTTGTTGCATACCATTCATGCGTTTGGTACAAACCCAAACATCTGTGCCATCTATAAAGGGAGCCTCCACCCCTTCCAGAGTCTTTCTAGATAGCATCACTTTGAGTTGAAAGCGGTATTACTCTCCCAGAGGATTGTGGTGACGGGTAGACCGAACTAGTGCCTTATATGTCATGAGATGGGGGGTTTGCCCTAGAGGGCGATAGCAGAGACAGACTGGTCGTAGGAGGAGAGAACCCTCACAACCACAACACACCCCACAGAGTTCTTCATAGTAGCAAACCTTGTGTGCTATCATGATATAGGTAAGAGGGGTAAGAGTCGGGAGCATCAGAGTGCTCAGCAACAGCACATTGTTGACTAGATGCAGAGAGAGAGACATAGACAGAGACAGGCTTGTAGACAGGTGCAGACACAACCTATCCTTGTTTACGGACGGGTAGCAAGATCGAGGTTGGTAGAGGCGGAGCAACCCCCAGACAGACCTCTTGAGGAGAAATTACCAGATCAGGATTGAGAAGAGATCCCAGAGTAGTTGGACAGAGAGATAGAGTATGATGATCGTTGATGGCAGTTCAGGAGCAGCCTGAGTTGCCCAAGATAGGCCATGTCAACAGGCTTTGGATCTCTTGGAGATTCAATCGTAGGTCTCTCTTCCACTCGGCACTATTACGGGGGAGGTGGATAGTGAGTCTTCTCATTTTGCAGAGGATTTTGACTATTCAATAGGTTTTGCATCATTGGTAGATGTCCCGTTATCAGAGATCTTACCTGGAAAGTTCTTTGCGGTTGGTCCATGGAGATCTCCATATGTCTCTTTAAGGAATGGGCCACTATGTGTCGACATGTTTTTCTTGCAATTGTCAGGAACACGTCACATTCTCCTCTGTCTACAGAGAGCTCCCATGATCAGATTCAGAGTGCCGGTTTTACAAGAGAACTCCTTTTGGATGAGAGAGGTTGACTTTGATACCATACATGAGCAAACAATGGTAGAGGTCAACTACTTATGGATATCAGTGAGTTTGCATATTTGTTTGAGAGTCAGTTTAGGGAGGCCTTGGGGAAGTTTGTTTGGTTAGAGAGATGTGCATCTTGGTATCTTTCTTGGCTTTTGAGGTGGATGACGAGTGGGTCTCTCGTGCCTCTTTTATTGTATGGTTGTGCCGTAGTTCCGCATCCTTTTTTGGAGTTTATCAATAGGATATGTTAAGAGACAGGAGGTTTTTACAACGGATGCTTTATATTAGTCAGATACATAGCACTGGACTTCAGGGTTTTCGCTACATCGCCTGAGGTGGACAGAGCTTTGGGCATATTTGTGTAGACTTGATCATAATCGAGATAGCTACATTTCACCACCTGATTGGAGTATCTTTATCCCTAGATGTATCCTGTGGTTTGTTTGGGATTTTCCTCATGTATATCTTTTAGGGTTTTCCCATATTTTTTTGTATATGGACCTATGGTCGATTTTGTATAATGCAAAGGGTCAAAGTCTCACTTTTATTGCCAAAAGAAAAAAGAAAAAAGAAAAAAGAGAGAGAGAGCTCGAACCAACTCAGCAATAAATTAGATGATAATTACAATAGGGGCTAGGGGTTCTTAAATACCCCTCAATTGAATTGCCCATCCCAATTCTCATTGCAAATAAGTAGAAAAAAAGCCTAAAATGACAAAATAAATAAATAGGATCACACTTGGCATTCACTTGAGATGCATAACTTTACCACCCTCCCTATAGCTCATAGTTATGTAGAAAGATCAATTCAATGAAGTTGCTACCAGGGACTCCTAACAATGGCCAACTATTGGATATACCTCGGGTTTGCAAGTGTCAACCTGTCACCATAATGAAGATGCCACCTTGAGCACAAGTCACCTCATAGAAAGTTGAATTGTAGGCCACTACGCCTAAGTATCCCCATTCGTGAACTGTGAACTAATTTATAAAAAACATTGCTGATAAGTATCCTCTCCAAAAATAGATACGTGCATGACTTGTTAAGCATTAACAATAGAGGTTTTCAGAATGATCTCCCATTCATTTACCCCAAATGGCTTCTTTTATGATTTAATTTTTTGTACTATAAAAAGGTTCGAGTGCAACCAGGCAAACCCTGTGTGCTCATAAGGACCTTGTGCGCTCATAAAGACGTGATTTGTCACCTCACACCGGATGAGTGCAATTTATAAAAAAAAACAAGGTGAAAATTCACTATGTACTACATAAAGCTATTAAAAAGAATTTCATAATAAGAGGTTTCTTTGTGAGATAAAAAAAAAAGAAAGTGACACTAGTATTTTAAAACATGTGGTATCATAATAAAATATTATGTTTTTTCGAAAAAAATTATAACAATGAACCGTTCAGATTACAATATACTCCAAACCCATAAAAGATCATGTTTGACACAATACTCAAAGCCCCTCTTTAAAGAGAGAGGTACACAAATGTCAACACCCTCTCACAAAAGCCTAAAAGAAATAACTAAAAAAAATTATTATCATTAGCTTGCCATGTGGCACTAATCCACAAGCTTTATCCAATGGTTTAGAGATGCACCCAAAATCCAATCCTTTACTAAGGACTACTCATGTAGTCCAAAAAAAGGTTTTCCCTTTTTTGTGCAATACGGGCTCTCCCAAAGAGCAAAGGGATACAACATTACACGAAACTAGAGTTTTGACTTCACGCCCAAGATTCTTCAAGAATATGAACTTGGAACACACCACACCCCGTCCATAATCCTGCCAACAACAATGAACTGTCTGTAGCATATCCATAGTGTTTTCTATACGTCATGTTGGTTCCTCTCTAGATGCAATGTGCTCTGAACTCCGACACACGGGTCCAAACATTGATGACTTGAACTCTGATCCACTGCTCAAAATCAAGTATTGTGAGCACCACTTACCCGCTATGCCGCTTACGTGCCTCTCTCTAGTTGAAGCATGTTGTGGCATCCACCAATGGAGTAGAAAGCTGGAGCTATTGCGGCACCACTCCTGCAGACTCGGTTGAGTCCATGGTAGAATCATTGTCACTGCTGTCCTCATCAAGCTTGGCTTCGTCTTTGTTGAGAGCTCTTGCTTTTGCCTTTGGATGTACAATCCCGAGACAAATGACCACCTTTTCTGTCACGAGTCTGTGGCAGCTTTATTTGTTGATTTTCTTTTTGGGGGAAATTTTATTTGACTTGTTTTGAAAGCACCCCTCGGGAAATGGAAATGCCCGAGTTGCATGGTGTGAAACGGGCAGTGAGAGTCTAGGCCGGACGGCCTGTTAGCACTAGAGATGGACAAATGGGCTAAGATTAGCCAAGGTGGGTTTACCAACAGTAAATCACCTGATAGCTGGCCTACATTGCACTTTTGGATGTGGTCTCAGTGGTGATAGATGGTCAGATGACCAGTGACAGTGCCATGGAAGCATCTCCTAAAATTTAGAGAAGTGCTATTTTGGACCTGAAAAGGTGTTCGCGTCATTAGCTCTGGAATGACAAGAGGAACATTTTATTGCTCTGCTGCCAAGTTAACTGACGCACCAGTTGGGATATTTTAAGCGGGGAAGCCCAAACTTGGAAATTGGGCCATGTGTCATCTCGTGAGCATTCTGCCAATTTTGGTGAGCTGGGGTGAGCTACAACAGCAAGTGAGGGCGCCATTTCTCAGTCTTGTCACAGGTTAAGAGCTGTGGAGTGCTTGCTTTCCCCTCTATGTACAGTGTGGTGCTAGGAGTGATGACCTGCACACTACACATTGCTCTCTCTCTCTCCCCTACGTGCAATTATGTGATGCCCCACAAGAGGGCTCCTCATTTGACTGATGCACAGTTGTGTGGTTTCATACTTTCGTGCCGAGGCAAGAGCCTCTTTGAGCAGGAACAGGAGTAGCTAACTGCTGCTCCAAAAGCAGGCACTGGTGAGGGTGATAACCTCATCGTACAGGTGCGTTTTCAGCACTGGTTATGTGCTGTTTTTTGGACTGTTTTGCAGCCCTAATGATGCCAGAAGCATTGGGAACCGTGCCCCACTGTTAGACGATAGTTCGGGGGCTGTTTAGGGCTGAAAACAGGTGAAAATTAGTAATTAGAGCGAGCTGTAATTACTGTTTTTGAGCAGGAAATAGGGGGTTTATGCTATTGGAAACGAGGAAACTGTTCAGGGCAAGTTTAGGGGCTGTTATGCTACCGAAATTTTACCAGAACAGGTGTCATCTAGCTGGATGCAGGTGAAGATCCCTAGGACTTTGGTTTTGTAGCTTAATCCTCAAAAGTAATAAAGAAATACCGAAAGGGGCGCCAACCTTTGGGGCCTACAGGTGTGACTGTCTGCTCTTGAAGTGTAATTATCAGTTACAGGTTCCTTTTTAAGTCTTTGCTTTGTGTCATAAAGTTCAAATGTTAAAGATCGGGTGAAAGCTAAAGTCCATCGTCCTACGGGCCGGTTTCACTTCCACAGTCATAACAACTACTTCGAGACTTCCTTTTAGTTTCCAAAAATGCAGCATGTATCAAGGCATCACTTTTCGAGACTCGATTCTGCCTTGGGAGAGTAAGACGACTTCCTCCTCAATGAGAAAAGAACCGAGACCATTATTTGCAAGCGTAATGCCTTTTGCAACCATCTCGTACTCCTCCAACAACTTCATAAGTACCAAGGCAGCTAACTGAGTTCTAGTCAATGCACTTTCCATAGCCGAGAGTCGATTATGGATGACCTTTGCCTTCAACAAAAATGATTGCATGGAAGTCTAGGCTTCAAACTTGAAGGAAAATAATTGTCGAAGAAGGGCGACTTCTTCATCGTAGAGTCTCGAGCAAACGTATGTGTAAGCTTTGACCACATTTCATTGGCAGTTTGCAAAGTTTGTACGTGGGAAAGATTTCCTTGGTGAGTGCGTGAATAATGGCTGAGATGACCTTAGCATTACTTGCATCCCAATCAATGCACGATTCAAGAAACTCGTCATCTTGAAGGCGAATACACTTATTGTCGCCGGACCACACGGGTCTTGTCTCTGAGCTGTTGACCTAACAAGACTTTGCGTAGAAAACACAATCGCATGATGAATTTCCAATGAGCATAGTTGTCTCTAGTAAGTTTATCACTGGCATTCCAACAAGGCAGGGCCATTGGTATCGAGGCAACGAATGCCAACACGGGTAGAGGAGTGAAGGATCGCCTGCTACCTCCATAAGAGAAGGAGATAGGGGCGGTTGGGGCAGTACCGATAGTCCAAGGGGCATTCCCTGTACTTGTGTGATACCGACAGCGTATGCTCTTACTTCTAGGCTGTTCTTCCATCGATTGCCTTGTTTTTGTTAACCAAATCTCATCCACATAGACAAAAAAAAAAAGCGTAAAAAAAATCACCTATTGTAGGTGCTTAAAAAAAATACTGAATTGGTAGAAGGCAGGGATCACTGTTAAGAAGAAATTCGCTTCATTTACTCCTCGCACTAGTGCTCCACTTCCCTCCTTCCGAGTTCTCCCACGATCACGGAGCAGATTGCTTTGATACCATGTCAAAGTAGACGACACGAAAGCGTAGAGATAGAGTGTGTGTGTGTGTGTGTGAGAGAGAGAGAGAGAGAAAAATGAAATGAAATGAAATGTTATATTAACGTCTTCAAAAGGCCAAAGTGACCTATGAGACCAGAAAGTTACAATGTGGTGGATCTGATACAAAGTAAGAGTAACAAAATAACAAAATAAAATAAAAATACTATGGAATCCTAAACTGCTTGGGTCCTCTCTAGAGGGACACCTTGTGCTCACCCAGTGTTCTACGTTGCTAGGGCTCTTGCCCTTGAACACTCGAGTGCATCCTCCTCTTGGGGTGGGTAACTCGAGGAGGAGGTTCCTAGCTGTTGCTACGAGTTCTCTCCGGGTGGCCATGGTGATGCTTGTGCGTGGCTCTTGCCCTGATGGTGCGTAGCCCTTACCCGACCATGTTACATGGCTAATATTTGGAAGGGATACACACCTCCCCGTGTGGGCCCTCTGGTGCGTTGTAAAAAAAAAACTAAGCAGCTAGCTGGGATAGCTAAATCACAAGAGATCCAGCATCGGTCGCTGGCGGATCTCATCAATCTCCTCCATGGTCAGTAGTCTGACCGGGCGTCGTGCATGTCGGGCCAAAGTGATCCGAATCCTCTGATGCAGCCTTCATCGATGCTGTGTAGGCCTCCGCAGTCGTGGGCGTTTGGATCTTCCCAGCTCAGTCGCTCGGTCGATCAGTGTGCCCTGGGGCCTGGCGTGAGGCCAAAGCGAGCTCTGCTGTGGTAGTAGCCCCTCCGGCTGTCCAGTGTCTGCTCTAAAGAAGTCTGTGATCCGTCTCTGAGATTGGCTAGCCTCTCCTCTCATCAGGCTCTTTCTGTGTTTGCGCAGCTCGAGCAGAAACAAACCTAGATATCTCTGATCCTCGTACCCCATGACTCTGGAGAGTGGTCCAAAGCCCTCTCTAAACAAGCAGTGGAAGCGGTCTCGTATCTCGTAGTAGACGGGGCAGTGGCATATGTAGTGCAACTTTGTCTCAGGCTCCATGTCACATGTCTTGGCCTCTGTTGGTACTCCGCTGTATCTCCCAGTCTCGATCCGTAGCTGGTGTGAAGATGTGCGTATCTGGCCAATAGCACATCGTATCCCATGAGACAAGTGGATGTCCATGTATCTGGGTCTTGTCACAAAACCGTCCTCCGTAAGCTGGAGAAGATGCTCTCTGTAGAAAGCCATGTTCGTGCCCAGCTCCTGTGCTCGCTGTATCCATGTCCTCCTGGTGTCTAGCTGAGTCAGGTCCCGGCGGATGAGCTTGGTGATCTCGGACTGTGTATGAGTCAGAGAGGGTGCATCCAGTGAGTACTGGAAGGGGGGCAATCTGTCTATGCTGAACCCATGCGCTTGAAACCATGATGTCAGAGAGAGAGAGAGAGAGAGAGAGAGAGAGAGAGAGAGAGAGAGAGAGAGAGAGAGAGAGAGAGAGAGAGAGAGAGAGAGAGAGAGAGAGAGAGAGAGAGAGGGAACCAACCAACCAACTCAACAATAGAACAAATGATTAATACAATGGGGACTGTTGGTTCTTATATACCTCTCAACCGAAATACCCAACCCCCATAAGTCTAAAATTCCTAAAAATGACAAAATAAATAAGTAGGACTATATTGGGCATTCACGGCTTTAACAAAGTTCTTCTTCGACCCCGACTCACTCAGAGGCAAAGGGACTCTTCAGTAAGAAGGGAGGTGTTTCAAATGTTTTTAGGTAGGACATAACTCTTCCTCTTGCCCTCATAAAGTAGACAAGAAAGTCCTAGAGCAACCTCCTGCTAAGAAGGCAAAAACAATGGTGGGATTAGTTGCAGACATGTGTGCCCTCACCATGCCAGATGCATCCAAAGAATTATGGCAAGTGACAGCTTCTGAAGGGTTGGGGATGCTTGAAAAGGTGGAGAGTCTTGATCCTCTACGACCTTGGATCTACAGACAATTTTATCTCCCTTTGACACCGCGGAGCGATTGTACTTTCCGCCCGACAAGTTGGGCACTCCGATTACTTCACGTTCTGCTTTTGAGGGGTTAACTACCAATGCAACTCCTATGCAAGGTCAACCCTTATCTTTGGATTGGAGCGTATAAAGATTGAAAACATTTTTGATGGCATCTATAGAAGTATGTGACATTATCGTGGGTATGCAATGGCATTATCGCATCTACCCGATCCCTGATTACGTTGAGAAGCTCCTCACTTTGGATATAGAAGGTTTATGCTGATGTTGAGTATTGGCAGTTCCCTATTGTAAGCCATATTTCTGGTAACAAGGAAATAAAGAAGTGCGTTTCTGCTTACTTATTTCCGAACGAGAGTCCATAGAGAGTTCACTTCGAGTCTTGATTGAAATCACTTTCAATTCATTGAAGTGTATAAAGCTTGTTTGTTTTTGTGAGTCCCTTCCAGATAAGCTGGCCCCGGAACACCCAGAAGATCATAAAATTAATCTAGAACCAGGCAGCTTTCCTGCAAAACAACCCCCGTAAGGGTGAGTTTGACTTAGCAAGTAAATGAGCTTCTTGAGAAAGTTTGGTCAGACCAAGTACTTCTCCTTATTGCTTCTGGTACAGAAGAACCAATGGCACATTTCATATGTGCATAGATTATAGGTCGCTAGATAAAATCATGATCAAAAAGTGATTTTCGATTCCACAAATCGACAATATTGTTGATAAGCTACAAGTAGCAAGTATCTTTAGTTGCATCGATTTAAAAGCTGGCTATCATCAGATGTGCACAAGACCGCTTTTCGCATTAGGCTGTATGAATTTTTGGTGATGCCATTTGGCTTAACCAATGCACTTGCCACGTTCAATCGAATGATGGATTGAATCTTGCGACCTTACTGACAAGTATTCTTTGATGACGTCTTCAGTCTTCTCTCAATTAGAAGATGAACATCGAAAGTACTTGGATAGAGTGTTTTTGAGAATTGCAAAAGCATGAGTTGCATATCAATGCAAAGAAAAGTGAGTTTTTATTTGGGCCATATAGTCTCTCAGAATCACAAGAGCATGGACCCGGTGAAAATCCAGGGTTGGCCAACTCTTGCTATAGTACATGATGTGCGTAGTTTTCTTGGCTTTTGCATGTATTCTCGGAGATCCATACGAGGGTTTGCTAATGTAGCAAGACCTCTCTGAATTAACCTAGAAGAAGATTCCTTTCAAATGGGGTACGAGGCAAAAGGCCGTTTATGAAACGCTTAAATATCTCGAGCCATGGTCCTATTTTGATAGTACCGGATTTGAGAAAGCCATTTGAGTACACTGCAATGCTTTTGGCGATTGCAGAAAGGCAATGCTTAACCAAGAAGCTCATGCAGTGGCTTGTGAAAGTAGATGGCTTAAGGATGTAGAATTGCATGCTTCTATCTACGAGAAGAAACTTATGGATGTTATGCATGCTCTAATTATTTGGAAGTATTACCTTCAAGACGGATTAACAGAGTTTAAGATATTTCCTACCTCAACGGAAATTATTTGAGAAACAGATGAGATGGGCCAATTTTCTCTGTATGTTTTACTTCCAAATTTTTTGTACGTCTAGTAGCAGAATGTAGCAACAGATGCTCTCTCAAGATGGCCTAAGGTGAATGCAATCACTTCAGTATATCGCCAAGAATTGGAATCTTTCCTTGAGATGCCCCCAACAGACCTTGAGTTTTCTTGTATTTGGGAAACATTACGGCATGGTGAGTTTGTTTATCCTTGTTCCATTAGGGATGGTTATCTTTATCACCACCAAGCAAGGTGTGTGGCAGCACCGTTAAGACGAAAGATTATGGATGAAGCCCATGCTTCTCCTTTTGTGGGCCATAGAGGTATTTTGCCTACGACTCTAGCTTTAGAACGCTACTTTTTTTGGTCAAACCTAAAAGTAGACATAGATCGGTATGTACGAGGATGCTTGGTTTGCCAAAAAGTGAAGTATGATTGGCACAAGACTCGTGGGTTACTTAAACCTTTACTCGTGCCTGAGGAGAGTATACCCTTGGATTTCATCATGGATCTCCCTTAAAATCAGATTGGAAATGATGTAGTATGGACTATTGTGGATAGATTAGTAAACAAGATCATTTTATTCCAGTCAAGAAGACTAATAAAGGAAATCATATGGCTAGAATTGTCTGGCTGAGATTTTTAAGCATCTTGGGATGCCAAAGTCCATTGTGTCTGATAGAGATCCTCGCATGACTGGGAATTTTTGGTGTTCTTTGGTTGAAAATCTTGGTATTTTTAGAAACGGAAATGGAAAAATTGGAGTTCTGGATTTTGCCCAAGGCCAAAATGGTGAAGACATGATGTTTCTTTTACTTAAAAAATTACCTTAGTGTACAAACTATTATAGGACTTAAAACATACACACCACCACCCATAAAGCCACTCAAAATGCCCACAAGCCACAATAAGAGTTTTCAGAAGCCTCTCAAGTACCCATTAAACTTTGGTGAGAGAGAGAGAGAGAGAGAGAGAGAGAGAGAGAGAGAGAGAGAGAGAGAGAGAGAGAGAGAGAGAGAGAGAGAGAGAGAGAGAGAGAGAGAGTAGTACACACCAAGTGTAGAGCCCGCATACACACAAGCACGGTGATCAGCAACTTAGGCGTGGAAGATCACGAGGAAGTATGCACAGTGAAGTGAAAGAACTACTCCCCTCTGGACGCTCCTAGGATGACCAAGTAGGATTTACAAGCACTACAATCGAGGACAACTGTTTAGAAGCTAGAGGGATGCTGCTAAATTAGCTATTCTTTTAATTGAAATTCAGATTATTTAAACTGTGCACATTAGAATTGTTAGGTTAAAGTAGTAGATCTACGAGAAAAGGGTGCTGTAGTAGTTCTATATACTAGGGGTCTATCCATCGAGGGCATATCACATCTATGTTGAACCACCCTTGGACCTTGTATATGCAGCTTATCAACATGGAGCTCTCTCTCTCTCTCTCTCTCTCTCTCTCTCTCTCTCTCTCTCACGTTTACTGTCTCATTCCAGTTCAACACAGCTCGACTGGCTCAAACATCTACTCATACCCGATACACTTTTACTTCGGAGACTGATTCTGTCTACATAGATGGTATATACAGACGCCTATGCACAGAGGAGCCAGGGAGACCTCTAGAGGAGCTCACTTACACATTGACAGAGACATTGCAGATGCAGAAGCATAGGCATACCCACACATTGAGCCTAGGCAGAGACGAGATGCTGGGACCATACCCCAGAACAGTTGGTATGATGAGGAGTGCAGAGAGACGAGGGCTCGACTTCAGAGGGAGGAGCTTCTAGGAGTCATCACTCATAGGCAGTCACGGATTGCTTTTCGACAGTTGGTGAGACGGAAGAAGAGGGCGTTTCTAGCTCGATTAGAACAGGATTTATACCAGCTGTTTTTGAGCCAGGACTCTGGCGAGGCATGACGACTCTTCCATGGGCACTCTTCCGCACCAGCCATCACTTCTACGGAGGTATGGGGTCATAATGCATCATCCCTCTACACAGTCTCGGGGCAGCCACCTCTTCCGGATCCGCCAGAGCCATGCCCACACACGTGCTTTCTTTACTGCCGAGATGGTAAAGAAGGCCATTGACAGGATGAGGACCAAGAGAGCATATGATCACAATGGCCTAGTGGCAGAGCATTTTATACATGCCAGAGATCTTCTTGCAGAGCTTCTAGCAGTGATGTTCAATCATGCCATGTGCGAGGGCCTACCTGATACTTGGAGTTTGTCTACCATCGTACCTATCTTCAAGTCAGGGGACCCTATGGAGCCTGGGAACTACCGCACTATCATGATTGGACACACTGTGGCACGGTTGTACTCATCCATCCTTGAGCAGCAGTTGAGTAGATGGGCAGAGAGACAGGGTGTACGGGCAGCAAGACAGGCGGGTTTCAGGAGAGGTTTCTCTACTCTTGATCATATTCTGACACTTAGAGCCATTATTGAGGAGGGGAGATCACATGGGAGACGGCTCTATTGTTGCTTTGTGGATTTTTGCAAAGCCTTTGATACAATGCCTAGAGCTAGATTGATGCGCAGACTGCAGGAGATGGGGGTGCCCATAGAGTTGATTTGGGGGATCATGGCTCTGTACAGGTTAGTAGTGGGGCATGTACGCACTCCAGAGGGGATTTCTGATTTGGTTCACTCCACTATTGGGGTGAAATAGGGCTGCCCACTATCTCCTACACTTTTTGGCATGTATGTGGATGAGGTTTCTGACTACATTGAGAGGGATGGTGATAGAGGAGCAAAGTTGGCAGGGACATGGATCCCACTATTGCTGTATGTTGATGATATTGTGTTGATTTCTGACTCTCCGGAGGGGATGTAGCGTCACTTAGATGCTTTGTACACATTTGCACATGATAGTGGATTGTTTGTTAACCTTGGGAAAACCAAGGTTATGGTGTTTAACACCACACCACAATGGGTTAGGAGGTCAGCACCCACATTTACATATGGCGAAGAGACAGTGGAGTATATAGATGCATACACCTATCTCGGGGTAGTCTTCAGTGGACCGGTGTTTTCTTTGAGGAGAGCAACAAAGACTAGACTGACGAGAGCTTATGCAGCATTGGGAGGATTGGAGAGGATGTGTTTGCAGGTTCAGTTTCAGGAGCCTCGAAAAAAGCTCTGGCTTTTTGACACTCTAGTGGCTTCAGCTATGCTTTACGAAGTTCAGATATGGGGACCCTCAGTGGACCACCATGGCATATCTGTTAGCACTGATGGATGGAGATGTATGGAGAGGCCTTTAGTCTTGATGATCTCTCGGATGTTTCGGGACTAAGGCCTCAATGCCACATGAGATTATGCGAGCCGAGCTAGCTGCCCCCCCTCCCGTGGTTGAGGCACTTATTAGATTAGTATCCTTTATGCACAGTTTATGGGACCTCCCCAGTGACAGATATGCTTGGCTAGCCCTAGTGTCATCTCGACAGCTAGCGCTACAAGGGGATACAACATGCTGGTATGGGCAGATTACATCATGGTTTCAGTCACATGGTCTCAGCATGGATAGACTGCCTCCGTTCCAGTACTCCTTGGATGCACCCTCCCTACCTCTCACACGGACAGAGATCACTAGATTCATACGTCAGGATCTGATTCAGCTAGATACCAGGAGCACATGGATACAGCCGACACAGGAGTTGGGCACGAAGATGGCTTTCTATAGAGAGCATCTTCTCCAACTAACAGAGGATGGATATGTGATCAGACCGGCCTATATGGACACTCATTTATCGCATGGGATACGATGTGCTATTGGTGATATGCGCACATCATCGCATCAGCTAGAGATTGAGACTGTCAGATTTAGGAGAGTACCATTGGAGGCCAGGATTTGCCAGTTGTGTCATATAGAGCCAGAGACAGAGTTACATCACATTTGTCACTGTCCGGTATACTATGAGGTACGAGGCCGCTTCCATTGTCTATTCAGAGAGGGCTTTGGGCCGTTGGCTAGAGTCATGAGATATCAAGATCAGAGATGCCTCGGGTTGTTTTTGCTAGAGCTGCGCAGACACAGGGAGAATCTCTTGAGGAGATCAGACAGTGGGAGACATTCACAGAGAGAGATCACTGATTTCTTTAGAGCAAGGACTCGGCAGTTAGATGAGTGAGCCTCACGGCAGATTTCAAAGCCCACCTATACCAGAGGTATATTAGTTGATAGAGCCATTGAGCTCGGGAGAGCTAGACGCCCACGTCTACGAGGGTGACCACGACATCGACAGAGGCTCCATCAAAGGATCATGACTATTCTAGCACGACATGGGAGACGTCCAGTACGACTATTTACAGAGGCAGACATTGACGATGCTCTTGAACGACCGATGCAGTACTTTCTCGGGAAACGCCCGATGCCGGGCATCCTCGGGCATTGATGATTGATGACGATGATTTTAGTTTTTCACTTTACTTCATTTTTATTTTGTACCCAGACATTGTATTAGATTCACAAAGATTGTATCAGTTTGGTCTCATAGGTCACTTTGGCCTTTTGAAGACGTTTAATATAACATTTCATTTCATTTCTCTCTCTCTCTCTCTCTCTCTCTCTCTCGTGTTTTGAGATGTCCAATCTCTTTCTCATAGTTACATGGAATGTCCATTTTTAGGTCTTTGTTCCCCATCCCCATTCCTACTTCCCGTTCCGAATCCCCATTCCTTGTTACGGACGTGAGCATTTCTAGCAGGGAATGTGAATTCATACCCATTTCTGTTCCCCATTCCCCGTCCCCTGTTCTGACCTTTCGTTTTTGGTAACTATGCTTTTTCTATCTCAATGATCTCTCTTCTCCACAATTGCCTTGTACATGTATGTGGCATTGTAGGTGTTCTCGTGTGTATGAGGATTCTATCAGAGTTGAGCTAGATTGGAGTCGAGGTGTCCGTCGGATAAGATGCCAGACCGCATCTTCATCGCATCTTCTGCTACCTATTCAGACAAGATATTCATGTTTGCGCAAATAGAGCTTTCTTACTTGATATAGGCAATCTGTATTGACTCATGGAAGTGTTTAGATGATACTAGTCATCAAGAGAAGAGACATGCCACGTACGAGTGGAGTTTCTTGGAAAACCTGTTATAGGTAGGTCAGCCAACCACAAAATAGTCTCCCCAGGATAGGAAAATAATAACCCTAAAATAGGGCGCCCACCAACAATGGGACTATGTCGGTGGGACTCAAGACCAAACACACACACACACACACACACACACACACACAGGCATTATTGTTGATAACGACATTAAAAAGGGTAGTGGAAATATGTTGGATAGTGCTAGGATGGCAGTGGTGAGGTCGTAGTTTGTTGAAGCAATATAGATGAAAAGATTGGAGTTGTTGATGCCACCATGGAAATGACCGGCAATAGGGGCCCCTGTTTACATATTAACAAGGGGTTTGATGGGAGGAGTGTCAGTTTGCCTAGACCCCTGTCCTTTCATATTGGCAGCCAGTCGTGTGCTAGTTATGTGTATCCTATTTTGCATTGCCTACATGTACAAGGGAGGACCAAATACATCCCCTCCTTTGTAGGGTTCAACCCACCTTTGTATAGTCTCTTCTGCCCAAGTGTGAGCGCAAAATCTATCTAATCGCTCTAGCAAGCGACCTAACTGTCTCCAGAAACCCCATGAAAACTGCAAAGACTGCGGTGTGTGAGTCAAGGATGGAACATGTTGGGCACTGCAAAAAGGAATCCCCCAAGCATCTCTCTCACGTGGTGAAATAGAGGGCAAAGTAGGTGGCATAGTTACCTGCCTATCCGCAAAAGTCTCTACATTATTAAAATCTCCCCTAACAATCCATGAATCAAGAGTAGGCAATACATCCACAATCTGCTGCCAAAACTAAGCCCTCTCATAAGCTGAAGTGGGAGCATAGATACACGTGATGCCTACCGAAGAATCATCAATCGCAAGAGAAGTCCACATAGCTCTACCTTGTACCAATGTGCCATGACCACGGGCACAATGCTTGCAACGTGATCCCACAGAAATGCGTACATCATTGCTAGGATAATGCTATCCGTTTTCAAAGAGGAATGGGTTTGTGATATGGGGCATCTTCTCACATGCCTCACTTGTTTTTATAATATGAAGCACCGTCCGACTCTTTGTTATTTGTTCGTATTGGTGAATGTTTCTATCTTGTGTGTGGTTGGTGGACTTTGACACAATCTCTTGTTACTGGTTTGTAGTCCTTGAATTCTGATAGCGAATTAGACCAAGAAATGAATGTCTTGCCTAAACTCTCCTTAGTATTCATTATTGGATGATAAGCTAAGGATGAGATTTCTGTAAGAATGTTTCTTTTTCATCATACACAGGCTCTCTCCTCATCTGCACCAAAAACTCTATTTCATCATCTTCCTGATCATCAAGGATACCCACTATCTTTGGCTCATTAGAAACAGATGATGAAAACTGTTGTTTCTCGAATCAAGGTTGCATTCCAAACGTGTATTTATTGTACCAGTATTCAGTACTGTACGTATTGGTTGTTATTTATACTGCACACAAATACACATACATGCGTGTGTATTTGACACATACATGCATGTACGTATGTGTGTATAGTATATACATGCATGCATGTATGTATACATACATTTACATGTATGCAAGCATGCATAAGCAGACATGTACATCTATTTGTATTCAATATCTAACGAATTTTTCGTACGGGTAGTGATTACCCATACTGCACAACATGTTTTAACATCTTTTTTGTACCGTACTTGTCGTACTCATCCACTTTGATTTCAAGGAAGAGATTTACTGACAAATTGACTGCAATTTGTATCTCCCTGGTGTGCATGGTATGCATTTCTCCTTTCTGATATTTCTGGAGACAGTTCAGTTTCTCTTTTTTGATGCTTCAATGTTAAAACTGTTTGGTGTCTGTGGTACACATATTTTTTATATGGTGTTTGTTGTTTTTGTAATGCTGTTTTGTGATATTTTTGGGAACATTTTTCCTTCTGACATTTTAATCTTCAAATTGCTTGGTGCAGAAATGGTACTCGTTTAATGTGATATCCATATGGTTAAAGGCTAACAGAATTCAATCCTATCAGAGCTTTCGAAGCATATCAACCAAGTTTTCATGGTGCGTCTATGAAGATGAGGAAACCTGTAGAGGCACCCTTGGGACAGTTGGGACTCATAGCAGACCATTTTCCCTTCAATGGCATTTTCGATGTTGAAAATGATTTTTTAAGTGAGATATCATTCTATGATTATGGAGATGATAGCACTGCAGATGAGCAAGATGAAAGCCATGATGTTCCCTTTTCGAAGAAAAAGCAGGAAAAATTATCGCCATCAGATGGTAAGAATGTCAGATTGGCAAAAACTATTGCAAGTAGAGTCAGAGATGGAGAAAAGCAGGCACTGAAGAAGATTCAGAAGGGCAGAAAGCCCAAAATTGAAATTTCATACGAACAGAATGCAAGTGATAATGACATAAAGTCGGATAGTGATGCATGCGAGGAGCCTTACAGCTTTGTGAGGAGGCAACCAAAACTTCCAAAGAAACAAAGGGGTGGCTCTACAAGCTTTGATGACTTTGAAGATTATGTGAAGGCGGACAGAATAGGAAAGTTTTTGGAGACCACGCCAAAGACAAAAAGAACTGTTTCATTGTACGGGAAATTTGGTTCTGAATTTGGAGGTGAGAACGCCAGAGATTCAAAAATAAAGGAGGAAATCTTAATGGAAAGTTCAGATGTAAGGGAAGTTGATGATGTTAAGGGAAAGACTACAGTTCAGGCTTTTCAGAGGAAAAAGAAGCTTTGCAAAGCTGCTGATCTGAAGCCTGCAAGTGAGAAAGGTCATAAAGGAAAAAATAAAGGATATCTTGCAGAAATGAAGCAAAAAACAGCAGAGAAGGGTAGCTTGATAGGAAAGGATCACGCTTCCTTGAATGCCATCCAAAAGAATAGATTAAAAGATTACAGTTCAGATTCAGAAGATACTGCAAAGGCTAGTTTAAGAAAGAATTTCAAGCAAGGTTTGACAAAGGAGCAGAAATTTGCCAAGGATGAGAATGAGCTGGTGAGGGCTGCAATCTCAGGGGAAGGCCAGAGCATAGTGCGAAAGACCCTTGTGGGCACAGGGCATGCTGTGAAGCAAAGGGAGTTCAGGCATGAGGATGTTGCTGGATCATCTTCCACTGGGAAACGACAAGGGCTAAACCAGCATTCAATGCCCCCAATCGTAAGGTCTAAGAAAAAAACTGCCAAGGACTTGTGCATTAGTCTAGAGACAGTGCACAGTGTGGCTGGCCATCAAAAGCATGCTCTTGAGAAATTCTGTGACAATGGTGTAGCTGGAGAGGAAGTTTCGAGTGGTGTTACAGAAGGTGCTGAAGGTAACAAGGAACTACTGCCATATGAAAATGGTAATGTGGATGCAGAGGTAGCAGGTATGGAAGTTGGATGGGTCATGTGTGACAGTTGCAAGAAGTGGCGCTGTATTCCTGCTTCACTGATTGAGATGATTGAATCAACGAATTGTGGTTGGTAAGATTTTATAAAGACAAATTTTCAGCTAGGGCAAAGAGTTTATTCATTGAATGCTTTTTGTATCAGTCAGCAATTTTAAGGAACAGGCAAAGTTTTTACTGGGTTCTAGGTTCTGCAAAGACAATCCAAACAAAAAGTTTGCTGACTGCTCGGTACCTCAGGAGAAGACAAACACAGAAATCAATAGAGAGTTGAATCTTTCAGAAGTTTCTTTCTGCGAGGAAGGTGATGAAAAGCATCCAGCAATAGACTCGACATCAATGAATGGCGTTGAGCATCAAAGTAAACTCTCTGCAATGGTCATGAGCGGATAGTGACTGATCATCAATGCCACATCACAAATTTCATTCAATTATTTCTCTCTGTGGCGTTTTGTAGGCCAGCCACACTCTACCTGGACCTTGATCAAACATAACATTTTTCAGCATCGTTGCAGGAAAACAGAAACATTGGATGAGGTAAGTACTAGTTTTCAGCTTATCTATGCATGCTTTGCTTTTGTGTCTCGAATTGACCGGATGTGGTGTTGCCAGATTCCATTCCTGTTGTATCCTCTCTCAGTTTGTTAGTCTGGTTTTGCAAGCAAAAGTTTAACATGGTCAAAGGTAACTGAAAATGAGACACGTCAGGTCCAAGCATTTATCTGCTAGCTATTTTTTTGAGCTATGCCTTAGATTGCTGCCATAAAGTTCTGTTTTTGGGCACTAGTTGTTAGTGTAATCTTTTTTAATATTAGCTTTATCAGGCTTTAAACACATGGCCAAATGCTTGTAGAGACATGCCAAGCCAAAATTATGTTCCTCTCTTTGTTTGTATGTAAGGTTGTAAGTCCCACTTTTGCTTTTTTCTATTATTTTACAACTGGCTTTGTCATGGTTGAGTATCTTTGACTGGTTATGAGCTCTTACGTCTTCAAAATGTGATTAATTAGGGAGATTACTATGGCATCTGGCTTTACACTAACCTTATCCACATTGTTATTGGTTGCAGAAAATGGTGTGTATGTGCAAACCTTCCAAGGATGGGAGCCTTGGGTGCGGGGAAGATTGTCATAATCGCATGTTGAACATTGAATGCGTTTCCCAAACCTGTCCCTGTGGAGATGCTTGCTCCAACCTTCAAAGGTGATCATACAAAAAGGTGAACTGGCTTCGTTGTGGCAAAAGGGCTTTGGTTTGCAAGTGTTGGAGGATATTCCCAAGGGAGCGTTTATCATCGAGTATGTTGGAGAGGTTAGAGCTCGAGTACTCTCAAAATTCAAGTTAATGCACGTGATGGTTGTATTATCAACTACTTAGTGATTGTGAATTGATGTAGGTACTGAATATGGCTTCCTATGAAGCCCGGCAGAAACGGTATGCACTGGGAGGGCAGAAGCACTTCTATTTTATGACATTAAACAGTAGTGAGGTGCTGTCCAAATCTTCGGAGCCTTCTTATTTGCCCAGTCAACCCTTCGTGGTTTAATGTTGATTTCAGCTAATCTCTGCAATTACTTAACAGATTATTGATGCTTGTTACAAAGGAAATTTGGGTCGTTTTATTAACCATAGCTGCGAGCCTAATTGTACGACTGAAAAGGTATCGAAGCGTCAGGAAGTTCCTGATTAAACATTGCCAATAGTAAGTTTTTCTTGTGCTACAATTTAGTTTTGGCTTGTGGAATGGCAGTGGATGGTAAATGGTGAAGTCTGCATTGGACTGTTTGCTGTGAGAGATCTAAAAAAGGTACAGCCTTGTCCTATTTTACATCTTCATGGTCTTTGATATTGTTAATTTTCTTGGGCGCTTCCATCCTGTGCCAAAGAAGCATGAAGCTCGTCGGTATGTTGTAAACAGTGTGCTGAATTTAGGTATCGTATCTCGTTGTCATTCTCGTCATCCTGCTCACTAAACTCCTACAAATTGAACGATCTAACATTTGAGGCAAAAGATATGCAAGTTTGCACTGACGCAGATGACACCAGATCATTTGCATGCTCATATCCCAAGTCCATTCTGCTCTTTAGAGGCAAGATGGCTTTTGGAATGAGATCCACAGTTCCTTCAAGAAGCTCGAGTCTATTCATTGGCTAAGTTTGAGAATGGCCATCTAGTGCAACTTTAGTCCTTCTGAATTAATGTCTTCTCACCCTGGGAGACAGCAACTTAAAGGTCGTAATGTCTTCCGGCAAGTGGAGGGATGTACACTAAGAACTACCACAATCTGCGATAGTTGATACACTTTATCATTTCAAAACAGCTGATATCAACTCAAGAGAGTGAAGGGAGATGGAGAGATTGTGGAGTGAAATGCCCTTGCAGACAAGTCGGTGGCCCTGAACCGCCACTGTCAGCACCCCCGGTTGGGTATTTCTTTGAGTGACTGTATGGCAAGTATATGCATCTTCTCTGCAAGTCACAATCTTCATGCACCAAGTGTGTACCTGACTGTGTTGTTCCAAAGTGCCACACAAGAGACTCTTTTGTAGTCTCTCACCAAGAAGCAAGATCTCTAAGAAAACCAGATGCTTACACATAGACTTTCAAAAAACAAGGCAAGGCGCCCCAAAAAGCAGCCCAAACTGAGAAATTGTTCAAAAAAAGCAGCGCTCCCCCCCACCCCCCGCCCCCCCCCCTCGAAAAAAATTCCCAAAAGCATGGAGCTATTCCTGGCAGAAGAGGGGGCGTTACTTGCTGTTGCTTGGGGCACACTTTGGCCAATTGCAGGACCTATAAATTGGCATAGAGTGCTCAGCTTTCAGTGCCGCCAGTTGCATACTACTCAGAGAAACTATACATATCTACTATACGGAGTGTTGCATGCTCTCCATCACCATCTCCATAACTCTTGCTCGCGTGAAGAAGAAGAAGAAGACTTTCTCTCTCTAATTGCTTAATATATTTCTCTCTCTTTTCGCGAAGAACGCGCTCTACATCAACGGTACGACGGAAACCTATACGTAGCTCTCATCACCGCTCTCTTTCGGCAAAGCAAGAAGCCTTCCGACTACCCAAAACCTCTCTTTGATTATGGTAAGAATCTCTAAACACCATAGCCATCACTTTCTTCTCTCTCTACGTTCGTTTCCATTCGTGTAGATGAAGACTATGCCTACGGTTGATGTTTTCTCCTAAACACGGCATGTATGGGCCTGTCGGAAGTGTACGGTGTTGATTCTCAACTTTCTTTTCATGTTTAACACATTGATATGTGCACACGATGTGTTCAAAATCACGTAGGAACCGAAAAAGCTCTCTTTGCTTTCACATCACGTAAGCTTGCTAAATGGTCATATGGATCCCTAGATCCATTGTATTTCTTGACCCATTTTTTGAAATCAGTCAAGAGATGCTTTTCTGTGTTTCGCAAAGAAGAGAGAGAGAGAGAGAGAGAGAGAGAGAGAGAGAGAGAGAGAGAGAGAGAGAGAGAGAGAGAGAGAGAGAGAGAGAGAGAGACCTTTTTATGTCTATTAGAGGCTGAAGTCGATCTATGAGACAAATCAAATATACGTATGCGTGTCCTCCATCTACCGCAAAAGGACAAAAGTACAAAGTAACAAAATATGGTCCTGTGGTAGGGGGGGGAGGGGGTGATTCATGGGAGGCGAGGATACCAGATACATGGTATAGGGGGGCCGGGGGGGGGGGGGGGGGGTTGGTGGAACTCTATCTCTAGGGGATATTGGTGCACATCTATATGCTCAGGGAAGTACAATCATGAGGTGCTTCGAGCTTGGCTCGCTCCATCCTATGTCAAACTCGGGGTGTAAGAAGGGTAGGTGGTGTGTAAGGGCTGTGCACGTGATTGCAGCTGGGTTTGCCAACATCTAAGCGACCCCGTCCTCAGTCATCCTCTCTGTGCAAAGCTGGCAGAGCTCTTAGCTCAGGGTATGAGCAGCTCCTTTTTCTACAATTAGGGAGAGAAGCTCTCTTTTAGAGAAAATATGGCAGAAAATCTAAAGAGAGAAAATAGCAGTTCTAGAGAGAGAAAACTCTTTCAGGAGAAAGAAACATCCTCGGCTGCGAGAGAGAAAAATGCACTTTGTTAGAAAAACTGTTCTAGAGAGAGAAAACAATAAAATTCAGGTTTAGAGAGAATATCAGCAACCTCTAGAGAGAGAAGGGAGAATTAGGGAGGGAGTGTCATTCTGCAGCTCGGAAGAGTCTTGTTATGATTTTAGAGGGCGGTATGTGATAGGTTTTAGGGTTAGGATTTCTCTGTATGGACCTGACACGCCTACGCATGTCGCGTGACGCGTTCTTGCATG
This sequence comes from Adiantum capillus-veneris, assembly GCF_014529385.1. Lineage (NCBI taxonomy): Eukaryota > Viridiplantae > Streptophyta > Polypodiopsida > Polypodiales > Pteridaceae > Adiantum > Adiantum capillus-veneris. The sequence continues at coordinate 128,427,000 of NC_140949.1, forward strand.
TCGCGCGACGTGTTCTCTCATCCTCTCTCACTCCCTCTCCCTCTCTCTACGTGCGTGATCGTCGTTGAAGGTATGATTCCTTGTTTCATCTCTTGTATGCAGTATCCTTGGTTTTACCAAGGTTAACAATAAGCCCTCGCTCTCCACAAAATTCCACGAGTGCTACCATATGTCTCTGGAGCCCCTCCTCCTTATGTGAAACTTAAACAATGTCATCTGTCACGAGAAGGCATCACGTGCCAACTGAAAAGAACAGATTGAATAGGCTTTTAGTGGAAAGGTACGTAAGGTACGGTACGTGTTCGGTACGTACTGTACGTAGTATCGAATGGATTGAGTTGTTAGGTACGTAAAATTCGTAAGGTTTTTTTCGAAAATGTCAAAAACCTACAATACGGTCCGTACTTGATAATAAATTCATAAGTATCACTCCTAGGATATTAGCTCACTGTTCTACAATCCAAGGCTGTCATAAATAGACAATTTGAGGCTTTCATACAAATACCGGCGAGTCATGATGACTTGCTCGACATCCAACATTCAAGAACAGATACAACAAACTACAAAGAACTTCGTACTGATCATGATTTTGCACACTATGCGACAGACAAGACGAGAGGGGGAGAAAGAAAGCTTTATTAACATCTTCTAGAGGCCGAAGTCCGACTATGAGACAAAACCATGTACATGTGTGTATCCTCTGGGTATCCAAAACAAGGATAAAAGTGCTGAAAATAAAAAAGATATAGGCTGCTGCAGGGACAAAGGGGAACACCCCCCCCCCCGCCCAGAAAAAAAAAAAAAAAAAAACACCTATACACTACCTGTCCGTACGGTTCCGCTCTGTACGGTACGGACGTACCGTACCGTACGGATCCTACCTTGGGACTTACAGCAGGCTAGGGAATGTTCTCACCATACAGAGCTTGTTGAAGCGTCAATGCAGGTCTAGATTGTGTCCCAGCAGGACAGGGAGCATTCGCATGTTGTGGAGTCACGTGAGACTCCAAGGCAAATTCCTTCTGTCCATGAACAGGTGGCTAGTATGCCAGCCACCACCTTTGAGCAACCAAATATGGGTCTAAATGGACAGGGAACTACTTTCCAGGCTATGCATCAGGTTTTTCCACCACCCACGGTACATCCTGGGCATTTTGGAGGTGGATCTGTGTCTCGAAGCATGGCTGGTTATGCACTTGGAAACTAGCAGTATATGCCAGGAACAATGTTTGGGGGTATGCAAAGCATGATGCCAAACCCCATGTATGGTAACGTTGGGTTACAGTCAGGTTTTCAGGGTGTTCATGGCCAGTTTTGGGTGCCATAGGGCAATTTTGGTATGGCTGGTTTTTTCGACCTGCAACCGAATATGGCACCAGGAGGCCAGAATGCTAATGGTCAGGGAGTACAGATGATTCCCACCAATGTACCCATGTTGCAGACACTTCCCTATGATAATTAGACACCGTTGAACAAGCCGAAACCATACAAGGAAGGTGGTCAAGCTGTAAAGTTCGACACTTTCAGTGGATTTGATGTAAGGACGAAGGCTCTATCCTTCCTTCAGCAGTTTGATAAGGCACATGCATGAGGGAACTTTACAGAGGCTTCTAAGGTCTGGAAAGCTGCCACTTTCAATGGTGGATGACTTTGTTGATGCAAGGACAAGCACCGTCCACATGGATTTACTTCAAACAGGTTTTTGCACATGCATGGCTATCAAGTGAATTTGAAGCCGATGGCATGACAGATTGGCACCACATCAATGCGGCAAGCTGCAAAGATATGGATGATTACAATCGGAAGTTTTGGAAAGCGTAACGTCCTACAAGTTTGTGCCATTGATAGAGCAGATCGAAAAGTACTGTTGTGGGTTGCCTAAAGAGCTTAGAGACTATTGCACGAAAAATAAGGTGACCACTCTTACTCAGCTGATTGAAATTGCGAACTTTGGTTATGCCATGTTTAAAGCAGAAGATAGTGGATTCAATGTTAGTGTGAAGGAGGGTCCACAAAAGAAAAATTCAGCAAAGAAGACGTTTATGGAAAAGGCACTGAACCTTCCCAGGGCTTAGGGAATGCGGAAAAAGACAAGGACTCAGCCGGGCCCTCTGTAGGGCAGATCAAGAAAAAGAGAAAGCCTTTTAGAAAGTTGAACTGTAGAGTCCAAGAATCTCCATTCGTGGATCGTGAACACATCACGTCCAAACATTTCTAGATTATGAACTGCTGGAACACATCCCGTCCATGATCCGACCAACAACAATGAATTGGTATACTCATCCATAGTGTTTTAGATACGTCTGATTGGTTCTTTGCCAGATGCGGGCGCCTTGAACTCTGACCCACGGGTCCAAACACCGAGAACTTGAACTCCAACACATGAGTCCAAATCAATTATATAGGGAGCACTGTCCGCCTCTCTCTGCCACTCACAAGCCTCTCTTTGGTTGAAGCTAGTGGCGGCAATCGTCGTTTGACTAGAAATCTAGTGTCTTGGCCACCGTGGCTGCCCCCACATGTGCCATGCCGATCTCGTCTGTCAATTCTTTATCACCACGATCTCTATTCAGCTTGCCTTTGCCTTTGTCTTCATGTGAATCCCGGCTTTTGTCTTTGACTTCTAACTCTAGAGCCATTTGGAAGGATGTGATGCCTTGTTGGGGATGTTCCGTGTGCATGGAGTGTTGGATGCCTTCATCAAAAAGATCACTATACAGCATAGGGGTAAGACTCACATCTTGGATGTACAGCTTAAAGGAGAGTCTGTATGTATTGTATTTACTTCTGCTATCACTTCTGTAATTAAAAATCATCTTTCTGCGTACTTGGTTTTTTGCACGTGATGTTTCGGATAATTGCCTGTCAAATTTATTTGTGGGAGAGAAAGAAAGGTCAGCATTTTTGTAAGAGTTCAGTGACTGTTTTGCTGATTTATTACCGTCTCAGCTACCGCCGGAGAGACCTGAGGATCATGCGATAGATTTGGTGCCAGCTTGTAGCCCACCAAATAGGCCCCCTTACAGGGTTAGTGAGGCTCAACGGAAAGAGATCATGAGCTAGGTGGAGGAGCTTCTAGAAAAAGGCTTGATTCAACCCAGTTCTTCACCCTTTTGCTCTCCAATGCTCTTAGTGCAGAAGAAAGATGGCTCTTGGCACATGTATTGACTACCGTGTTGAATAAGAATACCATCAAGAATAGGTTTCCTATTCCAAGGATTGATGACCTTCTTGACCGCCTAGAGGGTGCGGCAATTTTCAACAGGATAGACCTTAAAAGTGGGTACCATCAGATTCGGATTAGGCGAGAGGCTGTGCACAAGACTGCGTTTAGAACAACATTTGGTCTCTATGAGTTCTTATTGATGCCATTTGGTCTTACAAGTGCTCCTACTACGTTCAATAGGATGATGGATAGGATTTTCCGTCCACATCGAAAGTTTGTCGGCACATTCTTTGACGATATAATAGTCTACTCAAAGAATAAAGAGGAGCATAGGCATCACTTGACCATTGTGTTCAAAGAGTTGCACAGGAACAGGTTGCTCATCAATGGCAAAAAAGCGAGTTCTTTTTGGAAGAGATCCACTTTCTAGGGCACATTGTGTCAAAGAATGGTGTCCGAATGGATCTTGCTAAGGTTGAAGCAATCAAGACATGACGAGCTTTGAGGACTGTGCAGGATGTCCGTAGCTTCTTAGGGCTATACTCTTATTACAAAAGATTCATTCGCAATTTTGCAGAGATTGCTTCACCCTACCAAAGAAAGAGGTCACTTTCAGATGGACTCAAAAATAGATCTCAACTTTTAATCTCTTGAAAGAAAAGATGACTTCCGATCCAGTAATTGTTTTGCAAGATCTCAGGAAGTCATTTGTGGTCTAGTGTGACGCGTGTGGCAATAGCATTGGTGTAGTGCTAATGCAAGATGACAGGGTAGTAGCCCATGAAAGCAGAATCTTGCAAGGGCCAGAAAAGATTATGCAAGTCTATGAAAAGAGTTACTGGTTGTGATTCATGTGCTTTTAAGTTAGAAACACTACCTGCTTGGTGCTGATTTTGTTGTCTAAACGGATCAGTATACCTTGCGATACTTCTTGACACAGTCAAAGTTATTGGAAAAGCATATGTGATGGGCAAATATTTTGTCTATGTCACACTTTCAGATTATGCACGTGGAAGGCAAAAAGAATGTTGTGGCTGATGCGTTGTCAAGAAAGCCACAAATTTCACCTGTGTCAATTCCTTATCATCATGAGCTTGATGACATGAACAATATGCTAACGGTGAAGATTTTGCAAGGATCTTTGAACAGTTGCTAGATGGACGACATCATGAGCACTACCTTCTCAAAGATGGTTTTTTGATGATGCGTGGTAGACTTTGTGTCACTAGGCCATTGCGACATAAGGTCATGGTAGAAAGTCTTGTCCCACCGTATGCAGGGCATCGTGGTATAGATGCAATAGTGAAAGAGGTTGAGACGTTCTTTTACTGGCCTACTTTGAGGAAAGATACGGATGCCTTTGTGCGAGCATGCGTGATTTGCCAAAAGGTCAAGTTTGATAGGCAAATGGCACTAGGCTTGTTATAGCCACTGACCATTCCAGATAAGCCATGGAAAAGTATTGCTATGAATTTTATCTTTGATCTTCCAAGGACACAGACATGGAACGATGGTATATGGACCATTATTTGCAAGTTCAGCAAACAGGCCCATTTTATTCCTGTCAGGAAGAAGATAAAATATGATCAGATGGCACGTTTGTTCATGTCCAATGTGTTCAAGTATCATGGTATGTCACAGTCAATTCTGAGTGATCGTGAACTTCGACTGACAATTCTGTTTTGGAGAGGCTTGTTTGAAAACATGGGCACAACGCTTAAGTTTTCGTCCTCATTTCATCCACAAACTGATGGACAGTCAGAAGAGGCTAATTCTACTGTCTTAGATTTGCTCAAATGCTATGTGTCAGACAATAAGGGCAAGTGGGAACAATATTTACCCTTACTGGAGTATGCATACAACAATGCGGTGCATTCATCAACAGGCAAGGCACCTTTTGAGATTGTTTGAGGGTGGCAAAAAGGTTCCTCCTATTTTGCACACAAAAGATAAGATTTTTGAAGCAGATCGATATGTGGAAAGTATGGATGAAATGTATAAGAAGATTAAGCTTGCCTTGGAGAAGACTCGAGCGTAGCAGAAAAGATTAGCAGCAGAAAAGAGTTGCTAATCTTTATCAACGTGAATTGCTGTTTTCACATGGTAATTGGGTTCTATTGCGGTTTGAAAAGGCAAGGTTAAAGAAGATAAAGGGTAAGGAACGATTGTTTCCAAAGCTTAGCATGCGTTACTACGGGCCTTTTCAAGTAATTGACAAGATCAGCGATGTTGCATATAGTCTGAAAATGCCTGACAGTTAAAAGATTCATAATTCGTTCCATGCGAGTCTTCTCAGACCTTTTGTGGGAGATGTGCCAAAAGATATGCCAGTTGAAGATCAACGTGAAGTTGAGGAACTTGATGAGATCTTGATACCTAAGCGGATTTTGGCAAATGAAGAAAGAAAAGTTAAGGGACAGGTTGCAAGATGTTATTTGGTGAAGTTCAAAAACTATCCACCTATGGATGCAAAGTGGATAGAAGAAAGTGAACTGGTAGAGTCACTAAATGTATTGCAGCTTTACCTTGAAGCCTTTGGTTTGCAACCCACGTTCTCTCCAACTTAGATCATTCCAGTAGAGCAAAGGTTAAAAGGAAAGAGACATGCTCAAGAGAGGGGTGATCCTGGAGCTAGCACTTCTCATGTATATACGGATTTAGTGCAATAGAAGTGTACATTGCTTGGCAAATGTTAAAGGTAAAATGCTCACTTCTATGATAGGTAGAAATGACAAAAGCATGAAAATTTCATTAAGTCATTTGTGCACATGTTTAATACTCTTTACATGCGATGATAAAAGGGTGCTGATCACACTAAATCATCTACAGTGTGTGTGAGTAGTGGGTGCAGGTGATCACAGCTTTAGTGGAAAGCTTGCCTTCTCCCTTGTCTCATGTAGCGCGATGATTTGCTCTCGTGCATCGCTCTCTCCTCTTTGCACATATCGTAATGCCTCACTAGTTGGGCTTCTCAGATGACCATGTACAATTCTGTGGCTTTTATGCGCGTTTGCTAAGGCAAGAGCCTTCTGTACAGAAACCGGATTAGCTAATTGCTAATCCCCCACAGGTACGCACAGTTTCATTGCGACATATTGTGAAAAGGGAGAGTTTTCTCGCATGAAAACTCGTCCAAATCAAAGGAGAACTGTCCCATTGCGTGCGGGAGGTCCTGAGACATGCTTAGACATGTTTGCTCGGCTCAAAACGATCCAACACAGAGAATTACAGCCTGCTGCGTATTATTGTAGGTTTAGGGTTTCACACTTAAACTGCAAGATAACACCTGGAGAGGCTAAGGATAGCCTTGGGGTGGTTATACAGGAGTTTGGGCACCAGTTTGCGACCAAAACAGAAAATGACAGCATGCTGAAATTCTGTTACAGCTCACCAGAAAGCTTCTAAATTGTGAGTGAATCCGTCCTTGATGTGTAATTTTGACCTACAGAGGTATTGGCGTCGTCATGCTACTGAAATTGGGTCAAAAACCTGCAATTTCAGCCCTTGACAGGTTTGGACAGCTCGGTGAGAGTTTTACCTAAGTGTTCAGATCGTCAGTTTTTAATTGAATAAAGAAATACCGAAAGGGGCGCCAACCTTTGGGGCCAACAAGGTGTCACTGTCTGCTTGGGAGCATTCTAGCTACCAAGCCATAGGTTGTTTGTGAAGTTATTTTGTGTCGTAAAGTGCAGGGAAATTCTAGACGATTTAATTGGGTGAAAGCTAAAGTTTACCGCCCTTTTAGTGAGGCTATAGGCCGGTTTAGTGATAATCTTATTCTTTCTGTTTGGATGAGCAGCGAAGTTGAGGTCGCATATTGTCAAGTTTTGAACTTGATACTAGTTTGGTTATATTTGGCCTCTTTTAGGTAGGGTCGTAGTAGTATTCATTGCTACTACTTAGCTATTTTGGTTATATTAGGCCTCTTCTAGGTAGGTTCTTAGTAGTATCCATTTCTAGTATTTCGCTTACTCTAGGATTTAGGAATTTGTTCCTATAGAAGCTGTTGTGTGAACTTTGATTTCTAGGATTAAGTCATTGAGAGTCTTATCCGCGTTAGTTTAGAATTGAGTACTTGTTTCAAATTTTAGTCAAGTAAGCTGCTTTATCTTTTTTTATTGCCTTTTCTAAAAACATTTTTAAGTGAATGAATGTTTCGTTTTATCTAGTTTATTTAGTAGCATATAAAGTGAGTGAGTGTTTTTTGTGTCCTTTGCTTTTGTATTTTTGTGAGTGTTTTATCCCCTCTTATAATTCGTAAGGTCATACTATTATGACCTTATGAAGGTATATCCTTGGAGAAGCTTGTCGAAGGGTAGTTTATCAGACACAGAGGAGAGCTTAGCCTTGGGCTGAGGGTGAGTCCCAGAGGGGGTGGAGGGCTGGGCTAATTCTTGTAAAGGAGATTTTTCCCCTCTTCTATGGTCCGTTATAAAAGGCTTCTACCGTTGGAGCATCTGATCCATCAGCCAGAGTTACCGGGGAACGCCCCCTAGCTCCCGTTCTGGCGTTCCGGGGGGCAGTTCCCTTCCTGAACGTTTCGGAACGCCCTCGGAACGTTTGACGTTCCGGGTGGCCAATGCAAACCGGAACGGCCGTTCCGGAACGCCCTCGGAACGTTCCGGAATGCCCCTGGAACGGCCAACGGCTACAAACAAATTTGGCAAAAATTGAAAAAATTGAAGTAAATGTTTGGGCTTCTTTTTGAAGTGTGCAAGGCCTCAAGGACTCATAAAATGCATCCCCCTCCCCCTTTCTCTCCACAAGCTAATCCTCAAGGGTCAAGCTCTCTCCCTCTCTCACTCTCAAGATCTCTCCCTCTCAAGACTCACTCTCTCAAGGCTCAAGGCTTCACGCCTTCAAGCTCTCTTCCTCTCCCTCTCACTCTCTCAAATCTCTCCCTCTCCCTCTCACTCTCTCGAGTCTCTCTCTCTCTCTCTCTCTCTCTCTCTCTCTCTCTCATCATCATCATCTAGTCATAGCAAGGTTGAATGGTCTTCAAAACGAGTTTTTTGTGAGTATTACAATCAAAGCACTCTAATACTCCTTGTATTTAAACACAAGGAGCTAAAAAATGCACTATTTGGGTGTTTTTTATACCTCCCGTTCCGCGTCGTTCCTGTTCCGGACCCCTAGCCGTTCCCCCGTTCCGCAGGGATCCCGTCACCGTTCCCGTTCCGCGTTCCGGGTAACTATGCCATCAGCCTCTTTGCCTGCATTTGGGCTAGGTGGCTTACTAGGGCGAGCTACTGTAAGGATAGTGGTAGATGGGGTATCGTCAGGCAAGGATTGGATAGAGACCACATAACAAGGCATAGACCTAGTAGCTTCCAACCACTCCAACAAATCTTCTTCTGACCCGTCAGGTGGATGAGGCTGTTACAGTTCGGGGTTGGACTCCATTGACAAAGGACTATGATGCGCCACCAGATCTCGGCGAATAGATTTCATTGAGGAGCCAGGAGTATGTATCCACATTGCGTCATTTCCCCAATTGTGTAGTGCTTTAGTGTGCTATAGCCATGGTCTACCGATGAGCAAGGGGAAGCCGCCCTTGACCTTGAGAAGCCGAACTACAACAAAATCCAAGCTGAAGTTGAAGTCTTGTACCTGTAGTGGCACCTTGTCCACTATGCCCAAGGGGTAGATAGTCCTTTGGTCAGCCAAAGTCATTGTGAAAGGGGCCAGCCTAGTGGGTTGGAGACCCAATGCCAGCATAGTGAACTCAGGCATCAAGTTGATGCCAGAGCCGCCATCCACTATTACACATGAGAATTGGCGCCCTAGAATAGACAGAGTTAGACGAGGGCTCTTGTAATCAGAGGGGAGGAGCGGGATAGGAGATCATGTAGGACTTTGATGATTGCATTGGGAGATGATGCCCACTACTAGGCCCTGCAAGAGGGTAGAGATTGAATACTTGCAAGGGTGTCACTTCGAAAACCCGCATCTAGCGGGAGCATGTCATAGAATGACACTTGTTGAAATGTATTCTTCAAGATAGCCTCTGCTGTAGGTTTTTCTTTTTGGATCAGTGCCTCCTCTGATACCTTGATCTACTGCAAGTCAGCCACTGTTTCCAAGAAAGCCCCATCGATATCAGAGAGAGGAGAGGTCCTTGACACTAGTGGATGGTTTGTCAGTTGCTAGAGGAGGTGGACTGGGGATGGAAGAGTTGGACCTACTAGAAGATAGAGGCCAAGGGCTACTGGTGTGCTGATTTAGGACACCAGCGGGATCCTCCATTTTCTGCAACTTGTCTAGAGGGGCAACCACATGAGTAGAAGGTGGCGGTTGAGGGATGGTACTTACCGCTATCAGGTTGATCTTTAGAAATGTGAACTCCGGTTGGCTCTTACTCGGGCTTGAAGACGTGGATGCGTGTTGTTTTGGACAGTCCTTACTGAAGTGATCCTTAGCCTCACGGCAATGTTGGCAAGGAGGGGACCGTGCACATTTACTTTGATAATGCCCATATTTCCCGTATCTGTAGCACAGAATGGGCCGATTGGATGGGCGAGTTGGGGGGTGAGGTGGTCTTTGCTCATGCTGCATGGAGGTGGATGCAGAGGTGTAGAAACTCTGAGGGGCTGACGGAGCATTAGCATGATAAAAACTCTGAGATGGAAAAGTGCTTTGCATACCTTGCATAGGAGGCGTAGTTAGCAAAGGTGGCATGTGGTTTGGATGGCCATAGGGGGAAACCATGTTGGATGCAGGTGCCAACGTCTGTTGAAGAGGTGCGAAGCCTTATTGAAGAATAGGGGCGAGGCTCTGTTGTAATTGTTGCAATCCCTTCAGGTAGTAACAATCTTTATCTTAATGTCCGCGCTTCTCACAGAAGTGGGAGTAAGCTCGAAGCGCGCATTCTTGCGGAGGATGCCCTGGAGAGCGACATGAGCTATAACACACCATAGGCTTAGTCTCCTGAGCTCTTTTAGCTCTCGCTTGATCTGGTTCAAAGCCTCTTGATGTGGGGCCTTCTCTTGTCGAAGAGAGAAGGACCTCTCCTCTTGAAGGGCTCATTGTGCTTCCAGTTCCCTGCGTAAAGAAATCAAGGGGTGAGATGCACTTTCCATGAGTACCGAGGCAGTCTCTACCTGAGGAGGGTCATTGAATAGCCTCCTTGCCCCTTCTATCATTGTAGTGGCAACGACCAACTCCTCCAGAGTTGCTTTAGGTCGGAGACTCTCTCGTAGTTTCTGCTGAGAAGTCTTGGGAAGAGCCTTCTCCACCCACTTCTTGACCATGAGTTCTTGTGGTTGCTGCGGAAGCTTGGCCACCAGGGACTTTGTTCTTGTCATGAGTTCTGCAAAAGTCACATCATGTTGGAGGACCAAGTTCCCTAACTTGTCCAAGACCTTCTCTTTGAAATCACCTGGTCTGAAGGCTTCACAGAACTATTGTCTTAGCGTCCCCAAGTCGTAAAGTGATTCTCAACGAATTGATTGTACCATTTGTTTGCTAAGCCTTCCAAGGTTGACGAGAAGAGCACGAGGATAGCATCTTCTCTATTTAGGCCATGACCTTTTCAGAGAGAGCCCCACATGTTGTCGAGAGGCCACTGTGTCAGAGTTACCGGGAACGGCATTCCGGGTCTCTCCCTGGTCGGAACGCCGTCAGAACGTTCTGGAACGTCCAACGGTAAAAAAAAAAAGTAAAAAAAAAATCAACTTTAAGAAAAAACTGGCCGTTTGGGTGGACGTTGGGCAAGGGCCTTGAGCCTTGTTTGAAGTTTGAACTTTGAAGAGGGGGAAGCACCCCCCTCACCCTCTCCGATAAAAAAGCACCCCCTTCACCCTCTCCCTTCACAAGCAACTCCTCAAGCTCTCTCAATCTCCCTCCCTCTCTCGCAAGTCTCAACTTTCAAGCTCTCTCCCTTGGGCCTTGGCCCTTCACAAGCAAGTTAGCCTCTCTCTCAAGCTCTCTCCCTCTCTCTCCCACTCTCTCGAGCTCTCTCGAGTGACGAGTCTCCCTCTCTCTCAAGCTCTCTCCCTCTCCCTCTAACCCTATCAAGCTCTCTCCCTCTCTCTCCCTCTTCTTCTCCCTCAATCGATGGCCTCTTCTTCTCGTACAATTCTCTCCGGCGGTGTGGGTAACACTCAAAAGTCGAAGGAATGGTCATGGTGGGATGAGGTGACTTCGGAGGGCACCTTGTTGCCGGCGGGAGGATCACGCGCATGGGCATGCAAGCTATGCGCTTACCATCGGAAAGGAGGCCATGACAAAGTAAGGGCACACTTTCTTCGCTTGCCTGGACGTGAGGTGAGATTTTGCACCAACCTAAGTGCCGAGAAGAAGAAGGAGCTTGAGGAAAAGGATCGGCAATTCAACTCTAAATCCTCCAAGCCTGCACGCAAAGCTATTGACCCAAAGACCCTCATTTTTCCTTATTCCACTCTAGCAAGTGGGTCTTCATCCGGCCCGGTTTGTCGCCAAACGACTCTTGCGAGGGCCACTATCCGCATGTCACAGTGTGCTTTTGCATGGCACATTGCTTGAATAATCTTTTAAAAGACCTCGACAAGCTAGAGTGGATCGTATTAGTCATTGCAGATGCAGTGAAGATTGTGACCTTCATCAACCATCACAATTTAGTTCGGGCCGAGTACCTCAAGAGATCGGGTGGCAAGGTGCTACTCAAGTATTTAAACACTCGCTTCGCCTTTAACTTTCTCCTTGTGCGTAGGTTGTCTGAATGCCAAAATGTGGTCTGACAGGTTTTCATTTGTGATGAGTACCCCACTTCGCCCTACGCGAAGACTGTTGCAGGGATTTTGTGCAAGGAGAAGGTAGAGGATTTGGTGTTCTGGAAGAAACTCGAGAATATAGATGCACAGGTAAAACCGGTGCTTCATTTGCTTCGGGTTGTTGATGGCATGGATCCTTGCATTGACAAGGTTTATGAAGCCATGGACCGCATGATCGAAGAGCTTGCAAGGCTTGAGCCGGATGCAGAGCGATATGCAGAGATCCATGCACTTTGCAGCTAGAGGTGGAACTCATATGCCTCTCCTTTGCACGGGGAAGCATACATGGTGGATCTAGAGTTCCATGGTGCAGGGCAAGAGACAGATAAAGAAGTCATGGGTCAGTTTATAGAGATCTTGAACAAGATGGTTCCAAGACAGAGATGGGCACCGCATTGTAAGGGATCAATTGAGACAGTACAGAGAGATGCGGGGGTCATTTGGCTCTCTAGATGCTCAGATTGATCGCAAGAAGATCGGTTTAGTGCTATGGTGGGAGCAAAGCCTGCATGCTGCCACACATTTGTAATCATCAAAGTCATACATAGGCTCTCAAGCAGCCAACTTTGTCCTATGAATGGTAACATGACTGTCTCCAATTTTGTCGGAGGGGTCCTCCAACATATTGAAGTCCCCCCAATGCACCACTTTTCAGCGGGAGGCAAGGCCTTCACAAGAAGCGACCACACTTCCGCTCCTGCACTCGCCTGGTTGGGTGCATAAATGTTCAAGAAGCCTTTTAGGCTACCTTGAACCTGCATGGTGACCCATTGGGCCCTGCCTGGCATCACAATGCCTCTGTCCACACTAGCCTGATGCCATGAATCCACAATGGTCATACATACTCCTTCGTGGATGTGAGCATGCCCAAAGGCAGCTGACCAAAAGGTCTCATAGCGGCCACGCAAAATCTATCCACAACGCCGAATACGGCTCTCACAAAGATGGTGCTCCTGTAGCATGAGAATATTAATGGGACCACCCACTAAGTATCGTTGCAACTCTTGTCTTAGACGACCCCACTGGCGAACAAAGTGAGGTCCTCCAAGGCCCTGTATGTTCCATGAGACTATCCTCATGGGATCAATGGGACAAAACTGATGTTGCCGATGTAGCCAGGCGCACTATCTTTGAGGCGGGTTTGGATGGGGAGTAGTACGCATCTGAACGACCTCGAGATAAGCGAGTCTGCATCTCGTTTTGAACCCATGCCCAAGAGGCTAGTGCAGTCCTCTGAGCCACATGTTCTGCCCAAGAATCCTCATGAGTATATACGTAACAAGGAGGTAGCTGTGCATTTGCAAAGAAGTGGACAACAATGTGCTTGCATCCTGTGGCATATGGCAAGGTCACTGTGAACTTGGCCAGAGGCCACAAAGTCTGTACCAAATCTATGGCCCCAAGCTCCCCTGTGTGGTGTGAGAACTCCAGGGCCTAAGTCTGAAGCCAGCCAAGTGCAGAGTCCTGGGCCAGTTCTGCTGGTCACGATCGCACAGTGGAAAAGAGTAGCCCTCTATAGCGTCTGTACCACGTGCCGCCAGGAACATAACACGTACTCGAAAACAGGCCGCCTCCAGATCAGCATGGGGGACGCCCAGTAAGCGGGTAAAATCATAGCTGAAGAGGTCACAACGTCTATGGATGTCGAAGCTAGAGAGGTCCACTGGAACAACCCCAACAGCCGAGGTCTCCACCAGAAGAGGAGGTCAAAGAAAGGGCTGTCTTGGGAGCGAAGGTGCTACCCAACCATCGGCAGGCAGCAGCAGAACGCACAAACCCAGTAGCACGAGAAGGAGAGGAATGGGGGGGGCGGCGGTGGGGAGGGAGCGGGAGGAGGAGGAGGTGAGGAGACTGCGGGGAGAGATGGAGTGGCATCTGAAGAGGAGTCGGAGGGAGGTTGAGGCGCGGGTGGTGGGGGGGGGGGGATGGCAAGAGTGAGGCGGCGCCTCCTGCGCTGGCGAGGAGGAGGGAGAGTCGGTGTCGGTCTCCTGTTGTACGGGTTCAGTTTCACCCTAGACAGCTTAGTCTAGCTGGTCTAGTCTCTCGCCCTGCTGGTGTGGTCCTCTCTCGCCCTGGTCCACCCAGTCCTCGTCCCTGGTCTAGTCCTTTCTCGTCCTCCCTGGTCCAGGCCAAGTGGTCTAGTCACTCGCCCTGGTCTAGTAGAGTCTAGACCACTGTTCAGCCAGGTGAAGGCCTTCTTGCCCAAAGCTTGGTTGGGTTGGTGGTTACTGCATGACACATACAAGGCGGTCATTAGAGCGTCAAAGCGCACTACTGAGCCCTCTGAAGTACTACCACAGACGGCGTCAACCCTTGGTACCCAGTAGAAGCATATTAACCCCATCACCCATACCTACACTTACGGCTACCTCCATTCCTTCAACCGGTTCTACATCCTCTAGGTCACCTTCTCCGGTAAGGCTCTCCCCCATTTTGTTACAACAAGCTAGTGAGCAACAGGCTCCGGAGCAAGAGGCCATGGAGGAGCTCACAAGTGTTCTGGCTAAGGTGAACATCAAGTTCCCTACCTTCAAGGGTCTCTCCACAGAGGATGCAGACGACCATGCTCGGACGTTTGTTTCTCTTTGCAAAGGTTGTGGCCTCAACAGAGAAGATGCCTACGTGGTACTCTTTCCATCCACCTTGGATGGTCTAGTAGATAAATGGTACTGTCAGTTTGCAGAAAACCACTTTAGTGCTTGGACCATGTTAAGACAACAGTTCTGTGAAGCTTTCCGACCAGGGGATTTTCAAGAGAAGGTTCTAGATGAGTTGGCCAACCTGTTGCTCCAACCCAAGGAGACATTTACAGAGCTCATGACCAGAACAAAGTCCTTGGTCGCCAAGCTGCCTTAGCAACCAGGGGAATTTATGGTGAAGAAGTGGGTAGAGAAGGCTCTGCCTAAGACTTCTCAACAAAAGCTCAGAGAAAGTCTCCGTCCTGAAGCCAGTCTGGAGGACTTTGTTGCTGCTGCTACTAGAATAGAGGGAGCAAGAAAGCTGTTCAGTGACTCTCCTCAGGTAGAGACTGCCCCTGTACTGGTGGACAGTCCATCAGACCCCTTGAATTCTTTCCGTAGGGAATTGGAAGCCCTAAAGTTACAGCGTGCCCTTCAGGAAGAGAGATCCTTATCTCATAGACAGGAAAAGCCTCCACATCAAGAGGCTTATGATCAACTCAAGAGAGAGCTAGAAGAGCTCAGGTCTCAGCAGGAGACCAAGGCTATGGTATGGTGTAGCTCATGTCGCTCTCCAGGGCATCCTCCTCAGGACTGCCCACTTCAAGCTTACTGCCATTTCTGCGAGAAACCTGGCCATGATGACAAAAAGTGCTATTATCTGAAGGGAATGCGGCAACTACAACAGAGCCTCGCCCCCAACCTTCAACAAGGGTTGACACGTGCATCCAACATGGTTTCACCCTATGGCCATCGAAACCCTATGCCACCTCTGCTGACAACACCTCCTATGCAAGGTATGCACAACAATTTTCCGTCTCAAAGTTTTTATCATGCTAATGCTCCCTCAACCCCTCAGAGCTTCTACACTTCACCCTCCAACTCCATGCAACAACCACCTTGTCCGCCGTTCCGTTCATCCAGTCGGCCCATTTTATGCTACAGATGTGGAGAGTATGGGCATTATCAGAGCAAATGCCCTCTGCCAGAAGGCTCTCCTCCGTGCCAACTTTGCCCTGAGGCTCAGGATCACTACACTAAGGATTGTCCAAAACAGCGCGCCTCTACCTCTTCGAGCCCAAGTCAGAGCCAACCTGTATTCACCTTTCCCAAGATCAATTTGATAGCAGTTAGTACCAACCCCAAGCCACCACCTTCTGCCCATATGGTTGCCTCTCAAGACAAGTTATAGCTGGTAGAGGAGCCAGCTGTCCTCACACAGGCTCAGAGGCCAGCCCTCGGCCTCAATCTTCCAGCAGGTACAACCCTTTCCTCCCCAATGTCTCCACCTCGTCCAACAGCTGACATGCCATCCTCTAGTGTTGAAAAAGGATCTTCTATGCTCTCTGTCACAAACGGGAGCGCATAACAATATAAAATACATTCGGATAAATAGGATTTATCACTTATTATTGAGGCCAGAGGATATATATATATATATATATATATATATATATATATATATATATATATATATATATAGAGAGAGAGAGAGAGAGAGAGAGAGAGAGAGAGAGAGAGTACTGGGACCAGAAGATGGGCTGGTCCCCCCCCCCCCGTAATAGTATCTTTATTACTGAGGAGAAGTCTATACAAGCACTTGAACCGAACGTATTACCACGTTCGTTCTAGAATAAGACTTGATGGTTCCTGGAAGCCTCAGCTTCCGATTCCTAGGGCAAAACCCTATTCCAAGGAACTTGCGTTCCTTATTCCAATTCCTCGAGAATCAAGGTTCTCGCCTCTGGATCTCACCTTCGAGACTCAGGGCATGGCATCCTTGCAACTCTTTTCCAACTCTCTTTCCAGAGTCCTCTTCCCGCAGAACAACTCTGCTTTCCCGGACACGAAGTCCTTACTTGGGAATCCCAACTTCCGGATCACAACTTGAGAGACTACCTCTCTCCGATCCGTGGATCTACTTCCCAAACTCGGGTACGAAACCCTTGGGCTGATCTGGCTCTAGTTCCTCAGAGTGCTTTTTCTCTTGCAGAGGCTCATGCCTTCCTCTGCTCCTACTCCCTCACGAAGAGGAAGTACACCTGCAATCAAATACTCACAGATCAGAACATGAAAATCGTTACCTTCAAAGTCTCGACGCTCGAAACGCAACTCCGTTCTCGAAAAGCAATTCCCCGGAAGAGATCTCTCCATAGAAAATCCTCTCTTCCAATCCTACACACAAAAGAGGTGTGTTCTCGGGTTCCTTCTCGTAAATCAGCCCCGTCTACAACGTTTATGGGCTGAAAACAGAGAAAACCAGAAACTTGTCGCGATGGAAACACGCTTCGTAGGCACTTCTTCGCGAGGGAACTCGCGCACTGGGTCTTGGCGACATCTGGTACACTTGGGGCAGCCATGGGCATCACTGGCAACGTCTTCTTTATGGCTGAAATCTGCAGTAGCATCTCCTCCTTGCAAAGATTGGTCCTCCCCTCTGAGTGAGGGCATGTGATGCTTTTATAGCTCCTAGCCACGGGCACGAATAGCTGCTCGCGTAGAGATCGCGGCCGGGTTTTTTATTTATTTATTTATTTATTTTTTCTATTTTGCCAGAAAAAGCGAGAGAGAAAACGCTGGCTGATCTGTTGCCTTATTTATCAGATGGCTGCCCACTTATTAAGTGGACGGCCGGCGTATTTTAAAAATAATCTGAACCTGCCCAAAAACTCAATAAAACCTTATAAGTTAAAAACAATGCTTTCACAGCACTTCCCAGGCGTCCCTGGATGCAATCACATGCACAGTTGCAATGCAGACATAGACTTCCTCGCGGGAAAGCATCTGCTTTCCCGAAAAGCAATCCCGCTTTCTCAGAAAGCATCTGTTTTTCCTCAAAGTTTCCTCTGAACCCATCTTCATTCAAGTGCTTGCTTTTCCTTGTGCACAATTCTAACACAGTTCGGAATTTCCTCCCGACTATGGATATTCCCTTTTCGATGTACCCGTCACCCACCTTGTGACGCATCAGGAATACCCATCACCTAGTCCTTTCCTACCGAACTTACGGTACAATCTCCTTCACGATGCTCTATGTCACCCATCCTATGACGCATCAGAGATGTCCGTTCCCGGATGGTCGGATACTTCTTTCCGATGCTCCCTGTCACCCATCCGATCTGACGCATCAGAAGTACTCGTTCTTGGTGGCCTTACAGATATTCCCGTTCACAGTGCTCCCGTCATTACTTTGAATGACGCACCAGGAATACTTTGTACTCGGATGTCTCCAGTGAGAAAAACCCTCTCACTTAAAAATCCAATAATTCATTTAGAATTATTTTTCCTTTTGTTCCAAGCGAGAAAACCCTCTCACTTATAAATCCAATAATTCGTTCATAATTATTTTTCTGTTAGATAAAGCCAATTTAGCAACACTCTCCGATGTTGATGGGGCTTTCTTAGAAGCAGTTGCTGACTTACAAAAGATCAAGGAAACTGAGAAAACACTGATCCCAAGAGAGAAACCTACAGCAGAGACTATATTGAAGAATACCTTCCAGCAAGTGTCATTGTATGACATGCTTCGACTTGATGCAAATTTTCGAAGTGACAACCTTGCCATCATTCAATCTCTGTACCCTGGTGCAGGGTCTAGTGGCGGGCACCTTCGAGTGCTGCCTTTAGAATCCTACATGATTTCCTATCCCGAAGCTTCACTTACTGATTATAGGAGTCCGCGTCTAACTGTCTCTATTCTAGGGAGCGAATTCTTAGGAGTCATAGTAGATGGTGGGTCGGGTATCAACCTGATCCCTGAATTCACTATGCAGGCATTGGGTCTCCAGCCCACAAGGCCTGCCCCATTCACAGTGACTTTGGCCGACCAGAGGACTGTCTACCCCTTGGGCATTGTAGAAAAGGTGCCTCTTCAGGTTCAGGACTTCACATTCATCTTGGATTTTGTGGTGGTTCGCCTTCCCCAGGTAGAAGGCGGCTTCCCATTGGTCATTGGCAGACCATGGCTACGACACACGAAAGCACTACATGATTGGGGGAACGATGCAATGTGGATACGAACCCCTGGCTCCCTAATGCAACCAATTCGCCTTGAAGGCGGAATGGATCCAGTGGTGCACCATAGTTCTCTGTCCATGGAGTCAAATCCCGAACTAGAACAACCTACTCCACTTGATGGGCCAGATGAAGACTTGCTGGAGTGGTTGGAAGCTACCGAATCTATGCCTTGTTATGGGGTATCTATTCAATCGTTGCCTAGGGATACCCGATCTTAGAATGTTCTTACAATAGCTAGGCCCACCAGTGTACTGCCTAGCCTCGAAGCAGGTGTCGAAGTTCTATATGATTCAGATGCTCCTACAGTGGAAGCCTATGGGCATGGGGAGCATTTAGAAGATCAGCCGAGAGAAAAGAAATCTCCTCTATAGGAGTTTAGCCAAATAGCACCCTCTGAGTTTGAAGATCGTGGCGACACCATTGGCATCCCTGCTGGTTCCCTCTGCAGAGTCCTTCAAAACTGGGCTATCGTCTTTGTAGGTGCACTCCTTATGCTTGGTGGCTGTGGCTTCCTGTGGCTCTTTACAAATCATCACATTACTGATATCCCTTTTTGGTCGGTGTGCATTCTTATCTTCATTGGTGCAATTGGTTGCACTTACCCTCATAACGCTCTGGTTGCTTCTATACCTTCAAACAAAGCTACTGCAGTTGGCATTGGTATCTTCAGTGAATTTAAAAATCATAATCCCCTCCCACCTAGCCCTTGCTCTACCCACCCTAGTCTCCTCCTAACCCTCACCCTCCCCCTCCCCACCCCTCTCCCCCTCGCCCCTACCCACCTAGGGGGAATAGGGTCTACCCCACCCCTCCCCCTACTCGCCCCTACACACCTCTCCTCGCCCGGGTACCTCTCTCCTCGCCCCTACCCACCCTAGCTCGCCCCTACCCACCTAGGGTGGGTAGGGTACCTCTCCCCCTCGCCCCTACCCTCGCCCCCTCGCCCCTACTCTCTCCACCCTCGCCCCTACCCTCTCCACTCTCGCCCCTACCCACCCTGGGTGGTGGGTGGGTAGGGCCTACCCACCCCTCGCCCCTACCCACCCCTCCTCGCCCCTACCCTCTTCACTCTTGCCCCTACCCACCCCTCGCTCCCTATCCACTCTCTCCTCGCCCCTAACCTCCCTCCTCACCCCTACCCTCCCCCTACCCTCCCTCTTCGCCCATACCCACCCCTACCCTACCCAACCGCCTACTCCTTGGCCCTCTCCACCCCCAAACTACCCATCCCCTTTTCCCCTAACTACCTATTCTATTGGCTTAGCAGAAGAAAGCTGCATGGTTTATCTAAATTGAATTTTAAGCTGAACCTGAAAGTGGAAGTGACCGTAGAAGCATTGTTTCTTCACCTATTGGATTGGCAGGCGAAGGCCGCATGGGTTTATTTGCTTTGAATTTTGGGCTGAACCTGATAGTAGATGCAGCATGATGCAGCATTCTTCAGTTATTCTTTATTCTGGTCTTCTCTCACCGAGACGGTGAGCGGTCATGTGGTGGGCAACCTGTAGTAGGGCTACAGTGTCACTTTCACTTTCACAGGACAGATAGTTGGACAGTTGGTCTGGTCTGGTTCACTTTGCACGGACACTCTGGGTTGGGCAGTGACACGTGGCAGGGATACGAACGGTGGTCTAGTGGACATCGTGGCCAGGTCACCACCAGCTAGCTAGAGATTTATGACGCGTTGGTGTCTCTTTATGGTTGTACACATGAGTAGTTGTTCGGGGTCATTATCGGATCTTCTTCATATGTGGTTCAGCGTCGTCGTCTAGAGTAGCGAGTCTTACACAGAGCACTTCTTCACCATCCCTGCACATCTGAGCCTCGACACCCCCATTGTACCCGTGAGTTCTGGGCTGGAGCTGAGAGTGCTGCCACGCCAGAGTCTGTACTGGTCCGTTTGAGTTTGTCGAGTCCATATGTTCTGGTCTACTGCTGTGTCTTTGTTGTTTTGCTGTTATCTATGGTTTCCTGTGCTTCATTCTGTTTGAGTGAGATGTCACGCACAGTGCATTGAGGAGCACCCACTGTCGAGAGTACGACACATTATCCGCGCTACAGGTGCTCTGCTACAGGCCCTTGCTAAACTGGCACCAGCTTCTTGGCTTTTTTCAGATATTTAGCCTGATAGAGGAGCACCAGTGTCCCTTGCATTAAGTTCGGCTTTCTGAGGTGGCGATCATGCTACGCTTTGCGACGAAGTTGCAGAGCATGTGAAGCTAAGCGGCGGCTTTCATCCAATAGGGAGAGATGAGATATAGAGGCAGATTCCATGCCCCAACTTGCACGCACACTGCCCACCCTAGGGGATCTTGAGTTGAACTCGAATGGAGCTATGGCTTCCAAGCGGAAAGCGAGTTGAAATGGCGTGTGATTCGTTGTTGCTTTGAAAGAAGTGCGGTATGCCCAAAGAGTGCCGTGAATAGCCTGAGCCCAAAATGCCGGATGGAGATGACATGCCTTCCGCAGGAGAGCTATCAGAACCTTGTTGGTGCTCTCGGCCTGCCCATTGGCTCTAGGATAATAAGAGCACGACTTGCGATGAAAAATCTTGTAATTGGCCAGCAAATTTGAAATCATGTCATTGACGAAATGACTGCCCCTATCGCTGGTGATCTCCAAGGGACATCCAAATCGGCATAAAATATTTTCATACAAAAATTTGGCTACTGTATTGCCAGTGCAATCTACTGTCGCCAGTACCTTTGCCCACTTCGTTGCATAGTTTGTAGCCACTAGCAGATATTTTCGATTACTTGGTTGAGCCGGGGGATATATTGGACCCACAAAGTCCAAGCCCCATCTCTCAAAAGGTAGCCATGCCATCGAGACCTGCAGAGGACGGTTGGATTGCTTACTTGGCTTCGACCCACAGCGCTGGCACACATCACAAACCTTGGAATATGCTATTGCATCCCGAAAAACTTAGGGCCACCTTAGACCACTTTGTAGAATTTTCTGGGCGGTGATGTGACCAGGGTAATGGCCACCAGTGGGACCATTATGGGCATCCTCCAGAATATGCTCCACCTCATGAGGTGAGACACAACGCTTCAGAACACCATCTGGTCCCGACTTGTAGAGCTGGCCCCCAATCGGAGTGAATGGCCTGGATTTCAACAGCAATCTCCTCTTCTGCAGTTGAGATGCATTCTCTGGGTACAGCCCAGTAGATAGAAAATGCAAGACCTCGCCGTACCATTCTGGAGTGGTATCTATCTTAAAAAGAGTGCTATCCGGAAAGTCGTACGCAATCCATGTAGCTTCTTCACCTGTGTGAATGCGAGAGAGGTGGTCAACCATGACATGATGCTTGCCAGGACGGAGGACCACTTCAAAATCAAATTCTTGGAATAGGAGGAGCCATCGCCATACTCGACCTGCGACCTGTGGCTTATTAAGCAGATAGCGCAAGGCATGGTGATCAGTAATAATTGTGAAGTGGACCCCTAGCAAATAGTGACGAAATTTTTGTAGAGCATACACTATAGCCAAACCTTCCCTCTCTGTGGTGCTATAGTTGCGCTCTGCTTTGGTGAGCAGTTGACTTGCATAATGTATAGGGCGATCCAAGTTGAACTCTTTACTAGGCTGAGTCAGCACAACACCCAAGCCAGCAAACTGGCATCTGTATGCACATGAAAAGGTAGAGCCCAATCGGGGGCAACTAGAATAGGTGCTTCAGTGAGGCGTTTTTTGAGGTATGCAAATGCTTCAGCCTCGGGTGTTGACCATTGGAAGGGAACAACAGCACTGGTGAGCCGGGTCAATGGTTGAGCCACCTGTGCATACATACGTATAAACCTGCGATGATATCCGGTGTGGCCCACAAAGCTCTGAACACCTTTGGGATTTAGGGGAGGAGGTAACTTCAAGATGGCCACTATCTTCTCTAGTCAGGCGCTAAACCTTGAGCAGACACCACACGGCCCAACAATGTACCCTCAGTGACCAAAAAATGACACTTGTTCGGATTGAGCTTCAAACGTGCCTCTCTGCACCTGAGGAAGACTGCAGAGAGCTGAGCGAGATGCTCCTTTAGATTCTCTACTGGGGTCGAACATTGGGCACCCGAGAAGGTGGAAAAGTCGTCCATGAATATGCGAAGATGATCAGTAAGCAAAGGACAGAAGATGAGATATACTGTGCGATTGAAAGAGGGCGGAGCATTTTTAAGCCCAAAAGACATTCTAGTGTAGATGAAAATACCCCAGGGAGTCACAAAAGCCGTTTTGATCTGATCGCCTGGATGGATACTCAGCTGATTGTATCCACTGAACCCATCCATGAAACTGTACAGTACATGCCCTGCCACATCTTCGAGCACACACTCAATGAAGGGTGTGGGAAAACCATCTAGAATAGTTACCTTGTTCAGGGCGCGGTAGTCGACGCACACGCGGATTTTATTGGACTGCTTTTTAGGCGCTATGACCATAGGCGATAACCACTCCGAGTGCTCCACAGGAACAATGATCCCTGCTTCTTGCATTTTTTCTATCCCTGACTTGACAGCTTCAGCATACTTTGGGTTGAGCTTATAAGCTCGGCCTCTGACTAGCTTTGCCCCTTCTGTGAGAGGAATAGTATGGACACCCAATTCTGGGGGAATACCTTCAAAATCCTTGTAGGACCAAGCAAAAACATCCTTAAAAGAGTGCATGAAAGAGACTACCTGATTGAGAAGCGCGGGGTGCTCCCATAACCAGGTCGCTAAGAGGATGTGTTGAGGGTTGTCAGGGTCGCCTAGGTTGACTTTTTTGACCGGGTCAGGTGGTGTAGTTGGTGAGGGTACCTTAGAAGATGAGGACTGGGCCGCTTCTTGGAGCTTCAATACATCATGGGTTGGCGTTTGATCGATTGGAAACTTCGCATACTCTTCTTGTAACCATCCTGGTGGAAGCTCTTCAAAGGGTAAATCCTCAGACACCTCAAAGTGCTCTGGCGTAGGTGGAGAGTCAGCCGGAGTGGAGGCTAAGGAAGGAGTTGGGATGTTGGGGAACTCTTGCAAGGGAGACGTTTTCCCCCTTCTATGGTGGGTTATAGGTTCACCAAGGCCGACAGTTTCCATCAAGGGACCCTTTGAAGGATGGTCATCAGAGACTGGCACACGTGCTTCTGGCTGACTTGCTAATGGCTGATCGGGATCACTGGCTTCGGGTCGAGGATCAGGGAAAGAGGGTGTATCTATAGGCAAGGGTTGAAGAGAGACCACATAGCATGGCATCGAGGTGGTAGCTTCTAACCACTGCAGTAAGTCTTCATCGGACCCATCAGGGGGGACCGGTTGCTCCAAGTCAGGGTTGGACTCAACTGATAAAGAGCTATGCTGAACTACCTGATCCATGCCTCCTTCGAGACGAATTGGCTGCATTGGAGAGCCAGGGGTATGTATCCACATGGCGTCGTTTCCCCGGTCGTGAAGTGCTTTAGTATGTCGCAACCATGGTCTACCAATCAGCAAGGGATAACCTCCTTCAACCTGGGGAAGATTAACCACCACAAAATCCAAGTTAAAAGTGAAGTCTTGTACCTTCAGAGGCACCTTGTCGACAATGCCCATTGGGTAGACTGTTCTTTGATAGGCCAATGTAACAGTGAAAGGAGCAGGCCGGGTAGGCTGTAGACCTAGGGCCATCATAGTGAACTCGGGCATCCGATTGATTCCAGATCCACCATCCACGATGACGCTGGATAGTTGGTGCCCATGAATAGTTCCCGTGAGACGATGACTTTTTTTTTCCCCCGAGAAAAGATCCTTTCATTAGTTAACAAACCTGCCCATAAAGGGCTACAACCAGCCCCTG
Organism: Adiantum capillus-veneris; assembly: GCF_014529385.1. Lineage (NCBI taxonomy): Eukaryota > Viridiplantae > Streptophyta > Polypodiopsida > Polypodiales > Pteridaceae > Adiantum > Adiantum capillus-veneris. The sequence goes on from NC_140949.1 coordinate 128,451,418, forward strand.
TAAGAGAGGCCTACATCAACAAGAGGGGAGACTCTCCCAATGAAAAAACAAGGTATGTACAATGGCTAACTCAGGAGATGGGAGGGGGGAAAAGCCACACTGGTGGTCGGTACTGCCAGTGGGGCACTCCTTGGACCATGGTGAAAAATGGTCCAGGCTGCCACAGTCTAAGGAAAGCCTCCCGGCGCTGACGCATGCGGTCAGAGCTACCCTGGAGCTGCTCGAACTGGCCTCTGAGTGTGTGGACCAGCTCTAGCCAGAAGTCGCGAAAAGTCTCCTCCGGAGGAACACTGCGAGTCTCAAAAATGCGGAAGCAACGGGCTCTCCAGATGAACCAGAGTGTCAGGCCACAGATGAGCTCCCAACACCTCTCTCTATCCCTGCTCTGCTCCTGCTGGACCAACTCTGTGGCAGGTTGAAGTGAAGGCCTGGCCCCCTGTATCACAATCATCCTGCTGACTGATGCCATCTCGTAACTGAGTGCTGGGCCCGTGAGAGTGGACCAGGCAGTAGCACCCCAAGTGCACTGACAAACTGAAGAGAGCATCGGCATCAGTCGCAGAATCCGAAGCCATACCTGCTGCGCCATGGGGCAGTCCCACAAACAGTGTCGCTGCGTCTCTCGTGGATGGCCGTAGGCGCCACAAGCCACTGGGAGACCACTGTGCACAACCTATCCTTGTTTACAAACGGGTAGCGAGATAGAGGTTGGTAGAGGCGGAGCAGTCCCTAGACAAACCTGCTGAGGAGAGGTCACCAGATTAGGATCAAGAGGCCCAAGAGCAGCTAGACAGAGGGATAGAGCATGAGGATTAGCAGTCGATGGCAGTTCAAGAGCAACCTAAGTTGCCGTAGGATAGGCCAGTTCAATAGACTTTGGATCTCTTGGAGATTCAATTGCAGGTGCCTCTTATAGTAGACACTATTGAAGAGGAGAAAGACAACGAGTCTTCTCAGTTTGTAGAGGATTTTGACTATTTAGAAAGTTTTGCATCACCTGCAGATGTTCCATTATCATATATCCTGCATGTAGAGTTCTTTGAGGTTGGTCCATGGAGATCTCCAAATGTGTCTTTGAGGAGTGGGCAACTATGCATCGACATGTTTTTCCTCCGGTTGCCAAGAGCACATCACATTCTCCTAGGTCCAGAGAGAGCTCCAATGGTTAGATTCAGAGTGCAGAATTTACATGAGCGCTTCTTTTGAAATTTGGACGAGGGAGGCTGTCTATGATACCGTACAGGAGCAGACAATGGTTGAGGCCAACTACTTTTTGGATATTAAACAGCTTGTAGATTTGTTTGAGAGTCGGTTTAGTGAGGCCTCGGGGAGGTTGGTTTGGTCAAAGAGATGTGCATCTTGGTACCTTCGCTTGGCTTTTGAGGTGAACGACGAGTGGGTCCTTCCTGCCTTTCTTACAATATGGTTGTGCCGTAGATCTGCATCCTTTTTTGGGGTACATCATCAAAAAATGTTAGTAAATGCGGATGATTTTGGAGGCACGGCCTAGGGGTTTCACAGTGCCTTGGATTTTGTGAGCTGCTACATGAGGTTTTTATAGCGGATGTTTTATATCAATCAGATACACAGCATTGGACTTCATGGTTTGCGCTACATTGTCTGAGGCAGGGTAGTTTTCGTACGACGTACGGAACGTCTTGTTCCGTACTGCGGGTCACGTACCGTCCCGTTCGTTTAGTACGTTCTGTACGTTTTTTTTTTAATTATTATTATTTTAAAAAAAAAGCAAAACTCACAATTGTGAGTGGATTATATTGAGCAGCCCAAAAAAATTTAAATGGCTGTTTATAGCCATTGGCAGCTCTTGACTGTTGACTAAGGGCCATTGAGGGCAACTTTTGGGGCCGTTTTGGAGCGCCAATTCAAGCACTTAAGCCACATTCAAACATTGGATTCTATGTGCTAGGGCTCCACTTCTCTTATGCTCTCCCTCTCCCCCACGCTCTCCCTCTCTCATCGAGAGTCATCATCCATGCTCTCTCTCTCTCATGCTCTAGCCTCTTCCTATTTAAGCAATGCCTCTCCATCTTGTTCTCCAACACTTCCAAGCTCTCAAGCTCTCAATGCTCAATGCTTCCATGTTCTAGCTCTCAAGTGACAAGCTCTAGAGACTAGAGTCTTGCCTCTCCATCTTCTCTCCATTGGGTTCTCCCTCTCAAGCTCCCATTGAAGATCTCATAACGTCAAGTTTCTTTAAGTGTAAAGTTTAAACCCAAGGGACTAAGCCTTAGACGTAAGAATTCTTTGTTTTTTTATTTTGAACGTACGTAACGTCATCGTACATCTTAATATTTTTTAGTTCGTTTAGTACCGCACATCATCGTACGTGTACAAAACGTACGGGACCATACGAGACCACTATGGTCTGAGGTGGACAGAGCTTTGGGTAGATCTGTGTAGACTTGATCACACTCTAGATAGCTACATTTCAACACCTAGTAAGAGTATCTTTATCCCTAGATATATCCTATGGTTTGATTTGGGATTTTCCCCATGATCTCGTTGTGTATCTTTCAAGGGTTTTCCCCATTTTTCTTGTATATGGACCTATGGCCGATTTTATGTAATACAAAGGGTCAAAGCCCCACTTTCATTGCAAAAAATAAAAAAGAGAGAGATAGATTTCATTATCGTCCTTGGAGGTCAAATATGACCTATGGGACCAAGAGCCTCTTACCAAGAGGGTACATTGGAAACATGACTAGATGCAGGTACAAAAGTTTAATTCAGAGAAAGGCGCTGACTTAACTGTTTTGGTCTCATATTTTTCTTGAGCTTTTCTCACCGTTTCCCATAACTCTTCAGGCCATTTTTCTTCCACAATAGGTACATATGGTGGAAAACCCCTCAGTGATTCGTCTTTGCTATTGGGCACGACTCTTGTGTCCTCTACATCAGGCAAAGATTTCTCAATGCTATTTACTTTTTCGGGTACCCTTTGTGTAGTTTAAACAGGTGTCTCTGTGCTCGGTGGTTTGATTATCCTATTCGTCAATTCCACAGGTGGAGGCTCTAGTAAGGCTTGTGCAGTCTCAATCAACCGCTTGCAGATCTCCAGTCTCTGTTTCTCCAATTCTGGATATGGATGTGTCATCCACCTTTGCTCTAGAGTTTGTCTGTTTTTCAATCTCGCTTCATATGCTTGCAAGATTGCATCCAATGTCCAACAGTTGGTGTTTGGAATGAGCTCGCTGCTGCTCCCGCCTGCGCACCTTCCCCCCCTCTCCCCTGCGCGTACCCCCCCCCCCCCCCCCCCGCTCGCTGTCCCCTCCGCTGCTCGCTACCCCGCGCTGCCCCACCCCCGCCCACCCGCCTGCCTCCGTCGGCGCCCGCTGCCGCCGCTTTAATCTGTGGCTGTGGCCTTGGAAAATTCTTCATCGCTTCGCCCTCCTTTTACAGCAGCAGACACAGATGGAGGCTCAAGCTCCGCCCCAGAGGGACTCCAATGAAGCCCCCTCGCCCGACCCCGCTGAGCCCACTATTTGACTTGCTCTTTCACCGACAGAGCAAGCGAGCCTAGTCGCAGAGGTAGAGCGCCTGCAGGCGACTTCTGTCATCTGCAAGATTCTCGACACCAGACCTAGCAGAGGAGAGCTGCGTGATCTTCTCCAGGCCCGCCTTCTCGTAGAGGTGGGCAAGATCTTGGACGTTCAGATTCTCGGACGAGGCTACTATCAGATCGAGTTCGAGACCCCCGAGGTGGCGTCCAAGGTAATCGCCATGAGTCCCCTGTTCATCCGAGCAGTTCGAGCCCACTTTCGACAATGGAGACACGGTTTTGACCCTGCTTCGGATGTTCTGGTAGAGGAGGTAGACATTCCCATTTCTGTCTGCTTTCCTGGTTTGCGGAGGGAGTACCTACCAATTTTGTCCGGGATAGGCTCAGCGATTGGGACTGTTCTGGAGACACCCCACACGGCAGCCTTGGTAGCTGCCAAGGCAGCTGGTATTCCCTCAGTTCGCGTCCTGGTCAGGGACACCCACACTCTCCCGAAGGTCATCCTTCTCCCTCGGGTGAGTGGGGGTTGGTTTTGCCAGAGCGTGGAGTATTCGGGTCTCCCGAATCAGTGCTTCGTTTGTCGATAGATGGGCCATCTTGCGAAGGCCTGTCCTAGGCGGAGATCCCGACCTACACCTCTGTCCCAGCCCCAGCCCCAACCCCAGCCCCAGCCCCAACCCCAGCCAAGGGCTGGCCAGCAGCAGCAGGTAGAGCCACCCTCCGAGCCTGGGGCTCCAGCGGAGGAGGGATGGCAGCAGGCTCGAGGTAGACGACGGCGTGGGCCACAGCGGCAGTCTGGCACACCCAAAGTGGTCCACAGGCGCCTGCCCAGCAGCATTGGGTTCCCACTGGGAACCGTTTCAGTCCTCTCGAGCAGGATGAGGTCCCTGCTCCAGATTCCTCTTCTGCTTCACCTTCGACAGCCCCCCTCCCCTCCGAGATCCCCTTCGCCTCCTGCTCCCGTCGCCGCTACCCCTCGCCCCCCCTTTCCCCCTCCCCCTCCTCACACCTCTCACCCTGCTTCTTCACCCCCCCCTCCCGCGCCCGTCTCACAGTCTACCCAGGGGGCAAGGCCAACCTTGACGGCTAGGCGATCTCTTGGCAGTGCTTTCGCCACAAGTCGATTGGCGAGGGAGGGACAACCTTTTTTACGACCCCCTCTTCTGGTACAAGCATCTCCCCTTGCAGCAGTTCCTCGGGGTCTGACATGCTTCGACATTGGACGCCGATGGGACTCTTTTGCCTACGATTTTACACGCTACCTAGGCGATCCCGCATCACATCTGGATGCAGCATGCTTCAGGGTCCATGCTCTGTTCCTTGTAGCTAGGGGGATAGAGGCCCTGGACTCAGCAGTGGGCTTCTCTTTTCCTTTGTGTGGCAGGGACCAGACTGAGTGGACCCTTGACTCAGTGTTGGAGTGGCTGCAGACTCAAGTTCTAGAGTTCTCTCACCACATGGGAGAGCTAGGAGTTACAGACTTGCTTCAGGCTTTCTGGCCATTGGCCAAGTTTGTGGTGACACCTCCAGATGCAGCAGAATGTAGACACATTGTGATACACTTCTTTGCTGAGACGCGTTGCCCGCCATGCTATGTATACATCCACGAGGACTCCTGTACAGAGGAGGTGGCTCTACACTCGGCTCGGTCTACATGGGCGTGGGTCCGTCACTCTTTACAGTCACACCTATCTAGAGGACGCTCAGATGCGGACTACTCCCCATCCAAGCCACCCTCGAAGATAGCACGTTTAGCCGCTGCGGCAGCAGCTGTTCTCTCTCGCTCCCCATGAGGATCGTCTCATGGAATGTGCAGGGATTAGGCAGCCAGTTTCAGCGTCAGAGGGGCCAATTGCGCTAGGAGCTGCAATGATGCCTTGTGGGAGGAGAGATTGACATCCTTATGCTCCAGGAGCATCACCTGTGTGAGAGCCGCATCAAACGGTGTGGTCAGTTGTTACGTAGCCGATGTGATACTTTTTGGTCAGCTGCTTTTGGACCTGGAGGCATCCAGGGTGGGGTATGTATGACTATTGCTGATTCCTTGCAGCAGGCCATTGTGGGCAGAGGGATTATTGTGCCAGGCAGGGCTCAGTGGATCACTATGCAGGTTCAGGGTTGCCTTGTGGGCTTTCTGAACATCTATGCGCGAGTGCACGAGCAGAGTTTTGGACGCAGATTGTTGAGTCTTTACCGCAGGCAGAGCAGTGGTGCATAGGGGGTGACTTCAACATTTTGGAGGACCCCTCTGACAGGATTGGTGGGAGCCATGCTACTGTGCTTGGAGTTGAGCTTGCAGCTTGGGAGAGGTTTTGTTTGACTCTGAGGGTTTCGGATGTGTGGCAGCACTCTAGCTTTGTGAGACCCCCAGACAGCCTGGCCTTCTCGCGTTCGGATCGTAGAGTGGGAGGAGTGAATCTATCGCGGATAGATCGCTTCTACACTAGTGACCACTTCTGTGACTTGGGAGGGACAGTTGGCATTTTGGCAGGGACTGCCTTCTCTGATCACGCTCCAGTGATCCTCACAGTGGCCGACAGACAAAGAGGGGGGAGCACGATGCTTCGCATCCCAGAGAGAGTCTTGCTGGACTCTACACTCAGAGAGAGGGTGGAGGCTCTTTGGACAGAGAGCTTAGACATGCAGGTTTCTCCCGCTGACAGAGTAGCTTTAGGACTCGGCCAACTCAGTCGGTTCTTTTTTCAGGAGTCCTTGGATCGCTTGGCTGCAGCGAGAGAGGAGCAGCAGCGTCTCCGACGGGGTGTTGCTTCCCTACAGAGGCTGCAGGAGCAGCATCCAGACAGTCCTTGGGTGGAGGAGCAGTTACAACAGGCTCGCCAGGAGCCAGCTAGCACAGAGGAGCGGCGCCATGAGTTTGCTTTCCATCGACAGGCATCACAGTGGACGTAGGTGGGTGACAGAGTGACGGGTGCTTTCTTTGAGGCAGTGGGACCTCGGCATGCACATGCCAAGGTCAGTCAGTTGAGGAGGCCCGATGGGTGAGTTGCTTCTGAGCCAGAGGACATGCGTGCAGTTGCTACTGACTTTTACCATGAGTTGCTGGTTGCAGAGCCATCGTCAGAGCAGCAGGATGCATGCAGAGAGCAGGTATGGGCACAGATGCCTTGCCTTGCGACAGAGGAGATGCGACAGAGGCTTGAGCTGCCACTTCAGCTTGAGGAGTTGCACACGGCTCTTAGTGCGCTTCCCCGTGGTAGCTGTCCGGGGGAGGATGGCTTGACTCCTAGTTTTTTCTTGGAGTACTAGGACTTGCTTGGCCCAGCTCTGTGCAGTGCTTTTCAGTACATCTTGTACACAGAAGAGATGCCTGACAGCATGAGCAAGGGCTTGATATACCTCATTCCCAAGGAGGGTGGCTCCTTGGATGAGATTCGGCAGCGGCGCCCCATCACCATTCTCAACTCAGCCTACAAAATTCTTGCCAAGGCTCTGAGTTTGAGGATTCAACCACTTCTTGAGAGCTTGATACATGGGACTTAGACAGGTTTTGTCAAGGAGCGTAGTATCCTTGACAACATCTTCACTTTCTGGGAGGCTTCTGCCTTAGCGCGGCTCCGTGGTGAGGACTTGGTGATCCTTCTTCTCGACTTTGAGAAGGCCTACGACAGAGTTGACTGGGACTTTCTTGAGGGCACTCTCCGTAGGATGGGCTTTTCAGATGCTTGGATCAGAGGGGTGTCAGCTTTGTACAGACAGGCACACAGCCAGGTACTGTTGGTAGGTGGTAGAGGGGATCGTTTCTCACTCACACGCTCGGTCAGATAGGGGTGCCCTCTCGCCCCCTTCCTCTTTCTGTTCTACGTTGAGGCGATGAGCAGGTTTCTGGTGTCTCAGCAGGTTGGTTTACAGGGCTTAGCACTTCCGATTTGGGGAGATGAGCTCTTGGACGCTGAGTTTGCAGATGACTCAGCCTTGTACTTGGATGGCCAGCAGGCCAACCTGCACAGGTGTGAGTAGGCTCTTGAGACCTTCTGTTGTGCATTTGGCGCACTGATCAACTGGAGAAAGACTGTGGCTTTCTCGGTTGGTAGTGCTCCTATACCCGATTGGATGCGAGGAGAGGGCTTCAGGTGGATTCCCCCAGGGACCGCAGTTCGTTACCTAGGTTGCTCGGTTGGTTTGGACCTTTCTCCTGAGCAGCAGATTGCTCCCCTTCTCCTGTCCATCAGGAGGAAGTTGCTACATTGGAGCTCCGCAGGACTTTCTCTGGCAGGCAGAGTTGTAGTGGCCAACCAGGTGTTGTTGGCTACTATGTGGTACATCACTTCTTGCTGGATTTTCTCGAGTTCTTGTATCAGCCAGATAGAGAGGCTGATCAGGAACTTCCTTTGGTCAGGGCGTGACACTCAGATAGCCCGGGCCAAAGTGGCTTGGCAGGTCATCACTTTTCCTTGCTCTCAAGGAGGGCTTGGGATCATTGATCCAGCACAGCAGAGCAGAGCCCTTCTTGGGAAGTTCATCGTCAGAGGACTCCTACCAGGTAAGGAGCCCTGGAAGGAGCTCTTGCTGCAGTGGCTTCGTGCTAGGGTTCCTCAGGCTGGAGGCCCCTGGCGACCTTCGACCAGATGGATCTTTATAGAGATACGCAGAGTCGGCTTGAGCAGGAGATTGGAGGACCGCTTCGCTGTGAGTTTGCTTCGATCCTGGGAGCAACTACGGCGAGGCTTGGAGCAGCGTTAGCCTACTTGCACGGAGGAGGGACTGAGACGGCCCCTTGTTTGGAACCCCATGGTCAGCACACATAGAGGCCACTCGGTTGGTAGTCGGCCTCATGTTTCCTTGGGTCCCATGGCAGTGGGTCCAGCACGCTCTCTAGGTGACTGGCTACAGTTTTCGGGCCTGCCAGAGGAGCTATAGAGCCTTCAGCTACAGGGCATGAGAGGGGTGCAGAGCATGTGCCAGGACATCTCAGAGGCAGTACCAGCTGAGTGGCTCACACCTCTCGAGTCAACAACGCCCAGATGGATGGGAGCCTTCACACGACAAGAGGTTCTCATCTTAGTTCGGGCTTGTTCAGAGACTGTTCCCTCCCTGTTCTTCGAGGTGCAGGGTGAGGGACACTTACAGCGCATCGCAGTGGAGGCCCCGCAGGTTGCAGAGTGCTGCTTTCAAAGGATCCGAGTGGTGGGCATCTGTGGGAGGACTTGTGTCATCGACCCTGACCCAGCAGCGCTTGAGACTGGACACTGGAGGCTGTGGGCTTGGGAGTGCTGTCCACTGGCACGAGTACAGTGGGATCCTGGAGAGTGGCTTTGGAGGGACCCTTTCTCTTCTAGGGACCACCCAGGTGTCCCCTTCTTTCAGTACACTGTGCGACTGGGACGTCACATACTGGCAGTACAGAGAGAGGCTCGCCGTGCTGCAGCACCCCATTGGCAGGAGGAGGGTCTCACAGCTGAGTTTTTGGCAGCTTTTTGGGAGAGGTTGTGGGACTCCAGACAGCCGCGGCGAGTCACTTTGTTTCAATGGCTGGTCGCACACAGAGCTACAGCAGTTGGGAGTTGGCTGGTACATAGTGGTCTATCGGCCGCGTGCGCAGCCTGCGGCCACCTGGTGGAGACTCAGCGTCACTGTCTTTGGGACTGCCCTTTGGCACAGCAGGTGTGGCTTCGTGTTCTTCGGCTGATGCCTGCTCTCTCCACGGCACGGCAGTACACCTGGGGGGCAACGGCTTGGTCCACTCTCACGGGCCCGGCACTTCAGTTTGAGCTATCTTCCACCAGCAGGATGATAGTGATGCAGGGGGGGCGACCTACACTCCAGCCTGCCATAGAGCTTACCCCACAGGAGTGGAGCAGTGAGAGAGAGGTGTGCTGGGAGCTCATCAGTGGCCTAGCACTCTGGTTCTTCTGGCGGGCACGTTGCTTCCGCATCTTTGAGGCTCGCCCTGTACCACCAGCAGAGACTGTTCGCGACTTTTGGCTAGAGCTGATCCACACCCTCACAGGACAGTTTGAGAGACTCCAGGGCAGCTCCGACCGCATGCGAGAGCGCAGAGAGGCTTTCCTTCGACTCTGGCGTCCTGGACCTTTCTTCACCATGGTCCAGGGTACACTCAGATGGCACTACCGCCCACCTGTGTGGCTTTTCACTCCTCCCATTTCCTGATTTAGCCTCATTGTACATATGCTGTTTTTTCATTGGGAGAGTCTCCCCATCATGGTTGTTTTAGCCCTCTTTTGAAGAGGTGGTTGTAGCCCTATGGGCCGTTTTATTAACTAATAGAAGGATCCTTTTCTCGGAAAAAAAAAAAGATTGCATCCAATGGTTCGTTTATCTTATCCACCAATACAGACCCTCCTGAGCTCGCACTCCTAGGTCCCTCGGTTGATTTTAGAGAGTCAGACTCCCTTTGCTGTTTAAGTTGCTCTCGAGCCGTCGCCAGCTCAGCTTCTACAGCTTTGTGTTTCCGTTCACGTCTAGCTTTCATTTTAGCTCTTCGTTCTTTCCAAGGATTATCACGACTGACGCTAGACTTGTCAGTTTTGATTTCCTCTTGGTTTTCGTCGTTACTCTTGGGCTGATTAACATCTTTCCTTGCTTGGGCTCTCGTCATGACCTTGACAGGAATTGTAGGTTCATTTTCTGAACCTACCGGCGATGGTATTGAATTTACCATGTTTAACGAAGTTTTTCCTCTCTTGTCAGGATGATTCGAAATCGACAATAAAATGAGTGATGCCACAATCGTTACAATAAGCATTTACCCTTACGATATCCGTCCTTGGACAGTCTTTCATAAGGTGATCTCCATTACATTTGTAACAAGGTCCTCGAGGCATAGGTGCATTAGCATAAGGTTTTTGCGGATACGAAGGTCTAGGCTTGGGTCCTCTTGGAGCTATAAACATTACAGGTTGTGGTTCCCAGTTATGGGATCCTTCTCTTCTTGATGCTGGCACTTAAGAGATGTTTCCACCTTCCTCTTTCCAACCTTCAGGTTGAGGTGCCTCCTCGTAATGTGGATAACTCGGACGGTTATAACCTCCTTGTTCCTCATATTATGATGCTGGCACTAGCTCTCTTTGCTGTGTTTCCTCCGCAGATGTAGATGTAGCGTATCTAACAGCTACCTGTGTTTCTCCTGGCAAGGGTGGTTGAGCTCCAAGCACTGGCATGGGCTTCTCAACTCCTGCCGGATAATGAGTTGGCCCCGGCATGTATGTGGGTGCTGGTTGTACTTGTTGTTCTCGTGGTCGTTCTCTCACATAGCCCTTATTGTAAAAACACTCGTCTGTTGTGTGATTTGTGAATTTCTTCTCGATATCACACCACTTCCGTGCTCTCTGCGGTATGGTTGGACAATCTCTCGATAAATGGTCCCATCCACAGCTATAACATCTCCTTGGCTTTGGTACGGTTGCCACCGCTGCTGAATTGACTTGTCTCAAGAGCTCTTCAGTCATTTGTTCATAGTTGACCACAGCATCCGTCTTTTTAGCAGTTCTAACTGAAGATGTATCGCTCGAAGTAAAACTCTTTCTGTCACCACTCTTTTCTGCTTCATCCTCAAAAATTCTATAATTATGGACCATGTCTATTGCTACCTTGGTCACTTCGTCTAACGTACCACACTTCTTTAGGTACAAGTCCTTTTTCAGTACCTCACTCCGTAACCCTCGAATAAATCGACTGACTATTCTGGCTTCCGTCGGAAGTTCATCTACTGGACATCTCTTTACATACCTCTTCATTCTTCTGGAAGCGCCTCTTACAGACTCCTTGTTTTCCTGCTCGAAGTTTATAATTTGAGAGTAAGAGTTATGCTCTAAACCTCTTTTGGAAAACTCACCCGTGAATTCGTCATAGAACTCCTCCATGCTTGTGAATTCTACGTTTTTCAAGGATTGAAACCAATCCGTTGCGTCTCCCTCTAGGGTCATACCAAATCCTTGAAACTGCGTCCTATCATCGGTGATATTCTCAGCCTTGATGACCTGCATAAAGCTGGCCACATGTCCAAATGGGTCTCCTGAACCAGAAAATTTCTTGTTCACCCACTTCACTACGTGGGATGGTCTAACTCGTCGATCTCCAAACATTCTATCTGGAGCCATACCTCCTATGCCCTCTTCTGCTGGAGCTCCTACTACAAGTGCTCTTCTTGCCGGTGCTCTGGCAGTCACTCCATGTGATGGTGGATGTCACCAGCGTGTGACTACTATCTATCCTTTTTGTTGATTTCTTTCTTATTATCTAGTTACTTTCACTTTTTGGAAACACCCCTCGGGAAATCTAACTACCCTGCATTGCATAGCTAGTGTGGAACTGTCCAGAGGGAGTCCAGGCCTAAGGGCAAGAGAGCACTAAGGTTGGACAAGGACTATGGTTAGCCAAGTGGGGTCATTGACTAGCCAAAGTGGAATCCTTTGCTACAGAGGCTACATTTCAGTTCTGGATGTGGCTGCAGTGTACAAAGAGGGTCGGATGACCTAGAAAGATACAATGGCAGCATCTCCTAAAATTTAGGGAACTGCTATTTTGGGACCTGAAAATGTGTTGACGTCATTACCTCCGGAATGACAAGGGGAACATTTTCTTACTCTGTCGTGAAGTCAACTGGGCAACCGGTTGGGATATTTTTAGACGGCAACCCCGAAACGGGAAAATGCTTATAAATGGTGCACTTGCCTCATGCAACAAAAAGTGGCGCTGAATTTAGGAGTGGGAGAGCCTCATTTTCAGTTTTGTCACAGGTTAAGAGCTATGGAGTGCTTGCTTTCCCTCTTATGCACAGTGCGGTGCCAAGAGTGATGCCCTGCACGCTACGCACTGCCCTCTCTCTCCCCTTTGGCAGTATGTTATGCCCCTCTAGTGGGCTCTTCATTTGACCAATGTACAGTTGTGTGGGTTCATGCGCGATTGCCGAGGCAAGAGCCTCTTGCACAGGTACTGGATTAGCTAGCGGCTAATCCCCCGCAGGTACAGGTGAATTCGGAGAGGTTTCACGCCAGAAATCTCGTCCGATTCAAAGGGCAAGTAGCCCTACAGGTGCGGGAGCTCGAGGACTTGCTACGGATGCGACCGGCACGCGAAATGGAGCCCGAAACAGTGAATTACAGCCTGCTGTGTATTTTTGCAGGTTTAGGGTTTTGGCCCTAAACGGACCCTAATACCCCCAGGAGGTTCGGGGACGCAAGGGGACCGCTGTACAGGTGATCTGGCGCATTTTCAGGGTTGAAAACAGAGAATTCAGCGTGCTGCAGATTCTCGCCAGGTTCTGTAAAGTGCCCGTATGCGTCGGGAAAGTCAGTCAATGCGTGGGAATACTGACTGTGAAGGGTTCTAGTACAGTTATGCTGCCGAAATCAGGCCATAACAATCAAAATTCAGCCAAGGTTGTGCGGGGCAGCTTGGAAAGAACCACAGCGTTTATTCCCTCTTTTAAACAATAAAGAAATACCGAAAGGGGCGCCTAAGTTAGGGGCCAATCTGGTGTCGGTCTACTCATACAGGTGCAATCTAGCATCTGTATCCCATTCCCCTCTCTTGTGTCACTATAGCGCAGGTATAATAGATGACTAATAATGGGTGAAAGCTAAATCAAGGTTTGAAGTAAAGTCTACCGCCCTTTTTGGATTCAACAGGCCGGTTTCAGTGGATGTGTTGGTCTCGTATAGACCGAATGTCCACCTCTCGTTTCTGGCCTTTCTGCTACCATACTTGTACTAGGAGTCTTTACTGGAGCTCTCATCGTAGTTCCTGCTATCACAACTCTTTTTCGGCTAGTAGACTCCTTTGGAATGCTTTTCTCACGTTTGGTATGCTCTGTCTCTCTTACGGACTCATCCATGAACTCTATATCAACCTTTTCTACACTCTTAGGCTTTATAGCGTCTGGGTAAAGTGTTGACACCGATACTCCATTGATCTTAAAGTTATGAAGATCTATTTGGACGGTCTTACAATACCTTCTCTCGTACTTGTCTACTATGAGATTAGGATATCCTGGTTTACTCCTATCTTGAAAGATATACAAATACTTCTCTTTCGTCAATTCTCTTAGTACAGGGTCCATGCACTTGTAAAAAGTGCTTCCCAATTCTGGTTGTCCTCGGTATAACCCATCTCCTAGGTGGTCGGTAAAGATTCTTTTTACCCAAATAGCGGTTTTGAATAAGGTCATAGGAAGTTCCGGTTGCTTTTCAGCAACGTCAAACTCTTCCTCATTCACCACTATGTTTCCAAACTCGTCCACTAGGTCCGGATCTCCTACAACTCGGTACTGGGCACCTTTCAAGTCCACATAACAATCAGCATTGTAGGAAGCGTCTACAAAATCAGGGGCCATTCCAGGAACATCACCGCAGCGGTAATAGTAATTACCATTGCTGTCCTGATATATGGTTGCTCCATGTCGGTTAGGGTACTTAAACACTAACTCTATCTTGTTTTGTTCCTCGAAGAGATTAGATGTCCCTGCTCCCATGTCACCACTTAAAACACTCCTGCCCTTTCCTTCAGAAGCCATGTCGGAGGATGAGTAGTCAGAGGACGTACTAGATCCTTCTTGTATAGCGGTTAAGGGTTCTAAGTCAAGCTGGTTTACACTCTCCTCAGTAGACGTTGTGCTTACTTGACTTTTGACACTTTTAGCTCCTGACTTAAAAAAGGCTCCTGATCTTAAATACATAAGAGACTCAAAGCTGTATTGCAAACTTGAAGCTTACCTCGATTTCTCCTGTGAGCTCCCGTTGTATGGCAATTATCCGTTGTATCTACAAAAGTATGATTAGCCTTTTTGGACTCAAGGGTTGAATAGCAATCCCAATTTATATAAAATTTTGTATAGCATCAAGAGATAATCATGAAGAACAGTGTTATGTACACATATGTTTGGTCTGTCTGCTCCTCCGTTCCTGTTTCTGGAAAGTTAGTCCCAAAAATTCCGCAATCAAGTCTTATACCTGACCTCTTGTTTTAAGGCTTTTGCTTATCCAATTTTACCTCTGAAAGTTTCTATGAACTCCTTAGAGTGTCTAGATCCTTGCTGTGAGGTTCAATGTTGATTTTGGCCCATTTTCTAGGTTCAAAGACTTATAGCGCGCTATAAGACTTTAAGTCTATTCCTGGGGTGATTTTTGACCTATGACTCCACTTCTTGGTTCAACTTGCTCTTTTAGCACCTCTTGTCAAGTTTCACTCAATTTGAACTTTTTCTTTGGTGTCTGGGTCAATTTTAGTGTTTCGTTTCAGAAACGCAATTTCTTCACAGGGGTTTTGAGGTACTTAGATTTGTCCAAATGACTTAAATTTTGCATGCAAGCTTAATAGGGCTAGATGATTCTATACCCAAGAGGGTTTGCCAAAATAAAGCTCCTAAGTGCACTATGGGACTTATAGTGCGCTATAAGATATAAGTTGCTCACTTTCAGTGATTTTTCAACTGTCTTTGGTTCCTTGCCCTCCCCTTAGTCTAAAAAGCTTAAGTATCAAGTTTCACTTCAATTGGAGTTTGTTTGACCTCAGTTGGATACTTAGTTCCGTTTCAGATAGCAGGTTGGAACGGACTCTCCACCTTTTATGCATCCAAATGTTCCCAAATTTGATGTGCAACCTTCTTTTTGTTTGTTTAATGCAATGGTTATGCTCAAGTTCTAAGTTTGCACCCAACTGGTAGTTTCCTGTCTTACAGCGCGCTATAAGATAAACAGAATAGTTTTGGCACAGTTTTCCACTCTGTCTTGCTCCAGGTGTCTTCACAAGGTTATGAAAAGTCCATATGTCAAGTTTCATGCAAATATGATTTTATTTGCTATCCCCTTTTTGGCTTTGAACTAATTTGACATAACACTTGGAGTTTCTGTGTTGGTAATTGTATTTGTTGATCCCCAAATTCTTCAACACTTGATTTTTAAGGTTCAAAGATCATGTAGAAGACTCACCAACAACTCTTAGCACTCAATTGCCTGTCAGGTAGCCTAAAAGACATATAGCGCGCTATAAGTGTTTTTGGCTATTTGGCTCCTGTTTCTTACTTTTATTGGTTGCTGTGAGTTCCCTTGGTCTCCCTGATCCCCAATATGAGTTCAAGTATCAATACCCCTTTCTTTCACTCTTGTTTGGACAGATTCTCCCTAATGGTTGTTTCAACCCTTTTTGTTTCCGTTTCGTGGCAATTGTCTGCGTTGTTTCAAGTGCTCGATCCAAATCCAAATATATGGTCAATGTGCATCCTCTAGGGATGTGTAGGGTGGGTTTTTCTTTCAAGGCAAGCAAAAAGCCTTGTTGTTTCCCTTTTTTGTTACTTTTCAAGAGGTGTTCAAACCATTGGTGAGGTCACATGTTAAAAAAGGATACAAAATGACCATAATAGGTCTTATAGCGTGCTATAAGTCAGGGTTTGTCCAAACAGGGCCCAAATCAAAAGCTAACCATATCATCATGTTTGCAATGATAAACAAAGGCCATAACCAATTTTGGAACAGAATGGACACCATGTGACAGTGATTAGACCAAATTAGCGTTTTTCAGAAAAGCGGAAAATTTGGCAGAAGACAGCAGACAGTGTCAAAATGGAAAGAGGGGCTCACACCCCACTAACACATGTCTAACCCCTACAACTATCATAATAGTCTTTCATGTTCATCAAAAAAATCAGTACATTTGCAAAAGGGAAGACTAACGGGCTCTTAAAGTATGCATATGTCAGTTTAATATTAATTTTGGTTGTAATGGTTCAAAACTCATCATTGGGTTACTGTTTATGATACCAGGATCCATGACGTCACCGCACAGGAAGAAAAATCCTATTGAAGGTGCCACTCCATTCAAAATCATCAACAAATCACTTGAACCTACCTCTACATGGATACCAAAGGAAGTATTGGAGCAGGATGGAATTCAGATATATCAGGGAGTTTATACAGACCTGTCAGGTAAACCAGTGGAGCTGGTGATGTTGCCCAAGGAAATAATGACCCATCTGAAGAATGAGAGCCTGAAGGGGCCAATGAAGACAGCGGGTTTGTTGAAGTTCTTGACTCTTCCCCCTATCAGCATAGACATTCAGAGAGTCCATGAGTTAGTAGAATCAATCCAAGATGATGGAACATGCATGGTCACAGGACGATATGGCAATAAAGTACAAATTAAAATCACAACCGACATCATCCATGCCGCCTGCCATTTGTCTAGGGAGGGATCCAGTGTCAGAGAGAGACACCATAAGCTGGTGGTATTCAGCAACAAGCAAACGACACAAGTATTTGAAGATATGCAGAACCAAACAGCAAAAATTCTTTGCAGAATATATAATCAGTGTGTTTTGTGCATAAGCAAGAGACCACCAAGGTATACCAACCCCATGGCATCTATGGCCACCACCTTAACATGGGCATTGCAGAGTCCAGGGTTGGTAGTGATAAACCATGCTGCACATGTATTGGTTTCTCTTATCAAGCTCAGGAATACCTCACCACTGTACATTGGAGGAGGTGAGATCATAACAAGGGTTATCTACGAGGCATTAAAGATGAAGGATCAACTACAACCTGCAGTGTCACAAAAAGAGTGGATGTGGCAGTTAGAAGAAAGTGACAGCAGTGATGAGGAAGAGTTGAGGAAGCCCCCCGTCACACAACAAACGGTTGGAGGCCGTAAACTAGAGACAGTAAAGAAGACGGAAGCAGAAAAGACGGCTGAGCGACAAAGCCGCAAAAGAAACTTGGAAGAAGAAGAGAAGGCAGCGGAAGCACTCAGAGCAAGGAAGCAAGCCAAGATGGAAAGGAAGCTAGAAGGCTTTGCAATTCAAAGATCTCTACAAGGAGATATTGGGGCCAAATGGAAGCCGTCCGCAGAGAAGTTCAAGATAAGGACCAAGGCGGCAAATATTCAAAGCTTTGAAATGGAATTTTTTAATGAATTCATTCAGAAGCAGAATGTGGAAGACCAACCGGACTTACTACTTGATGATAATGATTTTGAGGTGCTAAAGAGCCAGCTACGGCCTGCCGAAGAGGAGAGGACCGAGGAACAACAAAGACAACGAGAAGAACAGCAAAAGAAGGATGAAGAAGATTGGGACCGCCACTACGACCATGATTATGAACAACATGAAGAGCAGATAGAGAAGCAAGCTGAACCCCCCAAGGATACTGAGCAACAGCCGAAGCCTGTGAAGCAGCCACCAATTGAGGAACCAAAAATTGCTAAGGCTACTCAGCCTATCATTGTTCCTGAAACAACTGAGACTGGAATATCAAGAACTGCAGAAGAAGTGGAAGAGGAAATCAAAAGTCAACAGCTTGTGGCCCCGTTGGAAAAGGGTAAGGGCAAGCTTATGGACTCTCCAGATCGAGAAGCAAGTATGGATGAGATTCAAGAGATGATCGACAACGACTTGATCACAGTATCAAGAGCATTGCGTAATGTCAGAAAACATTCTCATACAGTGGTGTCAAAGAACTGGCAATTAGAATCATCCAACAAAGACTTGGAGGATATTAATCAGAGACTGACCTTGAGAATGTCCGAAGCAGAAGCAAACCTGGCTGAAGCGTTGGCAAAGCTTCAGACAGCTCAAGACCAGGTGGGAGCACTCGAGCACACGAAACATGAGCTCGAGGTAAGCACAGCTCAGACAGAAGAAGAGAACAAGAGATTAGTGCAAGAGTTAGAAGGGACAAAGGCTGATGCACTATATGCTGATAATCTGCATAAGGAAAGGAGCCAAGAAGTTCAGAGATTGAAAGAGGAGACCACCTCTCTCCGGCGACAAATTGCAATACATGCAGCTGAGGTGGAAAGATTAAGAAAAGGCCGAGGAGAGGTGGTAGCAATTCAGGATACCCAGCCAATCGATACACAATTGATTGAAGATCTACGACGAGAGCTGGCACTTGAAAAAAGACAAAGAGTGATGATATTTGAAGGCGCAATGAAAACGGAAGATGACCTTCGAAGAGAGATTGAGGTCCTAAAAGGCGCAGGCTCCAGCGTAATTATGATACAAGAGGATCCGAAACTTAGAGAGAAGAATGAAGACTTAAAGAAACAAATAGAAGAACTGAAAGCACAGGCAGAGAAAGAGAAGAAAGAGAAAGATGAATTTGCCAGATTAAATCAGGAAATGGTACAAGAGCTTCTAAAGTATCAGAGAAAGAAAGAAGATGATGATGATGAAGAAGGAGGGCAACAAGGCAGAGCACAACTCAGAACTGAGAATATAGGAGACCTTGGTACCCTGGCAGACGTGTATGGAGGCGAGGAATCGGAGACCAACCAACAAGGTGGCTCTGATCCTCCCCAAGATAAAGGCCATCAGGACCAAGGGGAACCTAATCAACAAAATCCAGCTGAAGTACTAGAGACTGTCACGGAAAGTTGGATAGATGAGGAGCCAAACCCAGCTGATATACCTTCCACATCAGAAAATCCATTGAATGTGCCTGAAGATGAAAGACTCACTCCAGAGGAAGAAGAAAACATCAGAGCCGCGATAAAGACTGAAACGGAAAAGTGCTGGAGAAACGCAATGAACTCCGAACGGAGACTGCTAAGGACATTGGGGCAAGACAAACTTGATAGAAATGAATTAAGAGGAAAATGGATAGCTCCTATGCTTCCATACCCTCTGCTCAAATATGAAATGCTGCAAATCAAAAAGCAATCGGAAGGGGAAATGGAATCTGCAATTGTAGATATGGACCCTGCAACACAAGATGAAGCGGAAAAGAAGAAGTTAGTGGACAGCCAACCACACTGGCGAAAGGCATGGCTGACAGAGCACCCAGACTACATTTTCTATCTGCTGACAGCACCAAGGTCGTGGAGAAAAGATCCAACTTTTTGCCCTCTGCCTCGAATGTACACAACCCAGCAGTTCATTGTACAAAGGAAAGATCACCCCTCATGGCTTAATTACCCCACTTTACCAGGACCGCAGGCTGGAGAGAGAATAGATGGAGATTATATGGCGAAAACCCTAAAGGGCGCCATAGAAACCTTCCTCGGCTCTCTAAACCTTACGTGTCGAATGCTCGTAAAGATATGTAAAACACTTTTGGCTTGCAATGCCACTTTCAACCTCGGCATTTTGTATCATTCACCATATTTCAATCCCGTCAACAACGAAGATGACCTCTCCTACGACCTCAGCAAACCACCTTCCGAAGAAAAGCTCTACAACTACTACAGGAGAATTATATTTTTGCCGAGCTACCACCTCCAAAATTTTGAAGAAGCAGTATATACAGGATTTTTTGCTATCAAGAGTAACATTTTTGGGCCGACTCCCACGGATCTCGCGGCAAGGTACGCAGCAGTAGTGGAGAAGGACAACACCACACTTGCCGGGACCTTTCGACAACCACGACCGTAATCATGTCGTGGTAGACATGAATTAGGAGGGGGGGAGTGTCGGCAGCCTAGGCCAACTACGCCATATGTAACTTCAATTTCCCTTGTAATAAGCCTGGTCTACTTTTGAACTCTCTTTTAATCAAAGACGTGTTTTGGAATTATGGGAGAACCTTGTAATCCTTTTCATTTTGATCTTACGGAAGCCGGGATGCTAAAAGCATTTCCAACTTGTAAATATTGAGTAGGTTAACCTTACATTTTTTATCTCTTTTGAGAAACCAAGTGACCTTAGTATATAAGGCACTTAGGTCATTTGTAAACAATAACTTTTGAATTGATAAGTGGATTACGAGAACTCTGTGTCGTGAGTGAGAGAGTGAGAGTCTGTGTATCTTCATCTTGATACTACGCACCACTACCTCATCCGATTGACGAGCCGACCACGCCAACGCTGTAATCTCGCTGAGAGCTACGCGCCTATAGCCAACGTTGCACACTTTCAGTGATTTTTCAACTGTCTTTGGTTCCTTGCCCTTCCCTTAGTCTAAAAAGCTTAAGTATCAAGTTTCACTTCAATTGGAGTTTGTTTGACCTCAGTTGGACACTTAGTTCCGTTTCAGATAGCAGGTTTGAACTGACTCTCCACCTTTTATGCATCCAAATGTTCCCAAATTTGATGTGCAACCTTCTTTTTGTTTGTTTAATGCAATGGTAATGCTCAAGTTCTCAGTTTGCGCTATAAGATAAACAGAATAGTTTTGGCACAGTTTTCCACTTTGTCTTGCTCCAGGTGTCTTCACAAGGTTATGAAAAGTCCATATGTCAAGTTTCATGTAAATATGATTTTATTTGCTATCCCCTTTTTGGCTTTGAACTATTTTGACATAACACTTGGAGTTTCTGTGTTGGTAACTGTATTTGTTGATTCCCAAATTCTTCAACACTTGATTTTTAAGGTTCAAAGATCATGTAGAAGACTCACCAACAACTCTTAGCACTCAATTGCCTGTCAGGTAGCCTAAAAGACATATAGCGCGCTATAAGTGTTTTTGGCTATTTGGCTCTTGTTTCTTACTTTTATTGGTTGCTGTGAGTTCCCTTGGTCTCCCTGATCCCCAATATGAGTTCAAGTATCAATACCCCTTTCTTTCACTCTTGTTTGGACAGATTCTCCCTAATGGTTGTTTCAACCCTTTTTGTTTCCGTTTCGTCGCAATTGTCTGCGTTGTTTCAAGCGTTGGATCCAAATCCAAATATATGGTCAATGTGCATCCTCTAGGGATGTGTAGGGTGGGTTTTGCTTTCAAGGAAAGCAAAAAGCCTTGTTGTTTCCCTTTTTTGTTACTTTGCGTTTTTCTTAGCGTTTTTTCCACATCAGCACTTCACAACCATAACCAAACAACCACAACTCAAAACCAAAACTCTAAACTACAATACCTAACTAATCCTATCTAGTCGCAGACCCTTGGCAAGACACTGGCTTCCTGGCTATCTACTAGACCTCAGGATACCCTCTCCTGGATCTTCTCTAAAGGTTTCAAGCTCTCTCTAGCCTAAGCTAAAGCAAGCTTCCATCACGCAAGTGTCGTAGGCTTCCTACTTATGGTCTTGTGTCTCCGGCAACGGCGCCAATGTTGCGGGAGTAACTCACACCCGAATAGTGCAAAACACACCTCTCAACAAAATGTCAATCGAGGCCACAAGTGACACGGTAGGTGCACGTAGACAATCCCGTTAGCTTGTCAGGCTGGGACCAACCCACACATACACACTTACAAATGGTTCAACCTCTGAACTAATCACAGATCTCTTAACTGCACCAAATGTCCTTCGGATGCCTAATCACTACCAAACACCTTAAACGAGGTCATAATTGCACGAAACTCAAGACACACCATCCCCTCACTAGGACAATACTATCCTGAAGTCCCTAAGTCAAAACCCTAACCCTAACTGTCACAAAGTGATGACGTGGCATGGCCTAAAGGATAGATGAAGGCCACTCTAAAGGAAAGGATCAGTAAAAGAAGTTGGACAACTTGTAATTTCAGCCGTGTGGCTTGAACCTTGTAATAAGTGACCCTATAAGTTTATAAAGTTGTGTCCAACTTATGGAACCCGGTAGAGGGGCCTAAAACCTTAAAGATAAAGCAGGACCCTTTCAGCGATCGGATGTTGATGTGGCAGGTTGTACAGACATGCCGTACGGAAAAGCCTAGATTTTGCGGAGACTGCCACGTGTCAGCTGTACGGATTTCCGAAAATTACGCTGGCTGTTTTTGGCAGTTTTGTGTGAGCTTTTCAGAGCAGTAGCTTTTGGGGTCAAGTGCTTTTGGAACTGAAGCTTTTGGGGCTCTGCTTTTGGGCAACCCTTGTAATTTATAAGAGCCCTTGGGCCTCTCACTTTGCAGAGCATTTGGACACAGAGTCTCAGAGAGGAGAGCCCTCGGGAGTTGTACCTTTGAGAAATAATAAAGAAATACCGAAAGGGGCGCCAGTCTTTGGGGCCAATGCTGCTGGGTGCGGAACTTCGCCGTGCCGTGTCGACTCTCCCTCTTCTCACTCCCTCTCTCTGTTAAAGTTTTGTCCAGTTGTTTTGAAGATTTGTTCGTGTGTTGCTATTCATATTCTGCTTGGAGTGTCCAAGTCTATTACAGTGGTATCAGAGCTCAGACGATTCTTCTTCTACGGAGAATCCGGTCCTTTTTGCAACACACAAGAGGTTCTCGCAGAGAATCTGGCAGAAATTGAAGAAGGAAAATTCCCGGTGAGGGAACAACAGAAAGGGAGGAAGATTTTGACAAAGAATCTTCGCGTCCCTGCCCCGGACTTACTAGCCACTCCCACCCTTCATACATCGCGCATCGGGCGCGCTCCCGTCTTCATCGCTCTGTCTTACAGGGCATATGCCATAAAGAACTTCAGAGATGAAGCAGAAAGAAGAGAAGGGTGCAGGCAAGCGGAGGCTGTACTCACTGAAAGAGATTGACGAAGCTGCAAAGCATTGAGTCAACAAACTGAAGAAGACCAAGAAGCACTCTCGGAAGAAGAGGAAGTCAGCAGATTTTCCCAGTTATTTCGGCAGGAAGTCAGCTTTCGAGGTGGCTTGCAGATCGAAGAAGCATGTTCGCTTCAAGAATTTTTCTTCGTCTTCAAAGAGTCCTGACAGTTCGTCGTCCTCTAGTGCTAGAGAGGATGAGCAAAAGCGGAAGAAGCGGAGAAAAGAGAGCAAGAAAGATAAGAAGAGAGCTAAGAAGAGCAGATCCCATAGAAGATCTCGGAAGCATCATGACAGTTCAGATAAGGATTCGTCAGAGAGTTCGGACTTTGATGATTTTATGTACACAACGAAGAGGAAGTATCTGTACAGAGCCAAACAGTACGATCGTCTAGAAGATAAGGGCAAGAAGGCTAAGGATTTCAAAGAGGGTGGGCAAGCGCTCAAGTTTGACACTTTTTCGGGCTTCAGAGATACCCACAGAGCGTTGGCTTTCATCCAACAGTTTGACATCGTATTCTCTGGAGGTCGCTACTCAGAGCACTCCAAGGTTCGATGAGCAGCCTCTTACCTTAAGGGGAATGCCCAGACATGGTGGTCTACCTTACTGCTACGTAGGGAAGCACCCACCAAGTGGCTCAATTTCAAGAAGATATTTACTTCTTCGTGGCTCACTCAGTATGAGCACGACGTGATTACGGCATGAAATCATCTACAGATGACCAGGGAAGATACTCTGGATTCTTATTGTTAGAGATTTTGGGATACTTTCTTACTTGCCTCTTCCTTCAAGAGGATCACCTTCAAGCAACAAGTTGAGAGATTTTGTTGTGGACTTCCGTCAAAGATACGGAATTATTGCTTAACGAAGAAATCTGAGTCTATTCAAAGGCTCTTGGGACACGCCAAACAAGGGTTTGGGATGCACGTAGGCACTTTGACCTACCCTACGGATAAGCTAAAGACGCCACAGAGCAAGCAAGATCACTTCAACGGGAACAGGAAGAAGGGGACGCAACAAAGAAGAAGGTTCAATGGCCCGCGACTTACTTCAGAGCAACGAGCCGAGTACTTTAAAGATGGCAAGTGCTATGGTTGCGGCAAGACGGGGCACATCTTTCTGAGATGCCCTAACAGAGGACCTAAAGAGCATACCAAGGACAAGCCAAAATCGTCCAAGGCAGCAGAGGAGCGAGCAAAGAAGGGAAAAACGAAAGAGTTTTTGCACGCTTATTGTTTCTCAGAGGGTTTGCCTGGAGAGCTACCTCCTGAGAGACCCGAGGACCATACCATCAAGTTGGTTCCGGGTAGTACCACCGAACCGGCCACCGTACAGAGTGAGCAGAGCACAAAATGAGGAGATTATGCACCAAGTGAAAGAACTACTGGAAAAGGGTCTAATTCAGCCCAGTACTTCACCTTATTGTTCCCCAGTGCTTCTAGTGTTGAAAAAGGATGTATCTTGGAGAATATGCATTGATTACAGAGCCCTGAATAAAATCACCATCAAAAACCGGTTTCCTATACCCAGGATAGACGACATTCTTGACAGGTTGCAGGGTTCAACGTGTTTTAGTTGAATCAACCTCAAGAGTGGCTATCATCAGATCATGATAGCTCTTGGAGATGTATACCAAACCGTGTTCCGGACAGCTTTTTGGTTGTACGAGTATTTGGTGACGCCTTTTTGGCCTCACAAATGCTCCTACAACAGGAGGATGGACAGGATTTTCAGAGATTACAGATCTCTTGTGGACACGTTCTTTGACGACATCATTCTCTAAGACTGAAGCAGATCATCGACACCATCTTGATAGAGTTTTTGATGCACTGAGGCACCATAGGTTGGTGGTGAATGGGAAAAAGAGTGAATTTTTTTGCCAGAGATACACTTTCGGGGACACATTGTCTCCGCAGAAGGTGTTCAGATGGACCCTGCCAAAATTGAAACTATTCAAAATTGGCCAGACTTGAAGAATGTGCACGAGGTGCGGAGCTTTTTGGGCTTGTGCTCTTACTACAGGCGGTTCAACAAAAAGTTTGCAGAGATTGCCTCTCCACTACACGTCTTGACTCAGAAAGGAGTTCCATTTACTTGGGGCTCAGCAGAAAAGGGAGCATTCCAGACGCTCAAAGAGAAGCTGACAACAGGGCCAGTATTAAGTCTACCAGACTTGCAGAAACAGTTTGAGGTTTACTGTGATGCTTGTGGACGTAGTTTGGGTGCGGTCTTGATGCAAGAGGACCATGTCATTGCTTATGAGAGTAGAATGTTTTCCAGACCAGAGCGCGTTGCTCAGATTTACGAGGAGTTGTTAGCAGTGATTCATGCTTTGACTCAGTGGAGGCATTATCTCTTGGGAGCAGACTTTACAGTGTTTACGGATCACCAGAGTCTTCACTATTTTCTTAGTCAGAAGAAGCTTTCCGACAAGCAGATGAGATGGGCTAATATCTTGTCGCAGTTTCGCTTTCAGATAGTGCATGTCAAGGGAAAGCAGAATGCAGTGGCTGATGCGTTGTCTCGAAAGCCACGGGTATCGGCCATTTCGGCGATACACCACTGGAACTTTGAAGATATGGTCGATCAGTATGCGACAGACCCAGATTTTGCAGACATAGTTGATCGGTTACAGAATGGAGAGATAGTTGCGGGATTTGTGATCAAGGAAGGCTATTTGATGACAGAGTGCCATAATCCTCCTTTTGCTGGGCATAGAGGCATTGACAATACCTTGCGAGGTGTAGAAAAGTATTTCTACTGGCCTACGCTCAAAAAGGATGTGGATTTGTTAGAACATGTATGGTCTGTCAAAAGGTCAAGTATGACAAACACAAGGCGCCAGGATTATTGCTTCCTCTACCGATCCCACACAAGCCGTGGGAAAGCATAACCATTAATTTTATATTTGATCTCCCGACAACTCATAGTGGGCATGATGGCATTTGAACAGTCATCGACAGATTTAGTAAGCAGGCCCACTTCATTCCGGTCAAGAAGACAGTGAAGGCCGATCATTTGGCTAAGCTGTTTGTCTCGCAGATTTTCCGATTACATGGGATGCCTGAGTCTATTGTTTCAGATAGAGATCCCCGGTTCACGAGTTTGTTTTGGAGAGCTGTTTGGGAAAATATAGGTACCCGGCTTAAATTCTCATCTTCTTTTCACCCGCAGACTTTTCACCCGCAGACAGATGGGCAGTCAGAGATTGCCAACTCAGTTGTTTTGGACTTGTTGAAGTCCTACATCTCAAATCAGAAGCATCAGTGGGAGAAATTTTTGCCGTTGGTTGAGTTTGCCTATAATAATACAGTTCATTCTTCGACGGGGAAGGCACCATTTGAGGTAATCGAGGGTGCTAGAAAGGTACCACCTATTCTAAGCACTAAGGAAAAGATCTTTGTAAAGGAGTACGAGCGGAAGTGCGACGCGAGAGAGAGAGAGTGCGAGAAGAAGAGCACGACGATATGGTGAACTCGCTCTACTGTAATTTGTAGAGCATAGTGAGTTCTTATTAGGTTTTTACAAAAGAATATGTGTACATACCTGGCGGACCGCCCACTTACCTGGGCGACCACATTGGGCTTTATACCCCAACAACCTCCCACTTAAAGTCCAATGTGGTACTTTAAGTGTGAGAGAAGCTACTATACAAGCTAATATACAAGAGATGTAGAGAAGTGATGTACTACCCTACACCTAACTGCTTGCGAAAATGCGCAAAGCTCTCTGAGGGAAGTCCTTTTGTAAGTAGATCAGCAGGATTTTCTGTGGTGTGAACTTTGACAAGCTGAAGTTGCTTATCCTCGAGCATTTCCCTGATGAAATGATACTTCACATCCACATGCTTTGTCTTTGAGTGATAAACTGGATTGCGAGCCAATTGTATAGCACTTTGACTATCACAATATAACACAGGCATCTCTTCTTTGATTCCCAAATCTGTTACTAGTCGATTAAGCCAAATTGATTCTTTGCATGCCTCTGATGCTGCAACATATTCAGTCTCTGTAGTAGACTAAGTAACACAATCTTGTAATCTAGAACGCCATGATATTGCTCCACCAGCCAATGTAAAGACATACCCTGACGTAGACCTTCGGTTGTCTAAGTCACCTGCATAATCTGAGTCTGTGAAACCCTCTACACTTAGCTCCTGACTCCCATAGCATATACGCTTACTCTTTGTAGCTTTCAGGTATCTCAATATTCCTTTCACTGCCTCCCAATGTTTCTTGCTTGGGTTTGACATGTATCGACTTACTACTCCCACTGCAAATGCAATGTCTGGGCGAGTAGCAATCATTGCATGCATCAAACTACCCACTGCAGACGCATATGGAATCTTATCCATTTCAGCCTGTTCTTCCTCAGACACAGGACAATCTTGTTTGCTAAGTTTCACATATGGTGGCAATGGAACACTCAGTGCCTTTCCCTTCTCCATATTGAAACGTTGCAAAACCTTGTCAATATACTCTGTTTGAGATAACCAAATCAACTTCTTTGATCTGTCTCTCTCAATGCGCATACCAAGTATATGACTTGCCTCACCCATGTCTTTCATGTCAAACTATTTTGCCATCTTTGACTTCAAAGCTGAAATTTCTTCCAAGTGCTTGCCAACAATCAACATGTCATCCACATACAAAATAAGGATCAGCCAACTACCATCCTTAGCCTTCTTTGTATATAGACAGTGATCGAACTCACTACGTTTGTAGCCTTGAGAAAGCATAAACTTGTGGAATTTATGGTACCATGCTCTCGGTGATTGTTTTAAGCCATAAAGACTCTTTAACAACTGCATAACCAATCTTCCTTGCCTTTCGCAACAAACCCTTCTGGCTGCTGCATGTAAATTTCCACATGTAAATCACCATGCAAGAACGCTGTCTTGACATCCATTTGGTGCAACACCAAATCTAATATGGCAACCAATGCAAGAAAGCATCTCAATGTAGTCATCTTGACCACCGGAGAGAAGACTTCATCAAAGTCAATGCCTTGTTCTTGCTTAAAGCCCTTGGCAACAAGCCTTGCTTTGTACTTTGGCTGACTATCATGAGCGGTGATCTTATACCTGTAAACCCATTTACAAGGTAGAGCCTTTTTGCCCTGTGGTAATTTAACCAGCTTCCATGTCTTGTTTTTATGCAGAGCTGTCATCTCTGACTGCATGGCCAATTGCCAATTCCCAGAGTCCTTCATTTGCACTGCTTCCTTGTAACATGAAGGCTCATTGCAATCAGTCAACATGACATAGTTCATAGATGGAACAAACCTATCAGGAGGTTGCGTGACACGTCCAGATCTACGCACAATAGGTGGCTCAGGCTCAGCCACAACCTGTGGTTTCACTCTATCCTGTCCTTGCTCCTCTTGAGCCCTGACATTTTGTCTTGCACGTGCAGGTCCATCTTCTTGGAAGACAACTCTTCTAATCTCCTCAACCCTCTCTGGTTTAGAATGATATTTGGATTCATTACAGTGAACATCATTGCTGCGGACAACCTTTCTAGATTCGGGATCCCAAAGTCTGTACCCCATCTCACCAGAATTACCATAGCCTAGAAAGATGCACTTTCTACTCTTTGGCTCAAGTTTGTTCCTAAATTCCTTTGGAACGTGAGTATATGCCTCACAGCCAAAGACTCTGAGATGCTTGTATGAGGGCATTTTGCCTGACCATACCATCTCTGGCACTGAATCCTTTTGCAAAACCTTGCTAGGAGATCTATTTACAAGATGAACAGTTGTTGATACAGCTTCAGCCCAAAACCCATTTGGCAGCTGTGCATTAGACAACATACTTCTGACCTTCTCTTGTATGGTCCTATTCATCCTCTCAGCAACACCATTTTGAGGAGGATTGTAAGGAGCAGTAAGTTCACATTTTATACCTTTTGACTCACAAAAGTCCTGAAAGGCCTTTGAAACACTCTCTCCACCATTGTCAGTGCGTAAGCATTTAAGCTTCTTGCCACTCTGATTCTCCACAAGTGTCACAAACGTTTTGAAAACACTAAACGCTTCATCCTTGTGCTTGAGAAAGTAAACCCATACTTTCCTCAAGTAATCATCTATAAATGTCATAAAGTAAGAAGCTCCCCCTAGAGATAGGTTAGGCATAGGTCCACACAAATCACTATGAACAAGTGCCAACTGTGTATCTCTTCTACTGCTTCTATGCTTATGTGGCTGCTGTGTTTGCTTACCATACAGACAATGTTCACAGAATTCAAAATCATTAAATGAAAAGCCAGGCAAATAACCACAAAGAAACGTTCGGCTGCTCGGTTACATTAATTACATTTTTAAAGACATTTGATACATAAATCATGTAAAGTCCTCCAAACTTTACTCCATGTGCTACTGACATAGAACCCTTGGATATCTTCTACATGTTCTGTCCAAAAGTGGTGGCGTAGCTAGCATCATCAAGTAAACCTGTGCTGATCAAGCTCTTTGTAATTGCGGGAACATGTCTCACATTCTTCAGGGTGAAAGAAGAGCCATTCTGAAACTTCAATTGAACATCTCCAACACCTAAGATCTCACATGTCTGCCCATTGCCTAGCCGAACATGATCTTTAGTGGTCACATAAGAGGTAAACCACTCCTTGTTTGGAGACACATGAAGTGATGCCCCTGAGTCTATAATCCAGTCACTCAGTGCATTTCCATCAGATGCTGTAAGAAGAGCTGAGTCCGTTGTATTCTTCAAGAAGTAGATGTCTCCTGACACTAGACTGTCATCTTCTGCAACAGTGTTTGTCACATTTATTTCTTGAATCTTCACTGAGGACTTGTTCTTCTCACCATGGTCTTCAGCTTTCTCTTTGCCTTTTTCTGCTTTCCATTCTCTGCAGTCTCTTTTCATGTGACCCTTCTTGCCACAATGGTAGCATTCTATGTCACTCTTGCCTTTAGCACTGCGGAACTTGCTACGAGATTGATTCCTCTTCCCACCTTTGTACTTTTCTTTGGTCCTACCCCTGACAACTAAGGCTGTTCCTTTGCCTTTGTCCATTGTCTTTCTATTGGTTTCTTCAGTAAGCAGACTTCCTTCTACACCTGTTATGTTCAAACCATCTGAAGGTGCAGAATTACTCAAAGCTGTGCGAAAAGTGTCCCAACTTTCCGACAATGTGATCAACAGGAACATAGCTCTAACAGGTTCATCAAACTTGACACCTTGAGCTGACAACTGACTATAGATTGTGTTGAATTCATTCAGATGATTGGACATAGGTATCCCTTCTTTTATCTTCAAGTCAACAAGCTTCTTAAGCCAGTATACCTGTGAAGCTGCACTCTGCTTCTCATAAAGATCACTCAGCTTTAACCATGCTTGATAAGCCGACATCTCGTCTGCTACATTGAAGTAAACGCTTTCTGCCAAAGTCAGCATAATGGTAGAAAGTGCCAATTCATCCATTTCGCTCCATTCATCTTCGTCCATATCTTCTCGTTTTATCCCCTTGAGCTTTATAGGTTTTATCTGCTTCTTTTGTACCAACACGTGCCAAATCTACTTCTTCCACAATGGGAAATTGGTTCCATCCAGCTTCTTGATATTGTAAAGAGCAGTGTCCTGTGATCCAGCCATAGCTACGCTTCACAGTAGTTTACTTTTCTGGGAAAAATTCGGCAGAGTTTCCCTTGTAAACTGACCTCTGAACCAATATCAACCTGTCAAATGAACCAAGAAAGCTTCAGATTCTGCAGAAATTTTGGCAGAGTCTCCTTTGTAAAATGGCTCTGGTGTACTAAAAACAGACCAAAAAACAGCTCAAAAATCACTGTCTCTCTGACACTGTAAGCTGTGGGTAAACCTGTCCTGCACCTGTACTGTCTCTAACTGTCCTGTCACTGTCCTGCAAGCATAGATTGCGACAATGCCTCAACGGCAGTAAAGCAAAGATGCAATCCCAACTGTCTAACTCACAGTCAATACATCCTAGCTGCCTATCTAAGGGTGCTCGAGGGATCGCTCCAAGACCTATATCACCGAAAGGATCTCAACATTCGAGAATCCCCCAGCTCAATAAAACCTCACTCGACCCTCAACAAAGGCTGCAGTAGATCTGACAGTA
Organism: Adiantum capillus-veneris; assembly: GCF_014529385.1. NCBI lineage: Eukaryota > Viridiplantae > Streptophyta > Polypodiopsida > Polypodiales > Pteridaceae > Adiantum > Adiantum capillus-veneris. The sequence continues at coordinate 128,482,359 of NC_140949.1, forward strand.
CATAGACTTCCCACAAAATCATACATCCATAAATTTCCCACTGTATGCTGTAACCGCTGCGGCGGTTGTTTGCTGCGTGACTCACAGCCAGCAAACCCTCAACAGACATACATCATCTCTGACAATACATCCCATGTGGAAGTACCTGCAATGTCAGGATGAAATCTGGAATATCAAGCAGCAAACACAAGCTACCTGATGAACTAGTGGATATCGCCTATAGTCTGTGTGTAGGTACGCCTGTGTCGTATGTGACACCTCCAAGAACTGTGAGCCGTCCTTCGATGTGTAGATAGCCACAAATCAACACTCTGGGAGTGTCGATATCCTCAGCACCTACAGTCGTAGGCCCAAAACCCCAAATTTGCAGAGTCGGATCTGCACCCGTCGAGACCACGTAGTCGAAAATGGCTTGCGCAGACCTTTGTCGAAGCCGAACGGTGGCCGAGATTTGGGGCCGTGTCTTCGCCTGTCGAATTTCACTCCAATCTGAGTTGGTGACTCTAGCCTCCTGCAATGCTGCCCCGAGCCTCGATCTGAGCTCTGATACCAATTGAAGGAGTACGAGCGGAAGTGCGACGCGAGAGAGAGAGAGTGCGAGAAGAAGAGTACGACGATATGGTGAACTCGCTCTATTGTAATGTGTAGAGCATAGTGAGTTCTTATTAGGTTTTTACAAAAGAATATGTGTACATACCTGGCGGATCGCCCACTTACCTGGGCGACCACATTGGGCTTTATACCCCAACACTTTGAGGCGGATCAGTACACTCAAGATCTGGAAACTGCCTTTGCCAAGGTAAGAGAGGCTTTGCAGAAGTCTCAAGAGCGGCATAAGAAGGCAGCAGATAAGCATCGGTGCAACTTACAGTTAAAGGTGAATGACTGGGTGCTACTCAGGTTTGAGAAAGCACGCTTAAGGAAGCGGAAGGGTAAGGAGAGGCTTTTTCCAAAGCTAAGTATGAGATACTATGGGCCCTTCCAGGTACAGGAAAAGATAAGTCAAGTGTCATTGAGATTGCGGTTGCCCGATACTTGGAAGATTCACAATGCTTTGCATGTGAGTCTATTGAGGCCTTTCAAGGGTGAGGTGCCAGTGGATGTAGAGCCGGATGCGCAGCCGGAAGTGGAAGAGACTGAGGAAATTCTCGTTCCAGAACAGATCCTGGCTCACAAGGAAAGGAAAGTTAAAGGTAAGCTGATAAGAGATACCTGGTTAAGTTCAGGAATTACCTGGCATGGGATGCCAAAAGGATGGAGGAGGAGGATCTAGCAGATACTCCTCGGTTGTTAGAGCTTTACCTTGAGGCTTTTGGATTAGCTGCGACTATTCCAGAGGTTGCAGACGGCAGCACAGCTGGTTGAACCTGGTGCAGCGGCCGATTGCACGAGAGGGGAGTTTCTCCGCTCCTTTGTCAACAGGTTGCCAAAGAACGTAGAAAAAGTCACTGATTTCTTGAGTGGATTTCAAGGATACTCACAGGCTGTAGTATTCTGCTGGATGATTTTTTAGTAAGAGCTAAATACTTTTAAATGGGAATTCCTAAGATTGTTGTGTGTACATGTGCTCTCTCATGTGTGTATTGTTTGAGCACATGTCCATTGAAGATAGAATGTCTGCAGCATTCTGTCTTGATTCACCTGAGGGGTGATGATGAAGTGATGGGTAACAAGATTTAGTCAATCTTGACATCCGTCAGAGACCGGTGTGGTCTGGGTGTGATTGCTAGATACGTTACAAAGATCATAATTCTCATCTAAGATCTCGACAGGGACAGTGATGTGAATGTGATATGAATGTTCAGTGACTGTCGTCTTTGTGAATGTGCTAGCTTGTGAGGTCTAGTGCATGGGTACTAAAGAGTCCGTGTCTACTGAACTAGTTAATGCATCTCGACATCTATTAGAGATCGGTGAGATCTGGGTGTGATGCATAAGAAAGAATGTGATTTGAACTTAGTGCATATATAGACATCTGTAAGAGATCGGTGAGATCTAGATGCGATGCCTAAGTAAATGTGAATTGAATCAGACTCTAGTACGTCAAGATTTCTATCTGGATGAGATGATTAGATACTGGTGTAAGTGCATCAAGAGTTCTGGAAGGATGAGATGACTGCACAGTGATCTAGGTGCATCAAGAGCTCTAGATGGAATGAGATGGCTAGATTGTTTGAATGATTGAAACATGGTGTTCTGTGTGAACTGAGTGTGATGATTCTTGTGAACTGCATGCTATGTGGATGTACTGTCTTGTGGAGATAGTCGTGGGCATGGTTTGCTTGATTGAAATGTGAGGATATAAAGATGATAGTAACGAGATTTAGTCAATCGAGAGATCCATCAGAGATCAGTACGGTCTGGATGTGATTGCTAAATGGTTACAATGATCATTTTTTGTATCTAAGAACTGTGACAGAACTGTGATTGCTCAGTGACTGATGTCTTTGTATTTGTGCTAGATTTGTGGAGTCTAGTGCTTGAGTACATAGAGTCAGTGTCTACTGAAGAAAGTTTCTGTCCTCTGGCTATTTTGCAGGAGTAATCGAGGGCGATTACAATTCTTTCAAGAGGGGGGAATGTCACAAAGTGATGACGTGGCATGGCCTAAAGGACAGATGAAGGCCACCCTAAAGGAAAGGATCAGTAAAAGAAGTTGGACAACTTATAAACTCGGCCGTGTGGCCCGAACCTTGTAATAAGTGACCCTATAAGTTTATAAAGTTGTGTCCAACTTATGGAACCTGGTCGAGGGGCCTAAAACCTTAAAAATAAAGCAGGACCCAATTTCAGCGATCGGATGCTGACGTGGCAAGCTGTACGGACAGGCCGTATGGAAAAGCCCGGATTTTGCGGAGACTGCCACGTGTCAGCTGTACAGATTTCCGAAAATTACGCTGGCTGTTTTTGGCAGTTTTGTGTGAGCTTTTCAGAGCAATAGCTTTTGGGGTCAAGTGCTTTTGGAACTGAAGCTTTTGGGGCTCTGCTTTTGGGCAACCCTTGTAATTTATAAGAGCCCTTGGGCCTCTCACTCTGCAGAGCATCTGGACGCAGAGTCTCAGAGAGGAGAGCCCTCGGGAGTTGTACCTTTGAGAAGTAATAATAAAGAAATACCGAAAGGGGCGCCAGTCTTTGGGGCCAATGCTGCTGGGTGCGGAACTTCGCCGTGCCGTGCTGACTCTCCCTCTTCTGACTCCCTCTCTCTGTTAAAGTTTTGTCCAGTTGTTTTGAAGATTTGTTTGTGTGTTGCTATTCATATTTGGCTTGGAGTGTCCAAGTCTATTACACTAACCCTCTCAAATACAGTCGCACTATAAGACAGGTCAGAATTCTGGAACTCCGCAAAACCTAACTCTGAAGCTATCTACACGAAGATAATCTCGCCCTGGTTCTAACAAGTACTTGATCATCGAAAACGGAGTTCGTATGAGGTACTTACGACCGTTTGAAGCTGGTAGCCGACGGACTCTTTCTGTGCGCTTCGCGTGCAATGTTGGCTATAGGCGCGTAGCTCTCGGCGAGGCTACGGCGTTGACGTGGTCGGCTCGTCAATCGGATGAGGTAGTGGCACGTAGCATCAAGATGAAGATACACAGATTCTCACTCTCTCACTCACGACACAGAGTTCTCGTAATCCACTTATCAATTCAAAAGTTATTGTTTACAAATGACCTAAGTGCCTTATATACTAAGGTCACTTGGTTTCTCAAAAGAGATAAAAAATGTAAGGTCAACCTACTCAATATTTACAAGTTGGAAATGCTTTTAGCATCCCGGCTTCCGTAAGATCAAAATGAAAAGGATTACAAGGTTCTCCCATAATTCAAGAACACGTCTTTGATTAAAAGAGAGTTCAAAAGTAGACCAGGCTTATTATAAGGGAAATTGAAGTTACATATGGCCTAGTTGGCCTAGGCTGCCAACACCAACCAACCTCTCTACGTGGCTGATGCAAGAGCTAGAGAAAATCCAGCAAGATGTAATGTACCACATAGTAGCCAAGAGCACCTGGTTGGACACTACGACCCTGTCAGCAAGAGAGAGCCGCGCTGAGCTCAAATGCAGTAACTTCCTCCGAATAGAGAGGAGGAAAGGAGCAATCAGCTGCTCTGGTGTCAAATCCAAGCCAACCTGACAACCAAGGTATCGTATAGGTGTCCCAGGGCGATCCACCTAAAACCCTCTCTTGTTGACCAGTCTGGCCACTGCCAACCCAGAAAGCCACTGTCTTCCTCTAGTTGATCAATGCCCCTGACGCACAACAGAACAGCTCAAGAGCCTGCTCACACCTATGTAGATTTGCTTGTTGGCCCTCCAAGTACAACCCTGAGTCATCTGCAAACTCTGCATCCAAAAGCTCCTCTTCCTTGATGGGCAGTTGTAGGCCTCTCAGACCCACCTCCTGTGAAGTCAAATATCTGCTCATCGCCTCAGCGTAGAAAAGAAAGAAGAAGGGGGCAAGAGGACATCCCTGTCGAACCGATCGCGTGAGCAAAAAGCGATCCCCTCTTCCCCCTGCCAAAAGCATCTGACTGTGAGCACGCCTGTATAGAGCTGACACCCCCCTGATCCAAGCATCTGAGAACCCCATGCAATGTAGAGTGCCCTCTAAGAAATCCCAATCCACTCTATCATATGCCTTCTCAAGGTCGAGAAGAAGTACGACGAGGTCCTCTCCCTTGAGCTGAGCCAAGGCCGTCGCCTCCCAGAGAGTGAAGATGTTGTCAAGGATGCTACGCTCCTTGACAAAGCCTGTCTACGTCCCATGTATGAGGCTCTCTAGCAGCGGCTGGATTCTCAAACTCAGAGCCTTCGCCAAAATTTTGTAGGCTGAGTTGAGAATGGTGATGGGTCGCCACTGCCTCATCTCGTCCAGTGATCCTCCCTCCTTGGGAATGAGAAAGATCAATCCTTTGCTCAGATTGTCAGGCATCTCACCAGTGTGCAGAATGTACCGATAAGCGCTACACAAATCGTGACCAAGTACCTCCCAGTACTCCAAAAAGAAGCTCAAAGTCAAGCCATCCTCCCCTCGGCAACCGCCACGTGAGCATCATGAATCTCATCCGGCTGGAGGGGTAGCTCAAGCCTCTGGCGCATCTCCTCAGTGACCAAACAAGGCATCTGTGTCCACACCTGCTCTCTGCATGCATCTCTGCTCTTTGACTGAGGCTCAGCTGACAACAACACGCGGTAAAAGTCATTCTGGCTGAGCCAGCCACCACTCACCTTGGGTAGGAGCACTACCTTCGGGAGAGAGTGGGTGTCCCGAACCAAAACGCATACTGTGGGAATGCCTGCTGCCTTGGTAGCAACTGAAGCTGCCTTGCGTGGAGTCTCCAAAACTGTTCCGATCTCGGAACCAATCCTGGACAGAAGTGGGAGGTATTCTCTCCTCAAGCCAAGGAAGCAAACCGAGATGGGTAAATCTGCTTCCCCGACAAGAACGTCTGTAGCCGGGTCGAAACCATGGCGCCATTGTCGAAAATGAGCCCTCACTGCACGAATGGCCAGCGGGCTCATCAAAATGACCTTGGCAGCCGTCTCGGAAGTCTCGAACTCAATCTGGTAGTACACGCGCCCGAGAAGCTGAATGTCAACGATCTTTCCCACCTCTGCAAGGAGATGGGCCTCAAGGAGGTCTCGCACCTCCCCTCTGCTGGGATGACTGCCAATGATGTTGCGGATGACGGAGGTAGCCTGAAGGCGCTCCACCTCTGCTGCAAGGCTCGCTTGCTCTGCTGGCGATAGAGCAAGTCGGATGGAGGGCTCGGCGGGGTCGGACGAGGGGGCTTCATCAGAGTCCCTCTGTGGTGGGGCACGAGCGTCCATCTCTGTCTGCTGCTGGAAGTGAAGTGGAAGGGGGGTGCTGAGCGGGGCTGAGGGCAGCGAGGAGGGCGGCGTGCAGGGAAGGGGCAGCGATGGCGTGCAGGGAGCAGCAACAGCAAGCGCCTGGTGGTCTGACAGTGCCGTGAAACAAATCTTTAATTGCACTATGATAGATCAGATGTCTCCACTGTTACCTTGACTGCTGCTTCAGTTCTAGGTATTTGTCTTGACTATCTTTGAGTGTTGTATATTATGATAGCATAGAGTTTAAATTTGTTTGATCAATAGTCCCAAGTGGTTACAATCCAAAATAGCCTTTGAAACCTACAATTTGAATTCAGGTCTGCATGCACTAGATAGTGGCCTCAATAGGCTTGCAAATTCAAGCATGTGTGCACCTAACGATGGCCTTATTATGCTTGCATTGAAGTCTAAATTTGAATTCAGGTCTATATGCCAATTGCCTTTGAAAATGATTGTGTTATGAGGCTCATATCTCAATATGCTTGTTTCTGGCATTTCATTTCAGGAAATGATGGTCTTTTGAATTCCAATTCAATTGATCATGGGTCCATGAATGCGGACCAGCTTGCCCATGGCCAGCCAAAGGTATTTCTTGATGTTGCAGTCTTACATGATGATCCACAGCCAGTACGCAAGTTTGTACTCTTAGAAGAAACTGGCATGGTGGAAGAGCCTTCCGTGGCAGAGCGGGCATGCATGGATGACAATTCCACCAATGGAAGCATCCAATTTTGTAGGCTATACGAGGTGTCAGAAAGATCAAGAAGCTTGTTGATACCACCCACGCAGCTGGAGTCAAAGAAAAGCAGCCCTACAAAACCCTTTTTCAACACTCCGTGCTTGGGTGTGGAATCAATCCTCAAGACACTATTTAGAGCACGAGGAACATCAACCTCAACCAAAGGGGTAAAGGCCTTTACATGCTGGGTTGCATGTCCATCAAGCTCTAACAATGAAGCTCTATCCTTTACAACAGGGCATAGCTTTTGTGAGAATGATGTAAACTTAACCTACGCTAACCATGGCAATCTCGACTTTGGACAACATAATTTTTCAGAGTTGAGAGGTTGTTTTGGCAAGGCTGTGAACAGATCAGAGTTTGATACTTTCAGCTTTAAGTGTTCGTCGAAGCCATTGGCCATAGTCAAAAGTGACGATGAAGATCTGGCACTGTTTGTAGCCACAGATGTAGCAGTGGATTGTGTGCTACTTCCATGCAGTGCAGGGGTGGAAATGGCTGAAAACAAGAAATTTATGGCAGCATTTTCGTATCCGTGTACTCAGACAAGTATTACCGAGGCTTACGAGGAGCTGATTGAGGGCAAGGCTGACCATGGCATAAAGAAGTTATATGCTCTTCTCAATTTGGAAGATGATGCTCTCTACCAGAAATTGTTTGAAGTCTTCCGAGCATTTCATGATGGGACTTTGCTGTGCTCCCCAGGAGCCCTTGGGATGTTTGATGATGTCAAGTGCTATTACAAGTGTACCACTGGAAAAGGCTCTAGTGGTGGGCCAATAATACCCACCCACTTGCCAGGGTATGTGGTTGGTATCCATAAGGGTGGGGTTGTTGATAAAGATTATAATCAAGCCACCTCTACCGATTCACCTGCCTTTGTCAAGGTGTACTCAGAATTTGTACTACCAAGACTTCCACCTAGAGAGAGTATTTTCTGGACTGGCTGGGACCTTCAACCATTTCTTAGATGGCTACAGAAGCACCACTTGACGTGGGGAGAGCCAATCAAAGAGTATAACTTGATGGAGAGGATAACAAAGCTGATGCAAGGATGGAGCAGCTGGAGCTTGCTGAACGGAGGAAAGATCGAGGAGGAGGTGAACATGACAGTTGAGACCACACCACCACCAACTTTAAAAGGGCCAATTCATTATTGATTGTTTACAGAGGTGGCTGTTTTATACATACACACACAGGAGTTTGTTGTAATTTTATGCCAAGAAACATGGGAGTCTAGTGTACAAGAGTTAGTACCTCTCACTACCCCTTGTGTAGGGGCTACCCCTTGAGTAGGGGCCATGTAGTTTTGATACACCAAAATACGTATATTACCTGGTTTACATTTAGAGTGGAGACAAACTCAGATATAGTTTTTTCACCACCTCTTGTGTAGGTGCCATGTAGTTTTAATACACTGGAATGTATATTTTCCCTGATTTCCTTTCAGGGTGGTGGCATACTGAAAAATAGTTTTTGATAATCATATCAGCCTTCAAAAGTCTGATACATGGTTGCTTCAATCGTGGGTATACTGCGATAAAATTTTGTTTTTGGGAATTTTTTTTCTTACTCTTATCATAGATGCGTGCCTTCATGTATTCAGTATGTCCCTGCTTGAGTTGAAGTTAGGCATGTAAGTACATGTAGCTCTAGTGGCTGCCAAATCTATCTCTCCCCCCTCGATTTCATGTACCTTGGTTCTTTCCCCCCTTTCATGTCAAATGGAGGGATAGATTCGACAAAGGAAATGACGGTTCTGAAAGAAAAAAAGAAAAAAGTTAAGTGAACTGTGTCCTTTCCCCCCTTTCATGTCAGATTTAGGGATTCATCTGATTGTAGACAGAAATATCTGTCATGGGCCTGTCAGCACCGATTATTTTTGGTAATTGCTTGCATCTCATAAGGGCAACGGGGATAGCATAGTGGTGTGGTCATCTCATGTTTTGCAAGCATAAGCGCTGTCTGTCTCGTGTGCATGGTTGTGTGTATTCATGAATTTTATTTTTATTTTGTAAAATCTTGTTGGTTTCTCCTTTGCATCTGAATCTAAGACTTAAACTTGAGGACTTAGGGTTGGTTTACTCTGCATACAGTGAGTGAATTAGGGCGTCATTGGAGCCGTAGCCAAGTGGTATATAGTGTTTGTGTGAAAAGAGGCTCAACTCCCGGTAGCAAACAAATGCTCAAGTTATTCCCAAGCAGTGAGGTAAATGTCACATGTCGTCAAAGTATTCAACGTTGCATTGAAGATGGTAGTGTTTTGCTTCATTCTAGGTTTGCATGTTATAGAATCTCATTTTAGTCTATAACGTAGATTAGGATCTAAGATTTTGCTCTGTTGTTTTGTGTGTCTTGTTGTAAGACTTTGAAACCTAGGAATTATGTCCTTCACACTATCTTATCTTTTATACAAACGCCCTTACAGCTGAGTTTTTGTTCAAACTTTCCTTCAAATAAATTGTTTCATTTAGTTTGATTTTGCTGTTGTTGAAGTCATATTTAAGTAGTTGTTTTGTTTTATTGACTTTTAAATTTTAGTTTTGCTTCAATTTCCTCGTTCTTTGTGTGTCTTGATCTTGTGTTTTGTCTGAGTCTTTGTCAGATTTTTTTGAACTTATGAAGATATATTTAAAGAAAGTTATGTTAACCATTTAAACACCATGACAACTTAAGCTTCTGCCATTACTTGAGAAAGGGCTGAATATATAACGGAGATATAAAACTAGTTTTGCTTGGTGGCCCTAGCTATAGAAGGTAGTTGAGAATTTGATCAAATTGAGGACGTTATTAAAAGAGAAATGTTTGTTATAGAGACATTTGTGATCGAAGCAGAACAAGTAGATACAATAAAGTGAAGATGTTGTGGATGCACAATGGGAATATTTTTTTTTCAATTACGAAGCATCAAAATAGCTAACACCAAAGCGAAGCAATGAACTAGATGTGAAATTTTGAGGCTAAGAACAACACCAAAAATGTGAGGTTGAAGTTTTATTGAGCAATACTATACGAAGGAGAGACTTAAGTAGGCAAAAAACTTTCGATAGTAGAAAGGTAACTGTGAATGACGCATACCAAGCAGTACGCAACAAAATTTTACATCTTTCTTGCATTTTTCAAGAACGTGTATTTCTTACAGTGAGGAGGGTGAGCTTGCAAAACGTTATACTGATCAAAGCTGTGCTATTATATCTACTGATGAATGTCTTTTTTAGTATACGTGCTACATGTAAATTGCTACAAACGAAAAGTTCTTCAAGAAAAAAAGTTTTCATCGAATAGTTGGAAGCACAGAATGTTTTTACACATTTTGAAAGGTGGATGTCCAGTGTGTTCTGCTTTTCTTCTTTTGTAGCTGTTCGTGATGCCTATGTTCTTGCATCCGTTTTGGCGGCACGTGATGGAGTATAATGTATATCTTATATCCGTTGTCTTTTGCTTGTTAAAATGTTCTGTTCGAGCAGCAACAGGTGGCTCTTGTTGTCGTGTTCTGCGCCATGTGAGCATTTTGTCTGTGATTGATGTTGCTTGATTGTTGCATTGTTTCTTGAAGTTTTTTAAGACCTCGCAAGCATCACTGTTTGTTGTGTCTAATAGGTCTTCGAGTGCAACATCATAGGCGTAGTGGAGCATTTCAAATATGTAGGGCTTTATTGGTGTTTTTATATGAAGTAAGCGATTAGCATCCTCAACAGTCATGATGTCTTCGAGCATGTCCGTTTCGATGTTTAGCTTTGTGATGATCTCTTTGATCAGGCTTTAGAACTAACCTATTGGTCTTTTGATGCCCATGCTTTTGTTGTAGTTCAGTCTCTCTACGGATCTGTCTATAAATGATTGCAGTTCCATAAAGCTGGCAAAGCTCTTAATGTAAGTGATTGGATGGAAGCCTGCCATGTTAAGGAGTTGCATTTGCTTCTCGGTTGGATACAGCGGTACTTGTGCCGTGGGTTGTTTTCTCGAGGCAATGTTCTACTTGAAAAGTTCAAGAAGTCTTTGCACGTGCATGAAATTATAATTAGTAGATACATTGTTATAAATTGGAAGCACACCATGAAATACGTCTTATACAGTGGTTTACCTTCGAGTTGCTCATTTTGCTGGATGTAGACGTTCCATGAAACAATAACATGATTAGATTTTGTAGTGAAAAATCAACACTGAAAGAGTGTGAAAAAGAAGATTATGTGTTTAGAAGAATAAAGAGTAATAAATACGATGAGAGAGTATTAAGAATTAAATTTGAGCTCATGATAATACGGAAGCAAAACAAAGAAATGTCTTATAAAATATTGGTTACTTAAGCAGCAATTGCTGCACAGTTGTTTAAAAAATTCTATATATCATCGCAAAACAAAGTCATGGACGAAATCCAAGAATCATGCACATATACACTTGGAAGGTTACTAGTGAGTTCCATGAACAATCTGAAGTGGAACGGGGTAGAACATATCAAGGATTGGCAGGCTAAGTATATTCAGGTTTTTGCGGGCTGTAATTTGTGACATCATCACATAAGCAAGGCCTGGTGCAAAGGCATCTCTGAAGATTAGAAGAACTCTGCTGGATATTGTAGCTCCTTGTGCTTTGTGCCCGGTCATGGCATATCCTAGTGTTAAGGGGAATGTGGATTTATGGTACCACGTTCCATATACTGAAGTCCGTTTGTGCTTGGTTCGATGAAGTGTTATATTTTTTCCAGTGCAATGAATGAGTAGAGTGATGCCGGTAACTTGACCTTCTGCAATTTTTGTTATCCCATCCACAATATATGTGGCACCATCTGTGGCACCGATTGTCAAGTCAATGTTTTTAGTCACCATGCAGCGGGCACCAATTGCAACTGAGTTCAGCTCATTGAACTTAGGGTTTAGGAGCCATTGTTGGAGCACAATGATATCTCTCGCGTTCGTCTTCATCTCGACTTGTGTAATGTCATTTTGGCTATATAATTTATTCAAAGCAAGGGTGTTACGTCTGATCTATGAGTGCAAATTATTGTAGTGGAATTATTGATGTAGTCAGGAACATGAGCCTTATCTATGATACATGCACCCAAGGTACAATTCATTTAATGAGTATTAGGTTTCCTTTCACGAATGATGGTCAAGAACTTAAGTAAGTCGAGATCCGTGGCATGTCTTATTGAGTATGACATACTGTAGCAAGTTGCGTGTAGCCAATGGATAGAGCTAGTGATATGACGTGTAATAAAGTTCCTATGCGTGATTACAAACTGGGGGTAGTTGGGCAAGGTCACCAAGCAAGATGACGTACTTTTTGTTGAGAGGATCTTCCAATATACCTCTTGTTATGTTGACAATCTGTCTTATGACAAGATCGAAAGTCGTTCGTGTCAACATAAACAGCTCATCAATGATTATCACATATGCCTCTTTTATGGCCATATATCTCTCATCAGTATCATGAATGGAGAGAGGATATTACTGATTTCTTGTTAGTATTTTGAATTGGTAATGGACTGTGGATGCTGGGTCAACTTGAGCCGTTTCACTAACTTATCGTTAATGAAATTATACAAAGCACCATTGTCCACCAATATCTGCACCTTGTGCCCTTGGATAGCCCCATGCATACGTACCAACTCATGTGGACCAAAGGTCGGCTAGCACATTAAGGCCGTGGTGATGTCAATGTCAATGTCTGAAAACTGCTCGACAACAAGCCTTGGCGAGAAGCTGTTAAATTCGATAGCAATTCCAATTTTTTTTTAAATCAAGCAAGCTCCACAAAAAATTAGGGCTTTCCGAAAAGGGTGGAGCAACTGCTGTTATTACGTGCAACGTGACCTTGTTTGTAGTCGTCTAGAGAGTGTGTGGCTTCGGATTGCCGAGCTTGGGTAGGGGAGATTGTTTGGGGTGTGCATGCCCCTTAAGGAACTTAAGAGTCGCCACCCCTTTTGACTGTGGGCGGCCACAAGTGGGGAAAAAAGATACAAAAATTTCAAGCAGCTATGGCGTGCTTTGTTGCTTGTGCTACTACAGAGCATCATAGCCGGGTAGCCTAGGAGGTATATCTCCGATGCCTACAGAATCAAAAGTTGTTACCCGTGCCAACTCGAATCCGTAGACGCCCTCTGCAACCGGTTTAGCAATGGTCAAGTTCGACCTCCCCCCTATCCAAGGGCTCCTGCACACAGATTCTTCCGCTTCATCCTCGTGCTCCTTGCTCTCCACGACCAAGAGCATGCAAAAGCTTTCTAAATTTAGGACCACGCCTTCCTTTTCCAAGAATAGCCTGAAGCTTTGATACCAATATGAGACCTAGGGGACTGACATGGTGATCCACCTCCTTGCCACCCTTTATATAGGCCCTTTGGCTCCTAGTCCTAGCCCGTTTTAGGACCCCACTCCACATTGACAGTCCAGGCCCTTGGCTTAGGTCCATGACCCCCTAGGTTGGCCCTTGGCCCGACAAGATTGTAGCGTGGAGAAATGCGAACAAAAATTTGGACCACTAACCTCGTAAACAAGTAGACGTCACCCCCAAGTGTGCAAAGAATGATGCTTTATCTACATGAAAACCATGTAAGTAGTTACACTTTTTGTCATGCAATGAAAAAATGACACAAACTACATACCATATATAATGCACACTATATAAAGGTGCCATACAGAAGTATGGTGGAGAGTCGGCTCTGTGGTCTCCTCATAAATTGAAAGGAATGGAAGTCATGCCCTTCCCAGACACCAAGCAAACACATACGCATGGAGATTTGGATGCAAATAAATAACCTTTACGACATGTTGATGTAGATTTTTCTTCATCAGTTTGTAGACGCTCTGGTTGTCGATTTGCAAAGTTTGTTGTGAATGTTGATAAAGTATGTTGTGGCACAAAGGGCAAGAGGTCAATGCAAGAAGCATTGCATTGATTGTGCTTGTATGGATCATATTGAATAGTAAAAATGTCAATAAAAAAAGTACCTTGACAACGTTTCAGCATTATGTGTATTTGACGTGACTTATATAAAACGCAAATATTTTTGATGCCTTACTAAAGTCTTTAGTAGCCCAAATTCTTTCATGTGCTTCATCAAGCATGATGATAGAATACGTTGAGAGCTAGCTATCCACAAGCACTTCACTTAAAGGCATTGTCATATGTAGTATAGAATCCTACACCACGAGATCACTATGTGAGATGTTGCGCTTCTTGCTCTCACAACTCTCTCCTCTCTTTGCCTAAAACAGCACTCTGAAATGAACCATCTAGATTTTTAACGATTTTCATCGGTGACACCTTTTTTGTCCTCTTGAGAAAGCTGGCTCACCCTCATTGGGCTCAACTTCAAGCTCCTCTTGATACAAGAGTCTAGATCCATCAGCATCATAATTGGGGTAATCCCTCACATATGAGACCCTTGATGCTATTAGCTGCTTAGCTTCCCATCTCTCAGATGAACTCATTCTCTTTAGTGGTTGTCTGAAAGTGGCCATCCTCCTCTGTGATGATAATCCCTTTTAATCCTTTGCAACATGTTAAAGGCTGATTCATAGTAGAACGATTAGATTCCTTGTCCAATTAAGAGCTTCTATTTATCAGTAGAAGATCCTTGTCTTTTGGTCCACATCCCTCATGGAAGGCCAATGTTATTCCAAGTCATGGAAACAGCCTTAATCCATACCTCTTGATAAGATCTTTTGCATTAACAATCATATGTGTGGCAATTTGTGACACATACACAAGCCCTTGCTTTTGATCACAATGCCCACAAGCTGCACAAAGCGACCATGATCCATGGCATGCAAAACCCTACTTCAGTAAAAATTGAAAGCTCAAGTTCCTATGGCTGATGCCCTTTGAAGAGCTAGGGTATCTATCATCTCTATTTCTCCTGCTTCAGTCTTTGCGCTCATCATCGTCGTCACTGGCAGCATATCCATTATATCTATTTGTGTAATCATCATGCTCTCTGTGAGTCCTTTGATGAGCATCATGTCATGGTCTTTTTGTCTTTCATACTTTCTCTCATGTCGCGCGTATCTATCATGACTTCCATCATTGTGTCAATGATGTCTATTGTGATCATCATCATCACTTCTGTGATTTCTACCGTCATGTTCACTTCATCTATCATGTTTACCATCGCCACTTCTTTTTGTTGTTCCTCTTATTTCTACTTAGCATCATGCTCAAGCTCCTCTTGTTGATCTTTGATTCTCTCGCTATCATCAGGGACAAAAAGCCTAGGGAAGCCAAATCTGTTGTTTGCTATCCACTACAAGACCAGCCTTGCTACCTACACTCAACCGACAAGGAGCAAGGTGATTACTATTTCACGCGATAATCAAAGCTTCGTTGGAGCACAACAAAAGCCTTCGCTGGAGCGTAGCCACTACTTGCTTTTAAGTGGCATATAGCTACGTTAAAATCATGGGCTGCCATAATAATCAACAATTCACACAAGGCCAAGTGGCTCATTCCATGACTGAAACCGCTTGCACATGAATTACTATGGTACTTCAAAACATCGCTTTTTTTGATGCGGTGTGGAATCTTCAGTAGACTGCCCTCCTCCCATAAATCCACGCGTAAAAGCTGTGTTAGTGGTGCATCCTCTCATTCAACTCCAGAGTGAGGCTATTAAAGGAAATTCTTGCTCTAAAAGTAGCGTTGTTAATGAACTTTGGCGTTACTATTCATGTGCGTTTCAGAGTAGCCATGGTAATCTTGTCTCTCACCTCGACTGTTTTACCACAGTTGCTCATGCGCGAGGGCTTTGAGAAAGTGAACTAGTCTTACGTGGTTGGCCTTGGCAAGGGTCTTTACAACAATGTTAACAATAAAGCAAGAACAAATTGTAAAACTAGCTGTGAGCAACAAGCAATGGCAAACTGTAAAGATTGAAATGTACTACTAACCTGGATAACGAGCAATGGTATCGTCTGACTTTGAAACACAGAGGATTCCACTATGGTTGAGCTACAACAAAACAACATGAGTAGTTAAACTTATGTGTCATGCAATAAGAAAAAGAGAAACAATATAGATCAAATATGCGCATCACACAGAAGTGCCATACAGCAATTTGGTGGAGAGTCGGCACTACGTCTCCCCAAAAATCATAAGGAACAGAAGCCGTGCCCTTCCCCGTAGACTAGTTGTGTCGACCAAGCAAGCACATAGACATGGAGGTTTAGAAGCAGGTTACAAACCTCGAAGTTTGCTTGTATCTCCGGAATGTACAATGCTATCATATCCTTGCATGACTATCCCCACCTTCATCCCCTCATTTTAATCACGACCATGAAAGTCTGCAAGTTGCACAAAGTAGCCATGATCCATGTCACATGAAACCCTATCTACGTAAACATTGAATGGCTCAATTTTTCTGTGATGGATGTCCCTTTGAAGAGCTATTATATTGATCCCTCCTACTTTGCATCCATCATCATCATCATCTTTACTAGCATATCCATTGTATCTATCCCTACGATCATAATGTTCTCAGTCATCGTGTCAATCGTGTCTACTGTGAGCTCCATCATCATCTCTTTTGTGACTTTTCTCTTATGTTGACTATTGCACTCACTTCTGCTTTCATGTCTACCATCATTATAGCTTCTATGTTATTCCACTCCTTTAAAAATAGTTGACTATTGTGCTCACTTCTGCTTTCATGTTAACCATCATTACAACTTCTATGCTATTCCACTTCTTTAAAAACAGTTCAAATGACTTGGACTGCCTAGAGCGTATGGCCGTGTAACAATAGATGCCGACTTCACTCATATTGACCTCGGTGGCGACGACCATAATGTGCTGAGAATAAGGCAGAGCGAGAGGATATCAAGCTCTTGCTTCACAATGAGAGAGAGAGAGAGAGAGAGAGAGAGAGAGAGAGAGAGAGAGCACGTTCCTGAGAAGGCGTTGAATGATGTGTGAGATGTGCTTCATTTGATCGACCAAAATCAGAGAGAACCGCTTTCAGCTCACACGAGAGGATTATTTCTAAAAGCGATCCTGTCCACATCGATGCTAAACACCAACCCTTCACAAAGAGTCCGTCCCCCCCCCCCCCCGCCCCCCAAGGCCAAAAAAGGCCTTATGCCAACCAAGTAAAAAGCATCGTAGGCTTACCAAGTAAAAAGCATCGTAGGCCTTAGGCCAACCAAGTAAAAAGCATCGTAGGCTTACCAAGTAAAAATTGGCTCGTCCGGCAGTGTGAATTGGCTGCAGCGTGGAAAAGGGATGTCCAGGCGAGGTGTGCGCCAGTCTAAACCAATTGGCAACAAGAAAGGCGAGAAGTGGACCATGGCAACCAGTGGCGGTAAGCCTCCTGCCATTCTACATGCATTGCATGATGCCATTCACGGCAAGGTTTTGCTTCATGCTCTCTCTCTTCACACACGCACACGATCAAATTTCTGATTGGAAGACGGCCAGTCCAGGAAAATTTCTGTGCAAATAGGCCAAGTTATGAATTCATGGACGCATGCTTTCCCGGAGTATGTATTGAGATGTGGCTCTCTTGCATGGCACCCCGCTGAGCCATGGCCTCAGCTATGTGCAAACAATTAGACACCAAGCCTAAGATGCTGTAGACTCAGCTATCAACTGCATCATGTGTGTGAGTTAGATTTCTTGACAGGGGGTTTTGAGGTACATAGATTTGTCCAAATGACTTGAAATTTTGCATGCAAGCTTAATAGGGCTAGATGATTCTACACCCAAGAGGGTTTGCCAAAATAAAGCTCCTAAGTGCACTATGTGACTTATAGCGCGATATAAGACATAAGTTGCACACTTTCAGTGATTTTTCAACTGTCTTTAGTTCCTTGCCCTCCCCTTAGTCTAAAAAGCTTAAGTATCAAGTTTCACTTCAATTGGAGTTTGTTTGACCTCAGTTGGACACTTAGTTCCGTTTCAGATAGCAGGTTTGAACTGACTCTCCACCTTTTATGCATCCAAATGTTCCCAAATTTGATGTGCAACCTTCTTTTTGTTTGTTTAATGCAATGGTAATGCTCAGCTCTCAGTTTGCACCCAACTGGTAGTTTCCTGTCTTATAGCGCGCTATAAGATGAACATAATAGTTTTGGCACAGTTTTCCACTCTGTCTTGCTCCAGGTGTCTTCACAAGGTTATGAAAAGTCCATATGTCAAGTTTCATGCAGATATGATTTTATTTGCTATCCCCTTTTTGGCTTTGAACTATTTTGACATAACACTTGGAGTTTCTTTGTTGGTAATTGTATTTGTTGATTCCCAAATTCTTCAACACTTGATTTTTAAGGTTCAAAGATCATGTAGAAGACTCACTAACAACTCTTAGCACTCAATTGCCTATCAGGTAGCCTAAAAGACATATAGCGCGCTATAAGTGTTTTTGGCTATCTGGCTCCTGTTTCTTACTTTTATTGGTTGCTGTGAGTTCCCCTGGTCTCCCTGATCCCCAATATGAGTTCAAGTATCAATACCCCTTTCTTTCACTCTTGTTTGGACAGGTTCTCCCTTATGGTTGTTTCGACTCTTTTTGTTTCCGTTTCGTCGCAATTGTCTACGTTGTTCCAAGCGTTGGATCCAAATCCAAATATATGGTCAATGTGCATCCTCTAGGGATGTGTAGGGTGGGTTTTGCTTTCAAGGCAAGCAAAAAGCCTTGTTGTTTTCCTTTTTTGTTACTTTGCGTTTTTCTTAGCGTTTTTTCCACATGAGCACTTCACAACCATAACCAAACAACCACAACTCAAAACCAAAACTCTAAACTACAATACCTAACTAATCCTATCTAGTCGCAGACCCTTGGCAAGACGCTGGCTTCCTGGCTATCTACTAGACCTCAGGATACCCTCTCCTGGATCTTCTCTAAAGGTTTCAAGCTCTCTCTAGCCTAAGCTAAAGCAAGCTTCCATCACGCAAGTGTCGTAGGCTTCCTACTTATGGTCTTGTGTCCCCGGCAACGGCGCCAATGTTGCGGGAGCAACTCACACCCGAATAGTACAAAACATACCTCTCAACAAAATGTCAATCGAGGCCACAAGTGACACGGTAGGTGCACGTAGACAATCCCGTTAGCTTGTCAGGCTAGGACCAACCCACACATACACACTTACAAATGGTTCAACTTCTGAACTAATCATAGATCTCTTAACTGCACCAAATGTCCTGCGGATGCCTAATCACTGTCAAACACCTTAAACGAGGTCGGAATTGCACGAAACTCAAGACACACCATCCCCTCACTAGGACAATACTATCCTGAAGTCCTTAAGTCAAAACCCTAACCCTAACCCTCTCAAATACAGTCACACTATAAGACAGGTCAGAATTCTCTCAGGGATGTGCAGTGTGGTACTACCACTTCTCTGTGTGTTTGCCACTGTAAGGATCACTGGCGCATGGTCAGAGAAGGCAGTGCCTGCCAGAATGCAAACTGCTCCTCCACTGTCACAAAAGTGGTCACTAGCATAAAAACGGTCGATCCTCGACAGATTCACCCCTCCTACTCTCCTGTCTGATCGAGAGAAGGAGAGGTTGTCTATTGGTGGTATAAATCCTGCATGTTGCCATACATCGGATATCCCCATGGTCATACATAACTTCTCCCAAGCTGCCAACTCAGCTCCATGCACTGTAACATGGCTGCCTCCCATCCTGTCTGAGGGGTCCTCCAACATGTTGAAGTCCCCCCAACACACCACTGCTCTGCGTGAGGCAAGGACCCCACTATCTGTGCCCAAAACTCGGCCTGACCACTCGCATGGTTGGGCGCATAGATGTTAAAGAAGCCCATAAGACAGCCCTGCACCTGCAAGGTCATCCATTGTGCCTTGCCTGGCACTATAATGCCCCTGCCCACAATGGCCGGCTTCCATGAATCCGCAATAGTCATACATACCCCGCCCTAAATGCCCCCTAACCCAAAGCCAGCTGACCAAAAAGTCCCAGAGTGGCCCCGCAAAATCTGACCACAACGCCAAATATGGCTATCACATAGATGGTACTCTGCAGCATGAGAAGGTCAATCTTGCCTCCCACAAGGCATCTCTGTAACTCCTGTCGTAATCCCACATGGGCTTGGATGGGGAGTAATCCGCATCCGAGTGACCCCGAGAAAGGCGTGTATGCATGTGCTGTACAACCCAAGCCCATGTAGAGCGTGCAGTCCGTAAAGCAACATCCGCAGACCAAGAGTCCTCATAGGCATATACATAGCTCAAAGTGCTCTGAGTGTCGGCAAAGAGGTAAGCCAGAATATGCCTACATCCCGATGTATCCGGGGGTGTCACACAAAACTTGGCCAGTGGCCAGAGTGTCTGCAACATGTCTGTCACCCCTAGATCCGCTGTATGATGTGAGAACTCAATAGCCTGGGCCTGCAACCAATCCAAGACTGCCTGCAGTGTCCACTCAGTGTGATCCTGGCCCCACACTGGAAAGTAAAAGCCAGCAGCTGTGTCCAGCGCCTTTGTGCCTCTGGCTGCCAACAAGACCACATGTGCTCGGAAGCACGCTGCCTCGTAGTCAGCAGAGGGGTCACCGAGGAACCGGGTAAAGCCGTAGTCGAAAAAATCCCAACATCGACGAATGTCAAAACAGGGACGTCCTAGCGGGACTGCTGCAAAAGGTGAGGCCTGTACCAAGAGCGGTCTCCTCAAGTAAGGCTGTCCCTCGAGCTGCACGGCTCGTAGCGAAGGTACTACCCAAAGAGCGCGGGGCTGTCGATGAGTGTCCAGTCCCCTGTGTAGAAGGAGGCTCTCGAATCGGGTCAGGTGAAGAGCCCACAGTCTTAGTGGAGGGTGACGGGTCGGCAGGAGGAGGGGGAGGTGGAGGTGGATGTGCTGCCGAAGAGGTGTGGGGGGAAGGCAAGGGTGGGGGGGCTGTTGGTGGTGAGGCTGAGATGGAGGCAGGCTCCTCTGTATCCTTTTCCTGCAGAGGGTCAAAATGGTTCCCTGTCGGGACCCACTGCTGCTGAACTGGCGCAGGGCGGCCACCAGGTAGGGCAGCATGGCGAGCTCCTCCCTGTCGACGGAGGCCGTGGACCTGCTACCAGCCATCTGCTGCCTGGGCACTCGCCTCTGCAGAGGTGCTAGCCTGTGTGCCCTGTGTACTTGTATGCTGTGTCTGCTCGGGGGCTGCGTCTGCGTTGTAGGTCGAGGTCTCCGACGTGGACAGGCCCTCGCAAGGTGGCCCATCTGTCTGCAGATATAACATTGATTCGGGAGACCCGAATACTCCACCTTCTGGCTGAGCCAGCCACCACTCACCTTAGGTAGGAGCACTACCTTCGGGAGAGAGTGGGTGTCCCGAACCAAAACGCATACTGTGGGAATGCCTGCTGCCTTGGTAGCAACTGAAGCTGCCTTGCGTGGAGTCTCCAAGACTGTTCCGATCTCGGAACCAATCCTTGACAGAAGCGGGAGGTATTCTTTCCTCAAGCCAGGGAAGCAAACCGAGATGGGTAAATCTGCTTCCCCGACAAGAACGTCTGTAGCCGGGTCGAAACCATGGCGCCACTGTCAAAAATGAGCCCTCACTGCACGAATGGCCAGTGGGCTCATCGAAATGACCTTGGCAGCCGTCTCGGAAGTCTCCAACTCAATCTGGTAGTACACGCGCCCGAGAAGCTGAATGTCGACGATCTTTCCCACCTCTGCAAGGAGATGGGCCTGAAGGAGGACTTGCACCTCCCCTCTGCTGGGACGACTGCCAATGATCTTGCAGATGACGGAGGTAGCCTGAAGGCGCTCCACCTCTGCTGCGAGGCTCGCTTGCTCTGCTGGCGATAGAGCAAGTCGGATGGAGGGCTCGGCGGGGTCGGACGATGGGGCTTCATCAGAGTCCCTCTGTGGTGGAGCACGAGCGTCCATCTGTGTCTGCTGCTGCAAGTGAAGTGGAAGCTTGCTGCCAATCGAGTCGTCTTCAGACAGAATAGCTGAAGAAGACCCAAGAAACACTCAAGCATGGCGGGGACGGGGGGTTTCTGGTATGGCGAAGCGGGGACGAAAAAACCCCAAAAAAGGGGGGGCTGTGGACTGTGAGCGACGCGCGGGGGGGGGGGGGGGGGGGGGGGGGGGGGGGGGGGGGGGGGGTTGGCTGCAGGCTAAGGGCGCTGCGGGAAAGGAGGCTGCGGCCTGCGGGCTGCGAGCGAGGGGGGCTGAGGGGAGAGGCTGCAAGCGACGAGGGGGGGGGGGGGGGGGGGGGGGGGGGGGGGGGGGCCTGCTGCAGGCTAAGGGCGCTGTGGGAAAGGGGGCTGCGGGCTGCGAGCGAGGAGGGCTGAGGGGAGAGGCTGCAAGCGACGAGGGGGGGGGGGGGCTGAGCGGGGCTGAGGGCAGCGAGGAGGGCGGCGTGCAGGGAAGGGGCAGCGATGGCGTGCAAGGAGCAGCAGCAGGGAGCGCCTGGTGGGCTGAAGTGCTGTGAAACAAATCTTTAATTGCACTATGATAGATCAGATGCCTCCACTGTTACCTTGACTGCTGCTTCAGTTCTAGGTATTTGTCTTGACTATCTTTGAGTGTTGTATATTATGATAGCATAGAGTTTAAATTTCTTTGATCCATAGTCCCAAGTGGTTACAACCCAAAATAGCCTTTGAAACCTACAATTTGAATTCAGGTCTGCATGCACTAGATAGTGGCCTCAATAGGCTTGCAAATTCAAGCATGTGTGCACCTAACGATGGCCTTATTATGCTTGCATTGAAGTCTAAATTTGAATTCAGGTCTATATGCCAATTGCCTTCGAAAATGATTGTGTTCTGAGGCTCATATCTCAATATGCTTATGTTTCTGGCATTTCATTTCAGAAAATGATGGTGTTTTGAATTCCAATTCAATTGATCATGGGTCCATGAATGCGGACCAGCTTGCCCATGGCCAGCCAAAGGTTTTTCTTGATGTTGCAGTCCTACATGACGATTCACATCCAGTACGCAAGTTTGTACTCCTAGAAGAAACTGGCATGGTGGAAGAGCCGTACGTGGCAGAGCGGGCATGCATGGATGACAATTCCACCAATGGAAGCATCCAATTTTGTAGGTTATACGAGGTGTCAGAAAGATCAAAAAGCTTGTTGATACCACCCACGCAGCTGGAGCCAAAGAAAAGCAGCCCTACAAAACCCTTTTTCAACAATCCGTGCTTGGGTGTGGAATCCATCCTCAAGACACTATTTAGAGCACGAGGAAGATCAACCTCAACCAAAGGGGTAAAGGCCTTTACATGATGGGTTGCATGTCCATCAAGCTCTAACAATGAAGCTCTATCCTTTACAACAGGGCATAGCTTTTGTGAGAATGATATAAACTTAACCTACGATAACCATGGCAATCTCGACTTTGGACAACATAATTTTTCAGAGTTGAGAGGTTGTTTTGGCAAGGCTGTGAACAGATCAGAGTTTGATACTTTCAGCTTTAAGTGTTCGTCGAAGCCATTGGCCATAGTCAAAAGTGACGATGAAGATCTGGCACTGTTTGTAGCCACAGATGTAGCAGTGGATTGTGTGCTACTTCCATGCAGTGCAGGGGTGGAAATGGCTGAAAACAAGAAATTTATGGCAGCATTTTCGTATCCGTGTACTCAGACAAGTATTACCGAGGCTTACGAGGAGCTGATTGAGGGCAAGGCTGACCATGGCATAAAGAAGTTATATGCTCTTCTCAATTTGGAAGATGATGCTCTCTACCAGAAATTGTTTGAAGTCTTCCGAGCATTTCATGATGGGACTTTGCTGTGCTCCCCAGGAGCCCTTGGGATGTTTGATGATGTCAAGTGCTATTACAAGTGTACCACTGGAAAAGGCTCTAGTGGTGGGCCAATAATACCCACCCACTTGCCAGGGTATGTGGTTGGTATCCATAAGGGTGGGGTTGTTGATAAAGATTATAATCAAGCCACCTCTACCGATTCACCTGCCTTTGTCAAGGTGTACTCAGAATTTGTACTACCAAGACTTCCGCCTAGAGAGAGTATTTTCTGGACTGGCTGGGACCTTCAACCATTTCTTAGATGGCTACAGAAGCACCACTTGACGTGGGGAGAGCCAATCAAAGAGTATAACTTGATGGAGAGGATAACAAAGCTGATGCAAGGATGGAGCAGCTGGAGCTTGCTGAACGGAGGAAAGATCGAGGAGGAGGTGAACATGACAGTTGAGACCACACCACCACCAACTTTAAAAGGGCCAATTCATTATTGATTGTTTACAGAGGTGGCTGTTTTATACATACACACACAGGAGTTTGTTGTAATTTTATGCCAAGAAACATGGGAGTCTAGTGTACAAGAGTTAGTACCTCTCACTACCCCTTGTGTAGGGGCTACCCCTTGAGTAGGGGCCATGTAGTTTTGATACACCAAAATACGTATATTACCTGGTTTACATTTAGAGTGGAGACAAACTCAGATATAGTTTTTTCACCACCTCTTGTGTAGGTGCCATGTAGTTTTAATACACTGGAATGTATATTTTCCCTGATTTCCTTTCAGGGTGGTGGCATACTGAAAAATAGTTTTTGATAATCATATCAGCCTTCAAAGGTCTGATACATGGTTGCTTCAATCGTGGGTATACTGCGATAAAATTTTGTTTTTGGGAATTTTTTTTCTTACTCTTATCATAGATGCGTGCCTTCATGTATTCAGTATGTCCCTGCTTGAGTTGAAGTTAGGCATGTAAGTACATGTAGCTCTAGTGGCTGCCAAATCTATCTCTCCCCCTCGATTTCATGTACCTTGGTTCTTTCCCCCCTTTCATGTCAAATGGAGGGATAGATTCGACAAAGGAAATGACGGTTCTGAAAGAAAAAAAGAAAAAAGTTAAGTGAACTGTGTCCTTTCCCCCCTTTCATGTCAGATTTAGGGATTCATCTGATTGTAGACAGAAATATCTGTCATGGGCCTGTCAGCACCGATTATTTTTGGTAATTGCTTGCATCTCATAAGGGCAACGGGGATAGCATAGTGGTGTGGTCATCTCATGTTTTGCAAGCATAAGCGCTGTCTGTCTCGTGTGCATGGTTGTGTGTATTCATGAATTTTATTTTTATTTTGTAAAATCTTGTTGGTTTCTCCTTTGCATCTGAATCTAAGACTTAAACTTGAGGACTGAATCTAAGATTTTGCTCTGTTGTTTTGTGTGTCTTCTTGTAAGACTTTGAAACCTAGGAATTACGTCCTTCACACTATCTTATCTTTTATACAAACGCCCTTAAAGCTGAGTTTTTGTTCAAACTTTCCTTCAAATAAATTGTTTCATTTATTTTGATTTTGTTGTTGTTGAAGTCATATTTAAGTAGTTGTTTTGTTTTATTGATTTTTAAATTTTAGTTTTGCTTCAATTTCCTCGTTCTTTGTGTGTCTTGATCTTGTGTTTTGTCTGAGTCTTTGAGCTCCTATCTCAATACGCAAGCTCAGATTTTTTTGAACTTATGAAGATATATTTAAAGAAAGTTATGTTAACCATTTAAACACCATGACAACTTAAGCTTCTGCCATTACTTGAGAAAGGGCTGAATATATAACGGAGATATAAAACTAGTTTTGCTTGGTGGCCCTAGCTATAGAAGGTAGTTGAGAATTTGATCAAATTGAGGACGTTATTAAAAGAGAAATGTTTGTTATAGAGACATTTGTGATCGAAGCAGAACAAGTAGATACAATAAAGTGAAGATGTTGTGGATGCACAATGGGAATATTTTTTTTTCAATTACGAAGCATCAAAATAGCTAACACCAAAGCGAAGCAATGAACTAGATGTGAAATTTTGAGGCTAAGAACAACACCAAAAATGTGAGGTTGAAGTTTTATTGAGCAATACTATACGAAGGAGAGACTTAAGTAGGCAAAAAACTTTCGATAGTAGAAAGGTAACTGTGAATGACGCATACCAAGCAGTACGCAACAAAATTTTACATCTTTCTTGCATTTTTCAAGAACGTGTATTTCTTACAGTGAGGAGGGTGAGCTTGCAAAACGTTATACTGATCAAAGCTGTGCTGTTATATCTACTGATGAATGTCTTTGTTAGTATACGTGCTACATGTAAATTGCTACAAACGAAAAGTTCTTCAAGAAAAAAAGTTTTCATCGAATAGTTGGAAGCACAGAATGTTTTTACACATTTTGAAAGGTGGATGTCCAGTGTGTTCTGCTTTTCTTCTTTTGTAGCTGTTCGTGACGCCTATGTTCTTGCATCCGTTTTGACGGCACGTGATGGAGTATAATGTATATCTGATATCCGTTGTCTTTTGCTTGTTAAAATGTTTTGTTCGAGCAGCAACAGGTGGCTCTTGTTGTCGTGTTCTGCGCAATCAGAATGAAGAATAGTGTTAAACAAAGTGATGAAATTGATTGATGATGAAGTATACGTTTGAAAGAGGTGATGAAAAATGAGTAAAGTCATTATAACCTATTGATTGATTGTTGATATTGATGAAGTCAAATGGATCAAAAATTTCAAAGCGTGTTCTGTAGACGTTCTTATCGTGGTGCCATGTGAGCATTTTGTCTGTGATTGATGCTGCTTGATTGTTGCATTGTTTCTTGAAGTTTTTTAAGACCTCGCAAGCATCACTGTTTGTTGTGTCTAATAGGTCTTCGAGTGCAACATCATAGGCGTAGTGGAGCATTTCAAATATGTAGGGCTTTATTGGTGTTTTTATATGAAGTAAGCGATTAGCATCCTCAACAGTCATGATGTCTTCGAGCATGTCCGTTTCGATGTTTAGCTTTGTGATGATCTCTTTGATCAGGCTTTAGAACTAACCTATTGGTCTTTTGATGCCCATGCTTTTGTTGTAGTTGAGTCTCTCTACGGATCTGTCTATAAATGATTGCAGTTCCATAAAGCCGGCAAAGCCCTTAATGTAAGTGATTGGATGGAAGCCTGCCATGTTAAGGAGTTGCATTTGCTTCTCGGTTGGATACAGCGGTACTTGTGCCGTGGGTTGTTTTCTCGAGGCAATGTTCTACTTGAAAAGTTCAAGAAGTCTTTGCACGTGCATGAAATTATAATTAGTAGATACATTGTTATAAATTGGAAGCACACCATGAAATACGTCTTATACAGTGGTTTACCTTCGAGTTGCTCATTTTGCTGGATGTAGACGTTCCATGAAACAATAACATGATTAGATTTTGTAGTGAAAAATCAACACTGAAAGAGTGTGAAAAAGAAGATTATGTGTTTAGAAGAATAAAGAGTAATAAATACGATGAGAGAGTATTAAGAATTAAATTTGAGCTCATGATAATACGGAAGCAAAACAAAGAAATGTCTTATAAAATATTGGTTACTTAAGCAGCAATTGCTGCACAGTTGTTCCAAAAATTCTATATATCATCGCAAAACAAAGTCATGGACGAAATCCAAGAATCATGCACATATACACTTGGAAGGTTACTAGTGAGTTCCATGAACAATCTGAAGTGGAACGGGGTAGAACATATCAAGGATTGGCAGGCTAAGTATATTCAGGTTTTTGCGGGCTGTAATTTGTGACATCATCACATAAGCAAGGCCTGGTGCAAAGGCATCTCTGAAGATTAGAAGAACTCTGCTGGATATTGTAGCTCCTTGTGCTTTGTGCCCGGTCATGGCATATCCTAGTGTTAAGGGGAATGTGGATTTATGGTACCACGTTCCATATACTGAAGTCCGTTTGTGCTTGGTTCGATGAAGTGTTATATTTTTTCCAGTGCAATGAATGAGTAGAGTGATGCCGGTAACTTGACCTTCTGCAATTTTTGTTATCCCGTCCACAATATATGTGGCACCATCTGTGGCACCGATTGTCAAGTCAATGTTTTTAGTCACCATGCAGCGGGCACCAATTGCAACTGAGTTCAGCTCATTGAACTTAGGGTTTAGGAGCCATTGTTGGAGCACAATGATATCTCTCGCGTTCGTCTTCATCTCGACTTGTGTAATGTCATTTTGGCTATATAATTTATTCAAAGCAAGGGTGTTACGTCTGATCTATGAGTGCAAATTATTGTAGTGGAATTATTGATGTAGTCAGGAACATGAGCCTTATCTATGATACATGCACCCAAGGTACAATTCATTTAATGAGTATTAGGTTTCCTTTCACGAATGATGGTCAAGAACTTAAGTAAGTCGAGATCCGTGGCATGTCTTATTGAGTATGACATACTGTAGCAAGTTGCGTGTAGCCAATGGATAGAGCTAGTGATATGACGTGTAATAAAGTTCCTATGCGTGATTACAAACTGGGGGTAGTTGGGCAAGGTCACCAAGCAAGATGACGTACTTTTTGTTGAGAGGATCTTCCAATATACCTCTTGTTATGTTGACAATCTGTCTTATGACAAGATCGAAAGTCGTTCGTGTCAACATAAACAGCTATCAATGATTATCACATATGCCTCTTTTATGGCCATATATCTCTCATCAGTATCATGAATGGAGAGAGGATATTACTGATTTCTTGTTAGTATTTTGAATTGGTAATGGACTGTGGATGCTATGCTACTGAGCTTTGTTGATGCTGCTCTAATTGATGCAATAAGTATAACATTTTTGTTTCGCTTAATGTATTCATACGTCAGATACCTGATCAGATGTGTTGCCACTCCCTGGTGTCCCTGTTACAATGTGCAAACCTATGCTCGCAATCACCAGTCGATTGTATATTTTCAATTGCTCAGTTGTGAGTTCTGAGTTGCTGACAACAACAAACTCCTGTAGTATAGTCAATGAGTTCAAGCGGTGTTGTTCCATGGTCGAGTCATTCTCTATTGAGGATGTCATTGTCTCATTTGCTCTTTGCAGTGCTATCTTTTGGACAATCATGTTCACAAGCTGGTCAATCTCTATTGTGACTAGCATATTTCTCTGTGTGTACTCTGTAATGTACATTTCCAAGTCCTTGTTGTTTTGTATGAAATTTCTTATTTAACACTCCACGAAGTAAGAACTTGTCGTGTTATCAGGTGAGGAGGTCAACCTCTCTACGAAAGCATATATGACGCAACAAGATGTAGAAGAATGCCTTTGTGTGGTGTCCTGGGTGATATTCAATGAATATGACGAGCCTTCTATGATGCTTAAAAGTATTGCCATAGTTGTTCGTTAATGGCGTGCAATGCGTGCTCATCACTGATGACCGTTTTTCTATAATGTGGTTCTTGTGGTACTTGCAGAATGTTAAGGTCTCAAGGGAGGCTGCTCGAGCACAATATAAACTGACAGGGTGCATCACAACATTGTGTGATTTGGACACAATATGTTGTCTTAGTTCCAATGGCGATGAATCTATATAGAAAACAGCTTTGCTTTTGGTTATTACTGGAATTTGCAAGCAGTTCAAAGCAGCTTCTGTAGTAGAAATTGATTTTGCTAGAAGTGCAGTAGCTATCACTTGTAGTTTAATCTTGTCAAGCCCTTCTAAGCCCAATCTCGTGGCCGCACCTGCAAATATGTTTAATGTTTCAATCTTTCACTTTTCATTGTGTATTTGAGTAGATAATATGATATTGAAGAGTTTGTGACACGTTGAATATTCATATGAGCTCCCCAAAGGAAAAGAATCGTGGCATGGTAAGGAACCACGTTTTGAGCTTCATAACTTGGGTGGTAGTACATCCACTTCAAAGAATGAGGGTTTAGAACTGGGTGGGGGTTTGCTTGGACATCATACGGAAACCCATGCTTGCACTTTTTATTGTTGTGTATGCGACATGCGTCATGTCACACATGCATTTGCTTCTTGAAGACGAGTTCACGAAGCATCTTTGCATGTGTGTCATTGTCAATCACAACAGGGATATGAGCAGAAATCTCTGATGCTGCTTGGTCAATGTTATTTGCATCCACCCACAGAATGATATGTGCATGGAGGGATCCTCTGTTTTGGATCTCATATAGCACAAAGTGGTGGTGAACACGACCAAGGATTTGGTTTCCTTGCAAGATATAGCGATTCATGAAATGTTTTAATCGATTATGAAAGAGCAACACACATTCAACTGGGCAATCTTTCCAAGAGAAGTCAAAGTTGAACATTTTAGCTATTTTCTCGATTGTGTTGACTTCACTCCACCTAGTAGTAGTGACTTCGTTTTCCGTGAATGTAATGAATAAGTTTGGTAAACCCCATGCATCAACCATACTTATCAAGTCCTTCAAAGAGCGTTTATGCCAGGATGGAGTGCCAACAATTATTGCAGGATGGTTGAAGCGAAGTATGTTCCGAATGGCCTCTTTGTCGTTCACATTCCTGTGTGCTCTCTTATACTTGTCAATATCTCGTTGCAAAACAGTAGTGGTTGTGTTGTTCGTGTTGGGGTATAGGCGCATGTGCCTTGCCCGGCCGCCCAGAGTCTGGGCGCCCACTGACTTGTATACCTTATACATAGCATAAGTGTATAGGGGGCTGCTCACTCTTTGAGTCTCCCCACCCACATCGTGTGTGTGTCTCCTTCTCTCTCTCTCACTCTCCGTCTGTGGTGCTCCCCAATCCCCTTCAATTGGTATCAGAGCTATGGTGACCGCGGAGAGCACGACGGCTTTGAGAGCTTCGAGGCGATAGCTCGCTCGCTCTCGACAGTGGAGTTCGATCGCGGAGTTTCACGGAGAGCGATTTTAGCTTGAGGAGCATTGTCTTTGGAGCTTAGGAGCTTGGTGTGGTCAAGCTTGGTCGAGGAGGCGGTTGCGGCTTCCTTGGTGAGAGGAGCTTTTGAGCTCAGTGGAGCTCGTTAGAGAAGTGCTCGGCGGAGGAGAGCTTGACATTCTAGTGCTTGGATGTTGTTGTGGCAGAGCTCTTGTGTTGGAGCTTGCATTGAGAGGACATTGCATTACGCAGAGTGGAGCAGGAGCAGGTTCAAAACTGTGTGCAGCTCGTTTTTGCCATTTTCGGGCTCTAAAACGCAGTTTTTTGCGTAGCTCCGTCATACAGAGTCAGATCTACATGATCCAGGAGTCTAGGTCAGGGTTTTGGCACGCTCCGAACGTGATGGTGATGTCTATTTGCTGAAATTATGCTTTGAATTACAGCAGGTACAGCAGCAAGTTTATTTGTGCACTTTCGCGTCTCAAAAACACTGTTTTTGGCATAGCTTTCACACCCGGACTCGGATACATATGATCCAGAGTCTACCTTGGGGTTTTGGCACGCTCCGGACACACTCGTCATATCAGAATTGTAAAATTCTGAATGCTGAATTTTCTGCAGCAGCAGTTGTTTATTGTGTGTCGAGGATTCCACACATGGTTTGCTCTCAAATGTGAGAGTGATATTTGCTGCAAGTTTCCTCACAGGTGGGAGGATACGATGTATGCCTTATGTGGTTTGATGCTCAGGGAGACTAATGTGATTGCATTTTGAGCTCGGCAATGTATGCCTCGAGCATGTTTTTTGGCAGTCACACGTAGAGCAGATATTTGTGTACTAGATTTGCAGGTGTTTGCAATGATGTATGCAAAGTGTGGAGATTGGTGCATGCATTTGGAGTGCGGTTTGATGCGCTTTGGTTGCTCATGATTTTGAGCGTGCAGTCAGTTTGGTTACTGGTTTTGTGGCCGTTTTACTGACGAAACTCTGGCGAAATTTTCCCAGGAGTTTTATGCGTATCATTTGTGCGATCTAGGTAGAGATTGCGGGTTGCACTCAGCATTTGCGTGCGGTGTTCTCTGCAGGTGGGAGATTTGTGTGTGTGTATGCATCGATACCGCACATTGTGGGCTTGGTGATTAGCTCACGGGTTTGACAGGCGTACAATTATCTTGGCACACTCACAGGAGTGAGTATTGTGATGTATGCTTGTGTGGCTACGAGCTAGGTAGCCGGATTCGAGCACTAATGGCTTGAGGTTTTTCAGCAGGATTCAGCTACAGGTTTACAAGTTTACAGGCAGGTTTGAGGGCTTATTTGGGCGCTGAATTTTCAGCCATTGTTTCCTCTTTGCAGGTGTCCATGTATGGCTCAGTTGTAGGCTGATCTGGGACACGTTTGTGACTCGTTTATGCAGTTGTTTAAGAGCTGAATTTTGGGGCTGTTTTGGGGCTGATTTGCAGCCATATTTGCAGACTTTTGTTGATGCGATTCAAGTCAGTTTAGGGCTGATTTGGTTGACATTTGCTACTCATTGTTGGTTGCTCTTTGGCGAGCATTATGGCTGATTTTTCATTTGACTTCCAGCGTTATGGTCTGACACAGTTTGATGGTGCAGATTTTGTTGCTTGGAAGGAACATATGCTTGTTGCATTGACAGATTTGGGGCAGGATAAACCCTTGCGTGGTTTATCGGCGAAGCCCAAGTCTATGAGTGATGATGATTGGCATGATCTTGATGAGTTAGCAATGTCTACGATTCGTTTGCATCTGGTTGAGTCTGTTTACTGGCAGGTCTCGAGGGAGACTACAACTCATGCTTTATGGCAGAGTTTACATGCTATGTACGCGACATCCATGTCTACAGGGGAGTCTAGTCCCACTTCTATGTCCATGGGAGAGATTGGTCCCACACGCAAGTCTCGACGGCATAGAGACTTGACATGTTGGCATTGTGGACATAGAGGGCACATTAGGCGTCGATGTTTCAGGCGTTTGAGACAACGGAGGTGACAGATGCGTGATGCAGATTTGGGCATGACAGATGCTAGTGAGATCAGTACGGTGGTTACTGAGTATGCTTGTGATGGCGATGTCACATTTACATCTAGCTTGTCTTCATACGATCTTATGTCTACGGATTGCATATCGGATTGCACATTGTCTTCACATTGGTTACTAGATTCAGATGCTACATTCCATGTCACGTCGCATCGTGAGTGGTTTAGCACGTTTTCTAGTGGGAGACTTGGTTGTGTGCACATGGCCGATGGTGCTGTGTATGACATTGAGGGTACAGGAGACGTATGTTTGTCCTTGCCCAGTGGTATGAGATTTACCCTACGTCACGTGCGTTATGTGCCAGATCTGAGACGGGATTTGATCTCAGTCAGACAGTTACGGGATAGTGGATGTCGGGTATCGCTGCTTGAGCGATCTTTTGCGTTGCATTTGGGTTCGCTAGTGATTGCGAGAGGTGCCAGAAGTGGTACAGGTTACCCATTGCATGTGGATCACGAGAGAGACGGTGTTGTCTCTGTGATCATGCAGCCAGGTAGAGAGCGAGAGAGCAGGCGAGTCTCTTTTGCTCATGGGTTGCAGGGTACTTTGCATGGAGTGCAGAGTAGTGAGCTCGTTGTGCACACGGTTGGGGCACGACTTGAGCAGTCACACAGAGAGGTGACAGAGTCAGACATGCATGCTTTGCTAGTGACTGAGCAAAGCAGAGAGTCAGTTGTGCGAGATACTTCTATGCAGGATAGACAGGTAGAGCGGTCTTGCTCTAGTGAGTCACGACAGGAGAACGTTGTGCAAGAGTCTATGCATACGGAGTTAGAGCATGAGAGCTCTAGTAAGTCACAGCAGATTGAGTGGTCATGTTTGCAGTGGATGATTGCAGAGGAGGCTGAGATGTCAGCGATTATGCAGTCATTCCTTTCTATGCTCGACAGTGAGCATGGGGATATAGTTGTGCAGGATATGCCTTCCAGCAGACATCTAGAGCAGCTCGTTTGCTCTGAGGTTGCACGACAGGTTGATGCGTCTTTTGTGGACAGTCAGGAGATGTATGTGGCTGACATGCCTTATCAGTCAGAGATGCCTATTGCCAGGGATATATATGTTGATGCATGCTCCGTAGAGCTAGCAGGGCCCGCTAGCATTGCATCGGCATTCGGTGGTCTCATGTATGAGATGTTGATCTTGAGACCGGATATCGCAGCTGCAGTGGGAGCATTTGCAGTTGGGGTTGTCAGTCGTTTGTTGACTGATGATGGCATAGTGCACGAGGGAGATATGCAGGTATTGCGTACATACTTGCAGTACGTGTGCGGTACGTCTGGTGGTGTATGGACTTACACGGGAGCCGGACAGCCGGATGCACACGATCACAGCCAGCCAGTGGGCATCGATTGAGAGCAGTTTTCTCTCGCCTTTTGTAGTCTTTAGACTAGGTTCCCTTGCTTAAAGGCACAGTCGCCTTTAAGTGGGAGGTTGTTGGGGTATAGGCGCATGTGCCTTGCCCGGCCGCCCAGAGTCTGGGCGCCCACTGACTTGTATACCTTATACATAGCATAAGTGTATAGGGGGCTGCTCACTCTTTGAGTCTCCCCACCCACATCGTGTGTGTGTCTCCTTCTCTCTCTCTCACTCTCCGTCTGTGGTGCTCCCCGATGTATCAAATTGAAGGGGATCGGGGAGCACCACAGACGGAGAGTGAGAGAGAGAGAAGGAGACACACACACGATGTGGGTGGGGAGACTCAAAGAGTGAGCAGCCCCCTATACACTTATGCTATGTATAAGGTATACAAGTCAGTGGGCGCCCAGACTCTGGGCGGCCGGGCAAGGCACATGCGCCTATAGTATCAAATTGAAGGGGATCGGGGAGCACCACAGACGGAGAGTGAGAGAGAGAGAAGGAGACACACACACGATGTGGGTGGGGAGACTCAAAGAGTGAGCAGCCCCCTATACACTTATGCTATGTATAAGGTATACAAGTCAGTGGGCGCCCAGACTCTGGGCGGCCGGGCAAGGCACATGCGCCTATACCCCAACATCAAGGAGGGCGAGACTACAGTTCGAGCATCAGAAAGCTAGGGACCGAGCTGCAATCAGATTGAAACTAGCTCACCGTTCATATGCTAAGTCATGGTTCAAAATTATTGCCCTAGACACAGATTGGACAATACAATGGGGCATTCTTGTCAACAATACAAAAATATGTCCGTCATGCGTGGCGATAGACTTCACATATGATGATAAACGATCCCGTCAAACAAACGAAATGGAAAGTCCTGCAGGCCTCACTTCAGTTTTGTTACTTGGCGCTTTCGAACATGCAGAAGTCAAATACTCATGGATGACATGCACTTCTTGTCAAAAATCCAATTCACATTCACAGTATATTGTCATCCATGTCCCAGACTACATACATCGACTTCTCTCTACACAACAATTGCACACCCAATTGCTCAGCATTATCGACATCTCAATCAGTGTGGCCAAATCTACAAACGCTATAGCATGATGACTACTAGAGCGCAGGTCACTGCTGGACAATCCATTAATATCTTGGTCGTATGGTGCTAGTTTGGAATCTACAGCTCATGACCTTTTTACCTCAGTCATTTCAGATGTCCTTGCTTACAATATCACAAACAACCCTATACTGCAACGATACAAGTGTATGGTCAAACGCTCGCACAAGAGGATAGGATTGTGCGTACTGTCTGAAGATGATCTTGGTGAAATGATCTGACGTCGTGTAGAATTGCAACCATTTGATCTCATGGATCAGGTACAAAACGAGAACAATTTCTCAATTTTGCAAACATTGACTGAGTCATGAGTTTGTCTCTATACAGCTTTGCAATGAAGATATGCTTCTCCATCGTGTTGTATCCTTCATGTACAATGGTTTACCAAGCCGAAACTCAACTTTCAAAGACATCACGATAGAGTATACCGTCTTTCCTTTTTTATTTTCATTTGGACATGATCAATACACTGGATGGATTCGATTCAGCGACTACATCAGAATGAGGATCCACACCCTATTCTCTTTGTATACATTACACAAGCCATATCTCCTGTTAATATATCAACTCAAACAAGCGATTCTAATCACGAACTGTTGGGGTAAGCCCAACTTGTGGTGACAAAGTGGTGTCTATCTATGAGGCTTGCATAAATTGGTTAGACCGGAGGTCCCTAACACCTTAAGGTTTTGGGGTCTGGATGGCTAGACCAATTTGTGGAACGTCACAGTTAAGCGCATATGCGCGGGAACAGTACTGGGATGGGTGACCTCCCGGGAAGTTGTTGCCCCCATGACCTACAACTGGTATCAGAGCCATGGTTCAAAGTCCAACCTCTGAGTCCGTGGAACAGGACATGTTGATGTTGACTTCAACCTCTGAGCTAGCTCCCGGCCACGTTGAAGCTCTCAACCTCTGAGCCTAGAAAAAGGCGGAACACGTTGGTACTCAAGGGGACGGGAAAGTCCCAAGTTTGGCTTAAAGGGGCGATTGTTGGGGTAAGCCCAACTTGTGGTGACAAAGTGGTGTCTATCTATGAGGCTTGCATAAATTGGTTAGACCGGAGGTCCCTAACACCTTAAGGTTTTGGGGTTTGGATGGCTAGACCAATTTGTGGAACGTCACAGTTAAGCGCATATGCGCGGGAACAGTACTGGGATGGGTGACCTCCCGGGAAGTTGTTGCCCTCATGACCTACACTTGAGATCCTCATAGTGAGATCTAGCATGGGAAAAACCAAGACATAGGTAGATTGACATTAAGATTTTAGGAAAGAATGAAACATGTACAAATTACATTGACTATTGCAATACATAGCTAGCTTGCATTGATGAACTATAAGAAAAGTAGTGTGGTTCTATTTTTAACATATTCAGACAATGATCAAGTTTTTGTTCAGTCAAAATCAATCATCCGCAACATTTAAATCGTCCTCTGTAATGCATCTATTAAAAATTATCAAAACTATAAAAAATATAAAATATTTATAAATTAATTAAATTCAAGTAACTTTGGATTATGAAAATCTAAAGTAATTTCTCTTTTTTTCTGGTAAATCGCACTCATCCGGTGTGCGAGGTGACAAATAACGCCCTTACGAGCGCTCAGGGTTGCCTGGCCGCACTCGAACGCATGACGTGGGTCACGGAGGTCGAGTACTCAACCAACCAAGCTAGCTCCTTTGGACTAAGAGAAATTATCTTACTTAAGTCCTCATTGTGCCACCTCCTGTCTTTGCTTTGCGAGCTTTGTCAAGTACACATTAGTGTATGATCCTCCTCCTTGACAAAAAACTCCCTCTCAAAGTGGTCGTCCACTCTTTGTAGAGGAGACGACCAAAGAGTCCTTGAAAACCCCTTATTCTTGATTGATACAAGAAAAATGACCCCCTTTTAATGCTTCTATGATTTGAGGTGAGAAGAATTATTAAATGCCTTCCTTGCATGTAAGGTTTTGCATGATTTCTATAAAATCAATTATTGTACTCTTTCAAGTACATCGTTACTTAGTTTATAATATCTTCCTTATTACTTTAGCAGCCTAAGATCACTAAAAAAACACAAGACCAAGAAGAAATAAAAATACCAACGTGGTAGTGCACGGTTAGGCGTGCATTTTAGAATAATCTTCCAACTTTCTCATTGGGCGAGGGCTTGGCATGGGAGGTGTGTGGATGCTCATGCAGGTTGATATGGGGGCGAAAGTTGCATTCAAAGACGTGGTGTGTACAAAAGGCAAGGACATATCCAATGCGATATGATGGGTTGCGGTTACTAGGAATCACTCATTCAAAATCAATGATATAATCCCACTATCCTACTTCTTACTACTACGGCTCACAAGTTTTATTAATAGGAATCTTTTTAGATTCCTTCTCCTCCACTTTCGCAAGTAAAATATATCCCAATTCCTAGCAGTGCCCACCCCTCTGTCGTTCCTTCGGTGCCATCTCTCATCCCCTCGATCCTCTTTCCTGTTATACAAGAGCTTGTAGCGTGCACTCTCTGCGCCCTCCTCCAACTCCGTTGCCTCTATCTGTTCCCTTCGGCTCTGTCCCCTCGCCAACACCAAAACCTCTCCCATTCACTCTGCACCCTCCGCAGCTCTCAGCGATGCCTCCTGTTGAAAACGATGCTTGTCTTGTTGTGGGCAACACTGCCCACTCCCCAAAAAACGATGCCTGTTGTTGAAAAGAAAACAATGCTCGTTGTTGCCGCCCTGGATCTTGCAACTAACCCTGGCGCACGCACATAGCGCTGCTCAGCCCGGGCCATGTCCCTGCGCAGCTGGCTGCCTACCTCCCACCACGTGCCCATTTCTTTTGCCAATTATGGTCTGTCGTTTGCAAACGCTCTTCTCTTGTTTAGTGCTTATCTAGTAGCGAGAGAGAGATTGTGTCTGCTGCGCTGCACCGCATCAACCTTTAGCGCACAAAGAGAGAGAGAGAGAGAGAGAGAGAGAGAGAGAGAGAGAGGGGAGAGATTCTTTTCTTTTTCAATGATCAAGGCATCTCCTTAGATTCAGCTTCAGGGTCCCCCCCTACTCTCATCACGATAAAATTTTAAACAAGGTGAAAGTTCACTATGGCCTACATAAGACTATGGAGAGAAATTTAATGGTGACGTCTTAGTGTCTTTGTGAGAGAGAAAACTAAAAAGTGATATTAATATCTGAAAACATTTGCTGTCAAAATAAAGTATTACATTTTTTGAAAGTGAGTGCTACAATGAAAATAAAAAATAATGACTTGAAAAACATTTGGAAGCTTTCTAACAAATTAAGAAAAAATAGAAAGCGACACTAGTATTTTAAAACATGTGGTATCACAATAAAATATTATGTCTGTTCGAAAAAAAATATAACAATGAACAGCTTCGATTATAATATATTTTAACAAGGTGAAAATTCACTATGGCCTACATAAGGCTACTTAATAATAAGACACGCCTTTGTGACAAAGAAAACAAAAGGAGACACTAATACTTTAAAACATTTGTTATCACAAAAAAATTATTATATTTTTTGAAAACAAGTGTAACAATGAACTATTTAAATTTTAATATATTTCAAAAACATAAAAAATAATTATAATAAAAATACAAATTGAAAAAAGGTGAAAATTCACTATGGCCTACATAAAGCTATCGAGCATAATTTCATAAGGAAAAATTACCAAAATACCCCTCTAATTTGTTGAAATCCCTAGAATACCCTTGTATCTATTTTGGTTGGATTGTTCAAGATTTTCTAAGCTTTATTTCTTTTTGACAATTGAGATCCGTTTTTGACTGCTTACCACGGAATTTGTCAGAAATTACTTGACAGAAAAAGACAATTATGTTTTCAAATAATGAAGCAATTCATCTCCAAAGCTTACATAACCAACTCAAATTCTAGTTTTCTTATGAAAGGCTACAATTTACAAATTCTTTTATCTTTGGAGATATTTAATCTCATAACCAAGGATATTTTGGAAATTTTGGAAAATTTGAAGGGCATTTTGGGAATTTATGACAAAATATAGGGGGTGTTTTAGGAATTTTTGAAATTTGAGGAGTATTTTGGGAATTTCCACAAATTAGAGGGGTACTTTGGTAATTTTCCCATTTCATAATAAGAGGCTTTTTTGTGAGAGAAAAAATAGAAAGTGACACTAATATTTTAAAACTTGTGGTATCACAATAAAATATTATGTCTTTTCGAAAAAAATATAACAATAAACAGTTTCAATTATAATATATTTCAAAAGCATAAAAGATAACGTTTGGCACAATACTCAATGCCCCTCTTTAAAGAGAGAGGTACATAAATGTCAATCAAAAACCTAAAAGAAATATTAAAAAAGAAAGTTTTTTGCTATGTGGCACTAATCGGCAAGCTTTATCCAACGGTCCACAATTGCACCAAAAAATCAACCCTTCGCTAAGAACTCCTTATGTCGTCCAAAAACATAAAAGATAATGTTTGACACAATACTCAATGCTCTTCTTTAAAGAGAGAGGTACATAAATGTCAACACCTCTCACAAAAATCTAAAATAAATATTAAGAAAAAAAGTTTTTTGCTATGTGGCACTAATCGGCAAGCTTTATCCAACGGTGCACAATTGCACCAAAAAATCAACCCTTCACTAAGGACTCCTTATGTCGTCCAAAAACTAACTCATTGAATTCATTAGTGTAGAGCGCATGTGCCTAGACAACATAGTACCTCTCAGAAATGGTTCATGAAGGAAATGGTTCATGAAGAGGGTCCTTTGTCTAGAAATTTAGTGGGGTGAGGTCTCACTTATCACCATAATCAATTAACTAGAAAAATCACCCCACCAACCATGTGCCACCATAATCAAGAAAGAGCTCTCAAAATGTCAATCTTTACTACGTCTAGACTAGGTAATTATTCCCATGTTGGCAAGTGCGCTGTCATTTAACAAATGCATAGAAGTCATGCAACCAACACGTTGCTTGAGCTTGCTCTTCCATCATCTCGACTAAACCAGAGTGAATTTTAACTTCTTAAAATAAAACCAATAGGCCCACCTTTTTGACCGGCCAATGGCAAAGGCTTTAGTGATCTATTGAAACTTTTACCTTAGGTCAAAGGTTATTGGGTGACCCACTGAGCTTCTTCAAATGACAAGTCACAAAAGAAAAAAAGGCTCTCTCCTTCACACTGCCTTAAACTTTGTGTTTTAGTTTTTAGTTTTCTTGGGCTACCTTACTAATCATTTGAGAGGGGGAGCAGGGCGGCTTTAATCTTCCCATTTTTTTCTCTGTCTTTCGAAAAATTGTATTTATTCATTGCTAATCATTCCACGGTGACTGTCATGGGTAGTTGAGATTGGCTTTTGGAGACCGACATAGAAGACTCGAAAAGAGAAACATCCCCCATCCCCCCCGGCCGCGCGACGCGACGAGAGAGAGAGAGAGAGAGAGAGAGAGAGAGAGAGAGAGAGAGAGAGAGAGAGAGAGAGAGAGAGATTTCATTATCGACCTCAAAGGTCAAATATAACCCATGGGACCAAACAAAACATATCATGAGGTCAAATATGACCTATGGCTTAAACTCGCAAACTTGTGTGGGGGGCATATAGTGTAGAATCGATGAGACTCCTCACCGGTGCCCCAACGTCCCATTTTGCATTCTAGTGAATAAGAGTTGAGCCGGATGGAAGTGATAGTGCATATGACACTCAAAAGGGATGGGCTCAAACATGTAGGGGCGGGTATAGTTTCCTTGCTCGAAGAAGAAGATATAAGGACAAAGACATGTACATATATGCTAGCGAGTCAGGTAACACTATACCTCTTGTACATAAGCAAGCTTTTGATAAGTCAATAAAGAGCTCTATTTTCATGTACATGATATTCGTAAAAGACTCTCAAATTGAACCTAATGTTTTGTCAAATAAAAATAAAGGAAATCAAAAGGAATTAGAGTTATCTGGCTTCCTAAATGGATTCCAAGATATTTTTATTGACGACATCCCTAATGAACTGCCTCCAAAACGAGGGGATGATGACCATGCAATTGAGCTTCTGCCACCGCTAATAAACCTCCGTATCAAGTTTCTCAAGCTCAACAAGAGGAGACTATGCGGCAAGTGCATGAGTTGGTTGAGAAAGGAATGGTTGGGCCTAGCTCATCTCCATTTTGTTCACCAGTTTTATTAGTGCAAAAGAAAGATGGAGGCTATGCGTTACTAACTCACTACGTGAGAAAGTAATGTATGAATCTCATGCTCCTCCTTATGCAGGGCATAGAGGAATTCAAGCTACCTGTTGGGAGGACATTTGGTGCAGTTAAGAGATCTGTGATTAATTCGGAAGTTGAACCATTTGTAAGTGTGTATGTGTGGGTTGGTCCCAGCCTGACAAGCTAACGGGATTGTCTACGTGCACCTACCGTGTCACTTGTGGCCTCGATTGACATTTTGTTGAGAGGTGTGTTTTGCACTATTCGGGTGTGAGTTGCTCCCGCAACATTGGCGTCGTTGCCGGGGACACAAGACCATAAGTATGAAGCCTACGACACTTGCGTGATGGAAGCTTGCTTTAGCTTAGGCTAGAGAGAGCTTGAAACCTTTAGAGAAGATCCAGGAGATGGTATCCTGAGGTCTAGTAGATAGCCAGGTAGCCAGCATCTTGCCAAGGGTCTGCGACTAGATAGGATTAGTTAGGTATTATAGTTTAGAGTTTTGGTTTTGAGTTGTGGTTGTTTGGTTATGGTTGTGAAGTGCTGATGTGGAAAAAACGCTAAGAAAAACGCAAAGTAACAAAAAAGGGAAACAACAAGGCTTTTTGCTTGCCTTGAAAGCAAAACCCACCCTACACATCCCTAGAGGATGCACGTTGACCATATATTTGGATTTGGATCCACCGCTTGAAACAACGCAAACAATTGTGACGAAACGGAAACAAAAAGAGTTGAAACAACCGTAAGGTAGAATCTGTCCAAACAAGAGTGAAAGAAAGGGGTATTGATACTTGAACTCATATTGGGGATTAGGGAGAACAGGGGAACTCACAGCAACCAATAAAAGTAAGAAACAGGAGCCAGATAGCCAAAAACAGTTATAGCGTGCCAAATGTCTTTTAGCCAGAGATGCATACAGAGAGCAGGTGTGGACACAGATACCTTGTTTGGTAACTAAGGAGATGCGCCATAGACTTGAGCTACCCCTCCAGCCGGATGAGATTCATGATGCTCACGTGGCGGTTGCCTAGGGGAGGATGGCTTGACTCCGAGCTTCTTTTTGGAGTACTGGGAGGTGCTTGGTCACGATTTGTGTAGCGCTTATCAGTACATTCTGCACACTGGTGAGATGCCTGACAATCTGAGCAAAGGATTGATCTTTCTCATCCCCAAGGAGGGAGGATCACTGGACGAGATGAGGCAGTGGCGACCCATCACCATTCTCAACTCAGCCTACAAAATTTTGGCGAAGGCTCTGAGTTGAGAATCCAGCCACTGCTACAGAGCCTCATACATGGGACGTAGAAAGGCTTTGTCAAGGAGCGTAGCATCCTTGACAACATCTTCACTTTCTGGGAGGCGACGGCCTTAGCTCAGCTCAAGGGAGAGGACCTCGTCGTACTTCTTCTCGACTTTAAGAAGGCGTATGACAGAGTGGATTGGGATTTCTTAGAGGGCACTCTACATCGCATGGGGTTCTCAGATGCTTGGATCAGGGGGGTGTCAGCTCTATACAGGCGTGCTCACAGTCAAATGCTTTTGGCAGGGGGAAGAGGGGATCGCTTTTTGCTCACGCGATCGGTTCAACAGGGATGTTCTCTTGGTCCCTTCTTCTTTCTTTTCTACGCTGAGGCGATAAGCAGATATTTGACTACACAGGAGGTGGGTCTGAGAGGCCTCCAATTGCCCATCAAGGAAGAGGAGCTTTTGGATGTAGAGTTTGCAGATGACTCAGGGTTGTACTTGGAGGGCCAAGAGGCAAATCTACATAGGTGTGAGCAGGCTCTTGAGGTGTTCTGTTGTGCGTCGGGGGCATTGATCAACTGGAGGAAGATAGTGGCTTTCTGGGTTGGCAGTGCTCCCACATCAGACTGGTCAACAAGAGAGGGTTTTAGGTGGCTTCCCCTGGGACACCTATAAGATATCTTGGTTGTCAGGTTGGCTTGGATTTGACACCAGAGCAGTAGATTGCTCCTCTCCTCCTCTCTATTCGGAGGAAGTTACTGCATTTGAGCTCAGTGCGGCTTTCTCTTGCTGGCAGGGTCGTAGTGGCCAACCAGGTGCTCTTGGCTACTATGTGGTACGTTACATCTTGCTGGATTTTCTCTAGCTCTTGCATCAGCCACGTAGAGAGGTTGGTTGGTGTTGGCAGCCTAGGTCAACTACGCCATATGTAACTTCAATTTCCCTTGTAATAAGCTTGGTCTACTTTTGAACTCTCGTTTATTCAAAGACGTGTTCTGGAATTATGGGAGAACCTTGTAATCCTTTTCATTTTGATCTTACGGAAGCCGGGATGCTAAAAGCATTTCCAACTTGTAAATATTGAGTAGGTTAACCTTACATTTTTTATCTCTTTTGAGAAACCAAGTGACCTTAGTATATAAGGCACTCAAGTCATTTGTAAACAATAACTTTTGAATTGATAAGTGGATTACGAGAACTCTATGTCGTGAGTGAGAGAGTGAGTTTGTGTATCTTCATCTTGATGCTACGCGCCACTACCTCATTTGATTGACGAGCCGACCACGTCAACGTTGTAGCCTCGCCGAGAGCTACCCACCTATAGCCAACATTGCACGCGAAGCGCACAGAAAGAGTCCGCCGGCTACGAGCTTCAAACGGTCGTAAGTACCTCATACAAACTCCGTTTTTTATGATCAAGTACTTGTTAGAACCAGGGCGAGATTATCTTCGTGTAGA
Source organism: Adiantum capillus-veneris (assembly GCF_014529385.1). Lineage (NCBI taxonomy): Eukaryota > Viridiplantae > Streptophyta > Polypodiopsida > Polypodiales > Pteridaceae > Adiantum > Adiantum capillus-veneris. The sequence continues at coordinate 128,525,934 of NC_140949.1, forward strand.
TAGCTTCAGAGTTAGGTTTTGCAGAGTTCCAGAATTTTGACCTGTCTTATAGTGCGAGTGTATTTGAGAGGGTTAGGGTTAGGGTTTTGACTTAGGGACTTCAGGATAGTATTGTCCTAGTGAGGGGATGGTGTGTCTTGAGTTTCGTGCAATTCGGACCTCGTTTAAGGTGTTTGACAGTGACTAGGAATCCGCAGGACATTTGGTGCAGTTAAGAGATCTGTGATTAGTTCAGAAGTTGAACCATTTGTAAGTGTGTATGTGTGGGTTGGTCCCAGCCTGACAAGCTAACGGGATTGTCTACGTGCACCTACCGTGTCACTTATGGCCTCGATTGACATTTTGTTGAGAGGTGTGTTTTGCACTATTCGGGTGTGAGTTGCTCGCGCAACATTGGCGCCGTTGCCGGGGACACAAGACCATAAGTAGGAACCCTACGACACTTGCGTGATGGAAGCTTGCTTTAGCTTAGGCTAGAGAGAGCTTATAACCTTTAGAGAAGATCGAGGAGAGGGTATCCTGAGGTCTAGTACATAGCCAATAAGCCAGCGTCTTGCCGAGAGTCTGCGACAAGATAGGATTAGTTAGGTATTCTAGTTTAGAGGTTTGGTTTTGAGTTGTGGTTGTTTGGTTATGGTTGTGAAGTGCTGATGTGGAAAAAACGCTAAGAAAAATGCAAAGTAACAAAAAAGGGAAACAACAAGGCTTTTTGCCTGCCTTGAAAGCAAAACCCACCCTACACATCCTTAGAGGATGCACATTGACCATATATTTGGATTTGGATCCAGCGCTTGAGACAACGCAGACAATTGCAACGAAACGGAAACAAAAAGGGTTGAAACAATCGTAAGGGAGAATCTGTCCAAACAAGAGTGAAAGAAAGGGGTATTGATACTTGAACTCATATTGGGGATCAGGGAGAATAGGGGAACTCATAGCAACCAATAAAAGTAAGAAATAGGAGCCAGATAGCCAAAAACACTTATAGCGCTATATGTCTTTTAGGCTACCTGACAGGCAATTGAGTGCTAAGAGTTGTTGGTGAGTCTTCTACATGATCTTTGAACCTTAAAAATCAAGTGTTAAGAATTTGGGAATCAACAAATACAGTTACCAACACAGAAACTCCAAGTGTTATGTCAAATTAGTTCAAAGCCAAAAAGGGGATAGCAAATAAAATCATATTTGCATGAAACTTGACATATGGACTTTTCATAACCTTGTGAAGACACCTGGAGCAAGACAGAGTGGAAAACTGTGCCAAAACTATTATGTTCATCTTATAGCGCGCTATACGACAAGAAACTACCAGTTGGGTGCAAACTGAGAGCTTGAGCATTACCATTGCATTAAACAAACAAAAAGAGGGTTGCACATCAAATTTGGGAAAATTTGGATGCATAAAAGGTGGAGAGTCAGTTCAAACCTGCTATCTGAAACGGAACTAAGTGTCCAACTGAGGTCAAACAAACTCCAATTGAAGTGAAACTTGACACTTAAAATCACTGAAAGTGTACAACTTATGTCTTATAGCGCGCTATAAGACAGTTGAAAAATCACTGAAAGTGTACAACTTATGTCTTATAGCGCGCTATAAGTCCCATAGCGCACTTAGGAGCTTTATTTTGGCAAACCCTCTTAAGTGTAGAATCATCTAGCCCTATTAAGCTTGCATGCAAAATTTCAAGTCATTTGGACAAATCTAAGTACCTCAAAACCCCTGTCAAGAAATTGCGTTACTGAAACGAAACACTAAAATTGACCCAGAAACCAAAGAAAAAGTTCAAATTGAGTGAAACTTGACAAGAGGTGCTAAAAGAGCAAGTTGAACCAAGAATTGGTGTAATGTGCAGCGGATGTGAATGATGGTGCAGCTCAGGATGTGTGCTCAAGTCACGCTTAAGGTTCCTTTTAATGAGATGAAGGGAGAGCCTTCACCTATTGCAATGAGAGAATGTTGTGCAATGACCAAAACAAGAAGGCAATGAAATACTGTGCGTACAAGTGCATGAGAGTGCTAAGGAGAGAGAGAAAGACACGACACCAGATTGGGTCCCAAACCCCCCTCCAAGGGCCCCCCACACCGTTATCGATGTGGTATTTGCTTTAGATTGCACAAATGTTTGGTACAATGACTGAATGCTGTGAGTACTAAATGATGCTATGTCGAGGCCAACGGTGGTGCCGACGATGACGAGACTAGGGCTGAAAACTGAATGCTTTGAATGCGATGCAAATCTGCAACTGTCGTCGATGACGGGTTGATCTGCTGCCGATGCCAAGGACGGTGAATGCATGCAAAGTCAAGGGCTGAAATGAGGCTAAATCTGAGACTGAATGGACTGTCGTGATGGCTGAAAATTGTCCGTGCCGATCCGGGTCGTGGCAAGCTCTCGTGGCGAGGATCTGCTACGGAATGATGAGGTTCTGCGTGGCGAATGGGCTGAAAACTGAGATCAACGACAGATTTGCAATGGCTTGCAAAATTGATGTAGATCTGGTACTTCGTCGCGGTGACTCCGATGTGGCAAGGCTGCAGCAAAGGGGAAAACGCTGGCTGTTCTTGCGGGCTGAATCTGGTGCTAATCCCCAAGCGGCAGGGCTGATGCACAAACGCTGGCAGATCTGAGGTTCTTCGGCTGTCCTTATCCAAAAACGCTGGGCTGATGCATAAGGGCACAACCGCCAGGGCTACTTCAATTGCAGAAACACTGGAAGCTCCTGCTGGGTTGAGAACGCTAGAAGGACTTGGCCTCTCTCTTGCGATCTGGGCTGAAGTGTGGCGCTGGCGTTGAGCAGTGGCTTTTAGGTGCACCACGATCTCAATAATTAATTAAATGGAATGTGAACAGTCACTCAATGCTTATAAGAGGCCGTTCACACGGTAAATGATCCAGTGACTTGGGTAAGGGTAAAATGGCTTGCAGAGGTTCTACTGCTCATGCTATGCTACTAGATGGATGATATCATGCTGTGGGTGTGCAATCAGAGGGTATGCAACTAAATCTAGTGCATTGGTGATGCATGGCCGGAACGGCTACAGGTTGCCAGATGCACTGCCTAGGCTGTCCTAAACCCTAGAAATGGTGTGTCAACATGTTCATGTACACATAGGGTTAGATGTGCACATGACAAGTGGAGTCAAAGGTCAAAAATCACCCCAGGAATAGACTTAAATTCTTATAGCGCGCTATAAGTCTTTGAAGCTAGAAAATGGGCCAAAATCAACATTGAACCTCACAGCAAGGATCTAGACACTCTTAAGGAGTTTATAGAAACTTTCAGAGCGGAATTTTTGGGACTAACTTTCCAGAAACAGGAACAGAGGAGCAGACAGACCAAACTTATGTATACAACGGATAATTGCCATACAACGGGAGCTCACAGGAGAAATCCAGGTAAGCTTCAAGTTTGCAATACAGCTTTGAGTCTCTTATGTATTTAAGATCAGGAGCCTTTTTTAAGTCAGGAGCTAAAAGTGTCAAAAGTCAAGTAAGCACAACGTCTACTGAGGAGAGTGTAAACCAACTTGACTTAGAACCCTTAACCGCTATACAAGAAGGATCTAGTACGTCCTCTGACTACTCATCCTCCGACATGGCTTCTGAAGGAAAGGGCAGGAGTGTTTTAAGTGGTGACATGGGAGGAGGGACATCTAATCTCTTCGAGGAACAAAACAAGATAGAGTTAGTCTTTAAGTACCCTAACCGACATGGAGCAGCCATATATCATGACAGCAATGGTAATTACTATTACCGCTGTGGTGATGTTCCTGGAATGGCCCCTGAGTTTGTAGGCGCTTACTACAATGCTGATTGTTATGTGGACTTGAAAGGTTCCCAGTACCGAGTTGTAGGAGATCCGGACCTAGTGGACGAGTTTGGAAACATAGTGGTGAATGAGGAAGAGTTTGACGTTGCTGAAAAGCAACCGGAACTTCCTATGACCTTATTCAAAACCGCTATTTGGGTAAAAAGAATCTTTACCGACCACTTAGGAGATGGGTTATACCGAGGACAACCAGAATTGGGAAGCACTTTTTACAAGTGCATGGACCCTGTACTAAGAGAATTGACGGAAGAGAAGTATTTGTATATCTTTGAGGATAGGAGTAAACCAAGATATCCTAGTCTCATAGTAGACAAGTACGAGAGAAGGTATTGTAAGACCATCCAAATAGATCTTCATAACTTTAAGATCAATGGAGTATCGGTGTCAACACTTGACCCAGACGCTATAAAGCCTAAGAGTGTAGAAAAGGTTGATATAGATTTCATGGATGAGTCCGTAAGAGAGACAGAGCATACAAAATGTGAGAAAAGCATTCCGAAGGAGTCTACTAGAGGAAAAGAAGGAGTTGTGATAGCAGGAATTGATTTTGCTAGAAGTGCAGTAGCTATCACTTGTGGTTTAATCTTGTCAAGCCCTTCTAAGCCCAATTTCGTGGCCGCATCAGCAGATATGTTTAATGTTTCAATCTTTCACTTTTCATTGTGTATTTCAGTAGATAATATGATATTGAAGAGTTTGTGACACGTTGAATATTCATATGAGCTCCCCAAAGGAAAAGAATCGTGGCATGGTAAGGAACCACGTTTCGAGCTTCATAACTTGGGCGGTAGTACATCCACTTCAAAGAATGAGGGTTTAGAACTGGGTGGGGGTTTGCTTGGACATCATACGGAAACCCATACTTGCACTTTTTATTGTTGTGTATGCGACATGCGTCATGTCACACGTACATTTGCTTCTTGAGGACGAGTTCACGAAGCATCTTTGCATGTGTGTCATTGTCAACCACAACAGGGATATGAGCACAAATCTATGATGCTGCTTGGTCAATGTTATTTGCATCCACCCACAGAATGATATGTGCATGGAGGGATCCTCTGTTTTGGATCTCATATCGCACAAAGTGGTGGTGAACACGACCAAGGATTTGGTTTCCTTGCAAGATATAGCGATTCATGAAATGTTTTAATCGATTATGAAAGAGCAACACACATTCAACTGAGCAATCTTTCCAAGAGAAGTCAAAGTTGAACATTTTAGCTATTTTCTCGATTGTGTTGACTTCACTCCTCCTAGTAGTAGTGACTTCGTTTGCCGTGAATGTAATGAATAAGTTTGGTAAACCCCATGCATCAACCATACTTTCGTTTGCCGTGAATGTAACAAATAAGTTTGGTAAACCCAATGCATCAACCATACTTATCAAGTCCTTCAAAGAGCGTTTATGCTAGGATGGAGTGCCAACAATTATTGCAGGATGGTTGAAGTGAAGTATGTTCCGAATGGCCTCTTTGTCGTTCGCATTCCTGTGTGCTTTCTTCTACTTGTCAATATCTCGTTGCAAAACAGTAGTGGTTGTGTTGTTCGTGATTAGAATCGCTTGTTTGAGTTGATATATTAACAGGAGATATGGCTTGTGTAATGTATACAAAGAGAATAGGGTGTGGATCCTCATTCTGATGTAGTCGTTGAATCGAATCCGTCCATTGTATTAATCATGTCCAAATGAAAATAAAAAAGGAAAGACGGTATACTCTATCGTGATGTCTTTGAAAGTTGAGTTTCGGCTTGGTAAACCATTGTACATGAAGGATACAACACGATGGAGAAGCATATCTTCATTGCAAAGCTGTATAGAGCCAAACTCATGACTCAGTCAATGTTTGCAAAATTGAGAAATTGTTCTCGTTTTGTACCTGATCCATGAGATCAAATGGTTGCAATTCTGCATGACGTCAGATCATTTCACCAAGATCATCTTCAGAGAGTACGCACAATCCTATTCTCTTGTGCGAGCGTTTGACCATACACTTGTATCGTTGCAGTATAGGGTTGTTTGTGATATTGTAAGCAAGGACATCTGAAATGACTGAGGTAAAAAGGTCATGAGCTGTAGATTGCAAACTAGCACCATACGACCAAGATATTAATGGATTGTCCAGCAGTGACCTGCGCTCTAGTAGTCATCATGCTATAGCGTTTGTAGATTTGGCCACACTGATTGAGATGTCGATAATGTTGAGCAATTGGGTGTGCAATTGTTGTGTAGAGAGAAGTCGATGTATGTAGTCTGGGACATGGATGACAATATACTGTGAATGTGAATTGGATTTTTTACAAGAAGTGCATGTCATCCATGAGTATTTGACTTTTGCATGTTCGAAAGTGCCAAGTAACAAAACTGAAGTGAGGCCTGCAGGACTTTCCATTTCGTTTCTTTGGCGGGATCGTTTATCATCATATGTGAAGTCTATCGCCGCGCATAACGGACATATTTCTATATTGTGGACAAGAATGCCCCATTGTATTGTCCAATCTGTGTCTAGGGCAATAATTTTGAACCATGACTTAGCATATGAACGGTGAGCTAGTTTCAATCTGATTGCAGCTCGGTCCCTAGCTTTCTGATGCTCGAACTGTAGTCTCGCCCTCCTTGAGATCCTCATACTGAGATCTAGCATGGGAAAAACCAAGACATAGGTAGATTGACATTAAGATTTTAGGAAAGAATGAAACATGTACAAATTACATTGACTATTGCAATACATAGCTAGCTTGCATTGATGAACTATAAGAAAAGTAGTGTGGTTCTATTTTTAACATATTCAGACAATGATCAAGTTTCTGTTCAATCAAGATCAATCATCCGCAACATTTAAATCGTCCTCTGTAATGCATCTATTAAAAAATATCAAAACTTTTAAAAATATAAAATATTTATAAATTAATTAAATTCAAGTAACTTGGGATTATAAAAATCTAAAGTAATTTCTCTTTTTTTCTGGTCAATCGCACTCATCCGGTGTGCGAGGTGACAAATAACGTCCTTACGAGCGCTCAAGGTTGCTGGCCGCACTCGAACGCATGACCTGGGTCACGGAGGTCGAGTACTCAACTAACCAAGCTAGCTCCTTTGGACTAAGAGAAATTATCTTACTTAAGTCCTCATTGTGCCACCTCCCGTCTTTGCTTTGCGAGCTTTGTCAAGTACACATTAGTGTATGATCCTCCTCCTTGAGAAAAAACTCCCTCTCAGAGTGGTCGTCCACTCTTTGTAGAGGAGACGACCAAAGAGTCCTTGCACACCCCTTATTCTCGATTGATACAAGAAAATATGACCCCCTTTTAATGCTTCTATGATTTGAGGTGAGAAGAATTATTAAATGCCTTCCTTACATGTAAGGTTTTGCATGATTTCTATAAAATCAATTATTGTACTCTTTCAAATACATCGTTACTTAGTCTATAATATCTTCCTTATTACTTTAGCAACCTAAGATCACTAAAAAAACACAAGACCAAGAAGAAATAAAAATACCAACGTGGTAGTGCACGGTTAGGCGTGCATTTTAGAATAATCTTCCAACTTTCTCATTGGGCGAGGGCTTGGCATGGGAGGTGTGTGGATACTCATGTAGGTTGAGATGGGGGCGAAAGTTGCATTCAAAGACGTGGTGTGTACAAAAGGCAAGGACATATCCAATGCGATATGATGGGTTGCGGTTACTAGGAATTGCTCATTGAAAATCAATGATATAATCTCACTATCCTACTTCTTACTACTACTACTACTACTACTAATGCTCACAAGTTTTATTAATAGGAATCTTTTTAGATTCCTCCTCCTCCACTTTCGCAAGTAAAATCTATCCCAATTCCTAGCAACGCCCACCCCTCTGTCGTTCCTTCGGTGCCATCTCTCATCCCCTCAATCCTCTTTCCTGTTATACAAGAGCTTGTAGCGTGCACTCTCTGCGCCCTCCTCGAACTCCGTTGCCTCTATCTGTTCCCTTCGGCTCTGTCCCCTCGCCAACACCAAAACCTCTCCCATTCACTCTACACCCTCCGCAGCTCTCAGCGATGGCTCCTGTTGAAAACGATGCTTGTCTTGTTGTGGGTAGCACTGCCCACTCCCCAAAAAACGATGCCCGTTGTTGAAAAGAAAACAATGCTCGTTGTTGCCTCCCTGGATCTTGCAACTAACCCTGGCGCACGCACATAGCGCTGCTCAGCCCGGGCCCCCATGTCCCTGCGCAGCTGGCTGCCTAGCCTCCCACCACGTGCCCATTTCTTTTGCCAATTATGGTCTGTCGTTTGTAGACGCTCTTCTCTTGTTTAGTGCTTATCTAGTAGCGAGAGAGAGATTGTCTCTGCTGTGCTGCACCGCATCAACCTTGAGCGCACAGAGAGAGAGAGAGAGGGAGTGACCCATACATTTGCCCACGTGGAAAGAGCAGAGCAGAGAGAAAGAGGAGGAGGGTGACCCACGCGAAAAGAGAGAGACAGAGAGAGGGAGAGATTCTTTTCTTTTTCAATGATCAAGGCATCTCCTTAGATTCAGCTTCAGGGTCCTCCCCTACTCTCATCACAATAAAATTTCAAAAAACTAACTCATTGAATTCATTAGTGTAGAGCGCATGTGCCTAGACAACATAGTACCTCTAAGAAATGGTTCATGAAGAGGATCATTTGTCTAGAAATTTAGTGGGGTGAGGTCTCACTTATCACCATAATCCATTAACTAGAAAAATCACCCCACCAACCATGTGCCACCATAATCAAGAAAGAGCTCTCAAAATGTCAATCTTTACCACGTCTAGACTAGGTAATTATTCCCATGTTGGTAAGTGCACTGTCATTTTAACAAATGCATGGAAGTCATGCAACCAACACGTTGCCTGAGCTTGCTCTTCCATCATCTCGACTAAACCAGAGTGAATTTTAACTTCTTAAAATAAAACCAATAGGCCCACCTTTTTGACCGGCCAATGGCAAAGGCTTTAGTGATCTATTGAAACTTTTACCTTAGGTCAAAGGTTCTTGGGTGACCCACTAAGCTTCTTCAAATGACAAGCCACAAAAGAAAAAAAAGACTCTCTCCTTCACACTGCCTTAAACTTTGTGTTTTAGTTTTTAGTTTTCTTGGGCTACCTTACTAATCATTCAAGAGGGGGGGCGTTGCGGCTTTAATCTATCCATTTTTTTCTCTGTCTTTGGAAAAAATGTATTTATTTATTGCTAATCATTCCACGGTGAGTGTCATGGGTAGTTGAGATTGGCTTTTGAAGACTGACATAGAAGACTCGAAAAGAGAAACATCCCCCATCATCCCCCCCCCGGGCCGCGCGACGCGACGAGAGAGAGAGAGAGAGAGATTGAGATTTCATTATCGACCTCAAAGGTCAAATATAACCCATGGGACCAAACGAAACATATCATGAGGTCAAATATGACCTATGGCTTAAACTCGCAAACTTGTGTGGGGGGCATATAGTGTAGAATCGATGAGACTTCTCACCGGTGCCCCAACGTCCCATTTTGCATTCTAACGAATAAGAGTTGAGCCGGATGGAAGTGATAGTGCATATGACACTCAAAAGGGATGGGCTCAAGCATATAAGGGCGGGTGTAGTTTCCTTGCTCGAAGAAGAAGATACAGGGACAAAGACATGTACATATATGCTAACGAGTCAGGTAACACTATACCTCTTGTACATAAGCAAGCTTTTGATAAGTCAATAAAGAGATAGAATGTACATGATATTCGTAAAAGACTCTCAAATTGAACCTAATGTTTTGTCAAATAAAAATAAAGAAATCAAAAGGAATTAGAGTTATCTAGCTTCCTAAATGGATTCCAAGATATTTTTATTGACGACATCCCTAATGAACTGCCTCCAAAACGAGGGGATGATGACCATGCAATTGAGCTTCTGCCACCACTAATAAACCTCCTTATCGAGTTTCTCAAGCTCAACAAGAGGAGATTATGCGGCAACTGCATGAGTTGGTTGAGAAAGGAATGGTTGGACCTAGCTCATCTTCATTTTGTTCACCAGTTTTATTAGTGCAAAAGAAAGATGGAGGCTATGCATTACTAACTCACTACGTGAGAAAGTAATGTATGAATTTCATGCTCCTCCTTATGCAGGGCATAGAGGAATTAAAGCTACCTGTTGGCAGGACATTTGGTGCAGTTAAGAGATCTGTGATTAATTCGAAAGTTGAACCATCTGTAAGTGTGTATGTGTGGGTTGGTCCCAGCCTGACAAGCTAACAGGGTTGTCTATGTGCACCTACCGTGTCACTTGTGGCCTCGATTAACATTTTGTTGAGAGGTGTGTTTTGCACTATTCGGGTGTGAGTTGCTCCCGCAACATTGGCGCCGTTGCCGGAGACACAAGACCATAAGTATGAAGCCTACGACACTTGCGTGATGGAAGCTTGCTTTAGCTTAGGCTAGAGAGAGCTTGAAACCTTTAGAGAAGATCCAGGAGAGGATATCCTGAGGTCTAGTAGATAGCCAGGAAGCCAGCGTCTTGCCAAGGGTCTACGACAAGATAGGATTAGTTAGGTATTGTAGTTTAGAGTTTTGGTTTTGAGTTGTGGTTGTTTGGTTATGGTCGTGAAGTGCTGATGTGAAAAAAACGCTAAGAAAAACGCAAAGTAACAAAAAAGGAAAACAACAAGGCTTTTTGCTTGCCTTGAAAGCAAAACCCACCCTACACATCCCTAGAGGATGCACATTGACCATATATTTAGATTTGGATCCAGCGCTTGAAACAACGCAGACAATTGCAACGAAACGGAAACAAAAAGGGTTGAAACAACCGTAAGGGAGAATCTGTCCAAACAAGAGTGAAAGAAAGGGGTATTGATACTTGAACTCATATTGGGGATCAAGGAGACCAGGGGAACTCACAGTAACCAATAAAAGTAAGAAACAGGAGCCAGATAGTCATAAACACTTATAGCGCTATATGTCTTTTAGGCTACCTGACAGGCAATTGAGTGCTAAGAGTTGTTGGTGAGTCTTCTACATGATCTTTGAACCTTAAAAATCAAGTGTTGAAGAATTTGGGAATCAACAAATATAGTTACCAACACATAAACTCTGGGTCGTGGCAAGCTCTCGTGGCGAGGATCTGCTACGGAATGATGAGGTTCTGCGTGGCGAATGGGCTGAAAACTGAGATCAACGACAGATTTGCAATGGCTTGCAAAATTGATGTAGATCTGGTACTTCGTCGCGGTGACTCCGATGCGGCAAGGCTGCAGCAAAGGGGAAAACGCTGGCTGTTCTTGCGGGCTGAATCTGGTGCTAATCCCCAAGCGGCAGGGCTGATGCACAAACGCTGGCAGATCTGAGGTTCTTCGGCTGTCCTTATCCAAAAACGCTGGGCTGATGCATAAGGGCACAACCGCCAGGGCTACTTCAATTGCAGAAACACTAGAAGGACTTGGCTTCTCTCTTGCGATCTGGGCTGAAGTGTGGCGCTGGGCTCTCCAATTATACCCCTTGCTGTAGGTCGAGCAGTGGCTTTTAGGTGCTCCACGATCTCAATATTAATTAAATGGAATGTGAACAGTCACTCAATGCTTATAAGAGGCCGTTCACACGGTAAATGATCCAGTGACTTGGGTAAGGGTAAAATGGCTTGCAGAGGTTCTACTGCTCATGCTATGCTACTAGATGGATGATATCATGCTGTGGGTGTGCAATCGGAGGGTATGCAACTAAATCTAGTGCACTGGCGATGCATGGCTGGAACGGCTACAGGTTGCCAGATGCACTGCCTAAGCTATCCTAAACCCTAGAAATGGTATGTTGGCACGTCCATGTACACATAGGGTTAGATGTGCACATGACATCCCCTCCTTTTCAAGGTGAGGTACTGGTACCGATCTGTATGGCCACCAGTGAGTCAGCCAAAAACTGCTCAGAATCTTCGAAGTAGACTTCGCCTGCCCACTCTGCTGCGTGGGTGTCGCGTTACTTGAACTTCATAAAGGTTTGCAATGCTTGCTTCTTTGGGCCGCACTGAAAGCGATGCCAAATACTCGGAGTCTGGACCTTGTCTTCAATGCCGTCTATGATCTCGCGTCCATCTGCGTCCAGGAGCTCCATTGAGGGTCCATCCCGAAAAATTGCTAAACACAAAACCATAAACGCATCTGTCCAATACAATAAATGAGTGCGAAACTGAATCTTTTGACCTACACCTATCCACTGTGGCAAACCACAAAGGGAATACCAATGCTTGTTGGACAAGCGTGCTAATGCTTCGACTGTGAATGTGTCACAAAATGCACTTATCTTTTCTAAAGTGAGAGACACAAACAACGCAAAAAGACTAAACAAGAGAGAGAAAAATACTCCCTGATGGGGTACTATTGACCTCGACTTGGGAGTCAAGATCGGTCCTGCGTGACTGATCGAATCTGCAATAGGGTTAGCTTTTCGAGATACATTCAAACCACCAAATTGCTCACAAAACTGGAACCATCTAGCTTGACGGTCACCCCAAGTTGTACTCGGTACAGCCTGGAGCAACTTGAAGGCTTGATGCTCCTTTCGAACAATCACTTCTTTCTGGTGCAAAACATGTATGTCGTGCTCAGAGAGAGACTTTTTCATGATGCTTTTCTTGTTCTTTTCCATGCAATGATTGGTTCTTTTCTAAGTGTTGAAAATGTTTGCAAATTGAAGCTATGCACGTACGTGTTTTCACCTTGTGCAACACACTAGAGTGAGAAATGACTGGCACAGATGGAATGCTCGTGTCACAGCGAAGAACCACATGAGGTGATCTATTCACTGGAAGAGAGAGAGTGTTTTCTTTCCAATTAATCTGTGGGTTATACTCCTTAAACCACTTAATGCCAAAAATCACATCACGTCCAGTGAGAGGCGAAATCACAAAATTTCGTTTAATGCAGACATTTTGAATAGCCACGGTCACATTCATACATTCATGTGTAAACGAAGTGTGCATGCCAAGAGCAAAACCGTAGACCTCGATGGGATCTATAGCACTAACTTCTAGGTCTGCACTCTTCACAAGAGAGTCACTAATCACATCATGCATACTGCCAGGATCAAACAAGATGACAATGCGTTCGTTTTTCACACGACCATAACACTGCATGAGAGACTCATCTAGATGATCATGAGAAACTGTGGACACATTAGTTTCTCGTTGTATGACACTAACAAAAGATGTGGGTTCTGTGGGTTCTCTAGGTGCCTTAGGTTCTTTCTTTGGACAATCTTGTTTCATATGAACCTTAGTGTGACATTCAAAACATCGACCTTCTTTCTTATATTCAGTAATCTCCTCTAGAGTTAACCTACCTCCTACGATACCTTGAGCAGATTTTTCATCAGGCGTCAACTTAGGGGTGTCCTGAGTTTAACCTTTCCCTTAGGTTCATTGTGAGTGTTCTGTGCTCATGAAGTAGAAGAAGATGGAGAAGAAGAAGAATTACCGTTCTTACCATTGTTCTTACCAGTCTGTTGGTTCTGAGAATTCTGCGGGGTACTTGACACTTTGATCTTACGGAAGCCGGGAGGCTAAAAGCATTTCCAACTTGTAAATATTGAGTAGGTTAACCTTACATTTTTTATCTCTTTTGAGAAACCAAGTGACCTTAGTATATAAGGCACTTAGGTCATTTGTAAACAATAACTTTTGAATTGATAAGTGGATTACGAGAACTCTGTGTCGTGAGTGAGAGAGTGAGAGTCTGTGTATCTTCATCTTGATGCTACGCGCCACTACCTCATCCGATTGACGAGCCGACCACGCCAACGCTGTAACCTCGTCGAGAGCTACGTGGCTATAGCCAACATTCCACGCGAAGCGCACAGAAAGAGTCCGGCTGCTACGAGCTTCAAACGGTCGTAAGTACCTCATACGAACTCCGTTTTTGATGATCAAGTACTTGTTAGAACCAGGGCGAGATTATCTTCGTGTAGATAGCTTCAGAGTTAGGTTTTGCGGAGTTTTAGAATTCTGACCTGTCTTATAGCGTGACTGTATTTGAGAGGGTTAGGGTTAGGGTTTTGACTTAGGGACTTCAGGATAGTATTGTCCTAGTGAGGGGATGGTGTGTGTAACATTATAGTGGGTAGTAAATTTATGTGTAGCGGAAATTACATAAACTTAGAGAGCATTTCATTAAGAAAAGATTCCTAATGAGCATAGCATAGAGTGCTTGGTTGGAGAGAGAGAGATAGCAACAAAACCATTACACCTAGTTAGAATTAGGCATGAACAATACTTCAAAAAGAGAGAGAAATTAAGCTATTGACAACAGTTGAGGACCGGATGTACACGGAGCCGGTCGCCCCTCCAAAAGGATTTGTATTATAGGGTTCTCTCATCAAGAGAGACATTTTTACAATACAAGATCTTGTGTTCCTTCAATTACTAGCTAGGGCCATGAAGATGGAAGCTTCAAGCACCTAGCAACACTTAATTAAACACAACATTCATTCCTCGGATGTTTCAGACCCAACACCTCACACACCTTCGAAGATGGTGAGAGCTAGCGGGGTATGAGATAAAGATTGAGAGGAAAAATGAGTAGTACTACGAGAAAGAAGTATTTCTCCTCACATAATCACTCTTATTAATATAGCTTAGCTTAGTAATTAGCTTGGTAGAGGAGATGAGCATGCATTGGATCTTGGCTCTTGGTTGGATTTGCATCACAAGCCAAGAGTGTGTCGATGTAGGCTTCTATCTCACAAGCTTGGAGTAGGTGATGAGCTCTCCATTAAAGCTTGGGAGGAGATAGACTTTTCCTTGCTTCTCACAAAGGCTTGTGTGAGAGAGTGTGCAATAATGCCTTGCAAAAATCAGCCCCTCTCTCTCTCTCTCTCTCTTGGTCGACCCCTCTTGCAGGCCTCTCATTGGCTCTTGCCAGGCTTGGCCAATAGGAAAATAGGAGCAGTTTGAAGAGCCTTCTGACATGTGTCCCTCTTTCTCTTTTAGAGAGAGCTTTATCAATTAAGTTAAATGAATTAAATCCCCATTGGACCTTTTCCCCTTCCGGCCAATAGGAATTAAGTAGCCCATTGGGCTGCTTATTCCCTATTGGACCCCTTGGCAGGTTGTCCAATAATCATCCAAGAGACTTAATTATCATTGGTTCTTTTTATTAAGTGCTTTAAAATTAATTGGACTAAATTTACTCTAGCCTAATTCTCATTGGTCCACTTCAAGGGTCATCCAAGGATTTGAATACACTTTGGGGGAAACTGGCCTAGGCATTTGACATGTGTCCTTTATGCCCTTTGTGTTCAAATGAAGGCTTTGTGTGTGTGTGTGTATTCTCTCCACTTTCTCTCTCATCTCCTAGCTTTAGGGCTCTCCCCCCTCATGAATAGGACCATGCATTGAATTTGGTCTTCACACACACCCTCCAATATTCCTAAGCTTTAACCCTTTGGACTTTCACTTTGAATTTTGGAACCTTAGCATTTTGGAAGTCTTAATGTGCTGCACCCTAGGGACTTTGGAGCACATTGCATGTACATTGATCTTCTACAGATGGCCCCCCTTTGGATCCCTACTATGGCCTAGTCTGCTAGCCTTACCAATATTCTAGCTTTCTCTCCCCTGCTACTTCCCCATATTAAATGATCAGTTTAACATGAGAAAATCATTTAGGAGATTCTAGATATTAGTTATTATGACAATGTGTCTTGAGTTTCGTGCAATTCCGACCTCGTTTAAGGTGTTTGGCAGTGATTAGGCATCCGCAGGACATTTGGTGCAGTTAAGAGATCTGTGATTAATTCAGAAGTTGAACCATTTGTAAGTGTGTGTGCTTTAAAATTAATTAGACTAAATTTAACATGTGTCATTCAAATGAACGCTTTGTGTGTGTGTGTGTGTGTGTGTGTGTATTCTCTCCACTTTCTCTCTCATCTCCTAGCTTTAGGGATCGCCCCCTCCTGAATAGGACCATGCATTGACTTTGGTCTTCACACACACCATCTAAGATTCCTAAGCTTTAACCCTTTGGATATTCACTTTGAATTTTGGAACCTTAGCATTTTGGAAGTCTTAATGTGTTGTACCCTAGGGTCTTTGGAGCACATTGCATATACATTTCTCTTCTACAGATGGCCCCCCTTTGGATCCCTATTTTCCCTCCTTTGGATCCCTACTATGGCCTAGTCTGCCAGCCTTACCAATATTCTAGCTTTCTCTCCCCTGCTACTTCCCCATATTAAATGATCAGTTTAACATGAGAAAATCATTTAGGAGATTCTAGATATTAGTTATTATGACATTACCTCTCTCTTGAAAACATAGTCGTCCTCGACTATGAGGTAGAGATGATAAAGCATACTCATTATTCCTTTACTTAGCGGGTAGAGGTGCCACAAGCATGTCTGCACATTAGTCCTATCAATCTTCCATAGTAGAGTGACAAGCTCTACTTGGTGTTCGGAAGACGTCGTCTCCGCAAACTTGATCCTAAGCATGCATACTTCTTAACATTTGTGCACAAATAACAAAAAGAGAGTCTTATAAGACAAAAGAAACTTTGTTCATTTAAACATTTGTACATTTGCCTACTCTAGGAAAGCATTGACAAGGTTTAGGCTATCCTTTAATTGTATGCCTTGCATCCATCTAGCATCTTCAAAAGGATAGTTTTTAAATTTAATAAGATACCGTCGGATAGTCTTACCACCTCTTAATACCTTGTCTTCATGTCAGAGAATGGACTCGGGCTGCAGCACCTCCTCTTGGTCCCCTTCATTGATTGCTTCATGGGGTGGCTCACCTTTGTAAGGCTTCAAGAGGCTCACATGAAAAGCATTGTGTATGAGCCAATGAGCGGGCAACTTGAGTTGGTAGGCCATCTCATTGATAGGCCTAAGAATCTGGAAAGGACCATAGTACCTTTTTGCGAGCTTGGGTAATCCAAAGATGAAATCCATGGATATGCTCTCCCATGGTGAATTAGGGATTGGCAAAGGTTGAAGCAAACCAGGTTGCTTCCCCCTATCAAACTTTGTCTTTTGGCAAACCACGCATTTTGAGACATACTCTTGTATGTTCTCTTTCATGGTAGGCCAATAGAAGTAGGTTTCTATCCCTCTTAATGTAGCTTGAATCCCTCTATGCCCTGCATAAGGAGGAGCATGGGATTCGTACATCACTTTCTCACGTAGTGAGCTAGTAAAACACAACCTTTTGCCATAGAGAAGATAGCCATCTTGTAAGGTAAATGGCTCCTCTTTCTTCCCTAGTGCAAGGGCTGAAATTACATCCTTGAAATCGAGATCATTAGCATACTCATCTATCATCACAGATAGATCATTGTGAGTAGCTATTGACACCGCATTTACTCTCGGTCGTCTTGAGAGTGCATCGGCTACAAGATTATGCTTGCCAGCAATGTGAGCAATATGAAAGTGAAACTGTGAGAGGAAATTTTCCCACCTCATTTGTTTGTCGGAGAGCTTAGTCTGTGTCATGAAGTACTTAAGGCTTTGGTGATCCGTTCGTAGGATGAACAGAGTCCCCAATAAATAGTGCTTCCACGAGTCTAAGGCATGAAGAGCTGCGAGGAGTTCCTTCTCATATATGCCTAGAGCTTGCTCAACAGGGTCGAGCCTTCAACTCTCGTATGCAATGGCATGCCCTTCTTGGAGCAAAACAGCCCCAAGGTAGTCACCACAAGCGTCGCATTGGACCTCAAATGGATTTGAGAGATCCGGTAGTGTAAGCACAGGTTGAGAGATTAGCTTTTCCTTGAGCTTTTTGAAAGCATTATTTTCTTTAGGAGACCATGTAAACTTAATGTTCTTTTTAGTTAGGTCATGCAATGGTCCTGCTATTAGAGAGAATTTTTCTATAAAGCGTCTATAGTATGCACACATACCTATAAAGCTTCTTAGTTCATGTAAATTCCTTGGGATAGGCCATCCTTTTATTACCTCTAACTTTGATGGATCCATTTGGATGCCATCTTGAGAGATAATGTGACCTAAATATTGAATTTGTTGCAAGAAAAATTCACTTTTCTTTCGATTTATGAAAAGCCTATTGTCTCTCAGAACTTGAAATATTACCTGGAGATGTCGCTTGTGTTCATCCAAAGAGTTGGAGTAGATGATAATGTCATCGAAGAACACTCCAGTGTAGCCACGGTGAGGCCGGAATATCTTCTCCATCATTTGGTTGAAGGTAGTTGGTGCATTGGTCAAGCCAAAAGGCATGACAATGTACTCATAGAGACCAAACGTTGTGCGAAACACGGTCTTCACTATGTCTTGATCCACTATCCTTATTTGATGATAGCCACTTTTTAGGTCAATCCTACTAAAGTAGGTTGATCCTTGTAGCTTATCAAATAGGTCTTCTACCCGTGGAACGGGAAACCTATTCTTGATACTAATCCTATTTAGTGCCCTATAGTCGACACACATGCGATATGTGCCGTCTTTCTTTTGCACTAGTAAAACCGGTGAACAAAATGGAGATGAGCTAGGCCTAACCATGCCTTTCTCAACAAACTCATGCACTTGCCGCATAATCTCCTCTTGTTGAGCTTGGGAAACTATGTAAGGAGGCTTATTAGGCGGAGAACTTCCTGGAAGAAGTTCTATTGCATGGTCATCATCCCCTCTTTTTGGAGGTAACTCACTAGGGATGTCGTCAATGAAAACATCTTGAAAGCTACTAAGGAAGTTAGACAATTCTAGTTCCTTTTCATTCCCTTCATTTTCAATTGACTTAGCATTAGGTTCATTTTGAGAGTCGTTGACATATATCATGTACGCGGAAATAGAGCTCTTTATTGACTTATCAAAAGCTTCTTTATGTACAAGGGGTATGGTGTGCCCCGACTCATTAGCATCTATATACATAGTCTTCTCCCTATGCGTAAAGGAGATATGCCTTTTAGGGAACTTGATGTCGGTGGCCATGCGATCAAACCATGGTGCACCTAAAATGACATCTTCATGCTTAAGAGGAGATATGAAAAAGTCCTCTTTATCTACATAATTTTGGACATGGATCCTAAGCTTCCCTTGGGAGTTGACATACTCCGCCATATCCTCGGATAGACCCGCACAAAACTGTTGCTTTTGCTCTCCAAAATCTATCTTTTGGTAGACAGTGGCTTTGAGATGGAGATCCCAAAACTTGTCTACATACTTGTGTATAGATTCATAGGGAGAGAGCTTCAAGCTCCACCATTCGGTGAGCACTTTGTCTTTGGCATCGGTGGCCAAAAACTGCTTCAAGATGGAAGCTCGTAGGAGTTTCCACGTTCGTGGAGCTTCACCGTTGGCACGTAGGCTAGACCACCATTGGTGGGCAGATTTTTGGAAATGCATGGCTACATGACGTAGCTTAGAGGACTCCGTGAAGCCCTCATCACCAAACGCCGCATCAAATTGTTGGATGAAGGCCAAGACTTTATCCGTAGCACCAAAGGTGCCGTCGTAGGTCAGAAAAGAGATGCTCTTTCCTCCCTCTTTGAACTTTTTAAGCTTGGATGACCTCTTCCATGCGGCATAGGATTTCCTACAACCTCTCCTTTTGTGCTCCCTAGGAGCTGCACCATCACTTTCTTCAGAAGAAGATGAAGAGGATGAAGATGGAGAAGAGGGCGACCTCTTTCTCGCCTTTTTCTTCTCTTCTTTCCTCCCTTCCTTCTTGGAGTTATGGCGAGAGGGACTTGGTGATGGTCTCCTCCATTTAGGGGGAGTTGGTGAGCGTTTAGCCTGCCGTCTGCGTGGTGCCATCTCCGCCGAGGTGGCGGGAGATTAACTCCGTTCTCAATCTTTGGGTGGGGGCTCTACCGTAGAGACTTGGGCTCTCCTTTGTGAGGGAGATACACCATCACTTTGTAGCAAAGTCTTGAGCCCTTCGTACGGATTATCCTCTTCCTCCATCACCGTAGAGAGACCTCTTTTGGGAACCTCACGAGGGGGCTTCCAAGGCACTCTCTCTTCTTGGCGGGGAGCTTCAAGAATCCCGTGTGTACGTAGCTGCTGTAGTACTTCACCTTGGAGGGATGGATTGCCCATGGCTTGTTGAAGCCTGCTAACGAGGTAATTGACAAGCATAGGGGCATCATTAGTAGCACTTTCATTAGCAAAATCAAAACTATCAACATTAATTTCACACTCTTTACTATTGTCAGCCATTCTAACAAATTTTTAGGTGTAAAATTTTTAGGTGTACTTTGGCACTTCAAGCCCTAGTTGCTACTCTTCTTAACCCTTTAGAAAAAGCACTCAAGCTCCTGTACCCGGGGCTCGAGTATCATTAATTGCAAGGAATAGAAGAGAGGGTCTTTCACCACCAATACAGTGCCGGATCCTACCAAGCTTCTAATAGCTCAATTGTGGTTAAGCCGTAGGCAAGCCCCGTAAGACTCCACAATTAAGACCGTAGCTCTTAACGGTGTTCCCCGTTATCTACACAAAGTAGGCGCAATGCACAGCTGAAAAATCCCTATTCTACTTACTCATAGGCAATTAATAACATCAACCATTTATAGTCAGCTTGAGGACCTCCCTTCTTGAGCAAGAAAAGAGAAACCTTGTGCTCTGATACCAATGTAACATTATAGTGGGTAGTAAATTTATGTGTAGCGGAAATTACATAAACTTAGAGAGCATTTCATTAAGAAAAGATTCCTAATGAGCATAGCATAGAGTGCTTGGTTGGAGAGAGAGAGATAGCAACAAAACCATCACACCTAGTTAGAATTAGGCATGAACAATACTTCAAAAAGAGAGAGAAATTAAGCTATTGACAACAGTTGAGGACCGGATGTACATGGAGCCGGTCCCCCCTCCAAAAGGATTTGTATTATAGGGTTCTCTCATCAAGAGAGACATTTTTACAATACAAGATCTTGTGTTCCTTCAATTACTAGCTAGGGCCATGAAGATGGAAGATTCAAGCACCTAGCAACACTTAATTAAACACAACATTCATTCCTCGGATGTTTCAGACCCAACACCTCACACACCTTCGAAGATGGTGAGAGCTAGCGGGGTATGAGATAAAGATTGAGAGGAAAAATGAGTAGTACTACGAGAAAGAAGTATTTCTCCTCACATAATCACTCTTATTAGTATAGCTTAGCTTAGTAATTAGCTTGGTAGAGGAGATGAGCATGCATTGGATCTTGGCTCTTGGTTGGATTTGCATCACAAGCCAAGAGTGTGTCGATGTAGGCTTCTATCTCACAAGCTTGGAGTAGGTGATGAGCTCTCCATTAAAGCTTGGGAGGAGATAGACTTTTCCTTGCTTCTCACAAAGGCTTGTGTGAGAGTGTGTGCAATAATGCTTTGCAAAAATCAGCCCCTCTCTCTCTTGGTCGACCCCTCTTGCTATTTCCTCTTGCAGGCCCCTCATTGGCTCTTGCCAGGCTTGGCCAATAGGAAAATAGGAGCAGTTTGAAGAGCCTTCTGACATGTGTCCCTCTTCTCCTTTTAGAGAGAGCTTTATCAATTAAGTTAAATGAATTAAATCCCCATTGGATCTTTTCCCCTTCCAGCCAATAGGAATTAAGTATCCCATTGGGCTGCTTAATCCCTATTGGACCCCTTGGCAGGCTGTCCAATAATCATCCAGGAGACTTAATTATCATTGGTTCTTTTTATTAAGTTCTTTAAAATTAATTAGACTAAATTTACTCTAGCCTAATTCTCATTGGTCCACTTCAAGGGTCATCCAATAGGATTTGAATACACTTTGGGGGCAACTGGCCTAGGCATTTGACATGTGTCCTTTATGCCCTTTGTGTTCAAATGAAGGCTTTGTGTGTGTGTGTGTGTGTGTGTGTGTATTCTCTCCACTTTCTCTCTCATCTCCTAGCTTTAGGGCTCGCCCCCTCATGAATAGGACCATGCATTGACTTTGGTCTTCACACACACCCTCCAATATTCCTAAGCTTTAACCCTTTGGACTTTCACTTTGAATTTTGGAACCTTATCATTTTGGAAGTCTTAATGTGCTGCACCCTAGGGTCGTTGGAGCACATTGCATGTACATTGCTCTTCTGCAGATGGCCCCCCTTTGGATCCCTACTATGGCCTAGTCTGCCAGCCTTACCAATATTCTAGCTTTCTCTCCCCTGCTACTTCCGCATATTAAATGATCAGTTTAACATGAGAAAATCATTTAGGAGATTCTAGATATTAGTTATTATGACAGTGTGTCTTGAGTTTCGTGCAATTCCAACCTCGTTTAAGGTGTTTGACAGTGATTAGGCATCCGCAAGACATTTGGTACAGTTAAGAGATCTGTGATTAATTCAGAAGTTGAACCATTTGTAAGTGTGTATGTGTGGGTTGGTCCTAGCCTGACAAGCTAACGAGATTGTATACGTGCACCTACCGTGTCACTTGTGGCCTCGATTGACATTTTGTTGAGAGGTTTGTTTTGCACTATTCGGGTGTGAGTTGCTCCCGCAACACTACCCTAAGAGGGATAGAAACGTACTTCTATTGGCCTACCATTATAGCGAACATACAAGAATATGTTTGAAAATGTGTGGTTTGCCAAAAGACAAAATTTGATATAGGGAAGCAACCAGGTTTGCTTCAAACTTTGCCAATCCCTAATTCACGCTGGGAGAGCATATCCATGGACTTTATCTTTGGATTGCCTAAGTCTATCCATGGGAATACGGGAATATGGACGATAGTAGACAGGTTTAGCAAACAAGCCCATTTCATACCTGTCAAAAAGACTATCAAGGCCCATCAAATGGCAAGCCTATTTATATCACAAATCTTTAAGTACCACGGCTTTCCAATGTCCATAGTGTCGGATAGAGATCCTAGAACGACGAGCAATTTTTGGAAGGGTCTCTTTGAGAATTTAGGTACAAGGCTAAATTTCTCTTCGGCCTATCACCTTCAAACGTATGGCCAAAGTGAGATAGCTAACCTAACAATTCTTGATCTCTTAAAAGCATATGTCACAGAAGTAGATCAAAGGTCCCAATGGGAGAAGAACTTACCTTTAGTGGAGTATGCTTACAATAACACTGTACATACTTCCATGGGAAAAGCACCTTTTGAGGTAATTGAGGGAAGATAAAAAAGGCTCCTGTTACTTAAGGTACATGGGAAGATCTTCGTTGCAGATGAATATAGCCACGACCTACAAGAATCTTTCCAAAAGATTAAAGATGCTATATCCATCTCACAGCAAAGGCAAAGGTGCTGCTAACAAGGGCTCTGAACTCCTCTCCATCAAAAGTTGCAAAAATGGCACCAAGCCGCTCCAGACACACTGAAGAGTGAGCTTCTCCATGTCTTGTTCCAAGCCGCTTTTCCACTTTGCAAGGCGTACTCGTCCGCAACTCGATCACTAGATTCGCCTTTAAGCCATGCCAAAAGGATTCCAAAGATCCTGGTACCTCGCCTTTGCACTGTGCCAATCTGGGATGAATCCCACTCCAAAGTCGCTCTTCAAATCCCCAACCTGCTGCATGAAGACCTTGGATCTCGCCCTCGTAAGTCGACTTTGCATTCACTAATGCCGTGCCGAGTTGGCTTCTCCACCGAAAATTGTCCCATGCCCAATGGACTCCCTCTATTCCCCCAAGGCCAAAGCCTAGCTGGCCACAACGTTTTAAAATGCTGGCCATGCTATGTCCCAATGGAGAAGAAGAAGGCAAGAAGGGCGAGGACTTCACATTTCCGTCGGGCCAGCGTTTTGAAACTCTGGCCGCTGAAGCCAGTGGACACAAGGCAATGACGTCGACAAGCATGTGAACAAATCCAGACGGCGTTTCAAAATGCCGTTGCATGGACAGTGAAAGCCTTTGGTCGGCGGACAGTCGGCCAACACATCCGACATCGTTTTGGAAAGCCGTCGCCAATGAACAGCGCCGCCATGAGCGAAGTTGGCGATGGTGGGGGTGAAAACGCCAAGAGATTTGGTTGCGTTTTGAGATGCTGACAGTGGAGGGTTCTGAGAGGATGGACAGCAGTTGCAAGGTTGAACTTTGCCTCCCTTCTCCATAAGTGCTAGGCCCTCCCCGCCGCATGCGCAATCGCCAGCGCTCTGATACCATGTTGGAGTTGGCGATGCGGAAGCGCGCAATGAGCGCGGAGAGAGTGCACATGAGAGAGAGAGAGAGAGAGAGAGAGAGAGAGAGAGAGAGAGAGAGAGAGAGAGAGAGCATTGCTTTGAACCAACCAACCTTGACATTGAACAATGATTTACAATGGAGGTCTAGGGTTGCTTATATAGCACCTTAGTGAAATTGCCCTACCCACTTTTGGACAAACAAGTAAAAATAAATACCTAAAGTTTAAGAATTATTCTTTTGAAGATGCTAGATGGATGCAAGGCATACAGTTAAAGGATAACCTAAACCTTGTCAATGCTTACAATGATTCCCTAGAAGAAGCAAATGTAAATGTGTTTTAAATAAACAATGTTTTTGTCTTACAAGACTCTCTTTTTATTTATTGTGCACAAATGTTAAGAAGTATGCATACTTAGGATCATGTTTGTGGCAACGACGTCTCCCATACACCAAGTAGAGCTTGTCACTCTACTATGGAAGATTGATACGGACTAATGAGTAGACATGCTTATGGCAGCTAAGTCTCTCAAGCACCAAATAGATTAGTCATCCATTCTGGAACGATGTCATAGGGTAAAATAGGGATCCTCTATCCGCCAGCAAACGGACTAATGACTAGGCTTTATCTTCTCTACCTCATAGTCGAGGACGACTATGATTTCAAGAGAGAGGCAATGTCATAAAAACCTAATATTTACTTTCCCAAATGATTTTCTCATGTTAAACTGATCATTTCATATGGGGAGGTACCACGGGAGCAAAGGCTAGATATTGGTAAGGCTGCTAGACAGGTCTCAATAGGGGATCCAAAGAAGGGAAAATAGGGATCCAGATGGGATGGTCTGCTAAGGAGCAATGAGCATCAATGGAGTTTAAAAAGACCTTTGGGTTCAGCTCCTTTAAGATTTCCAAAAGGTAAAGTTCCAAAATTTTAAGCTACAGGTCTTAGGCCATGGGAACTGTTCTTAGTAACTTCTAAAGTCAACAAAGTGACTCCAGCAAAAAGTCAAGAGAGAGGGCGAGCTGGGAAATAGACAAAGCTCTCTCTCTCTCTCTCTCTCTCTCTCTCTCACACACACACACACACACACACACACACACACACACACACACAAGCTTACCTTTACACCTAAAAGCAAATAGGACCCATGTTAGGCATGCAAGTAAATGGCCCCCAATTTTGCATGAATCCTATTGGATGGACAAAGAGGTGGACCAATGAGGATTGAGCTAGTGTAAATTCAATTTCTTATTTTAGAAATGCTTGATAAAAGAACCAATGAAAATTAAGCTCCCTAAAAGACTATTGGACAATCAAAAGGTCCAATGAAAATTAAGCAGCCCATAAATTTTCTTAATTTCTATTGGCCAGAAGACTAAAAGGCCCAATAAGAATTTAGATAATTAAATTAATTATCTAAGCTTTTACAAAAGGGGAAAGGGGTGGAAACTTGTCACAAGGCTCTTGACTTGGCCTCTCAAATGATATTGGCTAAGCTTTTCAAGGGCCAATAGGATGCAAGCATGAGTAAAAAAGATCCATCAAATGCTATTGGTCAAGCTTGGCAAGGGCCAATAGGAAGCCAGCATGAGTAAACAGGAATAGGGGTCACCCAAGAAGAGAGAGAAGGCTGATTTTGGCTAGGACAATTGACACACACACACTCACACAACTCATGTGTGGAGCCAGAACTCCATCTCCTTCTCCAAGCTTTGAGATATGGAGGCCTACACCAACAACTCTTGGATATGGAATGCAAATCCAACAAAGAGCCAAGCTTCAATGGCATGCTCATCTCCTCTATCATCCTAATTACTAAGCTAAGCTAACCTACAAGAGTGATTAAGTGAGGAAATACTTCTTTCTCATAAGATACTTCTTCTTCCTCTTCCTCTCATCTCATTCTCTGCTAGCTCTCACCATCTTTGACGGTGTGTGAGGTCTTGGGACTGAGACCGTGAGAGAATTCATATGGTTTCAAGCTTAATTTGGTGCATGAATCTTCCATCTTCAATGCACCAACGAGTTTTTATAAAAGAACACAAAGTATTGTATTGTACAAAGTCTCTCTTAATGGGAGAAGCTATAATACAAATGCTTAATGGAGGGGGGACCGGTCCATGTAAATCCGGTCTCAATAGTTGTCAATTGTTCTATTTCTCTCCCTCTTTCAAGTATTGTTATGCCAATTTAATTAAGTGTTATGCTAATGTTGCTATCTCCAACCAAGCACTCTTTTATGCTCATTAGAAACTTGTTCTTAATGAAATGCTCACTATGTTAAGTTATTTTCCGCTATTCATAATCTATTTAGACCATTAAATGTTACAACAAGCATCCATCTTGCGGTGAGCACACCTTCATTCGCCTTCATTGTTAACCACGTTCCTACATATGAGAAATTTTAGAGGTGACTTGAAGGTTTTTACAGTAAATTTCTCTAGGCTTTGTAGTTTACTCACCTCCAAATTTAGAATTTAGAGGTAAAAATAAATAAATTTAGTTGGAATTACATAAAGCACTTTCTTTGTTTTTCACCTCCACTCGAGTCCACCTTCTTCTCGAGCAGATACTCAAAACCATCCACTGCTAAGAGCGTGGGCACATGGTGCATAGTTCTTGATTACAAATAGCTTAGGCAAACTAAGCCTTTGGTAATAAATTCTTGCAAAACTAAACATTCAGAGTGGTCACACATAGCATAGTTTAAACTCACAACCGGAGCGTGGAGGTGGGTAGCAAGTCAATAACCAAACAGGATTGAGAGAGAGAGAGAGAGAGAGAGAGAGAGAGAGAGAGAGAGAGAGAGAGAGAGTGTGTCATGCAACAAAAATAGGTTGTGAGGCCCACATTCTACGCAAGAGAAACCCGTGCCTCTGGAGAAGACACATGCGAACTGCATAACTCAAAAGCTATCGTGTCTCCCTCAATAGTTTGCAAGAGCAACTACATCAAAATTGGCTTAAGTATAAACATCCTTACATGATGGAACTATGCCTCTCGACTCTCCTCGTGTGGTCATGATCAAGGAATCGTTATCTATTGGAATAGCTTATGAATTTGCTACGTGTGACCATTATTACCTTATGCAAGGGGGTGAAGAGGAGGAAAATGATTAGAAGGATGAGTACAAGCCGGTGATATACGTGTTTTCATTTTTCCATCTCAGTTTTACACTTGCTAGCATGTACTCTATGATGTTTTTGGCTGGTTGGACAAGTGCAAGGAGTGATGGGTCAGTTTTCATTGAAGTGGGTTGGCCTTCCATTTAGGTGTGCATGGCCACACAATGGGTCGCTGCCAATCTATTCATATGGTTCCTCATAGAGCCATTGATACTTCGTGAGTGTGAGTTCTACTATACTATATATAATAGAGCTTAAAATTTTTGAACAAGGAGAGGGCCTCCACACGTCAAGTTCTCCATGATTTTCACGGATTGCCTACCAACTTTTGAGCATTTCTCGCTGCTCTATCATCCTACCTACTCCAAGTGTCACATGTAGCTGTGCATTGCGTTGAAGTCATCATTTATTTTAAGTATAATGACATGTAGCAGCCCCACATTGAGAGAGAGAGAGAGAGAGACGTATGATTGCGCATGCACATAGCCCCCCACATTGTTTTTGCTGCGTGACTCTCTCACTACTCATGTGGTGGCAGTCAATTTGACTATGAAGGCCGCTAATGAGAACAAGGGATAGCCAAGGCTTAGTTGCTGTGAAGACACTTATCATTGGCTAGATTTTTAATCAGTTCACAAATATGCTTCTTTGTCGAGCATTGTTTTCTGTTTGCTTAGTTATATAAGAATATTATGTTTTGAGTGCCATGAGGAACAATATCAAGAGACCTCACGAGTCATGAACTTGAGACTTGATATTCTATAGAGAGAGAGAGAGAGAGAGAGAGAGAGAGAGAGAGAGAGAGAGAGAGAGAGAGAGAGAGAGAGAGAGAGAGAGTATAATCCCAAGAGACCTCGTGAGTCTTAAACTCAAGATCTTCATATTGTAGATAATCAATATCACTTTATTATTTGCCATAGCATCCACCCTTCCACGCATCTCGCTCCCCTTGCACTGTGAGAATTGACGACATGCATCCCAAACGTGCATGAACTGGGATTAGGAGCTTTCCATGTTGAGAGAGAGAGAGAGAGAGAGAGAGAGAGAGAGAGAGAGAGCATGGCTGACACTCAATCTCAAGAGACATCAAAGATATATATGATGAGACTTGAATTGAAAAACTTAAATGCAAGAGTGAGCGTCCCAAGACCTCTCTTCTATAAATAGGTGAAATTTGTAAATTGTTCACAAAACGTGATAGATATGCAAGTGAGTAAAAGAGGGCAGTAGAGATGCTGTGTTGAATTGCATTCCAAATGTTGAAATTGATGTCATAACAAATCCACTCTTTATCAACGCTTTATTGGTTGTATTGGCATCGATCGACCCTTATCTCTTCAAACCATGTAGAATTACAAAGTTAACCTCTGTACTATAGGTTATGTGATGATGTGTACCACTACCAGCCTTACATACCAGAAGGAGGATGAGATGCAAGCAATCAAAAGAGAGCAATAGAGACTCTAAGGCCAATTGTATTTTGAATATAGAAACCAATGTCAAAGACAAAGACATGAATTTGGATCAATGGATGGGGGGGAGATTGGGAGGAAGGGTCACTCTTTATCAATGGTGTCCCTATGGTGCATGTGAGTGCATCAAATGATTCATAAGTCCTCCTTCCTTGCCATGAGGGTGTTACTATTATGAGAGTTTGATGGAGAGACTCACTAATCTATAAGAGAAACAATAATGGAGCATTGATTGTATGAATGGTGTTACATACTTGAGGCACAAAAAAAACATTGATGACAATGCTTTTTATGGCCGCAACAATGCGCGGGTTACATACTAGTATGGATATAATAAAAGCATAATCACCACATTCCCAATTATAACATCTTCAATCTTCCGAATGCCTTCTTGTTACATAAGCTAATCTATGAGAAGACCAAAGAGAGTCGGTGAAAGTAGGCATCCTCACTTGATACGAATAGTTCTTGTGAAAAATTATGAAATTCCCATAGGTACTTGCCATATCACCCTTCTCATGAATGTGAAAAATTGCATTCATATATTCACTTGGCACTTGGAGTTCATACATCTCCAAAGGTTCTCCTGGGGGACCATATCAAAAGCTTTCTTGAAGTCCACAAAGCAACAATATGATCCTCTATCTTTCAATTAGCTTTCCTCCATGAGACATGATAGATTCGGGCATACCATGTAGTCTGAAAATCTCCGAGACAAACAACTTGGCCAAATGATCGCCTTTCAAATGGATACACCCATGCATTCTTGGAGTAATCATCAATGAAAGTCACAAAGTACAGGTAATTACCCAAGGATGAGCAATGCTTTTTGCCAAAATCTTATATAACATTGTGAGCATAGAGATAGGTCTCCATTCCTTCATCTGCAAATAGGCATGTTGCTTGGAATCCTTCTCTCTTAGTGGTGGTATAGTTCTTTTTAGCACTATTTAATTGCTTATTAGCATAACAAATGGGGTGCCTTAAAGATATATATATGTGGTTGTACTCCATAGAATAACCAAAATTTTTGAGCCACAATAGTGGCTTGGCACCTCATTCTTCGTCAGAATGAAGTGAGCCTGTTTACTGAATCTGTCAATGGCGGTTCAAATGCCATCATGCCCACTCTGAGTCTTCGGAAGATCAAAGATGAAATCCATTGCTGTACTTTCCCAAGCTTGGTTTGGGACCAATAGAGGCTGTAGTAGACCTGGTGCCTTGTGTTTGTCAAACTTGACCTTTTGACACACAAATCAAGGACGTACGAATTGATCCACATCTTTTTTGAGCGTAGGCTAGTAGAAATAATTTTCTACCCCTTTCAAGGTACTCTCAATGCCTCTATGCCCAACAAAAGGTGGATTATGCCACTTTGTCAATACCTTGTTCCTCAGCTCTCGTGTAACACACAACATGGTCTTTCTTAGCACATAACCTTCCTTCAGAATATAGCCTGAAACTATCTCCCCATTTTGCAACCGGTCGAAGATGTCTCCAAAGTTTGGATATGTAGTGTACTAATCAATCGTGTCTTCAAAAATCTGATGATGTATACTTGTGGCTTCCTAGACAATGCGTCTGCCATTGCATTCTGCTTTCCCATCACATGGACAATCTGAAAGTGGAACTACAACAAAATGTTTGCCCATACCATTTTTTATCTAAAAGCTATTTTTGGGACAAGAAATATCCAAGACTCTGATGATCTGTAAACACTATGAAATTTGCTCCAAGTAAGAAATGCCGCCACTAGGTTAAAGCATGTATCACTGCTAACAACTCCTTCTCATAGATGTGAGCTACTTGCTCTGATCAAGAAAACATTCTACTCTCGTAGGCTACAACATGGCCCTTGTGCATTAAGACTGCTCCCAGAGTGTGACCACACGCATCATAGTAAACCTCAAAATTTTTCTGTACATCGGGTAAAATCAACATTGGACCAATCATCAACTTTTCCTTGAGAGTGTTGAATGCTGCAATATTAAATGATGGTTCCCAAGCAAAACAACCCCTTTCTGAGTCAAAATGTGCAATGGAGAAGCAATCTCCACAAACTTTTGAATGAACTGCCTATAGTAAGAGCATAAGCCCTAGAAGCTGTGAACCTCATGTACATTCTTCAAGTCTCGCCAATCTCAAATCGTTTCTATCTTGACCGGGTCCATTTGTGTTGGGGTATAAAGCCCAATGTGGTCGCCCAGGTAGGTGGGCGGGCCGCCAGGTATGTACACATATTCTTTTGTAAAAACCTAATAAGAACTCACTATGCTCTACACATTACAGTAGAGCGAGTTCACCATATCGTCGTGCTCTTCTTCTCGCACTCTCTCTCTCGCGTCGCACTTCCGCTCGTACTCCTTCAACAGGTATCAGAGCTCAGATCGAGGCTCGGGGCAGCCGTGCAGGAGGCTAGAGTCACCAGCTCAGATTGGAGTGAAATTCGACAAGCAAAGACACGGCCCCAAATCTTGTGGCAAGCCCGAAGGGCTTGGTGTGCTCAGAATTTCATTCTGAGGTCATCTCGGTCACCGTTCAGCTTCGACAAAGGTCTACACATGCCATTTTCGACTACGTGGTCTCGACGGGTGCAGATCCGACTCTGCAAATTTGGGGTTTTTCGGCCTACGACTGCAGGTGCTAAGGATATCGACACTCCCAGAGTGTTGATTTGTGGCTGTCTACACATCGAAGGACGGCTCACAGTTCTTGGAGGCGTGTCACATACGACACAGGCGCATCTACACACAGACTGTAGGCGACATCCACTAGTTCATCAGGTAGCTTGTGTTTGCTGCTTGATATTCCAGATTTCACCCTGACATTGCAGGTACTTCCACATGGGATGTATTGTCAGAGATGATGTACGTTTGTTGAGGGTTTGCTGGCTGTGAGTCACGCAGCAAAGAACCGCCGTAGCGGTTACAGCATATAGTGGGAAATTTGTGGATGTATGACTTTGTGGGAAGTCTATGTACTGTCAGATTTACTGCAGCCTTTGTTGAGGGTCAAGTGAGGTTTTATTGAGCTGGGGGATTCTCGAATGTTGAGATCCTTTTGGTGATACAGGTCTTGGAGCGATCCCTCGAGCACCCTTAGATAGGCAGCTAGGATGTATTGACTGTGAGTTAGACAGTTGGGATTGCATCTTTGCTTTACTGCCGTTGAGGCATTGTCACAGTCTATGCTTACAGGACAGTGACAGGACAGTGAGAGACAATACAGGTGCAGGACAGGTTTACCCGCAGCTTACAGTGTCAGAGAGACAGTGTTTTTGAGCTGTTTTTTGGTCTGTTTTTTAGTACACCAGAGCCATTTTACAAGGGAGACTCTGCCAAAATTTCTGCAGAATCTGAAGCTTTCTTGGTTCATTTGACAGGTTGATATTGGTTCAGAGGTCAATTTACAGGGGAAACTCTGCCGAATTTTTCCAGAAAAGTAAACTACTGTGAAGCGTAGCTATGGCTGGATCACAGGACACTGCTCTTTACAATATCAAGAAGCTGGATGGAACCAATTTCCCATTGTGGAAGAAGAAAATTTGGCACGTGTTGGTACAAAAGAAGCAGATAAAACCTATAAAGCTCAAGGGGATAAAACCAGAAGATATGGATGAAGATGAATGGAGCGAAATGGATGAATTGGCACTTTCTACCATTATGCTGACTTTGGCAGAAAGCGTTTACTTCAATGTAGCAGACGAGATGTCGGCTTATCAAACATGGTTAAAGCTGAGTGATCTTTATGAGAAGCAGAGTGCAGCTTCACAGGTATACTGGCTTAAGAAGCTTGTTGACTTGAAGATGAAAGAAGGGACACCTATGTCCAATCATCTGAATGAATTCAACACAATCTATAGTCAGTTGTCAGCTCAAGGTGTCAAGTTTGATGAACCTGTTAGAGCTATGTTCCTGTTGATCACATTGCCGAAAAGTTGGGACACTTTTCGCACAGCTTTGAGTAATTCTGCACCTCCAGATGGTTTGAACATAGCAGGTGTAGAAGGAAGTCTGCTTACTGAAGAAACCAATAGAAAGACAATGGACAAAG
The DNA here is from genome assembly GCF_014529385.1 of Adiantum capillus-veneris. NCBI lineage: Eukaryota > Viridiplantae > Streptophyta > Polypodiopsida > Polypodiales > Pteridaceae > Adiantum > Adiantum capillus-veneris. The sequence continues at coordinate 128,558,480 of NC_140949.1, forward strand.
GCAAAGGAACAGCCTTAGTTGTCAGAGGAAGGACCAAAGAAAAGTACAAAGGTGGAAAGAGGAATCAGTCTCGTAGCAAGTCCCGCAGTGCTAAAGGCAAGAGTGACATAGAATGCTACCATTGTGGCAAGAAGGGTCACATGAAAAGAGACTGCAGAGAATGGAAAGCAGAAAAAGGCAAAGAGAAAGTTGAAGACCATGGTGAGAAGAACAAGTCCTCAGTGAAGATTCAAGAAATAAATGTGACAAACACTGCTGCAGTGGATGACAGTCTAGTGTCAGGAGACATCTACTTCTTGAAGAATACAATGGAGTCAGCTCTTCTTACAGCATCTGATGGAAATGCACTGGGTGACTGGATTATAGACTCAGGGGCATCACTTCATGTGTCTCCAAACAAGGAGTGGTTTACCTCTTATGTGCCCACTAAAGATCATGTTCGGCTAGGCAATGGGCAGACATGTGAGATCTTAGGTGTTGGAGATGTTCAATTGAAGTTTCAGAATGGCTCTTCTTTCACGCTGAAGAATGTGAGACATGTTCCCGCAATTACAAAGAGCTTGATCAGCACAGGTTTACTTGATGATGCTGGCTACGTCACCACGTTTGGACAGAACATGTGGAAGATATCCAAGGGTTCTATGACAGTAGCACATGGAGTAAAGTCTGGAGGACTTTACATGATTTATGTATCAAATGTCTCTAAAAATGTAATCAATGTAACCGAGCAGCCGAACGTTTCTTTGTGGCATAGCCGGTTAGGACATATGTCCAAGAAGGGAATGGAAATCTTGTCTCGTTCTGGTTATTTGCCTGGTTTTTCATTTAATGATTTTGAATTCTGTGAACATTGTCTGTATGGTAAGCAAACACAGCAGCCACATAAGCATAGAAGCAGTAGAAGAGATACACAGTTTGCACTTGTTCATAGTGATTTGTGTGGACCTATGCCTAACCTATCTCTAGGGGGAGCTTCTTACTTTATGACATTTATAGATGATTACTCGAGGAAAGTATGGGTTTACTTTCTCAAGCACAAGGATGAAGCGTTTAGTGTTTTCAAAACGTTTGTGACACTTGTGGAGAATCAGAGTGGCAAGAAGCTTAAATGCTTACGCACTGACAATGGTGGAGAGTATGTTTCAAAGGCCTTTCAGGACTTTTGTGAGTCAAAAGGTATAAAACGTGAACTTACTGCTCCTTACAATCCTCCTCAAAATGGTGTTGCTGAGAGGATGAATAGGACCATACAAGAGAAGGTCAGAAGTATGTTGTCTAATGCACAACTGCCAAATGGGTTTTGGGTTGAAGCTGTATCAACAGCTGTTCATCTTGTAAATAGATCTCCTAGAAAGGTTTTGCAGAAGGATTCAGTGCCAGAGATGGTATGGTCAGGCAAAATGCCCTCATACAAGCATCTCAGAGTCTTTGGCTGTGAGGCATATACTCACGTTCCAAAGGAATTTAGGAACAAACTTGAGCCAAAGAGTAGAAAGTGCATCTTTCTAGGCTATGGTAATTCTAGTGAGATGGGGTACAGACTTTGGGATCCCGAATCCAGAAAGGTTGTCCGCAGCAATGATGTTCACTTTAATGAATCCAAATATCATTCTAAACCAGAGAGGGTTGAGGAGATTAGAAGAGTTGTCTTCCAAGAAGATGGACCTGCACGTGCAAGACAAAATGTCAGGGCTCAAGAGGAGCAAGGACAGGATAGAGTGGAACCACAGGTTGTGGCTGAGCCTGAGCCACCTATTGTGCGTAGATCTGGACGTGTCACGCGACCTCCTGATAGGTTTGTTCCATCTATGAACTATGTCATGTTGACTGATTGCAATGAGCCTTCATGTTACAAGGAAGCAGTGCAAATGAAGGACTCCGAGAATTGGCAATTGGCCATGCAGTCAGAGATGACAGCTCTGCATAAAAACAAGACATGGAAGCTGGTTAAATTACCATAGGGCAAAAAGGCTCTACCTTGTAAATGGGTTTACAGGTATAAGATCACCGCTCATGATAGTCAGCCAAAGTACAAAGCAAGGCTTGTTGCCAAGGGCTTTAAGCAAGAACAAGGCATTGACTTTGATGAAGTCTTCTCTCTGGTGGTCAAGATGACTACATTGAGATGCTTTCTTGCATTGGTTGCCATATTAGATTTGGTGTTGCACCAAATGGATGTCAAGACAGCGTTCTTGCATGGTGATTTAGATGTGGAAATTTACATGCAGCAGCCAGAAGGGTTTGTTGAGAAAGGCAAGGAAGATTGGGTATGACAGTTGTTAAAGAGTCTTTATGGCTTAAAACAATCACCAAGGGCATGGTACCATAAATTCCACAAGTTTATGCTTTTTCAAGGCTACAAACGTAGTGAGTTCGATCACTGTCTATATACAAAGAAGGTTAAGGATGGTAGTTGGCTGATCCTTATTTTGTATGTGGATGACATGTTGATTGCTGGCAAGCACTTGGAAGAAATTTCAGCTTTGAAGTCAAAGATGGCAAAATCGTTTGACATGAAAGACATGGGTGAGGCAAGTCATATACTTGGTATGCGCATTGAGAGAGACAGATCAAAGAAGTTGATTTGGTTATCTCAAACAGAGTATATTGACAAGGTTTTGCAACGTTTCAATATGGAGAAGGGAAAGGCATTGAGTGTTCCATTGCCACCATATGTGAAACTTAGCAAACAAGATTTTCCTGTGTCTGAGGAAGAACAGGCTGAAATGGATAAGATTCCATATGCGTCTGCAGTGGGTAGTTTGATGTATGCAATGATTTCTACTCGCCCAGACATTGCATTTGCAGTGGGATTAGTAAGTCGATACATGTCAAACCCAAGCAAGAAACATTGGGAGGCAGTGAAAGGAATATTGAGATACCTGAAAGCTACAAAGAGTATGCGTATATGCTATGGAAGTCAGGAGCTGAGTGTAAAGGGTTTTACAGACTCAGATTATGCAGGTGACTTAGACAACCGAAGGTCTACGTCAGGGTATGTCTTTACATTGGTTGGTGGAGCAGTATCATGGCGTTCTAGATTACAAGATTGTGTTACTCAGTCTACTACAGAGGCTGAATATGTTGTAGCATCAGAGGCATGCAAAGAATCAATTTGGCTTAATCGACTAGTAACAGATTTGGGAATAAAAGAAGAGATGCCTGTGTTATATTGTGATAGTCAAAGTGCTATACAATTGGCTCGCAATCCAGTTTATCACTCAAAGACAAAGCATGTGGATGTGAAGTATCATTTCATCAGGGAAATGCTCGAGGATAAGCAACTTCAGCTTGTCAAAGTTCACACCACAGAAAATCCTGCTGATCTACTTACAAAAGGACTTCCCTCAGAGAGCTTTGCGCATTTTCGCAAGCAGTTAGGTGTAGGGTAGTACATCACTTCTCTACATCTCTTGTATATTAGCTTGTATAGTAGCTTCGCTCACACTTAAAGTACCACATTGGACTTTAAGTGGGAGGTTGTTGGGGTATAAAGCCCAATGTGGTCGCCCAGGTAAGTGGGCGGGCCGCCAGGTATGTACACATATTCTTTTGTAAAAACCTAATAAGAACTCACTATGCTCTACACAATACAGTAGAGGGAGTTCACCATATCGTCGTGCTCTTCTTCTCGCACTCTCTCTCGCGTCGCACTTCCGCTCGTACTCCTTCAATTTGTACACCTTCTACTTAGACAATGTGTCCCAAAAAGTGTATCGCAGGTAGGAAAAATTCACTCTTTTCTTGTTCACCACCAATCTATGTCGACACAATGCTTCAAAAGCCTGCAAGAGATGGCGTCAATGTTCTGCCTCATTCTTGGAGAATACAATGATGTCGTCAAAGAATGTGCCCAGTAATGACTTGTACTCTCTAAAAATCCTGTCCATCATCCTATTGAACGTTGCAAAAGCATTTGTGAGACCTAAAGGCATAACCAAATACTCGTACAATGTCTTGAACGTAGTCTTGTGTGTATACATCTCCTATCATGATCTGATGGTAACCACTTTTTAGGTCGATTCGATTGAAACACGTCGAAGCCTATAACTTGTCAAGTATGTCATCAATCTTGGGTATTGGAAACTGGTTCCTGATGGTGATTTTGTTGAGAGCTTTGCAGACAATGCACATTCTCCAAGATCCATCCTTGTTTAATACTAGAATCAATGGTGAACAATAAGGTGATGTACTAGGTTGTATGGGACCCTTTTGCAAAACTTCTTTGACTTCATTCATAATTTCCTTGTTCTGGGGTCTGCTTACTCTGTATGGTGGCCGATTCAGTGGCATACTACTAGGTATCAAATCAATAATATGATCTTCTGGTCTCTTAGGAAGGAGCTCTCCTCCAGGCAAACCCTCAAAGAAATAGTTGGCTTGAGCTTGCAAAAGTTCCTGTTTTTCTTTCTCTAAGTCCGACAAATTTGACTTTTTATGTTCATCAAGTCATTTTAAGTAGATCGAGTAAATAAAAAGACTTGATTTCATTAATTTAGAAACAGCCGCAATTGATACAAGTGGGACTGACTAGCGCTTCAATTTTACATCCAAAGTTATATCCTTGCCCTTCTTATCCTTCAACCTGGCTTTCCTAGCTTGATAATAATCCACAACATTGTTCTTATGGTACCCAAGGATCCCCAATAGGACGCCACACCCCTCCACAGGCATGATGTTGCTAAATTAGCTTTATTTGATAAAAATATAATTCTAAATGAATTATTGGAATTATAAGTGAGAGGGTTTTTCTCGCTTGAGACATTCGAGTACATATATTTCTAGTGCGTCATTCAGAGTAATGACGGGAGCACTATGAATGGGGATATCTGTAGGGCCACCAGGAACTAGTACTTCTAATGTGTCTCATCGAATGGGTGATAGGGAGCATTGGGAAGAAGTATTTGACCATCTAGAATGGACATCTCTGATGCATCATGGGATGGGTGACATGGAGCATTGCAAAGGAGATTGTACCATAAGTTCGGTGAGAAAGAACCAAGTGATGGGTATTCCTGATGCATGACATACTGGTTGACGCGAGCATCAAAAAGGGAATTTTCCATGGTTGAGAGAGGTATTTTGAACGGAGTTAGAACTGTGCACAAGAAATGAGCAAGCACTTGAATGAAGATGGGTTCAAAGGAAACTTTGAGGAAAAAGAGTTACTTTCTAAGAAAGTAGGTTGCTTTTTGGGAAAGCAAATGCTTTCTCGTGAGGAAGTCTATGTTTGCATTGCATCTATGCATGTGGTTGCATCTAGGAATGCCTGGAGAGTGCCGTGTAAGCATGGTTTTTAACTCACAAGTTTTTAATGAGTTTTAGGCAGGTTCACACTTATTATAATAAGTGACTGGCTGCTCATTTAATAAGTGGGCAGCCCACTCACAAATAAAGCATCAGAAAAAGAGAGCGCTCCCCTTACTGGCCAAAAATAGCAGAAGAAAAGTGATCCCTCCTCCCTAACCTAGGTGCCCCCTTTCCCTGCTCTATTTTTGCCAGATAGATCTCCTCTATTTGCGTCAATTGCCAGGAGCTATAAAAGCACCTCTAGCACTCTCTCTCTCTCTCTCTCTCTCTCTCTCTCTCTCTCTCTCTCTCTCTCTCTCTCTCTCTCTCTCTCCAGATTTTACCAGCATTAGGAGGAGGAGATGCCGCCACTACAAATTTGCAAGTGCTTGCAATGATTTGGAGGAAGAAAAGCAGCACTAGAGATAAGAGGATGCTGCTGTAGATTTCAACCAAGAAGATGACACTATCGGTGTCTCCCATAGCTTCCCCAAATGTAGGAGATGGTGCCAAGAACAAGTAGGCAAGTTCCATCGCAAAAAAGTGCCTACGGAGAGTGTTTCCATCGCGACAGACATTTTTTTTTCTCTATTTTAAGCCCATCAATGTCGTAGATGGGCTGATTTGCGAGGAGGAACCTAAGAACACACCTCTTTGGTGTGTAGGATTAGAAGAGAAGGTTCTCTACTAAGAGGTCTCTTCCAAGAAGTTGCTTTTTCAAGAATCGAGTTGTGTTTTGAGTGTCGATACATTGAAGGTAACGTTTTTCATGTTTTGGTTTTTGAGTGTTTGTTTGTAGGAATACTTCCTCTTCACGAGGGAGTAGGACCAGAGGAAGGCATGAGCCTCTGCGAGAGAGAAGCGCTCTAAGGAACTAGAGCTTGATCAACCCAAGGGTTGTGTACCCTGAGTTTGGGAGTAGATCCACAAAGTTTGAGAGCGGTAGACTCTCGAGCTGGGATCAAGGAGTTGAGATTCCCAAGGAAGGACTTCCCGTTTAGGAAAGTAGAGTTGTCATCTGTGGGAAGAAGACTCTGGTAATAGAGTCAGAAAAGGATTGTAGGGATACCATGCCCTAGGTCTGGAAGGTGAGTTGTAGAGGCAAGAATCTTGGTTCTCAAAGATTCTTAGTAAGGAGCAAAAGTTCCTTGAAATAGGGTTTTTTGTTTTTGCCATGAGAACGGGAAGCTGAGGCTTTTGAGTACCATCGAGTCTAATTCTAGAACGAACATGGTAATACGTTTGGTTCAAGTGCTTGTATAGACTTATCCCCAATAATAAAGATGCTTCTACGGGCGAGGGACCATCCATCTTCTAGTCCCCAATACTATACCAATGTTCTCTCTCTCTCTCTCTCTCTCTCTCTCTCTCTATATATATATATATATATATATATATATATATATATATATATATATATATATATATCAATTGACTTCAATATTAAGTGATAAATTCTATTTATCCGAGTATACTTAATATTGTTGTGCGCTCCTGTTTGTGATAGTGGTATCAAAGCATGGTCTCGTCTCTTTCTCTGTAAAGGAGGACGACTCTGGGAAGATACGAGAAGAAGGTCTCCCAATCCAGTCAAGGTCTCCCGATCAAGTTAAGTTTGATACTTTTGACGAAAGCAGAGATGTTCCAAAACCTACCTCTTTCATTCGATAGTTTGAAGTTGCCTTTGCCAAGGACAATTTCTTAGAAGAGTCCAAGATGAGGCATGTGAGTAGGCACCTCAAGAGGACTGCGAGAATTTGGTGGTATACCAAAGGACTACAAGGAACTCGAGAAAAAGAATTGGATTCAATTCAAGGCTAACTGTCCAAGGAATTTTTTTTCCCTACACTTTGAGGAAGGCATCAGAGAAGATTGGGATCGGTTTTCCCAAAAGACCCTCGAGTGAGTCACGGATTACGTGAATAGGTATTGGTTCACTCTTTCCAAGGTGGTTCCATTCTTGAATCTCTCTGATAAAGAAAAGATAAAGAAGTGCAATGAAGGACTCTTACCCGAACTTTGCAGAAACATGTAGATATATCCGTAAGATACTTGGCAAGATGGTGGAGTCAACAATGCAAGGTGAAAGTGTATGCTCCAATGTACAAAGAATCTAATCTCCGCAGTGGGATGGAACCATTGAATAAGGAAACGATAAATTTTGTTGCCTCTCCTCGAAGGATGTGTTGCCATCCAGAGAGTTTTGGAGTACAAGAATTCTATTTAACTCCTTAGTTTTGTGTGGAAGACCTTCAAATTTTAGTGACAGGGCAAGTCTTTAATCAAAGTTACATCTTTGAGGAAAGCAGAAAGTGCATTTTGCTTATTCGCTCTTTTGCACGAGATATGGTTATGTCTAACCAAGAACGATCACTCTCGAGTGTTTATGAGAGTAGAGTCGAGTTGGAATATTCTTTTACAAGATGAATTGGTTTGCTCAACCATGCGAAGGGTCACCAATTGATTTGGTATCTGCTAGTTCTTCAACAGATTATGGCTACTATGGGTAGGACATTTTGCTTGAATACTTTCTAAGCCCACACCGGCCTACCTATTAAGGGAAGATATGGTAGTGGTTTTAGCACAAGTCTATGAACACTTTCTTTATGAGGGAAAAAACAAGAAAGGCTATGACCTGTGCTCGAGGAATCCTAGGATTAAAATCCTAGTTTATTTGATGAGCGGGTTTGCTCTAAGATCGAGTCAAGGGATCGTCAGGCTAAGCACTTTCTCTCTAAAGATCTTGAGTAGGGAAGGAAATTTTCCAAGTTCATCGAAGTTCTAACACAGCTTGAGTATTATGTACACCTTTGGGCACATGGATAATGCATGAAGTTGCAGACCTTGTTGCCAAGGTGGGTCGACTACTACCAGTCAAATTTTTTCTGCTCAACAGAATGGGATGAGCCAACTTCCTTTTCAGGAAGTGGAAGGTAATTTGAGCGCCTTGTAAATGTGCAATAACATTCCGCACAAGGTTCTCTATTTGAAATATGTTCGATAGCACTGAGTTTCTCTACTAAGAGAAGGGATTTTCTGGTGGTCATTAGCAAGTTGAGTAGTATTGATATACTGCTACAATGAAGATGAACTATTATGTTCATGCGTGTATGATTGTCCAACAATTTTAAGATAGAAAGAACTACCTTAACCATACATGGGAGAAAATCCATGAGATCTAAAACGGGTTCACTTTTATGTGAACCGAGCTTGAACTTACATTCAAAGAATGCTAGAATTTTAGCTGCCTAAGATTTTGCAAGCCGTCATTGATACTTGCCAATACAACAAATTATTGATGACCTCCACAAGAAAAAGATGTTGATGGGCATCAGGACAAAACTACAGGTGGTAACAACCTGCAAGAGGAAATTGTGAAAAGAGGTGTTGCAGTGCACAAGGGATCTTTGGATTGAAATAATCCGCCTACCCCGAGCAAAGGCCTAGAACAAGAACTTTCTTTGATGAGATGGCAGACTCTGTTTGCCAAAGGAAGACGTCCTCACATGAGATTAATGCTCTATGATTTGAACATGTCCTATATGGGAGGACACGAGGTTTAATATCCTTAAGACTAACAACACAAGATTACGCGCAAGTACAACTACCTAGCTTGATTTCTAGGAAGATTATTTTTTTTGAGGCTGAGAAGGTGGAATTGAGTTAGTAGATTCTTGGATAAGGAAACTTTCTATCTGTTGGAAATACGTGAATGATGAGTTGCCTACATGATTCGTACGATTGATGATTGCTGAAAAATATCCTCAAGAAATTAGAGGAAAGACAGAAATTTTGAAGGGGATCGGGGAGCACCACAGACGGAGAGTGAGAGGGAGAAGGAGACACACGACACACAGATATGGGTGGGGAGACTCAAAGAGTGAGTAGCCCCCTATACACTTTTGCTATGTATAAGGTATACAAGTCAGTGGGTGCCTAGACTCTGGGCGGTCGGGCAAGGCACATACGCCTATACCCCAACAACCTCTCACTTAAAGGCGACTGTGTCTTTAAGCAAGAGAACCTAGTCTAAAGACTACAAAAGGTGAGAGAAAACCGCTCTCAACCGATGCCCACTGGCTGGTTGTGATCGTGTGCATCCGGCTGTCCTGCTCCCGTGTAAGTCCATACACCACCAGACATACCGCACACGTACTGCAAGTATGTACACAATACCTGCATATCTCCCTCGTGCACTATGCCATCATCAGTCAACAAACGACTGACAACCCCAACTGCAAATGCTCCCACTACAGCTGCGATATCCGGTCTCAAGATCAACATCTCATACATGAGACCACCGAATGTCGATGCAATGCTAGCGGGCTCTGCTAGCTCTACGGAGCATGCATCAACATATATATCCCTGGCAATATGCATCTCTGACTGACAAGGTGTGTCAGCCACATGCATCTCCTGATTGTCCGCAAAAGATGCATCAACCTGTCGTGCAACCTCAAAGCAAACCAGCTGCTCTAGGTGTCTGCTGGAAGACATATCCTGCACAACTATATCCCCATGCTCACTGTCGAGCATAGAAAGGAATGATTGCATAATCGCTGACATCTCAGTCTCCTCTGCAAACATGACCACTCAATCTACTGTGACTCACTAGATCTCTCATGCTCTAACTCCGTATGCATAGACTCTTGCACAACGTCCTCCTGTCGTGACTCACTAGAGCAAGACCGCTCTACCTGTCTATTCTGCATAGAAGTATCTCGCACAACTGACTCTCTGCTTTGCTCAGTCACTAGCAAAGCATGCATGTCTGACTCTGTCACCTCTCTGTGTGACTGCTCAAGTCGTGCCCCAACTGTGTGCACAACGAGCTCACTACTCTGCACTCCATGCAAAGCATCCTGCAACCCACAAGCAAAAGAGACTCGCCTGCTCTCTCGTTGTCTACCTGGCTGCATGATCACAGAGACAACACCGTCTCTCCCGTGATCCACATGCAATGGGTAACCTGTACCACTTCTGGCACCTCTCGCAATCACTAGCGAACCCAAATGCATCACAAAATCTCGCTCTCGTAGCGAAATCTGACATCCACAATCTCTAAGCTGACCAATCGAGATCAAACTCACTGTCAAATCTGGTACATAGCGCACATGTCGTAACAAGTAATATGCACCACTCGGTAATGACAGTCTCACATCTCCTGCACCTGCTATCGCATACACCGATCCATCGGTCAAACGTACACTGTCAAGCATCCCGCTAGAATAGCTATAAAACCATGCACGATGCGGCGTGACATGAAACATAGCATCTGCGTCTAGCAACCACTGCGAAGGGAATGCACTATCCACATGTATAGCATCTCGTGCATAGCTCGAGGTAAAAGTGACATCCCCGTCACTAGTATACTCCGACACTACATGTGCCTCAACTATCAAAGCAACTGAGTCCATGGCATCACTACATACATCTCTGAGACTGCCATGTCTCCTACGATGTCGCATACGACGAAAACAACGCCGTCTAACGTGTCTAGAATGACCACAATACCAACATGTCACCTGTCGGCGTGCTCGTGAATGTACATGTCTCACACGAGTCTGTGATGACTCAGATCTATCATACATATCATGTAATCTGCGCCAAAGTGCTCTCGAAGTAGTCTCATACATAACAAGAGCATATACAGATTCTGCAAGGTGCAAAGAGAGCGTAGATAGTGCCATCTCCTCTAGCTCCTGCCACTGATCGTCAGACATGTTTGAAGGTCTACCTGCATCACCACTCAATGGTCGATGCAACCCTCGCTGTGTCAATGCATCAAGCATACACTCTCTCCACGCCGCAAAGTCTGACCCATCAAACATGCGCATCTGTGAGAGGTTACAATCTGATCGATCACCTGTCTCTGCCATGAGCACAATGTAGCAAACTAGAAAGCAAAACCACCTCACCAACAATACCTGAAAACTGTCTACCAATATGGCGAGAAACACAATGTAAAACCTGTGAGACACACTCCAAAATAGAGCTCCCGCAATGTCAATACAAGCCTCGCATGCTCTAGTATCACACTGCAATCTGTGAGCTAATTACCAAGCCCACACTGTGCGGTATCGATGCATACACATGCACAAATCTCCCACTTGCAGAGAACACCGCACGCAAATGCTGAGTGCAACCTGCAATCTCTACCTAGATCGCATAAATGATACGCATAAAACTCCTGGGAAAATTTCGCCAGAGTTTCGACGCACAATGGCTATCAACACAAAATAACCATTGTCCTGCAAGCTCAATACAATGAGCAATCAATGCGCATCAAACTACACTCAACATACATGCATAAGCTCTGCAAAACTATGGCAAACAATGCTCGAGATCACAAGACTCTCCCACCCGAGAGCAAACCACTGTCTCAAGCAAAGAAAGATACACAACTCCTCACTCTTGCGAGGGTGGATACAAAAACACAAAACTGTGTACAAACTGACAAAACCTGTCAAAGTGAGAGTAAACACTCGATCACAAACTATGGCGAGAATCTGGGAAAAATCCGACAGAATTTCCCCTCAAAATTGAGCAAAAAACTCAAGTACAATCTCTACCATAAACCATAACACTACTCAATGCCAATGAGTAGAAATGCCAAAATGGCTCCACATTTTCACATACAATGGCAATCCGCACTCAACGTACATCCACGGAGTGACTGCGCATAAGCAAACGCCAAAAGATTTGCAATCCGGAAACTTGATCAATGCGAAAACAATGCTCTCAAGAGAGCTTACCGGCACTTGAAAATGCTCGCCAAAATGCATATATAATGGGCATCAACCATGTGCCATAACCATATGCAAACCATCCGCAAAGACCATGAATCCAAGCACAAAATCACTGCCAAAGTATTTTATGAAAACCAGTGAAAGAAGCTCCACCTGTGTGCTCCAAAAACCTGCGTCTCTCAAGAGACCGCTTCGGTGGTGTGTAAACGCCTCCGTACTTCGTTGCCCAAGTCTACCAAAAAACCCTCAAACCACAAGCTTAACACAAGTTGCAATTGCATCTTCAACTCAGAATTTATGCGCTCAACTTCAAGCATCTCCCGTGCTTCCAAAAGTGCATCAAACTCGCACACAATGCGACAACAGAAAATCTGGAATTTCTGTATACAGTCAGTCTGAGTTGAATATCAGCAAAACGGTGAGGAATTTGCAAAAAGTTTCTTCTGCAAAGTTGTAGACCACGTCGAAACGGATGGCCAGCGTGGACAGAATTCTCAGATCTGCATTCTACAAGGAGAAAAACGAATCTGAAAATAGTGCTACTGCGCACACAGTTTTTAGGGCAGCACCTTTACTTACACACAATCTTCCACACTCCTTTTTGAGCTTCCACAAGAGCATACATCACTCTCAACTGAGCTCACAAGCTCCCATTGCATTCTCACAAAGCTTCCAAGCTTTCTTAATCTCTCTACCGTCGAGAGCGAGCGAGCTATCGCCTCGAAGCTCTCAAAGCCGTCGTGCTCTCCGCAGTCACCATAGCTCTGATACCAATTGAAGGGGATCGGGGAGCACCACAGACAGAGAGTGAGAGGGAGAAGGAGACACACGATGTGGGTGGGGAGACTCAAAGAGTGTGCAGCCCCCTATACACTTATTCTATGTATAAGGTATACAAGTCAGTGGGTGCCTAGACTCTGGGCGGCCAGGCAAGGCACAGACGCCTATACCCCAACAAATTTCTCATAATGGAGTCGAGTACCCCATCTACCTTTGAACTGGTAATGTAAGTATTGAATTATTGACTTTTTGATTGAATTTTTAAGTTTTTCTTGAGAAAGAACTAGCTCGCCATTGAGTGGGATTGAAGATTCACCCGGTTTCTCCCCGGGCACTTAAGTTGGACCACTACAGCTGACGACAAATGTTTATAAGTGAGAGGGATGTTTGCTAAATTATCTTTATCTGATAGAAATATAATTCTAAATGAATTATTGGAATTATAAGAAGTGAGAGTGTTTTTTCACTTGAGACATTTGAATACATATATTTCTAGTGTGTCATTCAGGGTAATGATGGGAGCATTGTGAGCGGGGATATCTGTAAAGCACCAAGGAAAATATACTTCTGATGCTTCATATCGGATAGGTGACAGAGAGCATCAAAAAGACGTATTCAACCATCCGAAACAAACATCTCTGATGCGTCATAGGATGGGTCACATATAGCATCGCAAAGGAGATTGTACCATAAGTTTGGTGAGAAAGGACTAAGTGATGGATATTCTGGAAGCGTCACATGGTTGGTGATGGGAGCATCAAAAAGGGAATATTCCATGGGCATGAGGTATTCCAAATAGAGTTAGAACTGTGCACAAGAAATGAGCAAGCATTTGAACGAAGATGGGTTCAGAGGAAACTTTGAGAAAAAGAGTTGCTTTCTGAGAAAGCAAGTTTCTTTTTGGGAAAAAAAATCCTTTCCCGCGAGGGAGTCTATGTCTACATTGCATCTGTGCATCTGGTTGCATCTAGAGATGCATGGAGAGTGCTTTGTAAGAAAGGTTTTTAACTCTCAAGTTTTTACTCAGTTTTAAGCAGGTTCACACTTATTATAATAAGTGACCGGCTGCCCATTCAAGAAGTGGGCAACCCACTCACAAATAAAGCATCAGAAAAAGAGGGAGCCCCCCTTGCTGGCCGGATTTGATATTCTTGTGAGATTTTATTTGCATCCAAATCTCCATGCGTATGTGTTTGCTTGGTGTCTGGGAAGGGCATGACTTCCATTCCTTTCAATTTATGAGGAGACCACAGAGCCGACTCTCCACCATACTTCTGTATGGCACCTTTATATAGTGTGCATTATATATGGTATGTATTTTGTGTCATTTTTTCATTGCATGACAAAAAGTGTAACTACTTACATGGTTTTCATGTAGATAAAGCATCATTCTTTGCACACTTGGGGGTGACGTCTACTTGTTTACGAGGTTAGTGGTCCAAATTTTTGTTCGCATTTCTCCACGCTACAATCTTGTCGGGCCAAGGGCCAACCTAGGGGGTCATGGACCTAAGCCAAGGGCCTGGACTGTCAATGTGGAGTGGGGTCCTAAAACGGGCTAGGACTAGGAGCCAAAGGGCCTATATAAAGGGTGGCAAGGAGGTGGATCACCATGTCAGTCCCCTAGGTCTCATATTGGTATCAAAGCTTCAGGCTATTCTTGGAAAAGGAAGGCGTGGTCCTAAATTTAGAAAGCTTTTGCATGCTCTTGGTCGTGGAGAGCAAGGAGCACGAGGATGAAGCGGAAGAATCTGTGTGCAGGAGCCCTTGGATTGGGGGGAGGTCGAACTTGACCATTGCTAAACCGGTTGCAGAGGGCGTCTACGGATTCGAGTTGGCACGGGTAACAACTTTTGATTCTGTAGGCATCGGAGATATGCCTCCTAGGCTACCCGGCTATGATGCTCTGTAGTAGCACAAGCAACAGAGCACGCCATAGCTACTTGAAATTTTTGTATCTTTTTTCCCCACTTGTGGCCGCCCACAGTCACAAGGGGTGGCGACTCTTAAGTTCCTTAAGGGGCATGCACACCCCAAAAAATCTCCCCTACCCAAGCTCGGCAATCCGAAGCCACACACTCTCTAGACGACTACAAACAAGGTCACGTTGCACGTAATAACAGCAGTTGCTGCACCCTTTTCGGAAAGCCCTAATTTTTTGTGGAGCTTGCTTGATTTTTAAAAAAATTGGAATTGCTATCGAATTTAACAGCTTCTCGCCAAGGCTTGTTGTCGAGCAGCTTTCAGACATCGACATTGACATCACCATGGCCTTAATGTGCTAGCCGACCTTTGGTCCACATGAGTTGGTACGTATGCATGGGGCTATCCAAGGGCACAAGGTGCAGATATTGGTGGACAATGGTGCTTTGTATAATTACATTAACGATAAGTTAGTGAAACGGCTCAAGTTGGCCCAGAATTAGTTCCCACCATTACAAGGTAGCGATGATGAGCGGCCATGATTCCGAGGTGTGGGCTACTCAAGTAAAGGATGTATGATTGGAGATTCAAAGATATCACACATCCTTGAGTTTTCAACTCATGAATATGGAGCGGGCAGATGTGGTCCTTAGTCGAGAGTGGTTACATAGTCTAGGATCATCACTTAAACGTAGCTATGAGCACAATAATTTGATATTCGAATCCAATGGTGTGCATGTGGTACTGTTGGGAGAGAAGGATGTGACTTCCTCTCCACTCATTTGTACAGCCGAGCTTATGAAGCTCTCTTCTCAAGATGAAATAGAAGCTCTTTTTGTGTTACTCCATGTGTCATTTTCTTTCAAATGTTGATAATGTTTTGAATGAAAATTCCTCAATGCCGCATGTTACTCTCTTTTCTCTTCCACCTATGGCTACTACTCTCTCTTTTGAACAAGTTTTTTTTTAATAAGTTAAAAGATTTATTAATGGAATACAAAGACGTATTCCCAGATGATTTTCCACTAGGGTTATCACCGACATAGGCTGTGCAGCATAGCATAGACGTGGTTGCAGGCAATAAGCCCGTAAGTACTAAGCCACCCTATAGAATGAGTCATTCTGAGGCTGCTGAGGCGGAATGTCAGCTTGTTGACTATCTCAATAGAGGTTTTATCCAACCCAGTTCTGCACTGTGGGCCTCTCCCATCTTATTGGTGAAGAAAAAAGGCAGTAGTATGGACATGTGCATAGACTATCATGGCTTGAATGCGGTTATTGTTAAGAACAAGTATCCATTGCCATGAGTGGATGAGTTATTTGATAAGCTCACCCATGCTCAAATATTTACGAAGATTGATTTACGATCAGGGTATCATTAGGTACGCATTAGACTTGCGGATATTGCTACAAACAGATGCGTGGCATCCCTGCAAAATATGCACAAACTAACATACTACAAGCAACATAATCATAAATCTACATACCTGCACAATCGTGTGCGCATATAACCAAATCGTATGCTAACAAAGAGAGACAAAGAGCGAGAGAGAGTAAGAAAGCACGTGCGGATGCACCTCCTAGAGCGGAGTGCTACATAGGCACGGCGAGAGAGAAGAGAGAGGAGAGGAGAAAAAGAAGAACACAGACACTGGGTGCAATCTCCCCTCCGTGCAAGAGTGAGCATTTTCCTCTTGCACGTATTTACTTATAAATTTCTTGAATGCTCAAAGTGAATACACATTGGTCGATCGGACAATAATTGACCATAGCTCATAAAGAGCACTTGAATAATAAAATGTACATAGATGTGATGTTTCCTTGCAGAGCCCATAGCTCGGTCATGCTTTATCCACCTGTCAGCTGCATGCTTTATCCACCTGTCAGCTGCATACGGGTGTGAATGCATGAGGGGTCGCCTTCAAGGAAACAGATATCTCATGATACCATGCAACATGGTCAGTGGTCACCATGTTTGCGTGTTGCGGACTTTCGAGACTGGAAAATTCTGCGCCATGCAAGCACCATTGCCCCTCCAGGCCTACAAATTATGCGCCATGCAAGCCCATGGCCTACATGCAAGCATCCCATGGGAGGGGCCCTTGGCACCCATCCGTGGGACGGCTCCTTAGGGGTTCCTTTGGGCACCCGATGCGCGCCCAAGGAGCCCTGGCCGAAGGTTTAAAAAAAAAGAAAACAAAAAGGAAACAAAACTGAACACAGACCTGCGCATGGCGGATCTGTTGCGCCGAGCAACAGAGAATGGATACGCCTACTGCATGCAGAATTAGGCGTCGCCGGTGTGTTGAAAAAGCCTCCAGCGCCTGGGGCGCATCCGACAAGGCCGAAATCGGTGGATTTTGTGCAGGCCGAATCCCATGTCCGTCCTCATGCAAGGGGCAATTATCGCGTCCTCCTGTCGAGCCTGCCTTCTCCTCCGAACATAGGGGTTGCTCCCCACGACTCTGTTTTCGGCTTCCTTCACGACTTCACAAGAGAGAGAGAGCGCGAGAGATGCAAGACCAACAGTGTCGTCTCCTTGAGCACACCATAGCCTTGCTTTGAGAGAGAGATAAAGAGTAGCCATGCCGAGCCGTGCTCGCCCCTCCTTCTACTTCTCCTTCCCTGAGCTCTGATACCAATGTGAGACCGCGGGGGATTGGACCATGCAACTCTCCACCCAACTGTGCAATTTATAGACTCCTAGCCTCTAAAGATAGCGCCCCTTGACCGCATGTCCGTCCTGGCCCTTGACCCTGCCCTTGGCCTGACAGAAGTTTAGCCTTGTCCCTATATTCTCAAAGAGACCCTTCCAAAAATTACTGGTCATTCTAGGATCTCTATCTGAGACTATGGACGTTGGCAAGCCATGGTACTTGAAAATTTGTGATATGAAGAGGGTTGCCATTTGATGGGCTTTAATAGTCTTTTTGACAGGTATGAAATGTGCTTGTTTGCTAAACCTGTCAACTATTGTCCATATTCCCATGTTCCCATATTCCCATGGATAGACTTGGGCAATCCAAAGACATGTTGATGTAGATTTTTCTTCATCAGTTTGTAGACGCTCTGGTTGTCGATTTGCAAAGTTTGTTGTGAATGTTGATAAAGTATGTTGTGGCACAAAGGGCAAGAGGTCAATGCAAGAAGCATTGCATTGATTGTGCTTGTATGGATCATATTGAATAGTAAAAATGTCCATAAAAAAAGTACCTTGACAACGTTTCAGCATTATGTGTATTTGACGTGACTTATATAAAACGCAAATATTTTTGATGCCTTACTTAAGTCTTTAGTAGCCCAAATTCTTTCATGTGCTTCATCAAGCATGATGATAGAATACGTTGAGAGCTAGCTATCCACAAGCACTTCACTTAAAGGCATTGTCATATGTAGTATAGAATCCTACACCACGAGATCCCTATGTGAGATGTTGCGCTTCTTGCTCTCACAACTCTCTCCGCTCTTTGCCTAAAACAACACTCTGAAATGAACCATCTAGATTTTTAACGATTTTCATCGGTGACACCTTGTTTGTCCTCTTGAGAAAGTTGGCTCACCCTCATTGGGCTCAACTTCAAGCTCCTCTTGATACAAGAGTCTAGATCCATCAGCATCATAATTGGGGTAATCCCTCACATATGAGACCCTTGATGCTATTAGCTGCTTAGCTTCCCATCTCTCAGATGAACTCATTCTCTTTAGTGGTTGTCTGAAAGTGGCCATCCTCCTCTGTGATGATAATCCCTTTTAATCCTTTGCAACATGTTAAAGGCTGATTCATAGTAGAACGATTAGATTCCTTGTCCAATTAAGAGCTTCTATTTATCAGTAGAAGATCCTTGTCTTTTGCTCCACATCCCTCATGGAAGGCCAATGTTATTCCAAGTCATGGAAACAACCTTAATCCATACCTCTTGACAAGATCTTTTGCATTAACAATCATATGTGTGGCAATTTGTGACACATACACAAGCCCTTGCTTTTGATCACAATGCCCACAAGCTGCACAAAGCGACCATGATCCATGGCATGCAAAACCCTACTTCAGTAAAAATTGAAAGCTCAAGTTCCTATGGCTGTACCCTTTAAAGAGCTAGGGTATCTATCATCTCTATTTCTCCTGCTCCAGTCTTTGCGCTCATCATCGTCGTCACTGGCAGCATATCCATTATATCTATTTGTGTAATCATCATGCTCTCTGTGAGTCCTTTGATGAGCATCATGTCATGGTCTTTTTGTCTTTCATACTTTCTCTCATGTCGCGCGTATCTATCATGACTTCCATCATTGTGTCGATGATGTCTATTGTGATCATCATCATCACTTCTGTGATTTCTACCGTCATGTTCACTTCATCTATCACGTTTACCATCGCCACTTCTTTTTGTTGTTCCTCTTATTTCTACTTAGCATCATGCTCAAGCTCCTCTTGTTGATCTTTGATTCTCTCGCTATCATCAGGGACAAAAAGCCTAGGGAAGCCAAATCTGTTGTTTGCTATCCACTACAAGACCAGCCTTGCTACCTACACTCAACCGACAAGTAGCAAAGTGATTACTATTTCACGCGATAATCAAAGCTTCGTTGGAGCACAACAAAAGCCTTCGCTGGAGCGTAGCCACTACTTGCTTTTAAGTGGCATATAGCTACGTTAAAATCATGGGCTGCCATAATAATCAACAATTCACACAAGGCCAAGTGGCTCATTCCATGACTGAAACCGCTTGCACATGAATTACTATGGTACTTCAAAACATCGCTTTTTTTGATGCGGTGTGGAATCTTCAGTAGACTGCCCTCCTCCCATAAATCCACGCGTAAAAGCTGTGTTAGTGGTGCATCCTCTCATTCAACTCCAGAGTGAGGCTATTAAAGGAAATTCTTGCTCTAAAAGTAGCGTTGTTAATGAACTTTGGCGTTACTATTCATGTGCCTTTCAGAGTAGCCATGGTAATCTTGTCTCTCACCTCGAGGGCTTTGAGAAAGTGAACTAGTCTTACGTGGTTGGCCTTGGCAAGGTCTTTACAACGATGTTAACAATAAAGCAAGAACAAATTGTAAAACTAGCTGTGAGCAACAAGCAATGGCAAACTGTAAAGATTGAAATGTACTACTAACCTGGATAACGAGCAATGGTATCGTCTGACTTTGAAACACAGAGGATTCCACTATGGTTGAGCTACAACAAAACAACATGAGTAGTTAAACTTATGTGTCATGCAATAAGAAAAAGAGAAACAATATAGATCAAATACGCGCGTCACACAGAAGTGCCATACAGCAATTTGGTGGAGAGTCGGCACTACGTCTCCCCAAAAATCATAAGGAACAGAAGCCGTGCCCTTCCCCGTAGACTAGTTGTGTCGACCAAGCAAGCACATAGACATGGAGGTTTAGAAGCAGGTTACAAACCTCGAAGTTTGCTTGTATCTCCGGAATGTACAATGCTATCATATCCTTGCATGACTATCCCCACCTTCATCCCTTCATTTTAATCACGACCATGAAAGTCTGCAAGCTGCACAAAGTAGCCATGATCCATGTCACATGAAACCCTATCTACGTAAACATTGAATGGCTCAATTTTTCTGTGATGGATGTCCCTTTGAAGAGCTATTATATTGATCCCTCCTACTTTGCATCCATCATCATCATCATCTTTACTAGCATATCCATTGTATCTATCCCTACGATCATAATGTTCTCAGTCATCGTGTCAATCGTGTCTACTGTGAGCTCCATCATCATCTCTTTTGTGACTTTTCTCTTATGTTGACTATTGCACTCACTTCTGCTTTCATGTCTACCATCATTATAGCTTCTATGTTATTCCACTCCTTTAAAAATAGTTGACTATTGTGCTCACTTCTGCTTTCATGTTAACCATCATTACAACTTCTATGCTATTCCACTTCTTTAAAAACAGTTCAAATGACTTGGACTGCCTAGAGCGTATGGCCGTGTAACAATAGATGCCGACTTCACTCATATTGACCTCGGTGGCGACGACCATAATGTGCTGAGAATAAGGCAGAGCGAGAGGATATCAAGCTCTTGCTTCACAATGAGAGAGAGAGAGAGAGAGAGAGAGCACGTTCCTGAGAAGGCGTTGAATGATGTGTGAGATGTGCTTCATTTGATCGACCAAAATCAGAGAGAGCCGCTTTCAGCTCACACGAGAGGATTATTTCTAAAAGCGATCCTGTCCACATCGATGCTAAACACCAACCCTTCACAAAGAGTCCGTCCCCCCCCCCCCCCCCCCCCCCAAGGCCAAAAAAGGCCTTAGGCCAACCAAGTAAAAAGCATCGTAGGCTTACCAAGTAAAAAGCATCGTAGGCCTTAGGCCAACCAAGTAAAAAGCATCGTAGGCTTACCAAGTAAAAATTGGCTCGTCCGGCAGTGTGAATTGGCTGCAGCGTGGAAAAGGGATGTCCAGGCGAGGTGTGCGCCAGTCTAAACCAATTGGCAACAAGAAAGGCGAGAAGTGGACCATGGCAACCAGTGGCGGTAAGCCTCCTGCCATTCTACATGCATTGCATGATGCCATTCACGGCAAGGTTTTGCTTCATGCTCTCTCTCTTCACACACGCACACGATCAAATTTCTGATTGGAAGACGGCCAGTCCAGGAAAATTTCTGTGCAAATAGGCCAAGTTATGAATTCATGGACGCATGCTTTCCCGGAGTATGTATTGAGATGTGGCTCTCTTGCATGGCACCCCGCTGAGCCATGGCCTCAGCTATGTGCAAACAATTAGACACCAAGCCTAAGATGCTGTAGACTCATCTATCAACTGCATCATGTGTGTGAGTTAGATTTCTTGACAGGGGGTTTTGAGGTACATAGATTTGTCCAAATGACTTGAAATTTTGCATGCAAGCTTAATAGGGCTAGATGATTCTATACCCAAGAGGGTTTGCCAAAATAAAGCTCCTAAGTGCACTATGTGACTTATAGCGCGATATAAGACATAAGTTGCACACTTTCAGTGATTTTACAACTGTCTTTAGTTCCTTGCCCTCCCCTTAGTCTAAAAAGCTTAAGTATCAAGTTTCACTTCAATTGGAATTTGTTTGACCTCAGTTGGACACTTAGTTCCGTTTCAGATAGCAGGTTTGAACTGACTCTCCACCTTTTATGCATCCAAATGTTCCCAAATTTGATGTGCAACCTTCTTTTTGTTTGTTTAATGCAATGGTAATGCTCAGCTCTCAGTTTGCACCCAACTGGTAGTTTCCTGTCTTATAGCGCGCTATAAGATGAACATAATAGTTTTGGCACAGTTTTTCACTCTGTCTTGCTCCAGGTGTCTTCACAAGGTTATGAAAAGTCCATATGTCAAGTTTCATGCAGATATGATTTTATTTGCTATCCCCTTTTTGGCTTTGAACTATTTTGACATAACACTTGGAGTTTCTTTGTTGGTAACTGTATTTGTTGATTCCCAAATTCTTCAACACTTGATTTTTAAGGTTCAAAGATCATGTAGAAGACTCACTAACAACTCTTAGCACTCAATTGCCTGTCAGGTAGCTTAAAAGACATATAGCGCGCTATAAGTGTTTTTGGCTATCTGGCTCCTGTTTCTTACTTTTATTGGTTGCTGTGAGTTCCCCTGGTCTCCCTGATCCCCAATATGAGTTCAAGTATCAATACCCCTTTCTTTCACTCTTGTTTGGACAGGTTCTCCCTTATGGTTGTTTCAACTCTTTTTGTTTCCGTTTCGTCGCAATTGTCTGCGTTGTTTCAAGCGCTGGATCCAAATCCAAATATATGGTCAATGTGCATCCTCTAGGGATGTGTAGGGTGGGTTTTGCTTTCAAGGCAAGCAAAAAGCCTTGTTGTTTTCCTTTTTTGTTACTTTGCGTTTTTCTTAGCGTTTTTTCCACATGAGCACTTCACAACCTTAACCAAACAACCACAACTCAAAACCAAAACTCTAAACTACAATACCTAACTAATCCTATCTAGTCGCAGACCCTTGGCAAGACGTTGGCTTCCTGGCTATCTACTAGACCTCAGGATATCCTCTCCTGGATCTTCTCTAAAGGTTTCAAGCTCTCTCTAGCCTAAGCTAAAGCAAGCTTCCATCACGCAAGTGTTGTAGGCTTCCTACTTATGGTCTTGTGTCCCCGGCAACGGCGCCAATGTTGCGGGAGCAACTCACACCCGAATAGTACAAAACACACCTCTCAACAAAATGTCAATCGAGGCCACAAGTGACACGGTAGGTGCACGTATACTATCCCGTTAGCTTGTCAGGCTAGGACCAACCCACACATACAGACTTACAAATGGTTCAACTTCTGAACTAATCATAGATCTCTTAACTGCACCAAATGTCCTGCGGATGCCTTATCACTGTCAAACACCTTAAACGAGGTCGTAATTGCACGAAACTCAAGACACACCATCCCCTCACTAGGACAATACTATCCTGAAGTCCTTAAGTCAAAACCCTAACCCTAACCCTCTCAAATACAGTCACGCTATAAGACAGGTCAGAATTCTGGAACTCCGCAAAACCTAACTCTGAAGCTATCTACACGAAGAGAATCTCGCCGTGGTTCTAACAAGTACTTGATCATCGAAAACGGAGTTCTTATGAGGTACTTACGACCGTTTGAAGCTCGTAGCCGGCGGACTCTTTCTGTGCGGTCGCGTGCAATGTTGGCTATAGGTGCGTAGCTCTCGGCGAGGCTACAACGTTGATGTGGTCGGCTCGTCAATCGGATGAGGTAGTGGCGCGTAGCATCAAGATGAAGATACACAAACTCTCACTCTCTCACTCACAACACAGAGTTCTCGCAATCCACTTATCAATTCAAAAGTTATTGTTTACAAATGACCTAAGTGCCTTATATACTAAGGTCACTTGGTTTCTCAAAAGAGATAAAAAATGTAAGGTTAACCTACTCAATATTTACAAGCTGGAAATGCTTTTAGCATCCCGGCTTCCGTAAGATCAAAATGAAAAGGATTACAAGGTTCTCCCATAATTCCAGAACACGTCTTTGATTAAAAGAGAGTTCAAAAGTAGACCAGGCTTATTACAAGAGAAATTGAAGTTACATGTGGCGTAGTTGGCCTAGGCTGCCAACACCAACCAACCTTTCTACGTGGCTGATGCAAGAGCTAGAGAAAATCCAGCAAGATGTAACGTACCACATAGTAGCCAAGAGCACCTGGTTGGCACTACGACCCTGCCAGCAAGAGAAAGCCGCGCTGAGCTCAAATGCAGTAACTTCCTTTGAATAGAGAGGAGGAGAGGAGCAATCTACTGCTCTGGTGTCAAATCCAAGCCAACCTAACAACCAAGATATCGTATAGATGTCCCAGGGGGATCCACCTAAAACCCTCTCTTGTTGACCAGTCTGGCGTGGGAGCACTGCCAACCCCGAAAGCCACTGTCTTCCTCCAGTTGATCAATGCCCCCGACGCACAACAGAACACCTCAAGAGCCTGCTCACACCTATGTAGATTTGCCTCTTGGCCCTCCAAGTACAACCCTGAGTCATCTGCAAACTCTGCATCCAAAAGCTCCTCTTCCTTGGTGGGCAGCTGTAGGCCTCTCAGACCCACCTCCTGTGAAGTCAAATATCTGCTCATTGCCTCAGCGTAGAAAAGAAAGAAGAAGGGGGCAAGAGGACATCCCTGTCGAACCGATCGCGTGAGCAAAAAACGATCCCCTCTTCCCCTTGCCAAAAGCATCTGACTGTGAGCACGTCTGTATAGAGCTGACACCCCCCTGATCCAAGCATCTGAGAACCCCATGCGATGTAGAGTGCCCTCTAAGAAATCCCAATCCACTTTGTCATACGGCTTCTCAAAGTCGAGAAAACGTACGACGAGGTCCTCTCCCTTGAGCTGAGCCAAGGCTGTCGCCTCCCAGAAAGTGAAGATGTTGTCAAGGATGCTATGCTCCTTGACAAAGCCTGTCTATGTCCCATGTATGAGGCTCTCTAGCAGCGGCTGGATTCTCAAACTTAGAGCCTTCGCCAAAATTTTGTAGGCTGAGTTGAGAATGGTGATGGGTCGCCACTGCCTCATCTCGTCCAGTGATCCTCCCTCCTTGGGGATGAGAAAGATCAATCCTTTGCTCAGATTGTCGGGCATCTCACCAGTGTGCAGAATGTACTGATAAGCGCTACACAAATCGTGACCAAGCACCTCCCAGTACTCCAAAAAGAAGCTCGGAGTCAAGCCATCCTCCCCTGGGCAACCGCCACGTGAGCATCATGAATCTCATCCGGCTGGAGGGGTAGCTCAAGCCTATGGCGCATCTCCTCAGTGACCAAACAAGGTATCTGTGTCCACACCTGCTCTCTGCATGCATCTCTGCTCTCTGGCTGAGGCTCAGCTGACAACAACACGCGGTAAAAGTTAATAGCAACTGCACGCATATCCTTCGGCTCAGTAGCCAATGACCCATCGGGCCTCCTCAATTGGCTAGTACTGGTGCGCGCATGTCTAGGGCCCACAGTCTCGAAGAATTCACTAGTAACTCTATCTCCCACCATAGTCCATTGAGCTGTCTGACGATGGTATGCAAAGTCATGGCGCCTCTCCTCCACTGCAATGAGCTCCTGTCGAACCTGCTGCATCTGCTCCTCCATCCAGGGGCTGCCAGGGTGACGCTCTTGCATCCTCTGCAAGGATGCAATGCCCTGACGGAGCTGCCTCTCCTCTCTGGTCGCAGCCAAGCGAGCGGCAACCTCCTGGAGAAGAAACAGCTAATCTCTGTAAGACCCATGGCCACCCTATCAGCTGGGGTGCCCTGCCTGTCCAAGCTCTCTGTCCAAAGCGTCTGAACCTGCTCTCGTAGCTCCGGTAAGATCCTCTCAGGGATGTGCAGTGTGGTACTACCACTTCTCTGTGTGTTTGCCACTGTAAGGATCACTGGCACATGGTCAGAGAAGGCAGTGCCTGCCAGAATGCAAACTGCTCCTCCACTGTCACAAAAGTGGTCACTAGCATAAAAACGGTCGATCCTCGACAGATTCACCTCTCCTACTCTCCTATTTGATTGAGAGAAGGAGAGGTTGTCTGTTGGTGGTATAAATCCTGCATGTTGCCATACATCGGATATCCCCATGGTCATACATAACTTCTCCCAAGCTGCCAACTCAGCTCCATGCACTGTAACATGGCTGCCTCCCATCCTGTCTGAGGGGTCCTCCAACATGTTGAAGGCCCCCCAACACACCACTGCTCTGCGTGAGGCAAGGACCCCACTATCTGTGCCCAAAACTCGGCCCGACCACTCGCATGGTTGGGCGCATAGATGTTAAAGAAGCCCATAAGACAGCCCTGCACCTGCAAGGTCATCCATTGTGCCTTGCCTGGCACTATAATGCCCCTGCCTACAATGGCCAGCTTCCATGAATCCGCAATAGTCATACATACCCCGCCCTAAATGCCCCCTAACCCAAAGCCAGCTGACCAAATAGTCCCAGAGTGGCCCCGCAAAATCTGACCACAACGCCAAATATGGCTATCACATAGATGGTACTCTGCAGCATGAGAATGTCAATCTTGCCTCCCACAAGGCATCTCTGTAACTCCTGTCGTAATCCCACATGGGCTTGGATGGGGAGTAATCCGCATCCGAGTGACCCCGAGAAGGGCCTGTATGCATGTGCTGTACAACCCAAGCCCATGTAGAGCGTGCAATCCATAAAGCAACATCCGCAGACCAAGAGTCCTCATAGGCATATACATAGCTCGAAGTGCTCTGAGTGTTGGGAAAGAGGTAAGCCAGAATATGCCTACATCCCGATGTATCCGGGGGTGTCACACAAAACTTGGCCAGTGGCCAGAGTGTCTGCAACATGTCTGTCACCCCTAGATCCGCTGTATGATGTGAGAACTCAATACCCTGGGCCTGCAACCAATCCAGGACTGCCTGCAGTGTCCGCTCAGTGTGATCCTGGCCCCACACTGGAAAGTAAAAGCCAGCAGCTGCAAGCGACGAGGGGGGGGGGGGGGGCGCTGAGCGGGGCTGAGGGCAGCGAGGAGGGCGGCGTGCAGGGAAGGGGCAGCGATGGCGTGCAAGGAGCAGCAGCAGGGAGCGCCTGGTGGGCTGACAGTGCTGTGAAACAAATCTTTAATTGCACTATGATAGATCAGATGCCTCCACTGTTACCTTGACTGCTGCTTCAGTTCTAGGTATTTGTCTTGACTATCTTTGAGTGTTGTATATTATGATAGCATAGAGTTTAAATTTGTTTGATCGATAGTCCCAAGTGGTTACAACCCAAAATAGCCTTTGAAACCTACAATTTGAATTCAGGTCTGCATGCACTAGATAGTGGCCTCAATAGGCTTGCAAATTCAAGCATGTGTGCACCTAACAATGGCCTTATTATGCTTGCATTGAAGTCTAAATTTGAATTCAGGTCTATATGCCAATTGCCTTTGAAAATGATTGTGTTCTGAGGCTCATATCTCAATATGCTTATGTTTCTGGCATTTCATTTCAGAAAATGATGGTGTTTTGAATTCCAATTCAATTGATCATGGGTCCATGAATGCGGACCAGCTTGCCCATGGCCAGCCAAAGGTTTTTTTTGATGTTGCAGTCCTACATGACGATTCACAGCCAGTACGCAAGTTTGTACTCCTAGAAGAAACTGGCATGGTGGAAGAGCCGTACGTGGCAGAGCGGGCATGCATGGATGACAATTCCACCAATGGAAGCATCCAATTTTGTAGGCTATACGAGGTGTCAGAAAGATCAAAAAGCTTGTTGATACCACCCACGCAGCTGGAGCCAAAGAAAAGCAGCCCTACAAAACCCTTTTTCAACAATCCGTGCTTGGGTGTGGAATCCATCCTCAAGACACTATTTAGAGCACGAGGAAGATCAACCTCAACCAAAGGGGTAAAGGCCTTTACATGCTGGGTTGCATGTCCATCAAGCTCTAACAATGAAGCTCTATCCTTTACAACAGGGCATAGCTTTTGTGAGAATGATATAAACTTAACCTACGATAACCATGGCAATCTCGACTTTGGACAACATAATTTTTCAGAGTTGAGAGGTTGTTTTGGCAAGGCTGTGAACAGATCAGAGTTTGATACTTTCAGCTTTAAGTGTTCGTCGAAGCCATTGGCCATAGTCAAAAGTGACGATGAAGATCTGGCACTGTTTGAAGCCACAGATGTAGCAGTGGATTGTGTGCTACTTCCATGCAGTGCAGGGGTGGAAATGGCTGAAAACAAGAAATTTATGGCAGCATTTTCGTATCCCTGTACTCAGACAAGTATTACCGAGGCTTACGAGGAGCTGATTGAGGGCAAGGCTGACCATGGCATAAAGAAGTTATATGCTCTTCTCAATTTGGAAGATGATGCTCTCTACCAGAAATTGTTTGAAGTCTTCCGAGCATTTCATGATGGGACTTTGCTGTGCTCCCCAGGAGCCCTTGGGATGTTTGATGATGTCAAGTGCTATTACAAGTGTACCACTGGAAAAGGCTCTAGTGGTGGGCCAATAATACCCACTCACTTGCCAGGGTATGTGGTTGGTATCCATGAGGGTGGGGTTGTTGATAAAGATTATAATCAGGCCACCTCTACCGATTCACCTGCCTTTGTCAAGGTGTACTCAGAATTTGTACTACCAAGACTTCCACCTAGAGAGAGTATTTTCTGGACTGGCTGGGACCTTCAACCATTTCTTAGATGGCTAGAGAAGCACCACTTGACGTGGGGAGAGCCAATCAAAGAGTATAACTTGATGGAGAGGATAACAAAGCTGATGCAAGGATGGAGCAGCTGGAGCTTGCTGAACGGAGGAAAGATCGAGGAGGAGGTGAACATGACAGTTGAGACCACACCACCACCAACTTTAAAAGGGCCAATTCCTTGTGTAGGGGCCATGTAGTTTTGATACACCAAAATACGTATATCACCTGGTTTACATTTAGAGTGGAGACAAACTCAGATATAGTTTTTTCACCACCTCTTGTGTAGGTGCCATGTAGTTTTAATACACTGGAATGTATATTTTCCCTGATTTCCTTTCAGGGTGGTGGCATACTGAAAAATAGTTTTTGATAATCATATCAGCCTTCAAAAGTCTGATACATGGTTGCTTCAATCGTGGGTATACTGCGATAAAATTTTGTTTTTGGGAATTTTTTTTCTTACTCTTATCATAGATGCGTGCCTTCATGTATTCAGTATGTCCCTGATTGAGTTGAAGTTAGGCATGTAAGTACATGTAGCTCTAGTGGCTGCCAAATCTATCTCTCCCCCCTCGATTTCATGTACCTTGGTTCTTTCCCCCCTTTCATGTCAAATGGAGGGATAGATTCGACAAAGGAAATGACGGTTCTGAAAGAAAAAAAGAAAAAAGTTAAGTGAACTGTGTCCTTTCCCCCCTTTCATGTCAGATTTAGGGATTCATCTGATTGTAGACAGAAATATCTGTCATGGGCCTGTCAGCACCGATTATTTTTGGTAATTGCTTGCATCTCATAAGGGCAACGGGGATAGCATAGTGGTGTGGTCATCTCATGTTTTGCAAGCATAAG
The DNA here is from genome assembly GCF_014529385.1 of Adiantum capillus-veneris. Classification (NCBI taxonomy): domain Eukaryota; kingdom Viridiplantae; phylum Streptophyta; class Polypodiopsida; order Polypodiales; family Pteridaceae; genus Adiantum; species Adiantum capillus-veneris. The sequence continues at coordinate 128,587,768 of NC_140949.1, forward strand.
CGCTGTCTGTCTCGTGTGCATGGTTGTGTGTATTCATGAATTTTATTTTTATTTTGTAAAATCTTGTTGGTTTCTCCTTTGCATCTGAATCTAAGACTTAAACTTGAGGACTTAGGGTTGGTTTACTCTACATACAGTGAGTGAATTAGGGCGTCATTGGAGCCGTAGCCAAGTGTTATATAGTGTTTGTGTGAAAAGAGGCTCAATTCCCAGTAGCAAACAAATGCTCAAGTTGCATTTGTCACATGTCACATGTCGTCAAAGTATTCAACGTTGCATTGAAGATGGTAGTGTTTTGCTTCATTCTAGGTTTGCATGTTGTAGAATCTCATTTTAGTCTATAACGTAGATTAGGATCTAAGATTTTGCACTGTTGTTTTGTGTGTCTTGTTGTAAGACTTTGAAACCTAGGAATTACGTCCTTCACACTATCTTATCTTTTATACAAACGCCCTTAAAGCTGAGTTTTTGTTCAAACTTTCCTTCAAATAAATTGTTTCATTTAGTTTGATTTTGCTGTTGTTGAAGTCATATTTAAGTAGTTGTTTTGTTTTATTGATTTTTAAATTTTAGTTTTGCTTCAATTTCCTCGTTCTTTGTGTGTCTTGATCTTGTGTTTTGTCTGAGTCTTTGAGCTCTTATCTCAATACGCAAGCTCAGATTTTTTTGAACTTATGAAGATATATTTAAAGAAAGTTATGTTAACCATTTAAACACCATGACAACTTAAGCTTCTGCCATTACTTGAGAAAGGGATGAATATATAACGGAGATATAAAACTAGTTTTGCTTGGTGGCCCTAGCTATAGAAGGTAGTTGAGAATTTGATCAAATTGAGGACGTTATTAAAAGAGAAATGTTTGTTATAGAGACATTCGTGATCGAAGCAGAACAAGTAGATACAATAAAGTGAAGATGTTGTGGATGCACAATGGGAATATTTTTTTTTCAATTACGAAGCATCAAAATAGCTAACACCAAAGCGAAGCAATGAACTAGATGTGAAATTTTGAGGCTAAGAACGACACCAAAAATGTGAGGTTGAAGTTTTATTGAGCAATACTATACGAAGGAGAGACTTAAGTAGGCAAAAAACTTCCGATAGTAGAAAGGTAACTGTGAATGATGCATACCAAGCAGTACGCAACAAAATTTTACATCTTTCTTGCATTTTTCAAGAACGTGTATTTCTTACAGTGAGGAGGGTGAGCTTGCAAAACGTTATACTGATCAAAGCTGTGCTATTATATCTACTGATGAATGTCTTTTTTAGTATACGTGCTACATGTAAATTGCTACAAACGAAAAGTTCTTTAAAAAAAAAAGTTTTCATCGAATAGTTGGAAGCACAGAATGTTTTTACACATTTTGAAAGTGGATGTCCAGTGTGTTCTGCTTTTCTTCTTTTGTAGCTGTTCGTGACGCCTATGTTCTTGCATCCGTTTTGACGGCACGTGATGGGAGTATAATGTATATCTGATATCCGTTGTCTTTTGCTTGTTAAAATGTTCTGTTCGAGCAGCAACAGGTGGCTCTTGTTGTCGTGTTCTGCGCAATCAGAATGAAGAATAGTGTTAAACAGAGTGATGAAATTGATTGATGATGAAGTATACGTTTGAAAGAGGTGATGAAAAATGAGTAAAGTCATTATAACCTATTGATTGATTGTTGATATTGATGAAGTCAAATGGATCAAAAATTTCAAAGCGTGTTCTGTAGACGTTCTTATCGTGGTGCCATGTGAGCATTTTGTCTGTGATTGATGCTGCTTGATTGTTGCATTGTTTCTTGAAGTTTTTTAAGACCTCGCAAGCATCACTGTTTGTTGTGTCTAATAGGTCTTCGAGTGCAACATCATAGGCGTAGTGGAGCATTTCAAATATGTAGGGCTTTATTGGTGTTTTTATCTGAAGTAAGCGATTAGCATCCTCAACAGTCATGATGTCTTCGAGCATGTCCGTTTCGATGTTTAGCTTTGTGATGATCTCTTTGATCAGGCTTTAGAACTAACCTATTGGTCTTTTGATGCCCATGCTTTTGTTGTAGTTGAGTCTCTCTACGGATCTGTCTATAAATGATTGCAGTTCAATAAAGCTGGCAAAGCCCTTAATGTAAGCGATTGGATGGAAGCCTGCCATGTTAAGGAGTTGCATTTGCTTCTCGGTTGGATACAACGGTACTTGTGCCGTGGGTTGTTTTCTCGAGGCAAAGTTCTACTTGAAAATTTCAAGAAGTCTTTGCACGTGCATGAAATTATAATTAGTAGATACATTGTTAAAAATTGAAAGCACACCATGAAATACGTCTTATACAGTGGTTTACCTTCGAGTTGCTCATTTTGCTGGATGTAGACGTTCCATGAAACAATAACATGATTAGATTTTGTAGTGAAAAATCAACACTGAAAGAGTGTGAAAAAGAAGATTATGTGTTTAGAAGAATAAAGGGTAATAAATACGATGAGAGAGTATTAAGAATTAAATTTGAGCTCATGATAATACGGAAGCAAAACAAAGAAATGTCTTATAAAATATTGGTTACTTAAGCAGCAATTGCTGCACAGTTGTTCCAAAAATTCTATATATCATCGCAAAACAAAGTCATGGACGAAATCCAAGAATCATGCACATATACACTTGGAAGGTTACTAGTGAGTTCCATGAACAATCTGAAGTGGAACGGGGTAGAACATATCAAGGATTGGCAGGCTAAGTATTTTGAGGTTTTTGCGGGCTGCAATTTGTGACATCATCACATAAGCAAGGCCTGGTGCAAAGGCATCTCTGAAGATTAGAAGAACTCTGCTGGATACTGTAGCTCCTTGTGCTTTGTGCCCGGTCATGGCATATCCTAGTGTTAAGGGGAATGTGGATTTATGGTACCACGTTCCATATACTGAAGTCCGTTTGTGCTTGGTTCGATGAAGTGTTATATTTTTTCCAGTGCAATGAATGAGTAGAGTGATGCCGGTAACTTGACCTTCTGCAATTTTGTTATCCCGTCCACAATACATGTGGCACCATCTGTGGCACCGATTGTCAAGTCGATGTTTTTAGTCACCATGCAGCGGGCACCAATTGCAACTGAGTTCAACTCATTGAACTTAGGGTTTAGGAGCCATTGTTGGAGCACAATGATATCTCTCGCGTTCGTCTTCATCTCGACCTGTGTAATGTCATTTTGGCTGTATAATTTATTCAAAGCAAGGGTGTTACGTCTGATCTATGAGTGCAAATTATTGTAGTGGAATTATTGATGTAGTCAGGAACATGAGCCTTATCTATGATACATGCACCCAAGGTACAATTCATTTAATGAGTATTAGGTTTCCTTTCACGAATGATGGTCAAGAACTTAAGTAAGTCGAGATCCGTGGCATGTCTTATTGAGTATGACATACTGTAGCAAGTTGCGTGTAGCCAATGGATAGAGCTAGTGATATGACGTGTAATAAAGTTCCTATGCGTGATTACAAACTGGGGGTAGTTGGGCAAGGTCACCAAGCAAGACGACGTACTTTTTGTTGAAAGGATCTTCCAATATACCTCTTGTTACGTTGACAATCTGTCTTATGACAAGATCGAAAGTCGTTCGTGTCAACATAAACAGCTCATCAATGATTATCACATCTGCCTCTTTTATGGCCATATATCTCTCATCAGTATCATGAATGGAGAGAGGATATTACTGATTTCTTGTTAGTATTTTGAATTGGTAATGGACTGTGGATGCTATGCTACTGAGCTTTGTTGATGCTGCTCTAATTGATGCAATAAGTATAACATTTTTGTTTCGCTTAATGTATTCATACGTCAGATACCTGATCAGATGTGTTGCCACTCCCTGGTGTCCCTGTTACAATGTGCAAACCTCTGCTCGCAATCACCAGTCGATTGTATATTTTCAATTGCTCAGTTGTGAGTTCTGAGTTGCTGACAGCAACAAACTCCTGTAGTATAGTCAATGAGTTCAGGCGGTGTTGTTCCATGGTCGAGTCATTCTCTATTGAGGATGTCATTGTCTCATTTGCTCTTTGCAGTGCTGAATTTTGGACAATCATGTTCACAAGCTGGTCAATCTCTTCTGTGACTAGCATATTTCTCTGTGTACTTTGTAATGAACATTTCCAAGTCCTTGTTGTTTTGTAATAAATTTCTTATTTAACACTTCACGAAGTAAGAACTTGTCGTGTTATCAGGTGAGGAGGTCAACCTCTCTACGAAAGCATATATGACGCAACAAGATGTAGAAGAATGCCTTTGTATGGTTTCCTGGGTGATATTCAATGAATATGACGAGCCTTCTATGATGCTTAAAAGTATTGCCATAGTTGTTCGTTAATGGCGTGCAATGCGTGCTCATCACTGATGACCGTTTTTCTATAATGTGGTTCTTGTGGTACTTGCAGAATGTTAAGGTCTCAAGGGAGGCTGCTCGAGCACAATATAAATTGACAGGGTGCATCACAACATTGTGCGATTTGGACACAATATGTTGTCTTAGTTCCAGTGGCGATGAATCTATATAGAAAACAGCTTTGCTTTTGGTTATTACTGGAATTTGCAAGCAGTTCAAAGCAGCTTCTGTAGTAGAAATTGATTTTGCTAGAAGTGCAGTAGCTATCACTTGTAGTTTAATCTTGTCAAGCCCTTCTAAGCCCAATCTCGTGGCCGCACCTGCAAATATGTTTAATGTTTCAATCTTTCACTTTTCATTGTGTATTTGAGTAGATAATATGATATTGAAGAGTTTGTGACACGTTGAATATTCATATGAGCTCCCCAAAGGAAAAGAATCGTGGCATGGTAAGGAACCACGTTTTGAGCTTCATAACTTGGGCGGTAGTACATCCACTTCAAAGAATGAGGGTTTAGAACTGGGTGGGGGTTTGCTTGGAGATCATACGGAAACCCATACTTGCACTTTTTATTGTTGTGTATGCGACATGCGTCATGTCACACGTGCATTTGCTTCTTGAGGACGAGTTCACAAAGCATCTTTGCATGTGTTTCATTGTCAATCACAACAGGGATATGAGCAGAAATCTCTGATGCTGCTTGGTCAATGTTATTTGCATCCACCCACAGAATGATATGTGCATGGAGGGATCCTCTGTTTTGGATCTCATATCGCACAAAGTGGTGGTGAACACGACCAAGGATTTGGTTTCCTTGCAAGATATAGCGATTCATGAAATGTTTTAATCGATTATGAAAGAGCAACACACATTCAACTGGGCAATCTTTCCAAGAGAAGTCAAAGTTGAACATTTTAGCTATTTTCTCGATTGTGTTGACTTCACTCCACCTAGTAGTAGTGACTTCGTTTGCCGTGAATGTAATGAATAAGTTTGGTAAACCCCATGTATCAACCATACTTATCAAGTCCTTCAAGGAGCGTTTATGCCAGGATGGAGTGCCAACAATTATTGCAGGATGGTTGAAGCGAAGTATGTTCCGAATGGCCTCTTTGTCGTTCGCATTCCTGTGTGCTCTCTTGTACTTGTCAATATCTCGTTGCAAAACAGTAGTGGTTGTGCTGTTCGTGATTAGAATCGCTTGTTTGAGTTGATATATTAACAGGAGATATGGCTTGTGTAATGTATACAAAGAGAATAGGGTGTGGATCCTCATTCTGATGTAGTCGCTGAATCGAATCCGTCCATTGTATTGATCATGTCCAAATGAAAATAAAAAAGGAAAGACGGTATACTCTATCGTGATGTCTTTGAAAGTTGAGTTTCGGCTTGGTAAACCATTGTACATGAAGGATACAACACGATGGAGAAGCATATCTTCATTGCAAAGCTGTATAGAGCCAAACTCATGACTCAGTCAATGTTTGCAAAATTGAGAAATTGTTCTCGTTTTGTACCTGATCCATGAGATCAAATGGTTGCAATTCTACACGACGTCAGATCATTTCACCAAGATCATCTTCAGACAATACGCACAATCCTATTCTCTTGTGCGAGCGTTTGACCATACACTTGTATCGTTGTAGTATAGGGTTGTTTGTGATATTGTAAGCAAGGACATCTGAAATGAGTGAGGTAAAAAGGTCATGAGCTGTAGATTGCAAACTAGCACCATACGACCAAGATATTAATGGACTGTCCAGCAGTGACCTGCGCTCTAGTAGTCATCATGCTATAGCGTTTGTAGATTTGGCCACACTGATTGAGATGTCGATAATGCTGAGCAATTGGGTGTGTAGTTGTTGTGTAGAGAGAAGTCGATGTATGTAGTCTGGGACATGGATGACAATATACTGTGAATGTGAATTGGATTTTTTACAAGAAGTGCATGTCGTCCATGAGTATTTGACTTTTGCATGTTCGAAAGCGCCAAGTAACAAAACTGAAGTGAGGCGTGCGAGACTTTCCATTTCGTTTGTTTGGCGGGATCGTTTATCATCATATGTGAAGTCTATCGCCGCGCATGACAGACATATTTCTGTATTGTGGACAAGAATGCCCCATTGTATTGTCCAATCTGTGTCTAGGGCAATAATTTTGAACCATGACTTAGCATATGAACGGTGAGCTAGTTTCAATCTGATTGCAGCTCGGTCCCTAGCTTTCTGATGCTCGAACTGTAGTCTCGCCCTCCTTGAGATCCTCATACTGAGATCTAGCATGGGAAAAACCAAGACATAGGTAGATTGACATTAAGATTTTAGGAAAGAATGAAACATGTACAAATTACATTGACTATTGCAATACATAGCTAGCTTGCATTGATGAACTATAAGAAAAGTAGTGTGGTTCTATTTTTAACATATTCAGACAATGATCAAGTTTCTGTTCACTCAAGATCAATCATCCGACATTTAAATCGTCCTCTGTAATGCATCTATTAAAAAATATCAAAACTTTTAAAAATATAAAATATTTATAAATTAATTAAATTCAAGTAACTTTGGATTATGAAACTCTAAAGTAATTTCTCCTTTTTTCTGGTAAATCGCACTCATCCGGTGTGCGAGGTGACAAATAACGCCCTTACGAGCGCTCAGGGTTGCCTGGCCACACTCGAACGCATGACGTGGGTCACGGAGGTCGAGTACTCAACCAACCAAGCTAGCTCCTTTGGACTAAGAGAAATTATCTTACTTAAGTCCTCATTGTGCCACCTCCCGTCTTTGCTTTGCGAGCTTTGTCAAGTACACATTAGTGTATGATCCTTCTCCTTGAGAAAAAACTCCCTCTCAAAGTGGTCGTCCACTCTTTGTAGAGGAGACGACCAAAGAGTCCTTGAAAACCCCTTATTCTTGATTGATACAAGAAAATATGACCCCCTTTTAATGCTTCTATGATTTGAGGTGAGAAGAATTATTAAATGCCTTCCTTGCATGTAAGGTTTTGCATGATTTCTATAAAATCAATTATTGTACTCTTTCAAGTACATCGTTACTTAGTTTATAATATCTTCCTTATTACTTTAGCAGCCTAAGATCACTAAAAAAACACAAGACCAAGAAGAAATAAAAATACCAACGTGGTAGTGCACGGTTAGGCGTGCATTTTAGAATAATCTTCCAACTTTCTCATTGGGCGAGGGCTTGGCATGGGAGGTGTGTGGATCCTCATGCAGGTTGATATGGGGGCGAAAGTTGCATTCAGAGACATGGTGTGTACAAAAGGAAAGGACATATCCAATGCGATATGATGGGTTGCGGTTACTAGGAATCACTCATTGAAAATCAATGATATAATCCCACTATCCTACTTCTTACTACTACGGCTCACAAGTTTTATTAATAGGAATCTTTTTAGATTCCTCCTCCTCCACTTTCGCAAGTAAAATATATCCCAATTCCTAGCAGTGCCCACCCCTCTGTCGTTCCTTCGGTGCCATCTCTCATCCCCTCGATCCTCTTTCCTGTTATACAAGAGCTTGTAGCGTGCACTCTCTGCGCCCTCCTCCAACTCCGTTGCCTCTATCTGCTCCCTTCGGCTCTGTCCCCTCGCCAACACCAAAACCTCTCCCATTCACTCTGCACCCTCCGCAGCTCTCAGTGATGCCTCCTGTTGAAAACGATGCTTGTCTTGTTGTGGGCAGCACTGCCCACTCCCCAAAAAACGATGCCTGTTGTTGAAAAGAAAACAATGCTCGTTGTTGCCGCCCTGGATCTTGCAACTAACCCTGGCGCACGCACATAGCGCTGCTCAGCCCGGGCCATGTCCCTGCGCAGCTGGCTACCTACCTCCCACCACGTGCCCATTTCTTTTGCCAATTATGGTCTGTCGTTTGCAAACGCTCTTCTCTTGTTTAGTGCTTATCTAGTAGCGAGAGAGAGATTGTGTCTGCTGCGCTGCACCGCATCAACCTTTAGTGCACAAAGAGAGAGAGAGAGAGAGAGAGAGAGAGAGAGAGAGAGAGAGAGAGAGAGGGAGTGACCAATAAATTTGCCCATGTGGAAAGAGCAGAGCAGAGAGAAAGAGGAGGAGTGTGACCCACGTGAAAAGAGAGGGAGAGAGAGGGAGAGATTCTTTTCTTTTTCAATGATCAAGGCATCTCCTTAGATTCAGCTTCAGGGTCCTCCCCTACTCTCATCACGATAAAATTTTAAACAAGGTGAAAGTTCACTATGGCCTACATAAGACTATGGAGAGAAATTTAATGATGACGTCTTACTGTCTTTGTGAGAGAGAAAACTAAAAAGTGATATTAATATCTGAAAACATTTGCTGTCAAAATAAAGTATTACATTTTTTGAAAGTGAGTGCTACAATGAAAATAAAAAATAATGACTTGAAAAACATTTGGAAGCTTTCTAACAAATTAAGAAAAAATAGAAAGCGACACTAGTATTTTAAAACATGTGGTATCACAATAAAATATTATGTCTTTTCGGAAAAAAATATAACAATGAACAGCTTCGATTATAACATATTTTAACAAGGTGAAAATTCACTATGGCCTACATAAGGCTACTTAATAATAAGACACGCCTTTGTGACAAAGAAAACAAAAGGCGACACTAATATTTTAAAACATTTGTTATCACAAAAAAATTATTATATTTTTTGAAAACAAGTGTAACAATGAACTATTTAAATTTTAATATATTTCAAAAACATAAAAAATAATTATAATAAAAATACAAGTTGAAAAAAGGTGAAAATTCACTATGGCCTACATAAAGCTATTGAGCATAATTTCATAAGGAAAAATTACCAAAATACCCCTCTAATTTGTTGAAATCCTCAGAATACCCTTGTATCTATTTTGGTTGGATTGTTCAAGATTTTCTAAGCTTTATTTCTTTTTGACAATTGAGATCCGTTTTTGACTGCTTACCACGGAATTTGTCAGAAATTACTTGACAGAAAAAGACAATTATGTTTTAGAAATTACTTGATAGAAAAAGACAATTATGTTTTAAAATAATGAAGCAATTCATCTCCAAAGCTTACATAACCAACTCAAATTCTAGTTTTCTTCTGAAAGGCTACAATTTACAAATTCTTTTATCTTTGGAGATATTTAATCTCATAACCAAGGATATTTTGGAAATTTTGAAAAATTTGAAGGGCATTTTGGGAATTTATGACAAAATATAGGGGGTGTTTTAGGAAATTTTGAAATTTGAGGAGTATTTTGGGAATTTCCACAAATTAGAGGGGTACTTTGGTAATTTTCCCATTTCATAATAAGAGGCTTTTTTGTGAGAGAAAAAATAGAAAGTGACACTAATATTTTAAAACTTGTGGTATCACAATAAAATATTATGTCTTTTCGAAAAAAATATAACAATAAACAGTTTCAATTATAATATATTTCAAAAGCATAAAAGATAATGTTTGGCACAATACTCAATGCCCCTCTTTAAAGAGAGAGGTACATAAATGTCAATCAAAAACCTAAAAGAAATATTAAAAAAGAAAGTTTTTTGCTATGTGGCACTAATTGGCAAGCTTTATCCAACGGTCCACAATTGCACCAAAAAATCAACCCTTCGCTAAGAACTCCTTATGTCGTCCAAAAACATAAAAGATAATGTTTGACACAATACTCAATGCTCTTCTTTCAAGAGAGAGGTACATAAATGTCAACACCTCTCACAAAAATCTAAAAGAAATATTAAGAAAAAAAGTTTTTTGCTATGTGGCACTAATCGGCAAGCTTTATCCAACGGTGCACAATTGCACCAAAAAATCAACCCTTCACTAAGGACTCCTTATGTCGTCCAAAAACTAACTCATTGAATTCATTAGTGTAGAGCGCATGTGCCTAGACAACATAGTACCTCTCAGAAATGGTTCATGAAGGAAATGGTTCATGAAGAGGGTCATTTGTCTAGAAATTTAGTGGGGTGAGGTCTCACTTATCACCATAATTAATTAACTAGAAAAATCACCCCACCAACCATGTGCCACCATAATCAAGAAAGAGCTCTCAAAATGTCAATCTTTACTACGTCTAGACCAGGTAATTATTCCCATGTTGGCAAGTGCGCTGTCATTTTAACAAATGCATAGAAGTCATGCAACCAACACGTTGCCTGAGCTTGCTCTTCCATCATCTCGACTAAACCAGAGTGAATTTTAACTTCTTAAAATAAAACCAATAGGCCCACCTTTTTGACCGGCCAATGGCAAAGGCTTTAGTGATCTATTGAAACTTTTACCTTAGGTCAAAGGTTCTTGGGTGACCCACTGAGCTTCTTCAAATGACAAGTCACAAAAGCAAAAAAAAAAAGGCTCTCTCCTTCACACTGCCTTAAACTTTGTGTTTTAGTTTTTAGTTTTCTTGGGCTACCTTACTAATCATTTAAGAGGGGGGACAGGGAGGCTTTAATCTTCCCATTTTTTTCTCTGTCTTTGGAAAAATTGTATTTATTCATTGCTAATCATTCCACGGTGACTGTCATGGGTAGTTGAGATTGGCTTTTGGAGATCGACATAGAAGACTCGAAAAGAGAAACATCCGCCATCCCCCCCGGCCGCGCGACGCGACAAGAGAGAGAGAGAGAGAGAGAGAGAGAGAGAGAGAGAGAGAGAGAGAGAGAGATTTCATTATCGACCTCAAAGGTCAAATATAAGCCATGGGACCAAACGAAACATATCATGAGGTCAAATATGACCTATGGCTTAAACTCGCAAACTTGTGTGGCGGGCATATAGTGTAGAATCGATGAGACTCCTCACCGGTGCCCCAACGTCCCATTTTGCATTCTAGTGAATAAGAGTTGAGCTGGATGGAAGTGATAGTGCATATGACACTCAAAAGGGATGGGCTCAAACATGTAAGGGCGGGTATAGTTTCCTTGCTCGAAGAAGAAGATACAGGGACAAAGACATGTACATATATGCTAGCGAGTCAGGTAACACTATACCTCTTGTACATAAGCAAGCTTTTGATAAGTCAATAAAGAGCTCTATTTTCATGTACATGATATTCGTAAAAGACTCTCAAATTGAACCTAATGTTTTGTCAAATAAAAATAAAGGAAATCAAAAGGAGTTAGAGTTATCTAGCTTCCTAAATGGATTCCAAGATATTTTTATTGTTGACATCCCTAATGAACTGCCTCCAAAACGAGGGGATGATGACCATGCAATTGAGCTTCTGCCACCGCTAATAAACCTCCGTATCGAGTTTCATATTAGTGCAAAAGAAAGATGGAGGCTATGCGTTACTAACTCACTACGTGAGAAAGTAATGTATGAATCTCATGCTCCTCCTTATGCAGGGCATAGAGGAATTCAAGCTACCTGTTGGCAAGACATTTGGTGCAGTTAAGAGATCCATGATTAATTTGAAAGTTGAACCATTTGTAAGTGTGTATGTGTGGGTTGGTCCCAGCCTGACAAGCTAACGGGATTGTCTACGTGCACCTACCGTGTCACTTGTGTCCTCGATTGACATTTTCTTGAGAGGTGTGTTTTGCACTATTCAGGTGTGAGTTGCTCCCGCAACATTGGCGCCGTTGCCGGGGACACAAGACCATAAGTATGAAGCCTACGACACTTGCGTGATGGAAGCTTGCTTTAGCTTAGGCTAGAGAGAGCTTGAAACCTTTAGAGAAGATCTAGGAGAGGGTATCCTGAGGTCTATTAAATAGCTAGGCACCTAGCGTCTTGCCAAGGGTCTGCGACTAGATAGGATTAGTTAGGTATTATAGTTTAGAGTTTTGGTTTTGAGTTGTGGTTGTTTGGTTATGGTTGTGAAGTGCTGATGTGGAAAAAACGCTAAGAAAAACGCAAAGTAACAAAAAAGGGAAACAACAAGGCTTTTTGCTTGCCTTGAAAGCAAAACCCACCCTACACATCCCTAGAGGATGCACATTGACCATATATTTCGATTTGGATACAGCGCTTGAAACAACGCAGACAATTGCGACGAAACGGAAACAAAAAGAGTTGAAACAACCGTAAGGGAGAATCTATCCAAACAAGAGTGAAAGAAAGGGGTATTGATACTTGAACTCATATTGGGGATCAAGGAGAACACGGGAACTCACAGCAACCAATAAAAGTAAGAACCAGGAACCAGATAGCCAAAAACACTTATGGCGTGCTAAATGTCTTTTAGCCAGAGATGCATGCAGAGAGCAGGTGTGGACACAGATGCCTTGTTTGGTCATTGAGGAGATGCACCATAGGCTTGAGCTACCCCTCCAGCCGGATGAGATTCATGATGCTCACGTGGTGGTTGCCTAGGGGAGGATGGCTTGACTCCGAGCTTCTTTTTGGAGTCCTGGGAGGTGCTTGGTCACGATTTGTGTAGCGCGTATCAGTACATTCTGCACACTGGTGAGATGCCTGACAATCTGAGCAAAGGATTGATCTTTCTCATCCCCAAGGAGGGAGGATCACTGGACGAGATGAGGCAGTGGAGCCTCATACATGGGACGTAGACAGGCTTTGTCAAGGAGCATAGCATCTTTGACAACATCTTCACTTTCTGGGAAGCGACGGCCTTGGCTCAGCTCAAGGGAGAGGACCTCGTCGTACTTCTTCTCGACTTTGAGAAGGCGTATGACAGAGTGGATTGGGATTTCTTAGAGGGCACTGTACATCGCATGCGGTTCTCAGATGCTTGGATCAGGGGGGTGTCAGCTCTATACAGGCGTGCTCACAGTCAAATGCTTTTGGCAGGGGGAAGAGGGGATCACTTTTAGCTCACGCGATCGGTTGGACAGGGATGTTCTCTTGGTCCCTTCTTCTTTCTTTTCTACGCTGAGGCGATGAGCAGATATTTGACTTCACAGGAAGTGGGTCTGAGAGGCCTACAGCTGCCCATCAAGGAAGAGGAGCTTTTGGATGTAGAGTTTGCAGATGACTCAGGGCTGTACTTGGAGGGGCAAGAGGCAAATCTACATAGGTGTGAGCAGGCTCTTGAGGTGTTCTGTTGTGCGTCGGGGGCATTGATCAACTAGAGGAAGACAGTGGCTTTCTGGGTTGGCAGTGCTCCCACGTCAGACTGGTCAACAAGAGAGGGTTTTAGGTGGCTTCCCCTGGGACACCTATACGATATCTTGGTTGTCAGGTTGGCTTGGATTTGACACCAGAGCAGTAGATTGCTCCTCTCCTCCTCTCTATTCGGAGGAAGTTACTGCATTTCAGCTCAGTGCGGCTTTCTCTTGCTGGCAGGGTCGTAGTGGCCAACCAGGTGCTCTTGGATACTATGTGGTATGTTACATCTTGCTGGATTTTCTCTAGCTCTTGCATCAGCCACGTAGAGAGGTTGGTTGGTGTTGGCATCCTAGGCCAACTACGCCATATGTAACTTCAATTTCCCTTGTAATAAGCCTGGTCTACTTTTGAACTCTCGTTTAATCAAAGACGTGTTCTGGAATTATGGGAGAACCTTGTAATCCTTTTCATTTTGATCTTACGGAAGCCGGGATGCTAAAAGCATTTCCAACTTGTAAATATTGAGTAGGTTAACCTTACATTTTTTATCTCTTTTGAGAAACCAAGTGACCTTAGTATATAAGGCACTTAAGTCATTTGTAAACAATAACTTTTGAATTGATAAGTGGATTACGAGAACTCTATGTCGTGAGTTAGAGAGTGAGAGTTTGTGTATGTTCATCTTGATGCTACGCGCCACTACCTCATCTGATTGATGAGCCGACCACGTCAACGCTGTAGCCTCGCGGAGAGCTACCCGCCTAAAGCCAACATTGCACGCGAAGCGCACAGAAAGAGTCCGCCGGCTATGAGCTTCAAACGGTCGTAAGTACCTCATACAAACTCCGTTTTTGATGATCAAGTACTTGTTAGAACCAGGGCGAGATTATCTTCGTGTAGATAGCTTCAGAGTCAGGTTTTGCGAAGTTTCAGAATTCTGACCTGTCTTATAGCGTGACTGTATTTGAGAGGGTTAGGGTTATGGTTTTGACTTAGGGACTTCAGGATAGTATTGTCCTAGTGAGGGGATGGTGTGTGTAACATTATAGTGGGTAGTAACTTTATGTGTAGCAGAAATTACATAAACTTAGAGAGCATTTCATTAAGAAAAGATTCCTAATGAGCATAGCATAGAGTGCTTGGTTGGAGAGAGAGAGATAGCAACAAAACCATTACACCTAGTTAGAATTAGGCATAAACAATACTTCAAAAAGAGAGAGAAATTAAGCTATTGACAACAGTTGAGGACCGGATGTACATGGAGCCGGTCCCCCCTCCAAAAGGATTTGTATTATAGGGTTCTCTCATCAAGAGAGACATTTTTACAATACAAGATCTTGTGTTCCTTCAATTACTAGCTAGGGCCATGAAGATGGAAGCTTCAAGCACCTAGCAACACTTAATTAAACACAACATTCATTCCTCGGATGTCTCAGACCCAAGACCTCACACACCTTCGAAGATGGTGAGAGCTAGCGGGGTATGAGATAAAGATTGAGAGGAAAAAGGAGTAGTACTACGAGAAAGAAGTATTTCTCCTCACATAATCACTCTTATTAGCATAGCTTAGCTTAGTAATTAGCTTGGTAGAGGAGATGAGCATGCATTGGAGCTTGGCTCTTGGTTGGATTTGCATCACAAGCCAAGAGTGTGTCGATGTAGGCTTCTATCTCACAAGCTTGGAGTAGGTGATGAGCTCTCCATTAAAGCTTGGGAGGAGATAGACTTTTCCTTGCTTCTCACAAAGCCTTGTGTGACAGAGTGTACAATAATGCCTTGCAAAAATCAGCCCCTCTCTCTCTCTCTCTTGGTCGACCCCTCTTGCAGGCCCCTCATTGGCTCTTGCCAGGCTTGGCCAATGGGAAAATAGGAGCAGTTTGAAGAGCCTTTTGACATGTGTCCCTCTTTCTCTTTTAGAGAGAGCTTTATCAATTAAGTTAAATGAATTAAATCCCCATTGGACCTTTTTCCCTTCCGGCCAATAGGAATTAAGTAGCCCATTGGGCTGCTTATTCCCTATTGGACCCCTTGGCAGGTTGTCCAATAATCATCCAGGAGACTTAATTATCATTGGTTCTTTTTATTAAGTGCTTTAAAATTAATTAGACTAAATTTACTCTAGCCTAATTCTCATTGGTCCACTTCAAGGGTCATCCAATAGGATTTGAATACACTTTGGGGGCAACTGGCCTAGGCATTTGACATGTGTCCTTTATGCCCTTTGTGTTCAAATGAAGGCTTTGTGTGTGTGTGTGTGTGTGTGTGTGTGTGTGTGTGTGTGTATTCTCTCCACTTTCTCTCTCATCTCCTAGCTTTAGGGCTCGCCCCCTCATGAATAGGACCATGCATTGACTTTGGTCTTCACACACACCCTCCAATATTCCTAAGCTTTAACCCTTTGGACTTTCACTTTGAATTTTGGAACCTTAGCATTTTGGAAGTCTTAATGTGCTACACCCTAGGGTCGTTGGAGCACATTGCATGTACATTGCTCTTCTGCAGATGGCCCCCCTTTGGATCCCTACTATGGCCTAGTCTGCCAGCCTTACCAATATTCTAGCTTTCTCTCCCCTGCTACTTCCGCATATTAAATGATCAGTTTAACATGAGAAAATCATTTAGGAGATTCTAGATATTAGTTATTATGATAGTGTGTCTTGAGTTTCGTGCAATTCCAACCTCGTTGAAGGTGTTTGGCAGTGATTAGGCATCCGCAGGACATTTGGTGCAGTTAAGAGATCTGTGATTAATTCATAAGTTGAACCATTTGTAAGTGTGTATGTGTGGGTTGGTCCCAGCCTGACAAGCTAACGGGATTGTATACGTGCACCTACCGTGTCACTTGTGGCCTCGATTGACATTTTGTTGAGAGGTGTGTTTTGCACTATTCGGGTGTGAGTTGCTCCCGCAACACTACCCTAAGAGGGATAGAAACGTACTTCTATTGGCCTACCATGAAAGCGAACATACAAGAATATGTTTGAAAATGTGTGGTTTGCCAAAAGACAAAATTTGATATAGGGAAGCAACCTGGTTTGCTTCAACCTTTGCCAATCCCTAATTCACCCTGGGAGAGCATATACATGGACTTTATCTTTGGATTGCCTAAGTCTATCCATGGGAATACGGGAATATGGACGATAGTAGACAGGTTTAGCAAACAAGCCCATTTCATACCTGTCAAAAATACTATCAAGGTCCATCAAATGGCAACCCTATTTATATCACAAATCTTTAAGTACCACGGCTTGCCAATGTCCATAGTGTCGGATAGAGATCCTAGAACGACGAGCAATTTTTGGAAGGGTCTCTTTGAGAATTTAGGTACAAGGCTAAATTTCTCTTTGGCCTATCACCTTCAAACGGATGGCCAAAGTGAGATAGCTAACCTAACAATTCTTGATCTCTTAAAAGCATATGTCACAGAAGTAGATCAAAGGTCCCAATGGGAGAAGAACTTACCTTTAGTGGAGTATGCTTACAATAACACTGTACATACTTCCATGGGAAAAGCACCTTTTGAGGTAATTGAGGGAGGATAAAAAAGGCTCCTGTTACTTAAGGTATATGGGAAGATCTTCGCTGCAGATGAATATAGCCGCGACCTACAAGAATCTTTCCAAAAGATTAAAGATGCTATATCCATCTCATAGCAAAGGCAAAAGGTGCTGCTAACAAGGGCTCCGAACTCCTCTCCATCAAAAGTTGCAAAAATGGCACCAAGCGGCTCCAGACACACTGAAGAGTGAGCTTCTCCATGTCTTGTTCCAAGCCGCTTTTCCACTTTGCAAGGCGTACTCGTCCGCAACTCAATCACTAGGCTCGCCTTTAAGCCATGCCAAAAGGATTCCAAAGATCCTGGTACTTCGCCTTTGCACTGTGCCAATCTGGGCTGAATCCCACTCCAAAGTCGCTCTTCAAATCCCCAACCTGCCGCACGAAGGCCTTGTATCTCACCCTCGTAAGTCGACTTTGCATTCACTAATGCCGTGCCGAGTTGGCTTCTCCACCGAAAATTGTCCCATGCCCAATGGACTCCCTCTATTCCCCCAAGGCCAAAGCCTAGCTGGCCACAACGTTTTAAAATGCTGGCCATGCTATGGCCCAATGGAGAAGAAGAAGGCAAGAAGGGCGAGGACTTCACATCCCCGTCGGGCCAGCGTTTTGAAACTCTGGCCGCTGAAGCCAGTGGACACAAGGCGATGACGTCGACAAGCATGTGAACAAAGCCAGACGGCGTTTCAAAATGCCGTTGCATGGACAGTGAAAGCCTTTGGTCGGCGGACAGTCGGCCAACACATTCGACAGCGTTTTGGAAAGCCGTCGTCGATGAACAGCGCCGCCATGAGCGAAGTTGGCGATGGTGGGGGTGAAAACGCCAAGAGATTTGGTTGCGTTTTGAGATGCTGGCAGTGGAGGGTTGTGAGAAGATGGAGAGCAGTTGCAAGGTTGAACTTTGCCTCCCTTCTCCACAAGTGCTAGGCCCTCCCCGCCGCATGCGCAATCGCCAGCGCTCTGATACCATGTTGGAGTTGGCGATGCGGGAGCGCGCAATGAGCGCGGAGAGAGTGCACATGAGAGATAGAGAGAGAGAGACCATTGCTTTGAACCAACCAACCTTGACATTGAACAGTGATTTACAATGGAGGCCTAGGGTTGCTTATATAGCACCTTAGTAAAATTGCCCTACCCACTTTTGGACAAACAAGTAAAAATAAATACCTAAAGCCAAAATAAATAATGGGTTCACATTGGGCAGTTCACTTGAGATGCCTAAACTTTAACATATCCGAAGGTATCTTATTAAGTTTAAGAATTATTCTTTGGAAGATGCTAGATGGATGCAAGGCATACAGTTAAAGGATAACCTAAACCTTGTCAATGTTTACAATGATTCCCTAGAAGAAGCAAATGTAAATGTGTTTTAAATAAACAATGTTTTTGTCTTGCAAGACTCTCTTTTTATTTATTGTGCACAAATGTTAAGAAGTATGCATACTTAGGATCATGTTTGTGGCAACGACGTCTCCCAAACACCAAGTAGAGCTTGTCACTCTACTATGGAAGATTGATACGGACTAATGAGTAGACATGCTTATGGCAGCTAAGTCTCTCAAGCACCAAATAGATTAGTCATCCATTCTGGAACGATGTCATAGGGTAAAATAGGGATCCTCTATCTGCCAGCAAACGGACTAATGACTAGGCTTTATCTTCTCTACCTCATAGTCGAGGACGACTATGATTTCAAGAGAGAGGCAATGTCATAAAAACCTAATATTTACTTTCCCAAATGATTTTCTCATGTTAAACTGATCATTTCATATGGGGAGGTACCACGGGAGCAAAGGTTAGATATTGGTAAGGCTGCTAGACCGGTCTCAATAGGGGATCCAAAGAAGGGAAAATAGGGATCCAGATGGGATGGTCTGCTAAGGAGCAATGAGCATCAATGGAGTTTAAAAAGACCTTTGGGTTCAGCTCCGTTAAGATTTCCAAAAGGTAAAGTTCCAAAATTTTAAGCTACAGGTCTTAGGCCATGGGAACTGTTCTTAGTAACTTCTAAAGTCAACAAAGTGACTCCAGCAAAAAGTCAAGAGAGAGGGCGAGCTGGGAAATAGACAAAGCACTCTCTCTCTCTCTCTCTCACACACACACACACACACAAGCTTACCTTTACACCTAAAAGCAAATAGGACCCATGTTAGGCATGCAAGTAAATGGCCCCCAATTTTGCATGAATCCTATTGGATGGACAAAGAGGTGGACCAATGAGGATTGAGCTAGTGTAAATTCAATTTCTTATTTTAGAAATGCTTGATAAAAGAACCAATGAAAATTAAGCTCCCTAAAAGACTATTGGAAAGTCAAAAGGTCCAATGAAAATGAAGCAGCCCATAAATTTGCTTAATTTCTATTGGCCAGAAGACTAAAAGGCCCAATAAGAATTTAGATAATTAAATTAATTATCTAAGCTTTTACAAAAGGGGAAAGGGGTGGAAACTTGTCACAAGGCTCTTGACTTGGCCTCTCAAATGCTATTGGCTATGCTTTTCAAGGGCCAATAGGATGCAAGAATGAGTAAAAAAGACCCATCAAATGCTATTGGTCAAACTTGGCAAGGGCCAATAGGAAGCCAGCATGAGTAAACAGGAATAGGGGTCGCCCAAGAAGAGAGAGAAGGCTGATTTTGGCTAGGAAAATTGACACACACATACTCACACAACTCATGTGTGGAGCAAGAACTCCATCTCCTTCTCCATCCCTAATGAACTTCCTCCAAAACGAGGGGATGATGACCATGCAATTGAGCTTCTGCCACCGCTAATAAACCTCCGTATCGAGTTTCTCAAGCTCAACAAGAGGAGATTATGCGGCAAGTGCATCAGTTGGTTGAGAAAGGAATGGTTGGGCCTATCTCATCTCCATTTTGTTCACCAGTTTTATTAGTGCAAAAGAAAGATGGAGGCTATGTGTTACTAACTCACTACGTGAGAAAGTAATGTATGAATCTCATGCTCCTCCTTATGCAGGGCATAGAGGAATTAAAGCTACCTGTTGGCAGGACATTTGGTGCAGTTAAGAGATCCGTGATTAATTCGAAAGTTGAACCATTTGTAAGTGTGTATGTGTGGGTTGGTCCCAGCCTGACAAGCTAACGGGATTGTCTAGGTGCACCTACCGTGTCACTTGTGTCCTCGATTGACATTTTCTTGAGAGGTGTGTTTTGCACTATTCGGGTGTGAGTTGCTCCCGCAACATTGGCGCCGTTGCCGGGGACACAAGACCATAAGTATGAAGCCTACGACACTTGCGTGATGGAAGCTTGCTTTAGCTTAGGCTAGAGAGAGCTTGAAACCTTTAGAGAAGATCTAGGAGAGGGTATCCTGAGGTCTAGTACATAGCTAGGTACCCAGCGTCTTGCCAAGGGTCTGCGACTAGATAGGATTAGTTAGGTATTATAGTTTAGAGTTTTTGTTTTGAGTTGTGGTTGTTTGGTTATGGTTGTGAAGTGCTGATGTGGAAAAAACGCTAAGAAAAACGCAAAGTAACAAAAAAGGGAAACAACAAGGCTTTTTGCTTGCCTTGAAAGCAAAACCCACCCTACACATCCCTAGAGGATGCACATTGACCATATATTTGGATTTGGATACAGCGCTTGAAACAACGCAGACAATTGCGACGAAACGGAAACAAAAAGAGTTGAAACAACCGTAAGGGAGAATCTATCCAAACAAGAGTGAAAGAAAGGGGTATTGATACTTGAACTCATATTGGGGATCAGGGAGAACAGGGGAACTCACAACAACCAATAAAAGTAAGAAACAGGAGCCAGATAGCCAAAAACACTTATAGAGTGCTAAATGTCTTTTAGCCAGAGATACATGCAGAGAGCAGGTGTGGACACAGATGCCTTGTTTGGTCATTGAGGAGATGCACCATAGGCTTGAGCTACCCCTCCAGCCAGATGAGATTCATGATGCTCACGTGGCGGTTGCCTAGGGGAGGATGGCTTGACTCCGAGCTTCTTTTTGGAGTACTGGGAGGTGCTTGGTCACGATTTGTGTAGCGCGTATCAGTACATTCTGCACACTGGTGAGATGCCTGACAATCTGAGCAAAGGATTGATCTTTCTCATCCCCAAGGAGGGAGGATCACTGGACGAGATGAGGCAGTGGAGCCTCATACATGGGACGTAGACAGGCTTTGTCAAGGAGCATAGCATCCTTGACAACATCTTCACTTTCTGGGAAGCGACGGCCTTGGCTCAGCTCAAGAGAGAGGACCTCGTCGTACTTCTTCTCGACTTTGAGAAGGCATATGACAGAGTGGATTGGGATTTCTTAGAGGGCACTCTACATCGCATGGGGTTCTCAGATGCTTGGATCAGGGGGGTGTCAGCTCTATACAGGCGTGCTCATAGTCAGATGCTTTTGGCAGGGGGAAGAGGGGATCACTTTTAGCTCAC
Source organism: Adiantum capillus-veneris (assembly GCF_014529385.1). Lineage (NCBI taxonomy): Eukaryota > Viridiplantae > Streptophyta > Polypodiopsida > Polypodiales > Pteridaceae > Adiantum > Adiantum capillus-veneris. The sequence continues at coordinate 128,609,103 of NC_140949.1, forward strand.
GCGATCGGTTTGACAGGGATGTTCTCTTGGTCCCTTCTTCTTTCTTTTGTACGCTGAGGCAATGAGCAGATATTTGACTTCACAGGAGGTGGGTCTGAGAGGCCTACAGCTGCCCATCAAGGAAGAGGAGCTTTTGGATGTAGAGTTTGCAGATGACTCAGGGCTGTACTTGGAGGGCCAAGAGGCAAATCTACATAGGTGTGAGCAGGCTCTTGAGGTGTTCTGTTGTGTGTCAAGGGCATTGATCAACTGGAGGAAGACAGTGGCTTTCTGGGTTGGCAGTGCTCCCACGTCAGACTGGTCAACAAGAGAGGGTTTTAGGTGGCTTCCTCTGGGACACCTATACGATATCTTGGTTGTCAGGTTGGCTTGGATCTGTCAGTGCGGCTTTCTCTTGCTGGCAGGGTCGTAGTGGCCAACCAGGTGCTCTTTGCTACTATGTGGTACATTACATCTTGCTGGATTTTCTCTAGCTCTTGCATCAGCCACGTAGAGAGGTTGGTTGGTGCTGGCATCCTAGGCCAACTACGCCATATGTAACTTCAATTTCCCTTGTAATAAGCCTGGTCTACTTTTGAACTCTCGTTTAATCAAAGACGTGTTCTGGAATTATGGGAGAACCTTGTAATCCTTTTCATTTTGATCTTACGGAAGCCGGGATGCTAAAAGCATTTCCAACTTGTAAATATTGAGTAGGTTAACCTTAAATTTTTTATCTCTTTTGAGAAACCAAGTGACCTTAGTATATAAGGCACTTAAGTCATTTGTAAACAATAACTTTTGAATTGATAAGTGGATTACGAGAACTCTATGTCGTGAGTTAGAGAGTGAGAGTTTGTGTATGTTCATCTTGATGCTACGCGCCACTACCTCATCTGATTGACGAGCCGACCACGTCAACGCTGTAGCCTCGCGGAGAGCTACCCGCCTAAAGCCAACATTGCACGCGAAGCGCACAGAAAGAGTCCGCCGGCTACGAGCTTCAAACGGTCGTAAGTACCTCATACAAACTCCGTTTTTGATGATCAAGTACTTGTTAGAACCAAGGCGAGATTATCTTCGTGTAGATAGCTTCAGAGTTAGGTTTTGCGGAGATTCAGAATTCTGACCTGTCTTATAGCGTGACTGTATTTGAGAGGGTTAGGGTTAGGGTTTTGACTTAGGGACTTCAGGATAGTATTGTCCTAGTGAGGGGATGGTGTGTGTAACATTATAGTGGGTAGTAACTTTATGTGTAGCAGAAATTACATAAACTTAGAGAGCATTTCATTAAGAAAAGATTCCGAATGAGCATAGCATAGAGTGCTTGGTTGGAGAGAGAGAGAGAGATAGCAACAAAACCATTACACCTAGTTAGAATTAGGCATAAACAATAATTCAAAAAGAGAGAGAAATTAAGCTATTGACAATAGTTGAGGACCGGATGTACATGGAGCCGGTCCCCCCTCCAAAAGGATTTGTAATATAGGGTTCTCTCATCAAGAGAGACATTTTTACAATACAAGATCTTGTGTTCCTTCAATTACTAGCTAGGGCCATGAAGATGGAAGCTTCAAGCACCTAGCAACACTTAATTAAACACAACATTCATTCCTCGGATGTCTCAGACCCAAGACCTCACACACCTTCGAAGATGGTGAGAGCTAGCGGGGTATGAGATAAAGATTATACTATGGCCTAGTCTGCCAGCCTTACCAATATTCTAGCTTTCTCTCCCCTGCTACTTCCGCATATTAAATGATCAGTTTAACATGAGAAAATCATTTAGGAGATTCTAGATATTAGTTATTATGACAGTGTGTCTTGAGTTTCGTGCAATTCCAACCTCGTTGAAGGTGTTTGGCAGTGATTAGGCATCCGCAGGACATTTGGTGCAGTTAAGAGATCTGTGATTAATTCATAAGTTGAACCATTTGTAAGTGTGTATGTGTGGGTTGGTCCCAGCCTGACAAGCTAACGGGATTGTATACGTGCACCTACCGTGTCACTTGTGGCCTCGATTGACATTTTGTTGAGAGGTGTGTTTTGCACTATTCGGGTGTGAGTTGCTCCCGCAACACTACCCTAAGAGGGATAGAAACGTACTTCTATTGGCCTACCATGAAAGCGAACATACAAGAATATGTTTGAAAATGTGTGGTTTGCCAAAAGACAAAATTTGATATAGGGAAGCAACCTGGTTTGCTTCAACCTTTGCCAATCCCTAATTCACCCTGGGAGAGCATATACATGGACTTTATCTTTGGATTGCCTAAGTCTATCCATGGGAATACGGGAATATGGACGATAGTAGACAGGTTTAGCAAACAAGCCCATTTCATACCTGTCAAAAATACTATCAAGGTCCATCAAATGGCAACCCTATTTATATCACAAATCTTTAAGTACCACGGCTTGCCAATGTCCATAGTGTCGGATAGAGATCCTAGAACGACGAGCAATTTTTGGAAGGGTCTCTTTGAGAATTTAGGTACAAGGCTAAATTTCTCTTTGGCCTATCACCTTCAAACGGATGGCCAAAGTGAGATAGCTAACCTAACAATTCTTGATCTCTTAAAAGCATATGTCACAGAAGTAGATCAAAGGTCCCAATGGGAGAAGAACTTACCTTTAGTGGAGTATGCTTACAATAACACTGTACATACTTCCATGGGAAAAGCACCTTTTGAGGTAATTGAGGGAGGATAAAAAAGGCTCCTGTTACTTAAGGTATATGGGAAGATCTTCGCTGCAGATGAATATAGCCGCGACCTACAAGAATCTTTCCAAAAGATTAAAGATGCTATATCCATCTCATAGCAAAGGCAAAAGGTGCTGCTAACAAGGGCTCCGAACTCCTCTCCATCAAAAGTTGCAAAAATGGCACCAAGCGGCTCCAGACACACTGAAGAGTGAGCTTCTCCATGTCTTGTTCCAAGCCGCTTTTCCACTTTGCAAGGCGTACTCGTCCGCAACTCAATCACTAGGCTCGCCTTTAAGCCATGCCAAAAGGATTCCAAAGATCCTGGTACTTCGCCTTTGCACTGTGCCAATCTGGGCTGAATCCCACTCCAAAGTCGCTCTTCAAATCCCCAACCTGCCGCACGAAGACCTTGTATCTCACCCTCGTAAGTCGACTTTGCATTCACTAATGCCGTGCCGAGTTGGCTTCTCCACCGAAAATTGTCCCATGCCCAATGAACTCCCTCTATTCCCCCAAGGCCAAAGCCTAGCTGGCCACAACGTTTTAAAATGCTGGCCATGCTATGGCCCAATGGAGAAGAAGAAGGCAAGAAGGGTGAGGACTTCACATCCCCGTCGGGCCAGCGTTTTGAAACTCTGGCCGCTGAAGCCAGTGGACACAAGGCGATGACGTCGACAAGCATGTGAACAAAGCCAGACGGCGTTTCAAAATGCCGTTGCATGGACAGTGAAAGCCTTTGGTCGGCGGACAGTCGGCCAACACATTCGACAGCGTTTTGGAAAGCCGTCGTCGATGAACAGCGCCGCCATGAGCGAAGTTGGCGATGGTGGGGGTGAAAACGCCAAGAGATTTGGTTGCGTTTTGAGATGCTGGCAGTGGAGGGTTGTGAGAAGATGGAGAGCAGTTGCAAGGTTGAACTTTGCCTCCCTTCTCCACAAGTGCTAGGCCCTCCCCGCCGCATGCGCAATCGCCAGCGCTCTGATACCATGTTGGAGTTGGCGATGCGGGAGCGCGCAATGAGCGCGGAGAGAGTGCACATGAGAGATAGAGAGAGAGAGACCATTGCTTTGAACCAACCAACCTTGACATTGAACAGTGATTTACAATGGAGGCCTAGGGTTGCTTATATAGCACCTTAGTAAAATTGCCCTACCCACTTTTGGACAAACAAGTAAAAATAAATACCTAAAGCCAAAATAAATAATGGGTTCACATTGGGCAGTTCACTTGAGATGCCTAAACTTTAACATATCCGAAGGTATCTTATTAAGTTTAAGAATTATTCTTTGGAAGATGCTAGATGGATGCAAGGCATACAGTTAAAGGATAACCTAAACCTTGTCAATGTTTACAATGATTCCCTAGAAGAAGCAAATGTAAATGTGTTTTAAATAAACAATGTTTTTGTCTTGCAAGACTCTCTTTTTATTTATTGTGCACAAATGTTAAGAAGTATGCATACTTAGGATCATGTTTGTGGCAACGACGTCTCCCAAACACCAAGTAGAGCTTGTCACTCTACTATGGAAGATTGATACGGACTAATGAGTAGACATGCTTATGGCAGCTAAGTCTCTCAAGCACCAAATAGATTAGTCATCCATTCTGGAACGATGTCATAGGGTAAAATAGGGATCCTCTATCTGCCAGCAAACGGACTAATGACTAGGCTTTATCTTCTCTACCTCATAGTCGAGGACGACTATGATTTCAAGAGAGAGGCAATGTCATAAAAACCTAATATTTACTTTCCCAAATGATTTTCTCATGTTAAACTGATCATTTCATATGGGGAGGTACCACGGGAGCAAAGGTTAGATATTGGTAAGGCTGCTAGACCGGTCTCAATAGGGGATCCAAAGAAGGGAAAATAGGGATCCAGATGGGATGGTCTGCTAAGGAGCAATGAGCATCAATGGAGTTTAAAAAGACCTTTGGGTTCAGCTCCGTTAAGATTTCCAAAAGGTAAAGTTCCAAAATTTTAAGCTACAGGTCTTAGGCCATGGGAACTGTTCTTAGTAACTTCTAAAGTCAACAAAGTGACTCCAGCAAAAAGTCAAGAGAGAGGGCGAGCTGGGAAATAGACAAAGCACTCTCTCTCTCTCTCTCTCTCTCTCTCTCACACACACACACAAGCTTACCTTTACACCTAAAAGCAAATAGGACCCATGTTAGGCATGCAAGTAAATGGCCCCCAATTTTGCATGAATCCTATTGGATGGACAAAGAGGTGGACCAATGAGGATTGAGCTAGTGTAAATTCAATTTCTTATTTTAGAAATGCTTGATAAAAGAACCAATGAAAATTCAGCTCCCTAAAAGACTATTGGACAGTCAAAAGGTCCAATGAAAATTAAGCAGCCCATAAATTTGCTTAATTTCTATTGGCCAGAAGACTAAAAGGCCCAATAAGAATTTAGATAATTAAATTAATTATCTAAGCTTTTACAAAAGGGGAAAGGGGTGGAAACTTGTCACAAGGCTCTTGACTTAGCCTCTCAAATGCTATTGGCTATGCTTTTCAAGGGCCAATAGGATGCAAGAATGAGTAAAAAAGACCCATCAAATGCTATTGGTCAAACTTGGCAAGGGCCAATAGGAAGCCAGCATGAGTAAACAGGAATAGGGGTCACCCAAGAAGAGAGAGAAGGCTGATTTTGGCTAGGAAAATTGACACACACACACACTCACACAACTCATGTGTGGAGCAAGAACTCCATCTCCTTCTCCAAGCTTTGAGATATGGAGGCCTACACCAACAACTCTTGGATATGGAATGCAAATCCAACAAAGAGCCAAGCTTCAATGGAATGCTCATCTCCTCTATCATCCTAATTACTAAGCTAAGCTAGCCTACAAGAGTGATTAAGTGAGGAAATACTTCTTTCTCATAAGATACTTCTTCTTCCTCTTCCTCTCATCTCATTCCTGCTAGCTCTCACCATCTTTGACGGTGTGTGAGGTCTTGGGACTGAGACCGTGAGGGAATTCATATGGTTTCAAGCTTAATTTGGTGCATGAATCTTCCATCTTCAATGCACCAACGAGTTTTTATAAAAGAACACAAAGTATTGTATTGTACAAAGTCTCTCTTAATGGGAGAAGCTATAATACAAATGCTTAATGGAGGGGGGACCGGTCCATGTAAATCCGGTCTCAATAGTTGTCAATTGTTCTATTTCTCTCCCTCTTTCAAGTATTGTTATGCCAATTTCATTAAGTGTTATGCTAATGTTGCTATCTCCAACCAAGCACTCTTTTATGCTCATTAGAAACTTGTTCTTAATGAAATGCTCACTATGTTAAGTTATTTTCCGCTATTCATAATCTATTTAGACCATTAAATGTTACAACAAGCATCCATCTCGCGGTGAGCACACCTTCATTCACCTTCATTGTTAACCACGTTCCTACATATGAGAAATTTTAGAGGTGACTTGAAGGTTTTTACACTAAATTTCTCTAGGCTTTGTAGTTTACTCACCTCCAAATTTAGAATTTAGAGATTAAAATAAATAAATTTAGTTGGAATTACATAAAGCACTTTCTTTTTTTTTTCACCTCCACTCGAGTCCACCTTCTTCTCGAGCAGATACTCAAAACCATCCACTGCTAAGAGCGTGGGCACATGGTGCATAGTTCTTGATTACAAATAGCTTAGGCAAACTAAGCCTTTGGTAATAAATTCTTGCAAAACTAAACATTCAGAGTGGTCACACATAGCATAGTTTAAACTCACAACCAGAGCGTGGAGGTGGGTAGCAAGTCAATGACCAAGCAGGACTGAGAGAGAGAGAGAGAGAGAGAGAGAGAGAGAGAGAGAGAGAGAGAGAGAGAGAGAGTCACGCAACAAAAATAGGTTGTGAGGCCCACATTCTACGCAAGAGAAACCCGTGCCTCTGGAGAAGACACATGCGAACTGCATAACTCAAAAGCTGTCGTGTCTCCCTCAATAGTTTGCAAGAGAAACTACATCAAAATTGGCTTAAGTATAAACATCCTTACATGATGGAACTATGCCTCTCGACTCTCCTCGTGTGGTCATGATCAAGGCATCGTTATCTATTGGAATAGCTTATGACTTTGCTGCGTGTGACCATTATTACCTTATGCAAGGGGGTGAAGAGGAGGAAAATGATTAGAAGGATGAGTACAAGCCGCTGATATACGTGTTTTCATTTTTCCATCTTAGTTTTACACTTGCTAGCATGTACTCTATGATTTTTTTGGCTGGTTGGACAAGTGCAAGGAGTGATGGGTCAGTTTTCATTGAAGTGGGTTGGCCTTCCATTTAGGTGTGCATGGCCACACAATGGGTCGTTGCCAGTCTATTCATGGGGTTCCTCATAGAGCCATTGATACTTCGTGAGTGTGAGTTCTACTATACTATATATATAGAGCTTAAAATTTTTGAACAAGGAGAGGGCCTCCACACGTCAAGTTCTCCATGATTTTCACGGATTGCCTACCAACTTTTGAGCATTTCTCGCTGCTCTATCATCCTACCTACTCCAAGTGTCGCATGTAGCTGTGCATTGTGTTGAAGTCATCATTTATTTTAAGTATAATGACATGTAGCAGCCCCACATTGAGAGAGAGAGAGAGAGAGAGAGAGAGAGAGAGACGTATGATTGCGCATGCGCATAGCCCCCCACATTGTTTTTGCTGCGTGACTCTCTCACTACTCATGTGGTGGCAGTCAATTTGACTATGAAGGCCGCTAATGAGAACAAGGGATAGCCAAGGCTTAGTTGCTGTGAAGACACTTGTCATTGGCTAGATTCTTAAGCAGTTCACAAATATGCTTCTTTGTCGAGCATTGTTTTCTGTTTGCTTAGTTATATAAGAATATTATGTTTTGAGTGTCATGAGGAACAATATCAAGAGACCTCACAAGTCATGAACTTGAGACTTGATATTCTATAGAGAGAGAGAGAGAGAGAGAGAGAGAGAGAGAGAGAGAGAGAGAGAGAGAGAGAGAGAGAGAGAGAGAGAGAGAGAGGTATAATCCCAAGAGACCTCGTGAGTCTTAAAGTCAAGATCTTCATATTGTAGATAATCAATATCACTTTATTATTTGCCATAGCATCCACCCTTCCACGCATCTCGCTCCCCTTGCACTGTGAGAATTGACGACATGCATCCCAAACGTGCATGAACTGGGATTAGGAGCTGTCCATGTTGAGAGAGAGAGAGAGAGAGAGAGAGAGAGAGAGAGAGAGAGAGAGAGAGAGAGAGAGAGAGAGAGAGAGAGAGAGCATGGCTGACACTCAATCTCAAGAGACATCAAAGATATATATGATGAGACTTGAATTGAAAAACTTAAATGCAAGAGTGAGAGTCCCAAGACCTCTCTTCTATAAATAGGTGAAATTTGTAAATTGTTCACAAAACGTGATAGATATGCAAGTGAGTAAAAGAGGGCAGTAGAGATGTTGTGTTGAATTGCATTCCAAATGTTGAAATTGATGTCATAACAAATCCACTCTTTATCAACGCTTTATTGGTTGTATTGGCATCGATCGACCCTTATCTCTTCAAACCATGTAGAATTACAAAGTTAACCTCTGTACTATAGGTTATGTGATGATGTGTACCACTACCAGCCTTACATACCAGAAGGAGGATGAGATGCAAGCAATCAAAAGAGAGCAATAGAGACTCTAAGGCCAATTGTATTTTGAATATTGAAACCAATGTCAAAGACAAAGACATGAATTTGGATCAATGGATGGGGGGGAGATTGGGAGGAAGGGTCACTCTTTATCAATGGTGTCCCTATGGTGCATGTGAGTGCATCAAATGATTCATAAGTCCTCCTTCCTTGCCATGAGGGTGTTACTATTATGAGAGTTTGATGGAGAGACTCACTAATCTATAAGAGAAACAATAATGGAGCATTGATTGTATGAATGGTGTTACATACTTGAGGCACAAAAAAAAAAAACATTGATGACAATGCTTTTTATGGCCGTAGCAATTCGCGGGTTACATACTAGTATGGATATAATAAAAGCATAATCACCACATTCCCAATTATAACATCTTCAATCTTCCAAATGCCTTCTTGTTACATAAACTAATCTATGAGAAGACCAAAGAGAGTCGGTGAAAGTAGGCATCCTCACTTGATACGAATAGTTCTTGTGAAAAATTATGAAATTCCCATAGGTACTTGCCATATCACCCTTCTCATGAATGTGAAAAATTGCATTCATATATTCACTTGGCACTTGGAGTTCATACATCTCCAAAGGTTCTCCTGGGGGACCATATCAAAAGCTTTCTTGAAGTCCACAAAGCAACAATATGATCCTCTATCTTTCAATCAGCTTTCCTCCATGAGACATGATAGATTCGTGTGTAGTCTGAAAATCTCCGAGACAAACAACTTGGCCAAATGATCGCCTTTCAAATGGATACACCCATGCATTCTTGGAGTAATCATCAATGAAAGTCACAAAGTACGGGTAATTACCCAAGGATGAGCAATGCTTTTTGCCAAAATCTTATATAACATTGTGAGCATAGAGATAGGTCTCCATTCCTTCATCTGCAAATAGGCATGTTTCTTGGAATCCTTCTCTCTCAGTGGTGGTATAGTTATTTTTAGCACTATTTAATTGCTTATTAGCATAACAAATGGGGTGCCTTAAAGATATATATATGTGGTTGTACTCCATAGAATAACCAAAATTTTTGAGCCACAATAGTGGATTGGCACCTCATTCTTCGTCAGAATGAAGTGAGCCTATTTACTAAATCTGTCAATGGTGGTTCAAATGCCATCATGCCCACTCTGAGTCTTCGAAAGATCAAAGATGAAATCCATTGCTGTACTTTCCCAAGCTTGGTTTGGGACCAATAGAGGCTGTAGTAGACCTGGCGCCTTGTGTTTGTCAAACTTGACCTTTTGACACACCAAGCAAGGACGTACGAATTGATCCACATCTTTTTTGAGCGTAGGCTAGTAGAAATAATTTTCTACCCCTTTCAAGGTACTCTCAATGCCTCTATGCCCAGCAAAAGGTGGATTATGCCACTTTGTCAATACCTTGTTCCTCAGCTCTCGTGTAACACACAACATGGTCTTTCTCAGCACATAACCTTCCTTCAGAATATAGCCTGAAACTATCTCCCCACTTTGAAACCGGTCAAAGATGTCTCCAAAGTTTGGATATGTAGTGTACTAATCAATCGTGTCTTCAAAAATCTGATGATGTATACTTGTGGCTTCCTAGATAATGCGTCTGCCATTGCATTCTGCTTTCCCATCACATGGACAATCTGAAAGTGGAACTACAACAAAATGTTTGCCCATATCATTTTTTATCTAAAAGCTATTTTTGGGACAAGAAATATCCAAGACTCTGATGATCTGTAAACACTATGAAATTTGCTCCAAGTAAGAAATGCCGCCACTAGGTTAAAGCATGTATCACTGCTAACAACTCCTTCTCATAGATGTGGGCTACTTGCTCTGATCAAGAAAACATTCTACTCTCGTAGGCTACAACATGGCCCTTGTGCATTAAGACTGCTCCCAGACTCTGACCACACGCATCATAGTAAACCTCAAATTTTTTTTGTACATCGGGTAAAATCAACACTGGACCAATCGTCAACTTTTCCTTGAGAGTGTTGAATGCTGCAATCTTTGATGGTTCCCAAGCAAAACAACCCCTTTCTGAGGCCAAATGTGCAATGGAGAAGCAATCTCCACAAACTTTTGAATGAACTGCCTATAGTAAGAGCATAATCCCTAGAAGCTGTGAACCTCATGTACATTCTTCAAGTCTCGTCAATCTCAAATCGTTTCTATCTTGACCGGGTCCATTTGTACACCTTCTTCTTAGACAATGTGTCCCAAAAAGTGTATCGCAGGTAGGAAAAATTCACTCTTTTCTTGTTCACCACCAATCTATGTCGACACAATGCTTCAAAAGCCTGCAAGAGATGGCGTCAATGTTCTGCCTCATTCTTGGAGAATACAATGATGTCGTCAAAGAATGTGCCCAGTAATGACTTGTACTCTCTAAAAATCCTGTCCATCATCCTTTTGAATGTTGCAAAAGCATTTGTGAGACCTAAAGGCATAACCAAATACTCGTACAATGTCTTGAACGTAGTCTTGTGTGTATACATCTCCTATCATGATCTGATGGTAACCACTTTTTAGGTCGATTCGATTGAAACACATCGAACCCTAAATTGATACAAGTGGGACTGACTAGCGCTTCAATTTTACATCCAAAGTTATATCCTTGCCCTTCTTATCCTTCAACCTGGCTTTCCTAGCTTGATAATAATCCACAACATTGTTCTTATGGTACCCAAGGATCCCCAATAGGACGCCACACCCCTCCACAGGCATGATGTTGCTAAATTAGCTTTATTTGATAGAAATATAATTCTAAATGAATTATTGGAATTATAAGTGAGAGGGTTTTTCTCGCTTGAGACATCCGAGTACATATATTTCTAGTGCGTCATTCAGAGTAATGACGGGAGCACTATGAATGGGGATATCTGTAGGGCCACCAGGAACTAGTACTTCTAATGTGTCTCATCGAATGGGTGATAGGGAGCATTGGGAAGAAGTATTTGACCATCTAGAATGGACATCTCTGATGCATCATGGGATGGGTGACATGGAGCATTGCAAACGAGATTGTACCATAAGTTCGGTGAGAAAGAACCAAGTGATGGGTATTCTTGATGCATGACATACTGGTTGATGCGAGCATCAAAAAGGGAATTTTCCATGGTTGAGAGGTATTTTGAACGGAGTTAGAACTGTGCACAAGAAATGAGCAAGCACTTGAATGAAGATGGGTTCACAGGAAACTTTGAGGAAAAAGAGTTACTTTCTGAGAAAGTAGGTTTCTTTTTGGGAAAGCAAATGCTTTCTCGTGAGGAAGTCTATGTTTGCATTGCATCTATGCATGTGGTTGCATCTAGGAATGCCTGGAGAGTGCCGTGTAAGCATGGTTTTTAACTCACAAGTTTTTAATGAGTTTTAGGCAGGTTCACACTTATTATAATAAGTGACTGGCTGCTCATTTAATAAGTGGGCAGCCCACTCACAAATAAAGCATCAGAAAAAGAGAGCGCTCCCCTTACTGGCCAAAAATAGCAGAAGAAAAGTGATCCCTCCTCCCTAACCTAGGTGCCCCCTTTCCCTGCTCTATTTTTGCCAGATAGATCTCCTCTATTTGCGTCGATTGCCAGGAGCTATAAAAGCACCTCTAGCACTCTCTCTCTCTCTCTCTCTCTCTCTCTCTCTCTCTCTCTCTCTCTCTCTCTCTCTCTCTCTCTCTCTCTCTCTCTCTCTCTCTCTCTCTCTCTCTCTCTCTCTCTCTCTCTCTCTCTCTCTCTCTCTCTCTCGGCAGATTTTACCAGCATTAGGAGGAGCAGATGCCGCCACTACAAACTTGCAAGTGCTTGCGATGATTTGGAGGAAGAAAAGCAGCACTAGAGATAAGAGGATGCTGCTGTAGATTTCAACCAAGAAGATGACACTATCAGTGTCTCCCATAGCTTCCCCAAATGTAGGAGATGGTGCCAAGAACAAGTAGGCAAGTTCCATCGCAAAAAAGTGCCTACGGAGAGTGTTTCCATCGCGACAGACTGTTTTTTTTCTCTATTTTAAGCCCATCAATGTCGTAGATGGGCTGATTTGCGAGGAGGAACCAAAGAACACACCTCTTTGGTGTGTAGGATTAGAAGAGAAGGTTCTCTACTAAGAGGTCTCTTCCAAGAAGTTGCTTTTTCAAGAATCGAGTTGTGTTTTGAGTGTCGATACATTGAAGGTAACGTTTTTCATGTTTTGGTTTTTGAGTGTTTGTTTGTAGGAATACTTCCTCTTCACGAGGGAGTAGGAGCAGAGGAAGGCATGAGCCTCTGCGAGAGAGAAGCGCTCTAAGGAACTAGAGCTTGATCAACCCAAGGGTTGTGTACCCTGAGTTTGGGAGTAGATCCACAAAATTTGAGAGCGGTAGACTCTCGAGCTGGGATCAAGGAGTTGAGATTCCCAAGGAAGGACTTCCCGGTTAGGAAAGTAGAGTTGTCATCTGTGGGAAGAAGACTCTGGTAATAGAGTCAGAAAAGGATTGTAGGGATGCCATGCCCTAGGTCTGGAAGGTGGGTTGTAGAGGCAAGAATCTTGGTTCTCAAGGATTCTTAGTAAGGAGCAGAAGTTCCTTGAAATAGGGTTTTTTGTTTTTGCCATGAGAACGGGAAGCTGAGGCTTTTGAGTACCATCGAGTCTAATTCTAGAACGAACATGGTAATATGTTTGGTTCAAGTGCTTGTATAGACTTCTCCCCAGTAATAAAGATGCTTCTACGGGGGAGGGACCATCCATCTTCTAGTCTCCAATACTATGCCAATGTTCTCTCTCTCTCTCTCTCTCTCTCTCTCTCTCTCTCTATATATATATATATATATATATATATATATATATATATCAATTGACTTCAATATTAAGTGATAAATTCTATTTATCCGAGTATACTTTATATTGTTGTGCGCTCCTGTTTGTGATAGTGGTATCAAAGCATGGTCTCGTCTCTTTCTCTGTAAAAAAGGACGACTCTGGGAAGATACGAGAAGAAGGTCTCCCAATCTAGTCAAGGTCTCCCGATCAAGTTAAGTTTGATACTTTTGACGAAAGTAGAGATGTTCCAAAACCTACCTCTTTCATTCGATAGTTTGAAGTTGCCTTTGCCAAGGACAATTTCTTAGAAGAGTCCAAGATGAGGCATGTGAGTAGGCACCTCAAGAGGACTGCGAGAATTTGGTGGTATACCAAAGGACTACAAGGAACTCGAGAAAAAGAATTGGATTCAATTCAAGGCTAACTTTCCAAGGAATTTTTTTTCCCTACACTTTGAGGAAGGCATCAGAGAAGATTGGGATCGGTTTTCCCAAAAGACCCACGAGTGAGTCACGGATTACGTGAATAGGTATTGGTTCACTCTTTCCAAGGTGGTTCCATTCTTGAATCTCTCTGATAAAGAAAAGATAAAGAAGTTCAATGAAGGACTCTTACCCGAACTTTGCAGAAACATGTAGATATATCCGTAAGATACTTGGCAATGGATGGTGGAGTCAACAATGCAAGGTGAAAGTGTATGCTCCAATGTACAAAGAATCTAATCTCCGCAGTGGGATGGAACCATTGAATAAGGAAACGATAAATTTTGTTGCCTCTCGTCGAAGGATGTGTTGCCATCCAGAGAGTTTTGGAGTACAAGAATTCTATTTAACTCCTGAGTTTTGTGTGGAAGACCTTCAAATTTTAGTGACAGGGCAAGTCTTTAATCAAAGTTACATCTTTGAGGAAAGCGGAAAGTGCGTTTTGCTTATTCGCTCTTTTGCACGAGATATGGTTATGTCTAACCAAGAACGATCACTCTCGAGTATTTCTGAGAGTAGAGTCGAGTTGGAATATTCTTTTACAAGATGAATTGGTTTGCTCAACCATGCGAAGGGTCACCAATTGATTTGGTATCTGCTAGTTCTTCAACAGATTACCCGCTACTATGGGTAGGACATTTTGCTTGAATACTTTCTAAGCCCACACCCGCCTACCTATTAAGGGAAGATATCGTAGTGCTTTTAGCACAAGTCTATGAACACTTTCTTAGGAATCCTGTGCACGAGGAATCCTAGGATTAAAATCCTAGTTTATTTGATGAGCGGGTTTTCTCTAAGATCGAGTCAAGGGATCATCAGGCTAAGCACTTTCTCTCTAACGATCTTGAGTAGGGAAGGAAATTTTTCAAGTTCATCGAAGTTCTAACACAGCTTGAGTATTATGTACACCTTTGGGCACATGGATAATGCATGAAGTTGCAGACCTTATTGCCAAGGTGGGTCGACTACTACCAGTCAAATTTTTTCTGCTCAACATAATGGGATGAGCCAACTTCCTTTTCAGGAAGTGGAAGGTAATTTGAGCGCCTTGTAAATGCGCAATAACATTCCGCACAAGGTTCTCTATTTGAAATATGTTCGATAGCACTGAGTTTCTCTACTAAGAGAAGGGATTTTCTGGTGGTCATTAGCAAGCTGAGTAGTATTGATATACTGCTACAATGAAGATGAACTATTATGTTCATGCGTGTATGATTGGCCAACAATTTTAAGATAGAAAGAACTACCTTAACCATACATGGGAGAAAATCCATGAGATCTAAAACGGGTTCACTTTTATGTGAACCGAGCTTGAACTTACATTCAAAGAATGCTAGAATTTTAGCTGCCTAAGATTTTGCAATCCGTCATTGATACTTGCCAATACAACAAATTATTGATGACCTCCACAAGAAAAATATGTTGATGGGCATCAGGACAAAACTACAGGTGGTAACAACCTGCAAGAGGAAATTGTGAAAAGAGGTGCTGCAGTGCACAAGGGATCTTTGGATCGAAATAATCTGCCTACCCTGAGCAAAGGCCTAGAACAAGAACTTTCTTTGATGAGATGGCAGACTCTGTTTGCCAAAGGAAGACGTCCTCACATGAGATTAATGATCTATGATTTGAACATGTCCTATATGGGAGGACACGAGGTTTAATATCCTTAAGACTAACAACACAAGATTACGCGCAAGTACAAATACCTAGCTTGATTTCTAGGAAGATTATTTTTTTGAGGCTGAGAAGGTGGAATTGAGTTAGTAGATTCTTGGATAAGGAAACTTTCTATCTGTTGGAAAGACGTGAATGATGAGTTGCCTACATGATTCGTAAGATTGATGATTGCTGAAAAATATCCTCAAGGAATTAGAGGAAAGACATAAATTTCTCATTATGGAGTAGAGTACCCCATCTACCTTTGAAATGGTAATGTAAGTATTGAATTGTTGACTTTTTTATTGAATTTTTAAGTTTTTCTTGAGAAAGAACTAGCTCGCCATTGAGTGGGATTGAAGATTCACCCGGTTTCTCCCCGGGCACTTCAGTTGGACCCCTACAGCTGACGACAAATGTTTATAAGTGAGAGGGATGTTTGCTAAATTATCTTTATCTGATAGAAATATAATTCTAAATGAATTATTGGAATTATAAGAAGTGAGAGTGTTTTTTCACTTGAGACATTTGAATACATATATTTCTAGTGTGTCATTCAGGGTAATGATGGGAGCATTGTGAGCGGGGATATCTGTAAAGCACCAAGGAAAATATACTTCTGATGCTTCATATCGGATAGGTGACAGAAAGCATCAAAAAGACGTATTCAACCATCCGAAATGAACATCTCTGATGCGTCATAGGATGGGTCACATATAGCATCGCAAAGGAGATTGTACCATAAGTTTGGTGAGAAAGGACTAAGTGATGGATATTCTGGAAGCATCACATGGTTGGTGATGGGAGCATCAAAAAGGGAATATTTCATGGGAATGAGGTATTCCAAATAGAGTTAGAACTGTGCACAAGAAATGAGCAAGCATTTGAATGAAGATGGGTTCAGAGGAAACTTTGAGAAAAAGAGTTTCTTTCTGAGAAAGCAGGTTTCTTTTTGGGAAAACAAATCCTTTCCCGCCAGGGAGTCTATGTCTACATTGCATCTGTGCATCTGGTTGCATCTAGGGATGCCTTGAGAGTGCTTTGTAAGAAAGGTTTTTAACTCTCAAGTTTTTACTCAGTTTTAAGCAGGTTCACACTTATTATAATAAGTGACCGGCTGCCCATTCAAGAAGTCGGCAGCCCACTCACAAATAAAGCATCAGAAAAAGAGGGAGCGCCCCTTGCTGGCCGGATTTGATTTTCTTGTGAGATTCCTTTGGCGAGCTTTTTCGAGAAATGAAAATTTTTTGCGAGCTTCTCCACTATTGAGGAAAATTTTACAGATAGTATACCACTATCAAGACATCTATAAATCATGAACGGAAAACTAAAAGTGACAGTTTATATAATCCCATCAAAAGTATGGTTGGGCAATCCCCAAGCTCTAAAATCCCCTCTTTATCAATGAAGATAAGCTAATTGTATGAGTTATTTGATGAGATTTCTCTACAAAGACATTGCATGTTCTAGTTATTCTTAAGAATAAAATATCTTTATATCAAGCCATGCTAAAGAGGACCCTTGAAACAAAAAATGCAAAGTAAAAAAGTAGATTCATCATTGGGATCATGTAATTATTAAATACATGTCTGAAGAAAAAACAAATGTACGAGATTCTAGTTTAGTGCATTTGTGTGTGCTCCATGCAAAGTGTCATAAAAACTAATATCTAACTTTTCCAAATGATTTTCTCATGTTAAACTAATCATTTAATATGGGGAGGTACAAGGGGAGCAAGAGCTAGAATATTGGTAAGGCTGCCAGACCGGTCTTAGCAAGGGATACCAAGGAGGGAAAATAGGGATCCAAATGGAGATGGTCTGCTAAAGAGCAATGTGCACCTAATAGAGCTTCACAAGACCTTAGGGTTAGCTCTATTAATTCCTCCAAAGGTTAGGGTCTAAAATCCGAAGCCTAAAGTCCTTTAGGGAATGCATAGGAAAAATTGGATGGTGGTGGGAAGACTCAAAAGTCTTACCACTACCCTACAAAGGAGGGGGCGAGCCCTTTTACTAGGGGATGAGAGAGAACACACACACACACACACACACACTCTAAGGGCTTGCCTTTGTACATGAGGCAAATAGGACACACACACACACACACACACTCTAAGGGCTTGCCTTTGTACATGAGGCAAATAGGACACATGTCAGGCTCCTAGGCCAGCTGCCCCCAATCATCCCTAAAAGCCTATTGGATGGCCAAAGAGGTGGACCAATGAGAATTAAGCTTGAGTAAATTAAGCTTAATCATTTTAGAAATGCTTGAAAAAATAACCAATGAAAATTAAGATCTCGAGAAGACTATTGGACAGTCTACCAAGGGGTCCAATGAGAATTAAGCTTGCTTAATTCCTATTGTTTAGTAGACTAAAAGGTCCAATGAGAGTCTAATTTAATTCAATTAATTACCTAAGCTCTCTCTAAAGGGGAAAGGAGGACACATGTCACAAGGCTCTTCACTTTGCCTTTTATTCCTATTGGCTAAGCTTTGCATGGGCCAATAGGGTGTCAGCATGAGTATTGGGCAAGAGGGGTCGACCAAGAAGAGAGAGAGAGCTTTCATTTGGCACACACAACTCCACACACACTCACACAACTCATGTGTTGAGCAAAGAACTCCATCTCCTTCTCCAAGCATTGAGAAGTGGAGGCCTACACCAACAACTCTTGGCTATGGAATGCAAATCCAAGCAAGAGCCAAGCTTCAGTGGCATGCTCATCTCCTCTATCATCTTCATTACTAAGCTATGCTATGCTTTAAGAGTGATTATTTGAGGAGAATACTTCTTTCTCGTAAGATCCATCTTCTTCCTCTTCACTATGCCTCATTCCCTACTAGCTCTCACCATTTTTGAAAGTGTGTGAGGTCTTGGGACTGAGGGTAGGACACTAGGTGTGTTTTTCAAGTATAATTTGGTGCATGAAGCTTCCATCTTCATTGCACCAACGAGTTTTATCAAGGAACACAAAGAATTGTATTGTACAAAGTCTCTCTTGATGGAAGAAGCTATAATACAAATGCCTTTTGGAGGGGGGACAGGCTCCATGTAAGTTCGGTCCTCAACTGTTGTCAATTGTTCTATTTCTCTCTCTTTTTCAAGTATTGTTCATGCCAAACTAACTAGGTGTAATGCTTATGCTACTTTCTCCAACCAAGCACTCTCTCTATGCTGATTAGGAACTTTTTCTTAATGAAATGCTCACTATGTTAATCTATTTTCTGCTACACACAAGTTACTAGTTCATTAATGTTACATTGGTATCAGAGCTATTGGTTTCTCTTTTCTTGCTTAAGAGGAGAGGTCCTCAAGCTTGCTACAAACGGTTGGTGTTGTTAATTGCAGGAGGGTAAGTAAAATAGGGATTTTTCATCCTTGAGGCACGCTTGCTTTATGCAGATAACGGGGGACACCATCGAGAGCTATGGTCTTAATAATGGAGTCCCATGGGGCTTGCCTACGGCTTAACCATTATTGAGCTATTAGAAGCTTGACAGAAATTGGTGCTATCTTGGCTCTGTTAAACCCTCTCTTCTATTCCTTGCAATTAATAATATTCCAAGCCACGGGTATAAATGCTTGAGTGCTAATCTTTAAGAGTAAAGAGGAGTAGCAACTAGGGCTTGAAGTGCCAAGCCGGCCAAGGGCCAGGACGGAGCCATGCGGTCAAGGGGGTCCTATGTATAGCAAGGCACAGCCTTTATAGGGCATGGTCAGGTGGAGAGTTGCAGGATCAAGTCCCTAGTCTTCACATTGGTATCAGAGAAAGGTGGAGAGGAAAGAAAAGTGTGGAGCTATGGAGGAGGGAATGCATGGCAATCTCTCTCTCTCTCTCTCTCTCTCTCTCGCTCGTTCCTGAATATTTGCATGGCAAAGCATGGTTCTTGTCTTGAGGGAGGAGTAAGTTCTTGTCTTGAGGAAGGCCATGGAGGAGGCGAGTCGGAAGGTTGTGTGCATGGCATGCAAGGTCGGGGTGCATGGCTATGGGAGCGGTCCCTGCAGAGCCAAGGATGGGAAGGGGTCGAGAAAACCACGTGGACTGGAGCCCTCAGGAAGGGATAAGGGGAGAGATTGACCTGCATAGAATAGGCCAATCTCTCCCTCTACATTTTTTCCCTGGCTTGCTCAGGCCATCTCGACACACGAGTGTCACGTAATTCGACAAGTAGACCCCGCCAAGGCTCCCACTTGCTCTGCGCAAGAGCCCGCCATCACTGGCCTACGCAAGGGAGTTAAATTTTAATTTTTTTTCCATTTGCGGGTTCAAATAGAGCCTGTTTTGGGCTTCCTTTATTAAGCGCAGCGATCTGCGTACTATAGCCGGCAACCATGCATCCACGGGTTGCATGGCATGCTTGACATGCAATCATGGCCATGCACCAGCCCTATAAGGCGGGACAACTGCTATAGTAGGATGTGGACAACAGGCGACACAAAATCCGTCAGTCATAATTGCAAGGTCGCTAGGCGATTACAATATTGGTGATCAATTTGAGAATTTTGCAAGTGCGACTACTCCGGTCATGCGGTCGCTAAGCCAAGGAGCATGTCAAAATGTTAATGACATCCTACTACGACGGCTTGCAAGGCTTTTTCTAGCCACTCCAACGGACTGCAAGGATTTTTGTCTAGTATTCCAACAAGAGAAGATTCTCAGGTTTGCCATTTCAAGTTCTTGCCGTTTTCATAGATTTATGTCTAAGATTGTAATGCAAGAGCATGTAATTTTGTACATCTCGGCCATGGTGTCGTGAGAAAATACCTATGGGTCACGTATGACCATGGTGAGTTCATTACGTCCACTACAGGTGGTCGTTACCACAATTTGGCCTAAGGAGAAAGGCTCCAACAAGGATAACCCATACCAAGGTCACTATGGTGCTCCAATGAGGCAAGGTTGCCTAGCCATACACGTAACTCAGGCATGGCCTTTGTCTCTTAGGGCAAACGTAATTGCCAATTATTATTTCAATTCTACAAAGCCGGCCATCCGAAATGGTGAAGGTCAATGCATTGTCGGCAAGATACATCCAATGGGATTCCACAAGAGCAAGGCTCGTCCTCAAAGATGCTCATGGGTATGGTTTCTATCACCCAGTTAGAGAATTTAAGTTCTTACAAGCTTCCAGTTTGGTTGCGATTCGGGCAAGGCCCTTGGTAGCAAGAAGTAGAGCAGCTATTGCACCAAGTAACAGTATTTGGGAAATAATTTCTCGTTTTTTTCTTCATTGCAAGTCATTTGATTATTACGTTGGCAAGATCCATCGGCAGGTGTACTTAATGAGGTACGCATTTGTTTTTGTTTATTGAGCATGTGCTAGATAACTATGGTATGCAGTGGACGTCTATGAATGATCAAGGATATCATTCATAGAGTTAAGCAGGTATGGGATGCATAACTTGCACGTATTATCCCGTTTTCCCCATTAGATTCACAATTAGACAATGTCATTTTTTTGTGAATCATCGACAAGGTCGACTTTCTTTGCTATGACATATGTTTGTTAGCACGAATATCCATTAGCTATGAGCTCTCTGGAACTCCATAAGTACTCATGTAAAGCAAGGCTTCAATTTATGCATCTTGCATTGAGACTTCCCAAGTTTGGTATATGCTATGAGCATACAAACTCGAGAGGGATTTGGGACTATGCTTGCAGGATATTTCATTACGTGCCAGACGAGCGTAAATGATACCTGAGGGTGTATATGATACACGTGACAACTCTCTCTCATGTACCAAAATTGGCTATGAGTCAAATTTGAATGAGTTTTTCTTCGGAATTTCCAAGCAACGGGTTACATCCAAATGACCAGGTTAGACCATTTTCAGTTTTTCTTGTTTTTCCATGTTTCCACCTTTACTTGGAAACTATTGTTGTTGTGCAAAGCAAAGTGCTTTGACAGTTTTACACGAAGCAAGGCTTCTCACTTGTGCCAAGATACTGCCCATTGATTTGGAATCATGGGTTTTGGCACACAAGTTTGGGACACTAGTAAAATAGGCATATCTCCTCACATTTTATGTGTGGCAACATCCAGTTATGATGTATCCCTACCCGTACATATTGTGCAAGGCACTTGTGGTTTTGGCTCTCACGTTTGAGCCGTCACTCTTGCCAAGGGCTTACCACTCTGCATGCAAGGCATCGCCAGGTGGAATGAATTCCACCACATTTTGGTTTATGCTTCTGCTATTACACCAACCACTCTATCAAGGACAAGCTAAGTTATGGATTGCTTAACATGATTTTTTTTCTTTGGTTGCTATCAACGCACAACAACACTAAAAGGAACCTGGCTCTAGGACTTAATTCACCGGCAAAGTGCTATCATGAAGTCATTCTGGTATAGTCACGCCCATATACAAGGTAAGTGGGTTAGTCTGTGACTTGTTTTTTGCTTCCTCTCTCTGTGAGAGCATCATACAGGCCGACTGTTGTAAGCTTATAAGATAGGCTGCAAGCCAGGCATAAGATGCATAACAACATTTGCATAGGGTACACATTCTAGTAACTTAAGGAAATTTCCTCAACCCATCATGCTTTCTCTCTTTTTTTTTCTTCCTTCTCTAAAGGAATAATGACAACCGTCTAAGTAGACTTTGCTACAGGTTTGGCTATGTGTCGTTTTGAGCCCAGGTGCTCTAACTCATCAACCAAAAAGTCGCAAAGACACCACCCACATTAGTCTTCATCAGTTCGTAGATTGAACACTAATTGGCATACAGGCTATGAGCCACAAAGGCTAAGAGCCATTTTTTTTTTCCAGCAGGGTAAGACCCAACTGTTTTTATTCCTTGGGTGATTGTTCTCAAGATAGAACAGATCCACCCAGTGGAATACTCATCGTCGGTAATGGACAAGCAAGAGTCTTACCATTCCTAAGATTTTGGGTATTATTTTAGCACTACATGTTTTTAGTGCAAAGAACGAGTTGAGTTTTTGATGCTCTTACACTCGTATAGACTGATCTATACCATGGCGTATAGATACAGCAAGCATTTCAAATAGCATGGCTGTCCACAAGAATTAGGAGTCCTCTCTGTGTGGAGCTATCATTTTCTTTATAGCACTACGTGTGTCTATTGGAACATAGTTTTGAGGGGAATGACATTCTCCATGTACCAAGGGGTAGGAAATTTGTGTTGATGGTCAATATTGGATACCTTCACACTTTTGTTTTTGAGGGGAAAGAAATTATTCATCCGCCAAGGGGTAGTAAATAATTTCTTTCTAGCACCTAACCAAGGGGTTTGGATTGCCAAGGCAACACTCAGGGTTACAAGTTTCAAATTTTTTATCTTTGTCAAAGGGATGTTTGCACTAGAAGGCTTTCATCCAGCTTGTTCTTTAGCCACGTGACAAGGTCATGTAAGAGCATAGCATTTTGAGAAAGCGTTGTCACTTTGTCTCTTCATTGTTCATTAGGATACCATGGTAGGTTTGATTCTTGTTGAAACAATTACAGACCTACATGGTAGGGTTCTGTATCCCATGTTGTCACATGGGATACAACATGGTCTAGGAACTCAAGGAGTTCGGTTTAGCTAGTGTGGAGCAAGGTTAATGAGGGTCCATCTCACTCTTGTCGCGGAGTGTTTGCAGTTACCTCCACACACAAGTACATCTCGTACGTGATGGATGTCACTTTTTCTGACATCATATTTTGAGACATATTTCACATGTGGAGAATATGAGTCTTTGGGACTGACACTGGCGCCTATTTCCTAATGATGTGTTGTGACGAAGTCCGCAGGTGCTGGTCACATCCGTTTGTTTGACCATTTTGTGCACACCATATGAGGAACAATTTTAGTGGCCAGAAATTATCAGGTACTAAGTACAGACTTGTAGCGATTACAAGTGCTGTGAAACAACCTTAACGGATGGTTGTTTCTACATATAGCAAAGTATGCTATGTTTATGAGAACGTCTCATAGTTGGTACCTAGGTGTGACTCAGTTTTCACATTCTGTTATGGCCCAACTTTTGTTGCAAGGCTTTCACGTACGTACCGTGGAAAGTCACGTCATGGAATTGCAGTTCGTATATATTTGTGTTAAATGCATGCACACTAGGTTTTATGGGCCCTAGTGTTTAAAACAAATTTATTGGGAGCGGCAGGCAAATTCATGGACTTTGTTCTTTCTGCAACCTTTTGCACTTCAAGTGCAATCTCTCTCGCAGTCTTATTATGAGTTTACACCCTGCCATACGAGATCATGGCTCAGTATGGGTGTTTGTGATTGGATGGTCTAAACTCCAATCCGCTTTCAACCTAGTTGGTTGTCTCCACTCCATTTCGAGTATATGGCTGGAAACTCACTTGGAGAGTCGTAGTTTATCGACACTCATGGAAGACTGTCTATACCTGATTGGGGAAAGCACCTCACTCTTACTACTGCTATTCATCCCGCGTTGGATAGACAACTTACAAGTATTCTATTTAGTACTAAAGGATATGCTAAGTGCATATGTTAGTAAACCGCGCTAAAGGATATGCTAAGTGCATACATTAGCAAGAAGCGAAACAACTAGATTGGTTACCTTTCTGGTTTGGAGTTTGCTTCACATGATGAAAAGCATGTTACGACTAGTTTTAGTCTCTGCCTGCTATTCTCGGGTTATCAACCTTGATCATCAGTTTTGATGAGGTTGGTTACTGACAAGAAACAATAGCAAGTCAAGGACTTGGTTGCTGCTGATGAGTATGTCAGCATATTACTTTCATGGAAAGTTGAGTAGAGGCTTTATTGCACGTTCCAGTACCTTCAGGAAGTCTAAAACCTGGGTATGCATTTAGACACCTCTTATTTGTGATAACTCATTTAGCATTCTCAAGTGAGTTCTAAATGGAGTCTTCACGCTATGTTGGTTATGGGTCGGTTAACCAAGATGGTTGCACAGGGACAACAATGTAGAAAATCAAGATGTTATTCTTGATTTCAACGAGCCTCTTATTGAACCGTGTTTTGATCCAACAAACCATTGGACCCATGAGGGATGCCATGGTGGAAAACATTAGTGTTCTTATGAAGATACCACCACTTTTGTTTTCGAGGACGAAAATGCTTCTCCAAGGGGGGAGTAATGTCAGACCTAGGGTACGATCGGGCTGGCCAAGGGCCAGGATAGAGCTATGCGGTCAAGGGGGTCCTATGTATAGCAAGGCATGGCCTTTATAGGGCATGGTCAGGTGGAGAGTTGTAGGCTCAAATCCCCAGTCTTCACATTTTGGCTAGCAACAAAGTTCTCACCGAATGGCGAAGCTTGAAGCTCTCTCCTTATGAATCTATTCACAAATATGTAGACAAGTTTTGGGATTTACATATCAAAGCCACTATCTACAAAATGATGGATTTTACAGAGCAAAAGCAACAATTTTGTGCTGGGTTATCAGAGGATATGGCGGAGTATGTCAACTCTCAAAGGCCTTGTACCATATCTGTGGTCGTACACCATACCATGGTGGCTTCTTGGATCAATTTCCAACAAGGGGCTAAAAGAAATTTTAAGCCCATGGAAAAAAAGGACCACAACAAGCCTAAGGGGAAAACCAATGCCCAAAACTCTTCCAAAGGCAACTCCAACAACAACAACAACAACAAAGATAAGGAGAAGGGAGTTTACAAAGGCAAAAATGTAAAGATAACCGTTGTTTCAAGTGTGGGGAGCAAGGACATGCTTATCATGCTTTCCCCCACAAAAACATACACAACAAGCCTCCTAGAGCTTCCGTAGTTGAAGTTCAAAAAGAGGATGCTCACTGCAAAGGATCTCCTCTATGCTATGCTTGGGGAAAGGTAAGAGTACATGATGCTTCCATTCTCTTTGACCTTGGCTCTACTCACAATTTCATTTCCACGAAGTTGGCCACCAAGCTAGGCATCCAAGCCTATGAGATGGGAGATGAGGTGAAGGGGGTCAAGGGGGTCCTATGTATAGCAAGGCGTACACCATACCATGGTGGCTTCTTGGATCAATTTCCAACAAGGGGCTAAAAGAAATTTTAAGCCCATGGAAAAAAAGGACCACAACAAGCCTAAGGGGAAAACCAATGCCCAAAACTCTTCCAAAGGCAACTCCAACAACAACAACAACAACAAAGATAAGGAGAAGGGACTTCACAAAGGCAAAAATAAACTCTCTCCCAAAGAGCTAAAGTGTTATTGTAAAGATAACCGTTGTTTCAAGTGTGGGGAGCAAGGACATGCTTATCATGCTTGCCCCCACAAAAACATACACAACAAGCCTCCTAGAGCTTCCATAGTTGAAGTTCAAAAAGAGGATGCTCACTGCAAAGGATCTCCTCTATGCTATGCTTGGGGAAAGGTAAGAGGACATGATGCTTCCATTCTCTTTGACCCTGGCTCTACTCACAATTTCATTTCCAAGAAGTTGGCCACCAAGCTAGGCATCCAAGCCTATGAGATGGGAGATGAGGTGAACGCGGATTTTTGCTTTCAAGGGACGAGAAGCCCCAGTTACGACCTTAATTGGGAAAGTAAGGCTCCATGTCCACAGCTATGTGGACAAAGAGGAGTTTTTCATCTCTCCTCTCAAGCATGAGGATGTTATCCTAGGGGCACCATGGTTTGATCGCATGGTTGCCGACATCAAATTCCTTGAAAGGCGTATCTACTTTAGGTACAGGGAAAAAACCTATATACATAGGTGCTAATGAGTCGGGTCACACCATACCCCTTGTACATAAGCAAGCTTTTGATAAGTCAATAAAGAGCTCTATTTCCGCGTACATGATTTTTGTTAAAGATTCTCAAAATGAACCTAATGTTTTGTCAAATGAAAATGAAGGGAATCAAAAGAAATTAGAGTTATCTAATTTCCTAAATGGATGCCAAGATGTTTTTATTGACGACATCTCTAATGAGCTACCTCCAAAATGAGGGGATGATGACCATGCAATTGAGATTCTACCAGGAAGCGCACCACCTAACAAACCTCCTTATCAAGTTTCACAACCTCAACAGGAGGAGATTATGCAGCAAGTGCATGAGTTAGTTGAGAAAGGTATGGTTAGGCCTAGCTCTTCTCCATTTTGTTCGCCAGTCTTATTAGTGCAAAAGAAAGATGGCACATATCGTATGTGTGTTGACTATTGAGAACTAAATAGGATCACTATCAAGAATCAATTTCCCATTCCGTGGCTAGAAGATCTATTTGATAAGCTACAGGGGTCGACCTACTTTAGTAGAATTGACCTAAAAAGTGGCTATCACTAAATAAGGATAGTTGATCAAGACATTGTAAAGACCACATTGTGCACCACATTTGGTCTTTATGAATACATTGTCATGTCTTTTGGCTTGACAAATGCACCAGCTACCTTCAACCGCATGATGGAGAAACTTTTTAGGCCTCACCAAAACTTTGCTGGGGTGTTCTTTGATGATATAACTATCTACTCTAACTCACTAAAGGAATACAGGCAACACCTTCTGGTAATCTTCCAAGTTTTGCGAGAGAACATGCTTTTCATTAATCAAAAGAAAAGTGCTTTTTTCTTACATTAGATTCAATATGTAGGTCACATTATCTCTCAAGATGGCATTCAAATGGATCCATCAAAGCTAGAGGTAATAAAAGGATGGCCTAATCCAAGGAATCTACATGAATTATGAAGCTTTATAGGTATGTGTACATACTATATACCCTTCATAGAAAATTTATCACAAGGAGCAGGACCATTACATGACCTAACAAAAAAGAATGTTAAGTATATATGGTCTGCCAAAGAGAACAATGCTTTTGAAAAGCTTAAAGAGAAGCTTATCTCTCAACCTGTGCTTACACTACCGGATCTCTCAAAGCCATTTGAGGTCCAATGCGATGCTTGTGGTGATTGCCCTGGAGCCGTTTTGCTCCAAGAAGGACATGCCATAGCATATGAAAGTCGAAGGCTCGACCCCGTTGAGCAAACTCTAGGCATATACAAAAAGGAGCTGTTAACTATTTAGCATGCCCTAGACACGTGGAAGCACTATCTTTTGCGGACTCCCTTTATTCTGCGATCGGATCACCAAAGTCGTAAGTACTTCATATGACACCGACCAAGATCTCCAACAAACAAATGAGGTGGGCAAATTTTTATTTTCATATTGCTCACATTGCTGGCAAGCATAATCAAGTAGCCGATGCACTCTCAAGATGATCGAGAGTGAATGCGGTATCTATAGCAACTCACAATGATCTATCTTCCATGATAGATGAGTATGCTATTGATCCCTATTTTAAAGATGTGATTTCAGCCCTTGCCCTAGGGAAGAAAGAGGAACCATTTACCCTACAAGATGGTTATCTTCTCTATGGCAATAGGCGATGCGTTACTAACTCTCTTCGTGAGAAAGTAATGTATGAATCTCATGCTCCTCCTTATGCGGGGCATAGAGGGATTCAATCTACCCTACGAGGGATAGAAGCATACTTCTATTGGCCTACCATGAAAGCGAACATACAAGAGTATGTTTTAAAATGCGTGGTATGCCAAAAGACAAAGTATGATAGAGGGAAGCAACCTGGATTGCTTCAACCATTGCCAATCCCTGATTCACCATGGGAGCGCATATCCATGGATTTTATCTTTGGATTGCCCAAGTCTATCCATGGGAATATGGGAATATGGACAATAGTTGACAGGTTTAGCAAACAAACACATTTCATACCTGTCAAAAAGACTATTAAAGCCCATCAAATGGCAACCCTCTTCATATCACAAATTTTCAAGTACCATGGCTTGCCAACGTACGTAGTCTCAGATAGAGATCCTAGAATGACCAGTAATTTTTGGAAGGGTCTCTTTGAGAATCTAGGGACAAGGCTAAACTTCTGTCAGACCAAGGGCAGGGCCAAGGGCCAGGACGGACATGCGGTCAAGGGGCGCTATCTTTAGAGGCTAGGAGTCTATAAATAGCACGGTTGGGTGGAGAGTTGCATGGTCCAATCCCCCACGGTCTCACATTGGTATCAGAGCTCAGGGAAGGAGAAGTAGAAGGAGGGGCAAGCACGGCTCGACATGGCTACTCTTTATCTCTCTCTCAGAGCAAGGCTATGGTGTGCTCAAGGAGACGACACTGTTGGTCTTGCATCTCTCGCGCTCTCTCTCTCTCTCTTGTGAAGTCGTGAAGGAAGCCGAAAACAGAGTCGTGGGGAGCAACCCCTATGTCGGGAGGAGAAGGCAGGCTCGACAGGAGGACGCGATAATTGCCCCTTGCATGAGGACGGACATGGGATTCGGCCTGCACAAAATCCGCCGATTTCGGCCTTGCCGAATGCGCCCCAGGCTCTGGAGGCTTTTTCAACACACCGACGACGCCTAATTCTACATGCAGTAGGCATATCCATTCTCTGTTGCTCGGCGCAACAGATCCGCCATGCGCAGGTCTGTGTTCAGTTTTGTTTCCTTTTTGTTTTCTTTTTCTTTAAACCTTCGGCCCAGGGCTCCTTGGGCACGCATCGGGTGCCCAAAGGAACCCCTAAGGGGCCGTCCCACGGATGGGTGCCAAGGGCCCCTCCCATGGGATGCTTGCATGCAGGCCATGGGCTTGCATGGCGCATAATTTGTAGTCCTGGAGGGGCAATGGTGCTTGCATGGCGCAAAATTTTCCAGTCTCGAAAGTCCGCAACACGCAAACATGGTGACCACCGGACCATGTTGCATGGTATCATGAGTTATCTGTTTCCTTGAAGGCGACCCCGCATGCATTCACACCCGTATGCAATAAAAATTCAAAATTTTATGCTTACAAAGCAGCCCTTTTGCCGGCGAACGTGGTGATGCAAATCGCCCACATGGTATGGACATGGAAAGGGTGCCGACATGCCTCCATCCAATGGATTTCACGGGAGCAAGGCCCGTCTGATGTTGCACATGGGCAAGGTTTCTGCGACTTGGCCAGAGCATTGAAGTTCTCACTAGTCTTCAATTTGGTTGCGAAATGGGCAAGGCCCTTGACAACATACAGTAGAGTAGTTATTGAGCATGTGCTTGATAACTCTCTTATGCACTGGAATGCATGATCACGGCTCTCGTTCATAGAACCAAGCAGGTACAAAATGCATAACTTGTACGTGTTCTACTGTTTTTTCCATTAGATTTTCAATTCGACAAGGTCAATTTCTTGTGCATGATCGACAAGGTCGACTCTCTTTGCTATGACATATGTCGCTAATAGCATTTGTTGGCAATGAGGCGAGACATAGTTATGTGAAGCATGGCTTCTTCTGAGTACTTTGATTGAGCACGCTCGGCAAAGGTTACATTTTTCTTCGACGGCAAAGCCAAGGGCCAATTTTTCAGTGTCTCAAGGAGACAAGCATGGCCTATTACTAGACTTGTTGAAGGCAGCAAGCTGCTCGGCATGGCCGACTCCTTGTCCTTGTTTCTACCAGCTGACAAAGGATGCTTGCCACACAGTACTGGTTAATTTCAGTTGAAATTGTTCAACAAAGTCAATTATTTTGTCCTTCTGTACGTCAACAACTGCCTCAGATTGGCTATCAGCTAGGTTCCAATTTATGTGAAGAAAGGCTTCAATTGATGTGAAGCAAGGCTTCAATTTACGCATCTTGCAGTGAACCTACTCACGTTTGGTATATGCTATGAGCATACAAACTTGGGAGGGATTTTACACTATGCTTGAAGGATCTTTCATGGTGTACATGATACAAGAGGGCGTAAGTGCATACACGACAACTCTCTCTCATGTAGCAGAATTGGCTGGGAGCCACATTCGAACGAGTTTTCCTTTGGAAGTTCAACACAATTGGTGACAGTCAAATGACCAGGTTAGCCAAGCTTAAGTTTTTCTTATTTTTTCCATGTTTACACTTTACTTGGCAAATTACTATCATTGTGCAAAGCAAAGTGCTTTGGCAATTTTATACGAAGCAAGGCTTCTCCCTTGTGCCGAGATACTGCCCATTGATTTGGAATCAAGGGCATTGGCACCCAAGTTTGGGGAACTGACCAAATAGGGAATGTCAGCTCACAGAATCCCTACCAGTTTATTATGTGCAAGGCACTTATGGTTTTGGTTCTCACACTTGAGACTGTCCTAGTAGCCAAGGGCTTACGCTTTTGCATGCAAGGCATGCTAAGCAGGTGGCATGGAGTCCACCACTTCATGGATTACGCTTCCGCTGTCACACTCGCAACTCTGTCAAGGACAGACTAAGTGATGGATTGTTGAACATGATGGTTGGTTGCTATCAACACCCAAAAACACTAAAAGGAACCTAAATCTAGAACTTATTTCACTGGCAAAGTGCCAATGCTAAGTCATTTTCATACAATCACGACCCTGCAAGGCAGGTAGGTCAAAATGTGGTTGTGTTTTTCTGTTACCTCTCTCAATGAGAGAGTCATACCTGAAAACTGTGGAATGCTTATAGGATAAGCTACACGTCAAGCATAAGATGTGTAAAAGCACACAGATTGGGCACACACTCTAGAAATTTAAGAAAAATTCCTCAGCCCAGCATGTTTTTCTTCTCTCTCTCCCTCTCTTTAAGGGAAAAATAAAAAATCTTCTAAGAAGATTTTGATACGTGTTTTGCTCGTGAGTCAGCCTGAGCCAAGGTGCTCTAAGTCTCAGCTAGCACGTGGCTAAGATGCTACTCAAATTAGTCTTCATCGGTTCGTCCATTGAACACTAATTTGCATAAGGGCTATGAGCCACACCGGCTAAGAGCCATTGTCATGCCAAGGGTAAGACCCAACTATTGGCATTCTTTGGGGTGATTGTTTTCAAGATTGAACAGATCTACCCAGGGAAGTATACATCGATGTTAATGCACAAGCAAGAGTCTTGTCATTACGGATGTTTAGGGTGTCATTTTTGCACTACATGTTTTCAGTGCGACACTCAAGCTGAGTTTTTGATAATCTTCAACTCACAGCAGTTGATCTCTACAAGGAAGTATAGATGCAGCAATCAGTGATGACAGCATGGCTGTCCACACGAGCTAGGCAGTTCACTTGTGTGGATTTCCTGCTCTCTCTATAGCACTACGGAGTGTCTATGGACGTATTGTTTTGGGGTACGACCCGACAGGTGACTGCTACATCACCCCATAGGTATTGAGGATCATAGTTGATCTGCATTGAGGATCACAATTGATCTGCATTGAGGATCACAGTTTGATCTCTCTCAGTTAGACTTTCAAGGAAAGAATTCCGCAATCTACCACGCAGTAGCGGACAAACTCAACTTTTCATGTTGATTCCAATCATTATGTACACGGTTAACTATGTTGGTTGTCGTTACCTGCTAGTTGAGCAGTTTCTACAAAGGGTCTTACCAAGGGGTTTGACTACGTAGATTTTAACCAAAGGGGTTGGATTGCGAAGGCAACACCCACGGTTCCCATTGCAATGTTGTTTGTTTTTCAGGTAGGAGATGTGCTCCTCTCCGTTTGAATACTGGTAAGTGAACACTACGTTCAAACCTCCAGGTACACATCTATTAATTTGGTGTTATTCCATTTTTTGTATGCTTTGCTTGTTTTTTTTTCAAGACGTATAAGTACGCTTGAATGTTACAGAGCCATGCCAAGGGCATGTCGGCACAATGTATTTTGGGCCAAGTGTCCAATCTACTTTTTTGCCTTATTCTGTTATGAACCTACTTGTAGGGTTCGATTTGGCACATGTTGTCACATGGGATACAACATGGTCTAGGAACTCAAGGAGTTTGGTTTAGCCAGTGTGGAGCATGATAATGAGGGTCCCTCTCACTCGCGTCGCAGAGTGTTTGTAGTTACCTCCACACACAAGTACAGCTCGTACTTGATGGATGTCACTTTTCCTTGCATCCTTACTTGAGACATATTCCACATGTGGAGAATATGAGTCTCTGGGACTGACACTGGTGCCCAATTCGAAATGATGTGTCGCGACGAAGTCCCTAGGGGATGGTCGCATCCGTTCATTAGACCAATTGACACACACAGTATCAGGAACAATTTCAGTGGCCAAAAATTGTCGGGTACTAAGTACAAACTTGTTGTGATTACAAGTGCTGTGAAACCACCTTAACGGAGGGTCGTTTCTACATATAGCAAAGTATGCTACGTTCATGAGAATGTCTCATGGTTGGTTCCTAGGTGTGACCGGGTTGTCACATTCTATTATGGTCCAACTTTTGCTGCAAAGTATGCTACGTTCATGAGAAGGTCTCATGGTTGGTTCCTAGGTGTGACCGGGTTGTCACATTCTATTATGGTCCAACTTTGTTGCAAGATTTTCACGTAAGTATCATGGAAAGTCTCGTCATGGAATTGTGGTTTGGATATGTTTTTGTTAAATGCATGCACACTAGGTGTTATGGGCCCTAGTGTTTAACACAAATTTATTTGGAGCGGCATGCAAATCCATGGACTTTATTCTTTCTACACCCTTTTGCACTGCTAGTGCAATCTCTCTTGCAGATTTAGTATGAGTTTACACCCTGCCATACAAGGTGATGGCTGAGTATGGATGTTAGTGATTGGTTGCTGGAACCTCCAATCTACCTTCAACCTAGTTGGTTGTCTCCATTCCATATCGAGTATATGGCTGGATACTCAATGGTTGAGTCATAGTTTGTCGTCAGTCGTGGAAGACTGTCTGTAAGTGGTTGGGGAAAGTACCTCACTCTTACTGCTGTTATTCATCCCACGTTGGATGGGCATCTTAAAAGTATTCTATTTAGTACTAAAGGATATGCTAAGCGCATACGTTATTAAACCGTGCTAAAGAATCTGCTAAGAGCATACGTTAGCACAATGCATTCTGAATAGGTGATTCTCTCCTTATTCTAGAATTTGCTTAGGTTAGGTTTTCAACTTTGAACACCTGTTGTGGTGGGGTTGGATACCGATAGTTTCATAAGTCAAGGACTTAGTAGGTGTGCTGACAGAGTATGTTGGCATGTAACCTTTGTTAGGGGTGAACATGTGGTTCTGTGTGTTCCAAAATGTTCAGAAGTCTGACATGAGGACACTCCCTATTCTATCTTTTAGTAGCTATGAGATTTTCAAGATACTCACATGAGGTATCATGAGTTACCATTTAGATACGGGTGGTTGCAAAAGGACAACAATATTGAAAATCAAGATGTTGCTCTTGGTTTCATTGAACCTCCTCACTGCACCAGGTATCGGTCATATGGACAATTGGCCCGTGTAGAGGATGCCAATAAGGAAAACATCAGTGTTCTTATGAAGATACGACCACTTGTGTTTTCGAGGACGAAAACGCTTCTCCAAGGGGGGAGTAATGTCAGGCCAAGGGCAGGGCCAAGGGCCAGGACAGACATGCGGTCAAGGGGCGCTATCTTTAGAGGCTAGGAGTCTATAAATAGCACGGTTGGGTGGAGAGTTGAATGGTCCAGTCCCCCGCGGTCTCACAACTTCTCTTCAGCCTATCACCCACAAACGGATGGCCAAAGTGAGATAGCTAACCTTACGATTCTTGATCTACTAAAGCCTATGTCACGGAAGTAGATCAATGATCCCAATGGAAGAAGTACTTACCTCTTGTAGAGTATGCCTACAACAACACTGTACATACTTCTACGGGAAAAACACCTTTCGAGGTTATAGAGGAAAGATCAAAAAGTCCTTTGCTACTCAAGGTACATGGGAAGATCTTTGCTGCAGATGAGTATAGCCGGTACATGGGAAGATCTTTCACAATTACTATTGGTGATTACACAGAACAATGTGATTTTTTAATTGCACCATTACAATCCACCAATATCATTTTGGGCATGCTTTTTCGTCACCAACATAATCCACAAATTGATTACAGCACACACACAATGAATCTCACTTACAATGGCAAATATATTTTACTTTCTGTTGATGCATCACTTGCTATGTTTTCACTCATATCACACACACAAGCAAAACGTGCACTACAAAAGCATGACAAAGCATACATGATATTTGTTATTGAAGTCGAGCACACACAATCGTCTGTCTCTCACATGCATAATGATTTGATTTTTCTGATTGCTTTGTGAATGATTACCCCCCTTCTCTCCCACCCTCTTGAGGTAAATTAGATCCTCAAATTGAAATTTTTCCAGGATCACAACCTCCACACAGAGCACCATATAGGCATAGTCCCTTACATCAGCAAGAAATCCAAAAAACAAATCACCGAACTCCTAAACAAAGGCCTTATCCACCTTAGTGCATCCCCTTTTGGTGCCCCAGTCCTCCTAGTCCAAAAAACAAACAACACTTTTTGCATGTGCATAGACTACGGAGCATTGAACAAAGTCATTGTAAAAAACCGCTACCCCATCCCACGTGTAGATGACCTCCTCGATCGCCTACAAGAAGCCAAAATGTTTAGAAAAATTGACCTCAAATCTGCATACCATCAGATCCGTATGCACCTTAATGACATTTTTAAAACTACCTTTCGTACTCAGTGTAGTCATTATGAATTTCTTGTTTTATCGTTTGGTTTCACAAATGCACGTGCCACATTTGCTAGAATGATGCACAATATATTTCTTGATAATCAAAACTTTATTATTGTATTCTTTGATGACATTTTAATTTTCAGTCATGATGAGCACGAACACAAAACTCACATGCATATTGTCTTTAAGCTATTGCTTGAGCACCAACTATTTGTAAACCCTGACAAAAGTACATTTTTCCAAATACACATAGACTATTTGGGGCATATCGTCTCTACAAAGGACGTATCGGTCCACCCTCAAAAGATTAACATTATTAAAACATGGCCTACTCCCAAGTCTGTGCATGACATTAAATCCTTTTTAGGCTTAGCAGGCTTTTATCGAAAATTGTCCAAAACTTCTCCCACATTCCGATGACTTCCTTGCTTCACCAAAAAAAAAAACACCATTCAATTGGGGTCACAAATAGCAAAATCAATTGACACCCTCAAACTCCTACTCACCCATGCTCCCGTCCTACAACTACTATACTTCTCTCAATCCTTCTTTGTAGTTATCACAGACGCTAGTGACTCAGGTATACACGTAGTTTTAATGCAAAACGATCACCCACTCACTTTTGAAAGTCAAAAACTCAAACCATCTGGAACCAACTATAGCACATACGATAAAGAATTGCTAGCATTAATTCAATTATTTTACTCACCTTATTAGCATTGTATTTATAAGTAGGAAATCCTTTTAAACAAAATCCACAAGCTAAATTCTATTTGCTAATACCTCAAAATATTCTATTTTTGTTACGCTATCTTCCATGACTTTTTTACAACACTTGTAAATGTTAGGAACAAAATCCACAAGCTAAATTCTATTTGCTAATACCTCAAAATATTCTATTTTTGTTACGCTATCTTCCATGACTTTTTTACAACACTTGTAAATGTTAGGCACACATCTGTATAAATTAACTGCAACTTTGTGCAGTTTTACTTGCTTTTATTATACTTTGATAAATCATTGTTCTAATCTCTTTGTTGTTTTTTTTAATCAATTGCATTAACAGTACTTAAGGTTATTCTGTTTACACAAATTTTACGAGGTTACAAGTGCCTATCTTGCATGAACTTTACCACATAATTTTGATAATGATCTTCAAATTTTTAATTGTTCTCCTAACGTTTCTGATGTCGATTCACAAAGAGCTATGACGACCATAACATGGTATTTTCAGTGCAGCAGAGAGTAAGTCCTCTCCTTTTCCTTTTAGAAATTTGTGTGTTGATACATTCACCACATTATCAAATTACATGTGAACTATTTTGCTTGTTACCAATCAAATATCAACACTTATCTATAATTTAGTACTTCGTTACTTGAGTGTACTAACCCTCTCATATAGGACTCGGCCAAAAAACTCTTACCTCTGTCTACCGCCCCTATTCCAACAGAACAATACTACTATTCCACTTAGCATTAATACCCCTCATTCTTATTGTCACTCTTGTTTTTCTTTTAAAATTATTCACAAGTCATACCCCCCATCACAATACATGTTTGCCACTATCTTTAAAATTTCTTTTTTTCATTGTGTCGTATATAATCTTAAGCAAGACAAGTACTCGATGTGTAATTAAAACTCACTATTTAATCTTGAATCTCTGGTATACTCATATCACATTGTAGTTTACATAACACTACTACTCTGTTCTAGCATTTTTGGATGTATACTAATTTTCATTTCACCGCAGGGCATATTGTTTTCTTTCATACAAATGATACATTTTCATTGCATATACTTTGGTGCAAGTTTACTAACTACAACTCTCTCTTACTCTCATACGATTAATGTTTACAAAACCCCCTGATTCAAATTCTATTAGGCTATGCCCGTTCCACATACACAGGTCTACATATTTTCAAATGCAAAATCGCCCCCAGGTATGTACATCAAATACTTCACCTTTTTTTCTTTTACATTTTATGTATCTTTGTTGTCTTATAATTGAACAATCACACATTCATTGCTAACGTGAAAGCTTCTACTTGTACTGAATGGAATTTTTATGAGATAATTTCTCATTGAGCTATGCAACTACTCATATGAACTGAGGTGATCTCGGATAAATAGTCAATACCAGTTTGTAAGTACCTTGCTAGTCAAGCATGCTATAATTTGGTATCACATAAGAACTAAATGTTATGTATTTTATGCCTTGCCTTGTCCATTGGTCACGTGCGCACAGATTCGTTGGTTTAGGCAGTGTGTTAATGCTCATCCAGGTGTAGATCCGCTGATTTAGGCAACACCAATCACTAGTGCAGATCCGCCAGTTTAGGCAGCACATGGGCACACACCATCTTCATTACTTTCAATAACATTAGTGCAGATCCACCAATTTAGGCAGAACGACTCATTGGTGTCGATTCGTCAATTTAGGCAAAACCGATTACAAAATCATGTTGTAGTGACTGGCCACCACTGCACTTTGTATGATTTTGGTACCCGGGTACAGAAATGAAAGTGATTGGAATTTGAACTTGGATTTGGATTTGGATATGGTTTGTGATAATTGATTGGACTTGATATTTTGAGAATTGAGTGATTAATGATGACTGTGACCAATGATATCTTGATACATCACAGTATGACACATACTGCTTATTCTCGTGGTATGGGACACTAGAATATGCAATATGTGGATGACGGCAAGCATAAGCACATTTTTCTATTTAACTTTACAAGTTCTTCTTTTGACAAAAGTTAATTTTCAAACATTATTTTAACCTCTCTCTTTTGATAAGTGTGATTTATACGCATAAGCAAAGTTGTTTAATTTTATAACTTTTTCTTTCAATGTATGATACCTGAATACTAACCATTGCTTTTGACAAGTATGGTTTGCAGATTTTTTTTTTTAATCTTTGCAACTGAGGACAGTTGCTTTCCAACGGAGAGGTATGTAATGGAAATGATAATTGTAAATGATAAATTGTATTTCATGCAGCTGACAGGTGGATAAAGCATGACCGAGCTATGGGCTCTGCAAGGAAACATCACATCTATGTACATTTTATTATTCAAGTGCTCTTTATGAGCTATGGTCAATTATTGTCCAATCGACCAATGTGTATTCATTTTGAGCATTCAAGAAATTTATAAGTAAATACGTGCAAGAGGAAAATGCTCACTCTTGCACGGAGGGGAGATTGCACCCAGTGTCTGTGTTCTTCTTTTTCTCCTCTCCTCTCTCTTCTCTCTCGCCGTGCCTATGTAGCACTCCGCTCTAGGAGGTGCATCCGCACGTGCTTTCTTACTCTCTCTCGCTCTTTGTCTCTCTTTGTTAGCATACGATTTGGTTATATGCGCACACGATTGTGCAGGTATGTAGATTTATGATTATGTTGCTTGTAGTATGTTAGTTTGTGCATATTTTGCAGGGACACCACGCATCTGTTTGTAGCAATATCCGCAAGTCTAATGCGTACCTAATGATACCCTGATCGTAAATCAATCTTCGTAAATATTTGAGCATGGGTGAGCTTATCAAATAACTCATCCACTCATGGCAATGGATACTTGTTCTTAACAATAACCGCATTCAAGCCATGATAGTCTATGCACATGTCCATACTACTGCCTTTTTTCTTCACCAATAAGATGGGAGAGGCCCACGGTGCAGAACTGGGTTGGATAAAACCTCTATTGAGATAGTCAACAAGCTGACATTCCGCCTCAGCAGCCTCAAAATGACTCATTCTATAGGGTGGCTTAGTACTTACGGGCTTATTGCC
Source organism: Adiantum capillus-veneris (assembly GCF_014529385.1). Lineage (NCBI taxonomy): Eukaryota > Viridiplantae > Streptophyta > Polypodiopsida > Polypodiales > Pteridaceae > Adiantum > Adiantum capillus-veneris. The sequence continues at coordinate 128,647,602 of NC_140949.1, forward strand.
TGCAACCACGTCTATGCTATGTTGCACAGCCTGTGCCGGTGATAACCCTAGTGGCAAATCATCTGGGAATACGTCTTTGTATTCCATTAATAAATCTTTTAACTTATTAAAAAAAAACTTGTTCAAAAGAGAGAGTAGTAGCCATAGGTGGAAGAGAAGAGAGAGTAACATGCGGCATTGAGGAATTTTCATTCAAAACATTATCAACATTTGAAAGAAAATGACACATGGAGTAACACAAAAAGAGCTTCTATTTCATCTTGAGAAGAGAGCTTCATAAGCTCGGCTGTACAAATGAGTGGAGAGGAAGTCACATCCTTCTCTCCCAACAGTACCACATGCACACCATTGGATTCGAATATCAAATTATTGTGCTCATAGATACGTTTAAGTGATGATCCTAGACTATGTAACCACTCTCGACTAAGGACCACATCTGCCCGCTCCATATTCATGAGTTTAAAACTCAAGGATGTGTGATATCTTTGAATCTCCAATCATACATCCTTTACTTGAGTAGCCCACACCTCGGCATCATGGCCGTTCATCATCGCTACCTTGTAATGGTGGGAACTAATTCTGGGGCAACTTGAGCCGCTTCACTAACTTATCGTTAATGAAATTATACAAAGCACCATTGTCCACCAATATCTGCACCTTGTGCCCTTGGATAGCCCCATGCATACGTACCAACTCATGTGGACCAAAGGTCGACTACCACATTAAGGCCGTGGTGATGTCAATGTCGATGTCTGAAAACTGCTCGACAACAAGCCTTGGTGAGAAGCTGTTAAATTCGATAGCAATTCCAATTTTTTTTTAAATCAAGCAAGCTCCACAAAAAAATAGGGCTTTCCGAAAAAGGTGCAGCAACTGCTGTTAATACGTGCAACGTGACCTTGTTTGTAGTCGTCTAGAGAGTGTGTGGCTTCGGATTGCCGAGCTTGGGTAGGGGAGATTGTTTGGGGTGTGCATGCCCCTTAAGAAACTTAAGAGTCACCACCCCTTGTGACTATGGGCGGCCACAAGTGGGGAAAAAAGATACAAAAACTTCAAGCAGCTATGGCGTGCTCTGTTGCTTGTGCTACTGCAGAGCATCATAGCCGGGTAGCCTAGGAGGCATATCTCCAGTGCCTACAGAATCAAAAGTTGTTATCCGTGCCAACTCGAATCCGTAGACACCCTCTGCAACCGGTTTAGCAATGGTCAAGTTCGACCTCCCCCCTATCCAAGGGCTCCTGCACACAGATTCTTCCGCTTCATCCTCGTGCTCCTTGCTCTCCACGACCAAGAGCATGCAAAAGCTTTCTAAATTTAGGACCACGCCTTCCTTTTCCAAGAATAGCCTGAAGCTTTGATACCAATATGAGACCTAGGGGACTGACATGGTGATCCACCTCCTTGCCACCCTTTATATAGGCCCTTTGGCTCCTAGTCCTAGCCCGTTTTAGGACCCCACTCCACATTGACAGTCCAGGCCCTTGGCTTAGGTCCATGACCCCCTAGGTTGGCCCTTGGCACGACAAGATTTTAGCGTGGAGAAATGCGAACAAAAATTTGGACCACTAACCTCGTAAACAAGTAGACGTCACCCCCAAGTGTGCAAAGAATGATGCTTTATCTACATGAAAACCATGTAAGTAGTTACACTTTTTGTCATGCAATGAAAAAATGACACAAACTACATACCATATATAATGCACACTATATAAAGGTGCCATACAGAAGTATGGTGGAGAGTCGGCTCTGTGGTCTCCTCATAAATTGAAAGGAATGGAAGTCATTCCCTTCCCAGACACCAAGCAAACACATACGCATGGAGATTTGGATGCAAATAAATAACCTTTACGACATGTTGATGTAGATTTTTCTTCATCAGTTTGTAGACGCTCTGGTTGTCGATTTGCAAAGTTTGTTGTGAATGTTGATAAAGTATGTTGTGGCACAAAGGGCAAGAGGTCAATGCAAGAAGCATTGCATTTATTGTGCTTGTATGGATCATATTGAATAGTAAAAATGTCAATAAAAAAAGTACCTTGACAACGTTTCAGCATTATGTGTATTTGACGTGACTTATATAAAACGCAAATATTTTTGATGCCTTACTAAAGTCTTTAGTAGCCCAAATTCTTTCATGTGCTTCATCAAGCATGATGATAGAATACGTTGAGAGCTAGCTATCCACAAGCACTTCACTTAAAGGCATTGTCATATGTAGTATAGAATCCTACACCACGAGATCCCTATGTGAGATGTTGCGCTTCTTGCTCTCGCAACTCTCTCCTCTCTTTGCCTAAAACAGCACTCTGAAATGAACCATCTAGATTTTTAACGATTTTCATCGGTGACACCTTGTTTGTCCTCTTGAGAAAGCTGGCTCACCCTCATTGGGCTCAACTTCAAGCTCCTCTTGATACAAGAGTCTAGATCCATCAGCATCATAATTGGGGTAATCCCTCACATATGAGACCCTTGATGCTATTAGCTGCTTAGCTTCCCATCTCTCAGATGGACTCATTCTCTTTAGTGGTTGTCTGAAAGTGGCCATCCTCCTCTGTGATGATAATCCCTTTTAATCCTTTGCAACATGTTAAAGGCTGATTCATAGTAGAACGATTAGATTCCTTGTCCAATTAAGAGCTTCTATTTATCAGTAGAAGATCCTTGTCTTTTGGTCCACATCCCTCATGGAAGGCCAATGTTATTCCAAGTCATGGAAACAGCCTTAATCCATACCTCTTGACAAGATCTTTTGCATTAACAATCATATGTGTGGCAATTTGTGACACATACACAAGCCCTTGCTTTTGATCACAATGCCCACAAGCTGCACAAAGCGACCATGATCCATGGCATGCAAAACCCTACTTCAGTAAAAATTGAAAGCTCAAGTTCCTATGGCTGATGCCCTTTGAAGAGCTAGGGTATCTATCATCTCTATTTCTCCTGCTTCAGTCTTTGCGCTCATCATCGTCGTCACTGGCAGCATATCCATTATATCTATTTGTGTAATCATCATGCTCTCTGTGAGTCCTTTGATGAGCATCATGTCATGGTCTTTTTGTCTTTCATACTTTCTCTCATGTCGCGCGTATCTATCATGACTTCCATCATTGTGTCGATGATGTCTATTGTGATCATCATCATCACTTCTGTGATTTCTACCGTCATGTTCACTTCATCTATCATGTTTACCATCGCCACTTCTTTTTGTTGTTCCTCTTATTTCTACTTAGCATCATGCTCAAGCTCCTCTTGTTGATCTTTGATTCTCTCGCTATCATCAGGGACAAAAAGCCTAGGGAAGCCAAATCTGTTGTTTGCTATCCACTACAAGACCAGCCTTGCTAACTACACTCAACTGACAAGGAGCAAGGTGATTACTATTTCACGCGATAATCAAAGCTTTGTTGGAGCACAACAAAAGCCTTCGCTGGAGCGTAGCCACTACTTGCTTTTAAGTGGCATATAGCTACGTTAAAATCATGGGCTGCCATAATAATCAACAATTCACACAAGGCCAAGTGGCTCATTCCATGACTGAAACCGCTTGCACATGAATTACTATGGTACTTCAAAACATCGCTTTTTTTGATGTGGTGTGGAATCTTCAGTAGACTGCCCTCCTCCCATAAATCCACCCATAAAAGCTGTGTTAGTGGTGCATCCTCTCATTCAACTCCAGAGTGAGGCTATTAAAGGAAAGTCTTGCTCTAAAAGTAGCGTTGTTAATGAACTTTGGCGTTACTATTCATGTGCGTTTCAGAGTAGCCATGGTAATCTTGTCTCTCACCTCGACTGTTTTACCACAGTTGCTCATGCGCGAGGGCTTTGAGAAAGTGAACTAGTCTTACGTGGTTGGCCTTGGCAAGGGTCTTTACAACGATGTTAACAATAAAGCAAGAACAAATTGTAAAACTACCTGTGAGCAACAAGCAATGGAAAACTGTAAAGATTGAAATGTACTACTAACCTGGATAACGAGCAATGGTATCGTCTGACTTTGAAACACTGAGGATTCCACTATGGTTGAGCTACAACAAAACAACATGAGTAGTTAAACTTATGTGTCATGCAATAAGAAAAAGAGAAACAATATAGATCAAATATGCGCGTCACACAGAAGTGCCATACAGCAATTTGGTGGAGAGTCGGCACTACGTCTCCCCAAAAATCATAAGGAACAGAAGCCGTGCCCTTCCCCGTAGACTAGTTGTGTCGACCAAGCAAGCACATAGACATGGAGGTTTAGAAGCAGGTTACAAACCTCGAAGTTTGCTTGTATCTCCGGAATGTACAATGCTATCATATCCTTGCATGACTATCCCCACCTTCATCCCCTCATTTTAATCACGACCATGAAAGTCTGCAAGCTGCACAAAGTAGCCATGATCCATGTCACATGAAACCCTATCTACGTAAACATTGAATGGCTCAATTTTTCTGTGATGGATGTCCCTTTGAAGAGCTATTATATTGATCCCTCCTACTTTGCATCCATCATCATCATCATCTTTACTAGCATATCCATTGTATCTATCCCTACGATCATAATGTTCTCAGTCATCGTGTCAATCGTGTCTACTGTGAGCTCCATCATCATCTCTTTTGTGACTTTTCTCTTATGTTGACTATTGCACTCACTTCTGCTTTCATGTCTACCATCATTATAGCTTCTATGTTATTCCACTCCTTTAAAAATAGTTGACTATTGTGCTCACTTCTGCTTTCATGTTAACCATCATTACAACTTCTATGCTATTCCACTTCTTTAAAAACAGTTCAAATGACTTGGACTGCCTAGAGCGTATGGCCGTGTAACAATAGATGCCGACTTCACTCATATTGACCTCGGTGGCGACGACCATAATGTGCTGAGAATAAGGCAGAGCGAGAGGATATCAAGCTCTTGCTTCACAATGAGAGAGAGAGAGAGAGAGAGAGAGCACGTTCCTGAGAAGGCGTTGAATGATGTGTGAGATGTGCTTCATTTGATCGACCAAAATCAGAGAGAGCCGCTTTCAGCTCACACGAGAGGATTATTTCTAAAAGCGATCCTGTCCACATCGATGCTAAACACCAACCCTTCACAAAGAGTCCGTCCCCCCCCCCCCCCCGCCCCCCAAGGCCAAAAAAGGCCTTAGGCCAACCAAGTAAAAAGCATCGTAGGCTTACCAAGTAAAAAGCATCGTAGGCCTTAGGCCAACCAAGTAAAAAGCATCGTAGGCTTACCAAGTAAAAATTGGCTCGTCCGGCAGTGTGAATTGGCTGCAGCGTGGAAAAGGGATGTCCAGGCGAGGTGTGCGCCAGTCTAAACCAATTGGCAACAAGAAAGGCGAGAAGTGGACCATGGCAACCAGTGGCGGTAAGCCTCCTGCCATTCTACATGCATTGCATGATGCCATTCACGGCAAGGTTTTGCTTCATGCTCTCTCTCTTCACACACGCACACGATCAAATTTCTGATTGGAAGACGGCCAGTCCAGGAAAATTTCTGTGCAAATAGGCCAAGTTATGAATTCATGGACGCATGCTTTCCCGGAGTATGTATTGAGATGTGGCTCTCTTGCATGGCACCCCGCTGAGCCATGGCCTCAGCTATGTGCAAACAATTAGACACCAAGCCTAAGATGCTGTAGACTCATCTATCAACTGCATCATGTGTGTGAGTTAGATTTCTTGACAGGGGGTTTTGAGGTACATAGATTTGTCCAAATGACTTGAAATTTTGCATGCAAGCTTAATAGGGCTAGATGATTCTATACCCAAGAGGGTTTGCCAAAATAAAGCTCCTAAGTGCACTATGTGACTTATAGCGCGATATAAGACATAAGTTGCACACTTTCAGTGATTTTACAACTGTCTTTAGTTCCTTGCCCTCCCCTTAGTCTAAAAAGCTTAAGTATCAAGTTTCACTTCAATTGGAATTTGTTTGACCTCAGTTGGACACTTAGTTCCGTTTCAGATAGCAGGTTTGAACTGACTCTCCACCTTTTATGCATCCAAATGTTCCCAAATTTGATGTGCAACCTTCTTTTTGTTTGTTTAATGCAATGGTAATGCTCAGCTCTCAGTTTGCACCCAACTGGTAGTTTCCTGTCTTATAGCGCGCTATAAGATGAACATAATAGTTTTGGCACAGTTTTCCACTCTGTCTTGCTCCAGGTGTCTTCACAAGGTTATGAAAAGTCCATATGTCAAGTTTCATGCAGATATGATTTTATTTGCTATCCCCTTTTTGGCTTTGAACTATTTTGACATAACACTTGGAGTTTCTTTGTTGGTAACTGTATTTGTTGATTCCCAAATTCTTCAACACTTGATTTTTAAGGTTCAAAGATCATGTAGAAGACTCACTAACAACTCTTAGCACTCAATTGCCTGTCAGGTAGCCTAAAAGACATATAGCGCGCTATAAGTGTTTTTGGCTATCTGGCTCCTGTTTCTTACTTTTATTGGTTGCTGTGAGTTCCCCTGGTCTCCCTGATCCCCAATATGAGTTCAAGTATCAATACCCCTTTCTTTCACTCTTGTTTGGACAGGTTCTCCCTTATGGTTGTTTCAACTCTTTTTGTTTCCGTTTCGTCGCAATTGTCTGCGTTGTTTCAAGCGCTGGATCCAAATCCAAATATATGGTCAATGTGCATCCTCTAGGGATGTGTAGGGTGGGTTTTGCTTTCAAGGCAAGCAAAAAGCCTTGTTGTTTTCCTTTTTTGTTACTTTGCGTTTTTCTTAGTGTTTTTTCCACATGAGCACTTCACAACCTTAACCAAACAACCACAACTCAAAACCAAAACTCTAAACTACAATACCTAACTAATCCTATCTAGTCGCAGACCCTTGGCAAGACGCTGGCTTCCTGGCTATCTACTAGACCTCAAGATACCCTCTCCTGGATCTTCTCTAAAGGTTTCAAGCTCTCTCTAGCCTAAGCTAAAGCAAGCTTCCATCACGCAAGTGTCGTAGGCTTCCTACTTATGGTCTTGTGTCCCCGGCAACGGCGTCAATGTTGCGGGAGCAACTCACACCCGAATAGTACAAAACACACCTCTCAACAAAATGTCAATCGAGGCCACAAGTGACACGGTAGGTGCACGTAGACAATCCCGTTAGCTTGTCAGGCTAGGACCAGCCCACACATACACACTTACAAATGGTTCAACTTCTGAACTAATCATAGATCTCTTAACTGCACCAAATGTCTTGCGGATGCCTAATCACTGTCAAACACCTTAAACGAGGTCGGAATTGCACGAAACTCAAGACACACCATCCCCTCACTAGGACAATACTATCCTGAAGTCCTTAAGTCAAAACCCTAACCCTAACCCTAACCCTCTCAAATACAGTCACACTATAAGACAGGTCAGAATTCTGGAACTCCGCAAAACCTAACTCTGAAGCTATCTACACGAAGATAATCTCGCCGTGGTTCTAACAAGTACTTGATCATCGAAAACGGAGTTCGTATGAGGTACTTACGACCGTTTGAAGCTCGTAGCCGACGGACTCTTTCTGTGCGCTTCGCGTGCAATGTTGGCTATAGGTGCGTAGCTCTCGGCGAGGCTACAGCGTTGATGTGGTCGGCTCGTCAATCGGATGAGGTAGTGGCGCGTAGCATCAAGATGAAGATACACAAACTCTCACTCTCTCACTCACGACACAGAGTTCTCGTAATCCACTTATCAATTCAAAAGTTATTGTTTACAAATGACCTAAGTGCCTTATATACTAAGGTCACTTGGTTTCTCAAAAGAGATAAAAAATGTAAGGTTAACCTACTCAATATTTACAAGTTGGAAATGCTTTTAGCATCCCGGCTTCCGTAAGATCAAAATGAAAAGGATTACAAGGTTCTCCCATAATTCTAGAACACGTCTTTGATTAAAAGAGAGTTCAAAAGTAGACGAGGCTTATTACAAGAGAAATTGAAGTTACATATGGCGTAGTTGTCCTAGGCTGCCAACACCAACCAACCTTTCTACGTGGCTGATGCAAGAGCTAGAGAAAATCCAGCAAGATGTAACGTACCACATAGTAGCCAAGAGCACCTGGTTGGCCACTACGACCCTGCCAGCAAGAGAAAGCCGCGCTGAGCTCAAATGCAATAACTTCCTCCGAATAGAGAGGAGGAGAGGAGCAATCTGTTGCTCTGGTGTCAAATCCAAGCCAACCTAACAACCAAGATATTGTATAGGTGTCCCAGGGGGATCCACCTAAAACCCTCTCTTGTTGACCAGTCTGGCGTGGGAGCACTGCCAACCCAGAAAGCCACTGTCTTCCTCCAGTTGATCAATGCCCCCGACGCACAACAGAACACCTCAAGAGCCTGCTCACACCTATGTAGATTTGCCTCTTGGCCCTCCAAGTACAACCTTGAGTCATCTGCAAACTCTGCATCCAAAAGCTCCTCTTCCTTGGTGGGCAGCTGTAGGCCTCTCATACCCACCTCCTGTGAAGTCAAATATCTGCTCATTGCCTCAGCGTAGAAAAGAAAGAAGAAGGGGGCAAGAGGACATCCCTGTCGAACCGATCGCGCGAGCAAAAAACGATCCCCTCTTCCCCCTGCCAAAAGCATTTGACTGTGAGCACGTCTGTATAGAGCTGACACCCCCCTGATCCAAGCATCCGAGAACCCCGTGCGATGTAGAGTGCCCTCTAAGAAATCCCAATCCACTTTGTCATACGGCTTCTCAAAGTCGAGAAAAAGTACGATGAGGTCCTCTCCCTTGAGCTGAGCCAAGGCTGTCGCCTCCCAGAAAGTGAAGATGTTGTCAAGGATGCTATGCTCCTTGACAAAGCCTGTCTACGTCCCATGTATCAGGCTCTCTAGCAGCGGCTGGATTCTCAAACTTAGAGCCTTCGCCAAAATTTTGTAGGCTGAGTTGAGAATGGTGATGGGTCGCCACTGCCTCATCTCGTCCAGTGATCCTCCCTCCTTGGGGATGAGAAAGATCAATCCTTTGCTCAGATTGTCAGGCATCTCACCAGTGTGCAGAATGTACTGATAAGCGCTACACAAATCGTGACCAAGCACCTCCCAATACTCCAAAAAGAAGCCCGGAGTCAAGCCATCCTCCCCTGGGCAACCGCCACGTGAGCATCATGAATCTCATCCGGCTGGAGGGGTAGCTCAAGCCTATGGCGCATCTCCTCAGTGACCAAACAAGGCATCTGTGTCCACACCTGCTCTCTGCATGCATCTCTGCTCTCTGGCTGAGGCTCAGCTGACAACAACACGCGGTAAAAGTCAATAGCAACTGCACGCATATCCTTCGGCTCAGTAGCCAATGACCCATCGGGCCTCCTCAATTCGCTAGTACTGGTGCGCGCATGTCTAGGGCCCACAGTCTCGAAGAACTCACTAGTAACTCTGTCTCCCACCACAGTCCATTGAGCTGTCTGACGATGGTATGCAAAGTCATGGCGCCTCTCCTCCACTGCAATGAGCTCCTGTCGAACCTGCTGCATCTGCTCCTCCATCCAGGGGCTGCCAGGGTGACGCTCTTGCATCCTCTGCAAGGATGCAATGCCCCGACGGAGCTGCCTCTCCTCTCTGGTCGCAGCCAAGCGAGCGGCAACCTCCTAGAGAAAGAAACAGCTAATCTCTGTAAGACCCATGGCCACCCTATCAGCTGGGGTGCCCTGCCTGTCCAAGCTCTCTGTCCAAAGCGTCTCAACCTGCTCTCGTAGCTCCAGTAAGATCCTCTCAGGGATGTGCAGTGTGGTACTACCACTTCTCTGTGTGTTTGCCACTGTAAGGATCACTGGTGCATGGTCAGAGAAGGCAGTGCCTGCCAGAATGCAAACTGCTCCTCCACTGTCACAAAAGTGGTCACTAGCATAAAAACGGTCGATCCTCGACAGATTCACCCCTCCTACTCTCCTGTCTGATCGAGAGAAGGAGAGGTTGTCTGTTGGTGGTATAAATCCTGCATGTTGCCATACATCGGATATCCCCATGGTCATACATAACTTCTCCCAAGCTGCCAACTCAGCTCCATGCACTGTAACATGGCTGCCTCCCATCCTGTCTGAGGGGTCCTCCAACATGTTGAAGTCCCCCCAGCACACCACTGCTCTGCGTGAGGCAAGGACCCCACTATCTGTGCCCAAAACTCGGCCCGACCACTCGCATGGTTGGGCGCATAGATGTTAAAGAAGCCCATAAGACAGCCCTGCACCTGCAAGGTCATCCATTGTGCCTTGCCTGGCACTATAATGCCCTTGCCCACAATGGCCGGCTTCCATGAATCCGCAATAGTCATACATACCCTGCCCTAAATGCCCCCTAACCCAAAGCCAGCTGACCAAAAAGTCCCAGAGTGGCCCCGCAAAATCTGACCACAACGCCAAATATGGCTATCACATAGATGGTACTCTGCAGCATGAGAATGTCAATCTTGCCTCCCACAAGGCATCTCTGTAACTCTTGTCGTAATCCCACATGGGCTTGGATGGGGAGTAATCCGCATCCGAGTGACCCCGAGAAAGGGTGTATGCATGTGCTGTACAACCCAAGCCCATGTAGAGCGTGCAGTCCGTAAAGCAACATCCGCAGACCAAGAGTCCTCATAGGCATATACATAGCTCGAAGTGCTCTGAGTGTCGGCAAAGAGGTAAGCCAGAATATGCCTACATCCCGATGTATCCGGGGGTGTCACACAAAACTTGGCCAGTGGCCAGAGTGTCTGCAACATGTCTGTCACCCCTAGATCCGCTGTATGATGTGAGAACTCAATAGCCTGGGCCTGCAACCAATCCAGGACTGCCTGCAGTGTCCACTCAGTGTGATCCTGGCCCCACACTGGAAAGTAAAAGCCAGCAGCTGTGTCCAGCGCCTTTGTGCCTCTGGCTGCCAACAAGACCACATGTGCTCGGAAGCACGCTGCCTCGTAGTCAGCAGAGGGGTCACCGAGGAACCGGGTAAAGCCGTAGTCGAAAAAATCCCAGCATCGACGAATGTCAAAACAGGGACGTCCTAGCGGGACTGCTGCAAAAGGTGAGGCCTGTACCAAGAGCGGTCTCCTCAAGTAAGGCTGTCCCTCGAGCTGCACGGCTCGTAGCGAAGGTACTACCCAAAGAGCGCCGGGCTGTCGATTAGTGTCCAGTCCCTTGTGTAGAAGGAGGCTCTCGAATCGGGTCAGGTGAAGAGCCCGCAGTCTTAGTGGAGGGTGACGGGTCGGCAGGAGGAGGGGGAGGTGGAGGTGGATGTGCTGCCGAAGAGGTGTGGGGGGAAGGCAAGGGTGGGGGGGCTGTTGGTGGTGAGGCTGAGATGGAGGCAGGCTCCTCTGTATCCTTTTCCTGCAGAGGGTCAAAATGGTTCCCTGTCGGGACCCACTGCTGCTGAACTGGCGCAGGGCGGCCACCAGGTGGGGCAGCATGGCGAGCTCCTCCCTGTCGACGGCGGCCGTGGACCTACTACCAGCCCTCTGCTGCCTGGGCACTCGCCTCTGCAGAGGTGCTAGCCTGTGTGCCCTGTGTACCTGTATGCTGTGAGCACTACCTTCGGGAGAGAGTGGGTGTCCCGAACCAAAACGCATACTGTGGGAATGCCTGCTGCCTTGGTAGCAACTGAAGCTGCCTTGCGTGGAGTCTCCAAGACTGTTCCGATCTCGGAACCAATCCTGGACAGAAGCGGGAGGTATTCTTTCCTCAAGCTAGGGAAGCAAACCGAGATGGGTAAATCTGCTTCCCCGACAAGAACGTCTGTAGCTGGGTCGAAACCATGGCGCCACTGTCGAAAATGAGCCCTCACTGCACGAATGGCCAGTGGGCTCATCGAAATGACCTTGGCAGCCGTCTCGGAAGTCTCCAACTCAATCTGGTAGTACACGCGCCCGAGAAGCTGAATCTCGACGATCTTTCCCACCTCTGCAACGAGATGGGCCTGAAGGAGGACTTGCACCTCCCCTCTGCTGGGACGACTGCCAATGATCTTGCAGATGACGGAGGTAGCCTGAAGGCGCTCCACCTCTGCTGCGAGGCTCGCTTGCTCTGCTGGCGATAGAGCAAGTCGGATGGAGGGCTCGGCGGGGTCGGACGAGGGGGCTTCATCAGAGTCCCTCTGTGGTGGAGCACGAGCGTCCATCTGTGTCTGCTGCTGCAAGTGAAGTGGAAGCTTGCTGCCAATCGAGTCGTCTTCAGACGGAATAGCTGAAGAAGACCCAAGAAACACTCAAGCAGGGCGGGGACGGGGGTTTCTGGTATGGCGAAGCGGGGACGAAAAAACCCCAAAAAAGGGGGGGCTGTGGACTGTAAGCGACGCGCGGGGGGGGGGGGGGGATGGGGGGTGGCTGCAGGCTAAGGGCGCTGCGGGAAAGGGGGCTGCGGGCTGCGAGCGAGGGGGGCTGAGGGGAGAGGCTGCAAGCGACGAGGGGGGGGGGGGCGCCTGCTGCAGGCTAAGGGCGCTGTGGGAAAGGGGGCTGCGGGCTGCGAGCGAGGGGGGCTGAGGGGAGAGGCTGCAAGTGACGAGGGGGGGGGGGGGGGGCGCTGAGCGGGGCTGAGGGCAGCGAGGAGGGCGGCGTGCAGGGAAGGGGCAGCGATGGCGTGCAAGGAGCAGCAGCAGGGAGCGCCTGGTGGGCTGACAGTGCTGTGAAACAAATCTTTAATTGCACTATGATAGATCAGATGCCTCCACTGTTACCTTGACTGCTGCTTCAGTTCTAGGTATTTGTCTTGACTATCTTTGAGTGTTGTATATTATGATAGCATAGAGTTTAAATTTGTTTGATCAATAGTCCCAAGTGGTTACAACCCAAAATAGCCTTTGAAACCTACAATTTGAATTCAGGTCTGCATGCACTAGATAGTGGCCTCAATAGGCTTGCAAATTCAAGCATGTGTGCACCTAACGATGGCCTTATTATGCTTGCATTGAAGTCTAAATTTGAATTCAGGTCTATATGCCAATTGCCTTTGAAAATGATTGTGTTCTGAGGCTCATATCTCAATATGCTTATGTTTCTGGCATTTCATTTCAGAAAATGATGGTGTTTTGAATTCCAATTCAATTGATCATGGGTCCATGAATGCGGACCAGCTTGCCCATGGCCAGCCAAAGGTTTTTCTTGATGTTGCAGTCCTACATGACGATTCACAGCCAGTACGCAAGTTTGTACTCCTAGAAGAAACTGGCATGGTGGAAGAGCCGTACGTGGCAGAGCGGGCATGCATGGATGACAATTCCACCAATGGAAGCATCCAATTTTGTAGGTTATACGAGGTGTCAGAAAGATCAAAAAGCTTGTTGATACCACCCACGCAGCTGGAGCCAAAGAAAAGCAGCCCTACAAAACCCTTTTTCAACAATCCGAGCTTGGGTGTGGAATCCATCCTCAAGACACTATTTAGAGCACGAGGAAGATCAACCTCAACCAAAGGGGTAAAGGCCTTTACATGATGGGTTGCATGTCCATCAAGCTCTAACAATGAAGCTCTATCCTTTACAACAGGGCATAGCTTTTGTGAGAATGATATAAACTTAACCTACGATAACCATGGCAATCTCGACTTTGGACAACATAATTTTTCAGAGTTGAGAGGTTGTTTTGGCAAGGCTGTGAACAGATCAGAGTTTGATACTTTCAGCTTTAAGTGTTCGTCGAAGCCATTGGCCATAGTCAAAAGTGACGATGAAGATCTGGCACTGTTTGAAGCCACAGATGTAGCAGTGGATTGTGTGCTACTTCCATGCAGTGCAGGGGTGGAAATGGCTGAAAACAAGAAATTTATGGCAGCATTTTCGTATCCGTGTACTCAGACAAGTATTACCGAGGCTTACGAGGAGCTGATTGAGGGCAAGGCTGACCATGGCATAAAGAAGTTATATGCTCTTCTCAATTTGGAAGATGGTGCTCTCTACCAGAAATTGTTTGAAGTCTTCCGAGCATTTCATGATGGGACTTTGCTGTGCTCCCCAGGAGCCCTTGGGATGTTTGATGATGTCAAGTGCTATTACAAGTGTACCACTGGAAAAGGCTCTAGTGGTGGGCCAATAATACCCACTCACTTGCCAGGGTATGTGGTTGGTATCCATGAGGGTGGGGTTGTTGATAAAGATTATAATCAGGCCACCTCTACCGATTCACCTGCCTTTGTCAAGGTGTACTCAGAATTTGTACTACCAAGACTTCCACCTAGAGAGAGTATTTTCTGGACTGGCTGGGACCTTCAACCATTTCTTAGATGGCTAGAGAAGCACCACTTGATGTGGGGAGAGCCAATCAAAGAGTATAACTTGATGGAGAGGCTAACAAAGCTGATGCAAGGATGGAGCAGCTGGAGCTTGCTGAACGGAGGAAAGATCGAGGAGGAGGTGAACATGACAGTTGAGACCACACCACCACCAACTTTAAAAGGGCCAATTCATTATTGATTGTTTACAGAGGTGGCTGTTTTATACATACACACACAGGAGTTTGTTGTAATTTTATGCCAAGAAACATGGGAGTCTAGTGTACAAGAGTTAGTACCTCTCACTACCCCTTGTGTAGGGGCTACCCCTTGAGTAGGGGCCATGTAGTTTTTCATCTAGCCCTATTAAGCTTGCATGCAAAATTTCAAGTCATTTGGACAAATCTAAGTACCTCAAAACCCCTGTCAAGAAATTGCGTTACTGAAACGAAACACTAAAATTGACCCAGAAACCAAAGAAAAAGTTCAAATTGAGTGAAACTTGACAAGAGGTGCTAAAAGAGCAAGTTGAACCAAGAATTGGTGTAATGTGCAGCGGATGTGAATGATGGTGCAGCTCAGGATGTGTGCTCAAGTCACGCTTAAGGTTCCTTTTAATGAGATGAAGGGAGAGCCTTCACCTATTGCAATGAGAGAATGTTGTGCAATGACCAAAACAAGAAGGCAATGAAATACTGTGCGTACAAGTGCATGAGAGTGCTAAGGAGAGAGAGAAAGACACGACACCAGATTGGGTCCCAAACCCCCCTCCAAGGGCCCCCCACACCGTTATCGATGTGGTATTTGCTTTAGATTGCACAAATGTTTGGTACAATGACTGAATGCTGTGAGTACTAAATGATGCTATGTCGAGGCCAACGGTGGTGCCGACGATGATGAGACTAGGGCTGAAAACTGAATGCTTTGAATGCGATGCAAATCTGCAACTGTCGTCGATGACGGGTTGATCTGCTGCCGATGCCAAGGACGGTGAATGCATGCAAAGTCAAGGGCTGAAATGAGGCTAAATCTGAGACTGAATGGACTGTCGTGATGGCTGAAAATTGTCCGTGCCGATCCGGGTCGTGGCAAGCTCTCGTGGCGAGGATCTGCTACGGAATGATGAGGTTCTGCGTGGCGAATGGGCTGAAAACTGAGATCAACGACAGATTTGCAATGGCTTGCAAAATTGATGTAGATCTGGTACTTCGTCGCGGTGACTCCGATGTGGCAAGGCTGCAGCAAAGGGGAAAACGCTGGCTGTTCTTGCGGGCTGAATCTGGTGCTAATCCCCAAGCGGCAGGGCTGATGCACAAACGCTGGCAGATCTGAGGTTCTTCGGCTGTCCTTATCCAAAAACGCTGGGCTGATGCATAAGGGCACAACCGCCAGGGCTACTTCAATTGCAGAAACACTGGAAGCTCCTGCTGGGTTGAGAACGCTAGAAGGACTTGGCCTCTCTCTTGCGATCTGGGCTGAAGTGTGGCGCTGGCGTTGAGCAGTGGCTTTTAGGTGCACCACGATCTCAATAATTAATTAAATGGAATGTGAACAGTCACTCAATGCTTATAAGAGGCCGTTCACACGGTAAATGATCCAGTGACTTGGGTAAGGGTAAAATGGCTTGCAGAGGTTCTACTGCTCATGCTATGCTACTAGATGGATGATATCATGCTGTGGGTGTGCAATCAGAGGGTATGCAACTAAATCTAGTGCATTGGTGATGCATGGCCGGAACGGCTACAGGTTGCCAGATGCACTGCCTAGGCTGTCCTAAACCCTAGAAATGGTGTGTCAGCATGTTCATGTACACATAGGGTTAGATGTGCACATGACAAGTGGAGTCAAAGGTCAAAAATCACCCCAGGAATAGACTTAAATTCTTATAGCGCGCTATAAGTCTTTGAAGCTAGAAAATGGGCCAAAATCAACATTGAACCTCACAGCAAGGATCTAGACACTCTTAAGGAGTTTATAGAAACTTTCAGAGCGGAATTTTTGGGACTAACTTTCCAGAAACAGGAACAGAGGAGCAGACAGACCAAACTTATGTATACAACGGATAATTGCCATACAACGGGAGCTCACAGGAGAAATCCAGGTAAGCTTCAAGTTTGCAATACAGCTTTGAGTCTCTTATGTATTTAAGATCAGGAGCCTTTTTTAAGTCAGGAGCTAAAAGTGTCAAAAGTCAAGTAAGCACAACGTCTACTGAGGAGAGTGTAAACCAACTTGACTTAGAACCCTTAACCGCTATACAAGAAGGATCTAGTACGTCCTCTGACTACTCATCCTCCGACATGGCTTCTGAAGGAAAGGGCAGGAGTGTTTTAAGTGGTGACATGGGAGGAGGGACATCTAATCTCTTCGAGGAACAAAACAAGATAGAGTTAGTCTTTAAGTACCCTAACCGACATGGAGCAGCCATATATCATGACAGCAATGGTAATTACTATTACCGCTGTGGTGATGTTCCTGGAATGGCCCCTGAGTTTGTAGGCGCTTACTACAATGCTGATTGTTATGTGGACTTGAAAGGTTCCCAGTACCGAGTTGTAGGAGATCCGGACCTAGTGGACGAGTTTGGAAACATAGTGGTGAATGAGGAAGAGTTTGACGTTGCTGAAAAGCAACCGGAACTTCCTATGACCTTATTCAAAACCGCTATTTGGGTAAAAAGAATCTTTACCGACCACTTAGGAGATGGGTTATACCGAGGACAACCAGAATTGGGAAGCACTTTTTACAAGTGCATGGACCCTGTACTAAGAGAATTGACGGAAGAGAAGTATTTGTATATCTTTGAGGATAGGAGTAAACCAGGATATCCTAGTCTCATAGTAGACAAGTACGAGAGAAGGTATTGTAAGACCATCCAAATAGATCTTCATAACTTTAAGATCAATGGAGTATCGGTGTCAACACTTGACCCAGACGCTATAAAGCCTAAGAGTGTAGAAAAGGTTGATATAGATTTCATGGATGAGTCCGTAAGAGAGACAGAGCATACAAAATGTGAGAAAAGCATTCCGAAGGAGTCTACTAGAGGAAAAGAAGGAGTTGTGATAGCAGGAATTGATTTTGCTAGAAGTGCAGTAGCTATCACTTGTGGTTTAATCTTGTCAAGCCCTTCTAAGCCCAATTTCGTGGCCGCATCAGCAGATATGTTTAATGTTTCAATCTTTCACTTTTCATTGTGTATTTCAGTAGATAATATGATATTGAAGAGTTTGTGACACGTTGAATATTCATATGAGCTCCCCAAAGGAAAAGAATCGTGGCATGGTAAGGAACCACGTTTCGAGCTTCATAACTTGGGCGGTAGTACATCCACTTCAAAGAATGAGGGTTTAGAACTGGGTGGGGGTTTGCTTGGACATCATACGGAAACCCATACTTGCACTTTTTATTGTTGTGTATGCGACATGCGTCATGTCACACGTACATTTGCTTCTTGAGGACGAGTTCACGAAGCATCTTTGCATGTGTGTCATTGTCAACCACAACAGGGATATGAGCACAAATCTATGATGCTGCTTGGTCAATGTTATTTGCATCCACCCACAGAATGATATGTGCATGGAGGGATCCTCTGTTTTGGATCTCATATCGCACAAAGTGGTGGTGAACACGACCAAGGATTTGGTTTCCTTGCAAGATATAGCGATTCATGAAATGTTTTAATCGATTATGAAAGAGCAACACACATTCAACTGGGCAATCTTTCCAAGAGAAGTCAAAGTTGAACATTTTAGCTATTTTCTCGATTGTGTTGACTTCACTCCACCTAGTAGTAGTGACTTCGTTTGCCGTGAATGTAATGAATAAGTTTGGTAAACCCCATGCATCAACCATACTTTCGTTTGCCGTGAATGTAACAAATAAGTTTGGTAAACCCAATGCATCAACCATACTTATCAAGTCCTTCAAAGAGCGTTTATGCCAGGATGGAGTGCCAACAATTATTGCAGGATGGTTGAAGTGAAGTATGTTCCGAATGGCCTCTTTGTCGTTCGCATTCCTGTGTGCTTTCTTCTACTTGTCAATATCTCGTTGCAAAACAGTAGTGGTTGTGTTGTTCGTGATTAGAATCGCTTGTTTGAGTTGATATATTAACAGGAGATATGGCTTGTGTAATGTATACAAAGAGAATAGGGTGTGGATCCTCATTCTGATGTAGTCGTTGAATCGAATCCGTCCATTGTATTAATCATGTCCAAATGAAAATAAAAAAGGAAAGACGGTATACTCTATCGTGATGTCTTTGAAAGTTGAGTTTCGGCTTGGTAAACCATTGTACATGAAGGATACAACACGATGGAGAAGCATATCTTCATTGCAAAGCTGTATAGAGCCAAACTCATGACTCAGTCAATGTTTGCAAAATTGAGAAATTGTTCTCGTTTTGTACCTGATCCATGAGATCAAATGGTTGCAATTCTGCATGACGTCAGATCATTTCACCAAGATCATCTTCAGAGAGTACGCACAATCCTATTCTCTTGTGCGAGCGTTTGACCATACACTTGTATCGTTGCAGTATAGGGTTGTTTGTGATATTGTAAGCAAGGACATCTGAAATGACTGAGGTAAAAAGGTCATGAGCTGTAGATTGCAAACTAGCACCATACGACCAAGATATTAATGGATTGTCCAGCAGTGACCTGCGCTCTAGTAGTCATCATGCTATAGCGTTTGTAGATTTGGCCACACTGATTGAGATGTCGATAATGTTGAGCAATTGGGTGTGCAATTGTTGTGTAGAGAGAAGTCGATGTATGTAGTCTGGGACATGGATGACAATATACTGTGAATGTGAATTGGATTTTTTACAAGAAGTGCATGTCATCCATGAGTATTTGACTTTTGCATGTTCGAAAGTGCCAAGTAACAAAACTGAAGTGAGGCCTGCAGGACTTTCCATTTCGTTTCTTTGGCGGGATCGTTTATCATCATATGTGAAGTCTATCGCCGCGCATAACGGACATATTTCTATATTGTGGACAAGAATGCCCCATTGTATTGTCCAATCTGTGTCTAGGGCAATAATTTTGAACCATGACTTAGCATATGAACGGTGAGCTAGTTTCAATCTGATTGCAGCTCGGTCCCTAGCTTTCTGATGCTCGAACTGTAGTCTCGCCCTCCTTGAGATCCTCATACTGAGATCTAGCATGGGAAAAACCAAGACATAGGTAGATTGACATTAAGATTTTAGGAAAGAATGAAACATGTACAAATTACATTGACTATTGCAATACATAGCTAGCTTGCATTGATGAACTATAAGAAAAGTAGTGTGGTTCTATTTTTAACATATTCAGACAATGATCAAGTTTCTGTTCAATCAAGATCAATCATCCGCAACATTTAAATCGTCCTCTGTAATGCATCTATTAAAAAATATCAAAACTTTTAAAAATATAAAATATTTATAAATTAATTAAATTCAAGTAACTTTGGATTATAAAAATCTAAAGTAATTTCTCTTTTTTTCTGGTCAATCGCACTCATCCGGTGTGCGAGGTGACAAATAACGTCCTTACGAGCGCTCAAGGTTGCTGGCCGCACTCGAACGCATGACCTGGGTCACGGAGGTCGAGTACTCAACCAACCAAGCTAGCTCCTTTGGACTAAGAGAAATTATCTTACTTAAGTCCTCATTGTGCCACCTCCCGTCTTTGCTTTGCGAGCTTTGTCAAGTACACATTAGTGTATGATCCTCCTCCTTGAGAAAAAACTCCCTCTCAAAGTGGTCGTCCACTCTTTGTAGAGGAGACGACCAAAGAGTCCTTGCACACCCCTTATTCTCGATTGATACAAGAAAATATGACCCCCTTTTAATGCTTCTATGATTTGAGGTGAGAAGAATTATTAAATGCCTTCCTTACATGTAAGGTTTTGCATGATTTCTATAAAATCAATTATTGTACTCTTTCAAATACATCGTTACTTAGTCTATAATATCTTCCTTATTACTTTAGCAGCCTAAGATCACTAAAAAAACACAAGACCAAGAAGAAATAAAAATACCAACGTGGTAGTGCATGGTTAGGCGTGCATTTTAGAATAATCTTCCAACTTTCTCATTGGGCGAGGGCTTGGCATGGGAGGTGTGTGGATACTCATGTAGGTTGAGATGGGGGCGAAAGTTGCATTCAAAGACGTGGTGTGTACAAAAGGCAAGGACATATCCAATGCGATATGATGGGTTGCGGTTACTAGGAATTGCTCATTGAAAATCAATGATATAATCTCACTATCCTACTTCTTACTACTACTACTACTACTACTAATGCTCACAAGTTTTATTAATAGGAATCTTTTTAGATTCCTCCTCCTCCACTTTCGCAAGTAAAATCTATCCCAATTCCTAGCAACGCCCACCCCTCTGTCGTTCCTTCGGTGCCATCTCTCATCCCCTCAATCCTCTTTCCTGTTATACAAGAGCTTGTAGCGTGCACTCTCTGCGCCCTCCTCGAACTCCGTTGCCTCTATCTGTTCCCTTCGGCTCTGTCCCCTCACCAACACCAAAACCTCTCCCATTCACTCTACACCCTCCGCAGCTCTCAGCGATGGCTCCTGTTGAAAACGATGCTTGTCATGTTGTGGGTAGCACTGCCCACTCCCCAAAAAACGATGCCTGTTGTTGAAAAGAAAACAATGCTCGTTGTTGCCTCCCTGGATCTTGCAACTAACCCTGGCGCACGCACATAGCGCTGCTCAGCCCGGGCCCCCATGTCCCTGCGCAGCTGGCTGCCTAGCCTCCCACCACGTGCCCATTTCTTTTGCCAATTATGGTCTGTCGTTTGTAGACGCTCTTCTCTTGTTTAGTGCTTATCTAGTAGCGAGAGAGAGATTGTCTCTGCTGTGCTGCACCGCATCAACCTTGAGCGCACAGAGAGAGAGAGAGGGAGTGACCCATACATTTGCCCACGTGGAAAGAGCAGAGCAGAGAGAAAGAGGAGGAGGGTGACCCACGCGAAAAGAGAGAGACAGAGAGAGGGAGAGATTCTTTTCTTTTTCAATGATCAAGGCATCTCCTTAGATTCAGCTTCAGGGTCCTCCCCTACTCTCATCACAATAAAATTTCAAAAAACTAACTCATTGAATTCATTAGTGTAGAGCGCATGTGCCTAGACAACATAGTACCTCTAAGAAATGGTTCATGAAGAGGATCATTTGTCTAGAAATTTAGTGGGGTGAGGTCTCACTTATCACCATAATCCATTAACTAGAAAAATCACCCCACCAACCATGTGCCACCATAATCAAGAAAGAGCTCTCAAAATGTCAATCTTTACCACGTCTAGACTAGGTAATTATTCCCATGTTGGTAAGTGCACTGTCATTTTAACAAATGCATGGAAGTCATGCAACCAACACGTTGCCTGAGCTTGCTCTTCCATCATCTCGACTAAACCAGAGTGAATTTTAACTTCTTAAAATAAAACCAATAGGCCCACCTTTTTGACCGGCCAATGGCAAAGGCTTTAGTGATCTATTGAAACTTTTACCTTAGGTCAAAGGTTCTTGGGTGACCCACTGAGCTTCTTCAAATGACAAGCCACAAAAGAAAAAAAAGACTCTCTCCTTCACACTGCCTTAAACTTTGTGTTTTAGTTTTTAGTTTTCTTGGGCTACCTTACTAATCATTCAAGAGGGGGGGCGTTGCGGCTTTAATCTTCCCATTTTTTTCTCTGTCTTTAGAAAAAATGTATTTATTTATTGCTAATCATTCCACGGTGAGTGTCATGGGTAGTTGAGATTGGCTTTTGAAGACTGACATAGAAGACTCGAAAAGAGAAACATCCCCCATCATCCCCCCCCCGGGCCGCGCGACGCGACGAGAGAGAGAGAGAGAGAGATTGAGATTTCATTATCGACCTCAAAGGTCAAATATAACCCATGGGACCAAACGAAACATATCATGAGGTCAAATATGACCTATGGCTTAAACTCGCAAGCTTGTGTGGGGGGCATATAGTGTAGAATCGATGAGACTTCTCACCGGTGCCCCAACGTCCCATTTTGCATTCTAGCGAATAAGAGTTGAGCCGGATGGAAGTGATAGTGCATATGACACTCAAAAGGGATGGGCTCAAGCATATAAGGGCGGGTGTAGTTTCCTTGCTCGAAGAAGAAGATACAGGGACAAAGACATGTACATATATGCTAACGAGTCAGGTAACACTATACCTCTTGTACATAAGCAAGCTTTTGATAAGTCAATAAAGAGATAGAATGTACATGATATTCGTAAAAGACTCTCAAATTGAACCTAATGTTTTGTCAAATAAAAATAAAGAAATAAAAAGGAATTAGAGTTATCTAGCTTCCTAAATGGATTCCAAGATATTTTTATTGACGACATCCCTAATGAACTGCCTCCAAAACGAGGGGATGATGACCATGCAATTGAGCTTCTGCCACCACTAATAAACCTCCTTATCGAGTTTCTCAAGCTCAACAAGAGGAGATTATGCGGCAACTGCATGACTTGGTTGAGAAAGGAATGGTTGGACCTAGCTCATCTTCATTTTGTTCACCAGTTTTATTAGTGCAAAAGAAAGATGGAGGCTATGCGTTACTAACTCACTACGTGAGAAAGTAATGTATGAATTTCATGCTCCTCCTTATGCAGGGCATAGAGGAATTAAAGCTACCTGTTGGCAGGACATTTGGTGCAGTTAAGAGATCTGTGATTAATTCGAAAGTTGAACCATCTGTAAGTGTGTATGTGTGGGTTGGTCCCAGCCTGACAAGCTAACAGGGTTGTCTATGTGCACCTACCGTGTCACTTGTGGCCTCGATTAACATTTTGTTGAGAGGTGTGTTTTGCACTATTCGGGTGTGAGTTGCTCCCGCAACATTGGCGCCGTTGCCGGAGACACAAGACCATAAGTATGAAGCCTACGACACTTGCGTGATGGAAGCTTGCTTTAGCTTAGGCTAGAGAGAGCTTGAAACCTTTAGAGAAGATCCAGGAGAGGATATCCTGAGGTCTAGTAGATAGCCAGGAAGCCAGCGTCTTGCCAAGGGTCTACGACAAGATAGGATTAGTTAGGTATTGTAGTTTAGAGTTTTGGTTTTGAGTTGTGGTTGTTTGGTTATGGTCGTGAAGTGCTGATGTGAAAAAAACGCTAAGAAAAACGCAAAGTAACAAAAAAGGAAAACAACAAGGCTTTTTGCTTGCCTTGAAAGCAAAACCCACCCTACACATCACTAGAGGATGCACATTGACCATATATTTAGATTTGGATCCAGCGCTTGAAACAACGCAGACAATTGCAACGAAACGGAAACAAAAAGGGTTGAAACAACCGTAAGGGAGAATCTGTCCAAACAAGAGTGAAAGAAAGGGGTATTGATACTTGAACTCATATTGGGGATCAAGGAGACCAGGGGAACTCACAGTAACCAATAAAAGTAAGAAACAGGAGCCAGATAGTCATAAACACTTATAGCGCTATATGTCTTTTAGGCTACCTGACAGGCAATTGAGTGCTAAGAGTTGTTGGTGAGTCTTCTACATGATCTTTGAACCTTAAAAATCAAGTGTTGAAGAATTTGGGAATCAACAAATATAGTTACCAACACATAAACTCTGGGTCGTGGCAAGCTCTCGTGGCGAGGATCTGCTACGGAATGATGAGGTTCTGCGTGGCGAATGGGCTGAAAACTGAGATCAACGACAGATTTGCAATGGCTTGCAAAATTGATGTAGATCTGGTACTTCGTCGCGGTGACTCCGATGCGGCAAGGCTGCAGCAAAGGGGAAAACGCTGGCTGTTCTTGCGGGCTGAATCTGGTGCTAATCCCCAAGCGGCAGGGCTGATGCACAAACGCTGGCAGATCTGAGGTTCTTCGGCTGTCCTTATCCAAAAACGCTGGGCTGATGCATAAGGGCACAACCGCCAGGGCTACTTCAATTGCAGAAACACTAGAAGGACTTGGCTTCTCTCTTGCGATCTGGGCTGAAGTGTGGCGCTGGGCTCTCCAATTATACCCCTTGCTGTAGGTCGAGCAGTGGCTTTTAGGTGCTCCACGATCTCAATATTAATTAAATGGAATGTGAACAGTCACTCAATGCTTATAAGAGGCCGTTCACACGGTAAATGATCCAGTGACTTGGGTAAGGGTAAAATGGCTTGCAGAGGTTCTACTGCTCATGCTATGCTACTAGATGGATGATATCATGCTGTGGGTGTGCAATCGGAGGGTATGCAACTAAATCTAGTGCATTGGCGATGCATGGCCGGAACGGCTACAGGTTGCCAGATGCACTGCCTAGGCTGTCCTAAACCCTAGAAATGGTGTGTCAGCATGTTCATGTACACATAGGGTTAGATGTGCACATGACATCCCCTCCTTTTCAAGGTGAGGTACTGGTACCGATCTGTACGGCCACCAGTGAGTCAGCCAAAAACTGCTCAGAATCTTCGAAGTAGACTTCGCCTGCCCACTCTGCTGCGTGGGTGTCGCGTTACTTGAACTTCATAAAGGTTTGCAATGCTTGCTTCTTTGGGCCGCACTGAAAGCGATGCCAAATACTCGGAGTCTGGACCTTGTCTTCAATGCCGTCTATGATCTCGCGTCCATCTGCGTCCAGGAGCTCCATTGAGGGTCCATCCCGAAAAATTGCTAAACACAAAACCATAAACGCATCTGTCCAATACAATAAATGAGTGCGAAACTGAATCTTTTGACCTACACCTATCCACTGTGGCAAACCACAAAGGGAATACCAATGCTTGTTGGACAAGCGTGCTAATGCTTCGACTGTGAATGTGTCACAAAATGCACTTATCTTTTCTAAAGTGAGAGACACAAACAACGCAAAAAGACTAAACAAGAGAGAGAAAAATACTCCCTGATGGGGTACTATTGACCTCGACTTGGGAGTCAAGATCGGTCCTGCGTGACTGATCGAATCTGCAATAGGGTTAGCTTTTCGAGATACATTCAAACCACCAAATTGCTCACAAAACTGGAACCATCTAGCTTGACGGTCACCCCAAGTTGTACTCGGTACAGCCTGGAGCAACTTGAAGGCTTGATGCTCCTTTCGAACAATCACTTCTTTCTGGTGCAAAACATGTATGTCGTGCTCAGAGAGAGACTTTTTCATGATGCTTTTCTTGTTCTTTTCCATGCAATGATTGGTTCTTTTCTAAGTGTTGAAAATGTTTGCAAATTGAAGCTATGCACGTACGTGTTTTCACCTTGTGCAACACACTAGAGTGAGAAATGACTGGCACAGATGGAATGCTCGTGTCACAGCGAAGAACCACATGAGGTGATCTATTCACTGGAAGAGAGAGAGTGTTTTCTTTCCAATTAATCTGTGGGTTATACTCCTTAAACCACTTAATGCCAAAAATCACATCACGTCCAGTGAGAGGCGAAATCACAAAATTTCGTTTAATGCAGACATTTTGAATAGCCACGGTCACATTCATACATTCATGTGTAAACGAAGTGTGCATGCCAAGAGCAAAACCGTAGACCTCGATGGGATCTATAGCACTAACTTCTAGGTCTGCACTCTTCACAAGAGAGTCACTAATCACATCATGCATACTGCCAGGATCAAACAAGATGACAATGCGTTCGTTTTTCACACGACCATAACACTGCATGAGAGACTCATCTAGATGATCATGAGAAACTGTGGACACATTAGTTTCTCGTTGTATGACACTAACAAAAGATGTGGGTTCTGTGGGTTCTCTAGGTGCCTTAGGTTCTTTCTTTGGACAATCTTGTTTCATATGAACCTTAGTGTGACATTCAAAACATCGACCTTCTTTCTTATATTCAGTAATCTCCTCTAGAGTTAACCTACCTCCTACGATACCTTGAGCAGATTTTTCATCAGGCGTCAACTTAGGGGTGTCCTGAGTTTAACCTTTCCCTTAGGTTCATTGTGAGTGTTTTGTGCTCATGAAGTAGAAGAAGATGGAGAAGAAGAAGAATTACCGTTCTTACCATTGTTCTTACCAGTCTGTTGGTTCTGAGAATTCTGCGGGGTACTTGACACTTTGATCTTACGGAAGCCGGGAGGCTAAAAGCATTTCCAACTTGTAAATATTGAGTAGGTTAACCTTACATTTTTTATCTCTTTTGAGAAACCAAGTGACCTTAGTATATAAGGCACTTAGGTCATTTGTAAACAATAACTTTTGAATTGATAAGTGGATTACGAGAACTCTGTGTCGTGAGTGAGAGAGTGAGAGTCTGTGTATCTTCATCTTGATGCTACGCGCCACTACCTCATCCGATTGACGAGCCGACCACGCCAACGCTGTAACCTCGTCGAGAGCTACGTGGCTATAGCCAACATTCCACGCGAAGCGCACAGAAAGAGTCCGGCTGCTACGAGCTTCAAACGGTCGTAAGTACCTCACACGAACTCCGTTTTTGATGATCAAGTACTTGTTGAAACAACCGTAAGGTAGAATCTGTCCAAACAAGAGTGAAAGAAAGGGGTATTGATACTTGAACTCATATTGGGGATCAGGGAGAACAGGGGAACTCACAGCAACCAATAAAAGTAAGAAACAGGAGCCAGATAGCCAAAAACAGTTATAGCGTGCTAAATGTCTTTTAGCCAGAGATGCATACAGAGAGCAGGTGTGGACACAGATACCTTGTTTGGTCACTGAGGAGATGCGCCATAGACTTGAGCTACCCCTCCAGCCGGATGAGATTCATGATGCTCACGTGGCGGTTGCCTAGGGGAGGATGGCTTGACTCCGAGCTTCTTTTTGGAGTACTGGGAGGTGCTTGGTCACGATTTGTGTAGCGCTTATCAGTACATTCTGCACACTGGTGAGATGCCTGACAATCTGAGCAAAGGATTGATCTTTCTCATCCCCAAGGAGGGAGGATCACTGGACGAGATGAGGCAGTGGCGACCCATCACCATTCTCAACTCAGCCTACAAAATTTTGGCGAAGGCTCTGAGTTGAGAATCCAGCCACTGCTACAGAGCCTCATACATGGGACGTAGAAAGGCTTTGTCAAGGAGCGTAGCATCCTTGACAACATCTTCACTTTCTGGGAGGCGACGGCCTTAGCTCAGCTCAAGGGAGAGGACCTCGTCGTACTTCTTCTCGACTTTGAGAAGGCGTATGACAGAGTGGATTGGGATTTCTTAGAGGGCACTCTACATCGCATGGGGTTCTCAGATGCTTGGATCAGGGGGTGTCAGCTCTATACAGGCGTGCTCACAGTCAAATGCTTTTGGCAGGGGGAAGAGGGGATCGCTTTTTGCTCACGCGATCGGTTCAACAGGGATGTTCTCTTGGTCCCTTCTTCTTTCTTTTCTACGCTGAGGCGATAAGCAGATATTTGACTACACAGGAGGTGGGTCTGAGAGGCCTCCAATTGCCCATCAAGGAAGAGGAGCTTTTGGATGTAGAGTTTGCAGATGACTCAGGGTTGTACTTGGAGGGCCAAGAGGCAAATCTACATAGGTGTGAGCAGGCTCTTGAGGTGTTCTGTTGTGCGTCGGGGGCATTGATCAACTGGAGGAAGATAGTGGCTTTCTGGGTTGGCAGTGCTCCCACATCAGACTGGTCAACAAGAGAGGGTTTTAGGTGGCTTCCCCTGGGACACCTATAAGATATCTTGGTTGTCAGGTTGGCTTGGATTTGACACCAGAGCAACAGATTGCTCCTCTCCTCCTCTCTATTCGGAGGAAGTTACTGCATTTCAGCTCAGTGCGGCTTTCTCTTGCTGGCAGGGTCGTAGTGGCCAACCAGGTGCTCTTGGCTACTATGTGGTACGTTACATCTTGCTGGATTTTCTCTAGCTCTTGCATCAGCCACGTAGAGAGGTTGGTTGGTGTTGGCAGCCTAGGCCAACTACGCCATATGTAACTTCAATTTCCCTTGTAATAAGCTTGGTCTACTTTTGAACTCTCGTTTATTCAAAGACGTGTTATGGAATTATGGGAGAACCTTGTAATCCTTTTCATTTTGATCTTACGGAAGCTGGGATGCTAAAAGCATTTCCAACTTGTAAATATTGAGTAGGTTAACCTTACATTTTTTATCTCTTTTGAGAAACCAAGTGACCTTAGTATATAAGGCACTCAAGTCATTTGTAAACAATAACTTTTGAATTGATAAGTGGATTACGAGAACTCTGTGTCGTGAGTGAGAGAGTGAGAGTTTGTGTATCTTCATCTTGATGCTACGCGCCACTACCTCATCCGATTGACGAGCCGACCACATCAACGCTGTAGCCTCGCCGAGAGCTACGCACCTATAGCCAACATTGCACGCGAAGCGCACAGAAAGAGTCCGTCGGCTACGAGCTTCAAACGGTCGTAAGTACCTCATACGAACTCCGTTTTCGATGATCAAGTACTTGTTAGAACCAGGGCGAGATTATCTTCGTGTAGATAGCTTCAGAGTTAGGTTTTGCAGAGTTCCAGAATTTTGACCTGTCTTATAGTGCGAGTGTATTTGAGAGGGTTAGGGTTAGGGTTTTGACTTAGGGACTTCAGGATAGTATTGTCCTAGTGAGGGGATGGTGTGTCTTGAGTTTCGTGCAATTCGGACCTCGTTTAAGGTGTTTGACAGTGATTAGGAATCCGCAGGACATTTGGTGCAGTTAAGAGATCTGTGATTAGTTCAGAAGTTGAACCATTTGTAAGTGTGTATGTGTGGGTTGGTCCCAGCCTGACAAGCTAACGGGATTGTCTACGTGCACCTACCGTGTCACTTATGGCCTCGATTGACATTTTGTTGAGAGGTGTGTTTTGCACTATTCGGGTGTGAGTTGCTCGCGCAACATTGGCGCCGTTGCCGGGGACACAAGACCATAAGTAGGAACCCTACGACACTTGCGTGATGGAAGCTTGCTTTAGCTTAGGCTAGAGAGAGCTTATAACCTTTAGAGAAGATCGAGGAGAGGGTATCCTGAGGTCTAGTAGATAGCCAATAAGCTAGCGTCTTGCCGAGAGTTTGCGACAAGATAGGATTAGTTAGGTATTCTAGTTTAGAGGTTTGGTTTTGAGTTGTGGTTGTTTGGTTATGGTTGTGAAGTGCTGATGTGGAAAAAACGCTAAGAAAAATGCAAAGTAACAAAAAAGGGAAACAACAAGGCTTTTTGCCTGCCTTGAAAGCAAAACCCACCCTACACATCCTTAGAGGATGCACATTGACCATATATTTGGATTTGGATCCAGCGCTTGAGACAACGCAGACAATTGCGACGAAACGGAAACAAAAAGGGTTGAAACAATCGTAAGGGAGAATCTGTCCAAACAAGAGTGAAAGAAAGGGGTATTGATACTTGAACTCATATTGGGGATCAGGGAGAATAGGGGAACTCATAGCAACCAATAAAAGTAAGAAATAGGAGCCAGATAGCCAAAAACACTTATAGCGCTATATGTCTTTTAGGCTACCTGACAGGCAATTGAGTGCTAAGAGTTGTTGGTGAGTCTTCTACATGATCTTTGAACCTTAAAAATCAAGTGTTAAGAATTTGGGAATCAACAAATACAGTTACCAACACAGAAACTCCAAGTGTTATGTCAAATTAGTTCAAAGCCAAAAAGGGGATAGCAAATAAAATCATATTTGCATGAAACTTGACATATGGACTTTTCATAACCTTGTGAAGACACCTGGAGCAAGACAGAGTGGAAAACTGTGCCAAAACTATTATGTTCATCTTATAGCGCGCTATACGACAAGAAACTACCAGTTGGGTGCAAACTGAGAGCTTGAGCATTACCATTGCATTAAACAAACAAAAAGAGGGTTGCACATCAAATTTGGGAAAATTTGGATGCATAAAAGGTGGAGAGTCAGTTCAAACCTGCTATCTGAAACGGAACTAAGTGTCCAACTGAGGTCAAACAAACTCCAATTGAAGTGAAACTTGACACTTAAAATCACTGAAAGTGTACAACTTATGTCTTATAGCGCGCTATAAGACAATTGAAAAATCACTGAAAGTGTACAACTTATGTCTTATAGCGCGCTATAAGTCCCATAGCGCACTTAGGAGCTTTATTTTGGCAAACCCTCTTAAGTGTAGAATCATCTAGCCCTATTAAGCTTGCATGCAAAATTTCAAGTCATTTGGACAAATCTAAGTACCTCAAAACCCCTGTCAAGAAATTGCGTTACTGAAACGAAACACTAAAATTGACCCAGAAACCAAAGAAAAAGTTCAAATTGAGTGAAACTTGACAAGAGGTGCTAAAAGAGCAAGTTGAACCAAGAATTGGTGTAATGTGCAGCGGATGTGAATGATGGTGCAGCTCAGGATGTGTGCTCAAGTCACGCTTAAGGTTCCTTTTAATGAGATGAAGGGAGAGCCTTCACCTATTGCAATGAGAGAATGTTGTGCAATGACCAAAACAAGAAGGCAATGAAATACTGTGCGTACAAGTGCATGAGAGTGCTAAGGAGAGAGAGAAAGACACGACACCAGATTGGGTCCCAAACCCCCCTCCAAGGGCCCCCCACACCGTTATCGATGTGGTATTTGCTTTAGATTGCACAAATGTTTGGTACAATGACTGAATGCTGTGAGTACTAAATGATGCTATGTCGAGGCCAACGGTGGTGCCGACGATGACGAGACTAGGGCTGAAAACTGAATGCTTTGAATGCGATGCAAATCTGCAACTGTCGTCGATGACGGGTTGATCTGCTGCCGATGCCAAGGACGGTGAATGCATGCAAAGTCAAGGGCTGAAATGAGGCTAAATCTGAGACTGAATGGACTGTCGTGATGGCTGAAAATTGTCCGTGCCGATCCGGGTCGTGGCAAGCTCTCGTGGCGAGGATCTGCTACGGAATGATGAGGTTCTGCGTGGCGAATGGGCTGAAAACTGAGATCAACGACAGATTTGCAATGGCTTGCAAAATTGATGTAGATCTGGTACTTCGTCGCGGTGACTCCGATGTGGCAAGGCTGCAGCAAAGGGGAAAACGCTGGCTGTTCTTGCGGGCTGAATCTGGTGCTAATCCCCAAGCGGCAGGGCTGATGCACAAACGCTGGCAGATCTGAGGTTCTTCGGCTGTCCTTATCCAAAAACGCTGGGCTGATGCATAAGGGCACAACCGCCAGGGCTACTTCAATTGCAGAAACACTAGAAGCTCCTGCTGGGTTGAGAACGCTAGAAGGACTTGGCCTCTCTCTTGCGATCTGGGCTGAAGTGTGGCGCTGGCGTTGAGCAGTGGCTTTTAGGTGCACCACGATCTCAATAATTAATTAAATGGAATGTGAACAGTCACTCAATGCTTATAAGAGGCCGTTCACACGGTAAATGATCCAGTGACTTGGGTAAGGGTAAAATGGCTTGCAGAGGTTCTACTGCTCATGCTATGCTACTAGATGGATGATATCATGCTGTGGGTGTGCAATCAGAGGGTATGCAACTAAATCTAGTGCATTGGTGATGCATGGCCGGAACAGCTACAGGTTGCTAGATGCACTGCCTAGGCTGTCCTAAACCCTAGAAATGGTGTGTCAGCATGTTCATGTACACATAGGGGTTAGATGTGCACATGACAAGTGGAGTCAAAGGTCAAAAATCACCCCAGGAATAGACTTAAATTCTTATAGCGCGCTATAAGTCTTTGAAGCTAGAAAATGGGCCAAAATCAACATTGAACCTCACAGCAAGGATCTAGACACTCTAAGGAGTTTATAGAAACTTTCAGAGCGGAATTTTTGGGACTAACTTTCCAGAAACAGGAACAGAGGAGCAGACATACCAAACTTATGTATACAACGGATAATTGCCATACAACGGGAGCTCACAGGAGAAATCCAGGTAAGCTTCAAGTTTGCAATACAGCTTTGAGTCTCTTATGTATTTAAGATCAGGAGCCTTTTTTAAGTCAGGAGCTAAAAGTGTCAAAAGTCAAGTAAGCACAACGTCTACTGAGGAGAGTGTAAACCAACTTGACTTAGAACCCTTAACCGCTATACAAGAAGGATCTAGTACGTCCTCTGACTACTCATCCTCCGACATGGCTTCTGAAGGAAAGGGCAGGAGTGTTTTAAGTGGTGACATGGGAGGAGGGATATCTAATCTCTTCGAGGAACAAAACAAGATAGAGTTAGTCTTTAAGTACCCTAACCGACATGGAGCAGCCATATATCATGACAGCAATGGTAATTACTATTACCGCTGTGGTGATGTTCCTGGAATGGCCCCCGAGTTTGTAGGCGCTTACTACAATGCTGATTGTTATGTGGACTTGAAAGGTTCCCAGTACCGAGTTGTAGGAGATCCGGACCTAGTGGACGAGTTTGGAAACATAGTGGTGAATGAGGAAGAGTTTGACGTTGCTGAAAAGCAACCGGAACTTCCTATGACCTTATTCAAAACCGCTATTTGGGTAAAAAGAATCTTTACCGACCACTTAGGAGATGGGTTATACCGAGGACAACCAGAATTGGGAAGCACTTTTTACAAGTGCATGGACCCTGTACTAAGAGAATTGACGGAAGAGAAGTATTTGTATATCTTTGAGGATAGGAGTAAACCAGGATATCCTAGTCTCATAGTAGACAAGTACGAGAGAAGGTATTGTAAGACCATCCAAATAGATCTTCATAACTTTAAGATCAATGGAGTATCGGTGTCAACACTTGACCCAGACGCTATAAAGCCTAAGAGTGTAGAAAAGGTTGATATAGATTTCATGGATGAGTCCGTAAGAGAGACAGAGCATACAAAATGTGAGAAAAGCATTCCGAAGGAGTCTACTAGAGGAAAAGAAGGAGTTGTGATAGCAGGAACTACGATGAGAGCTGCAGTAAAGACTCCTAGTACAAGTATGGTAGCAGAAAGGCCAGAAACGAGACATTTGGTCTATACAAGACCAACACATCCACCATCACATGGAGTGACTGTCAGAGCACCGGCAAGAAGAGCACTTGTAGTAGGAGCTCCAGCAGAAGAGTGCATGGGAGGTATGGCTCCAGATAGAATGTTTGGAGATCGATGAGTCAGACCATCCTAGGTAGCGAAGTGGGTGAACAAGAAATTTTCTGGTTCAGGAGACCCCTTTGGACATGTGGCCAGCTTTATGCAGGTCATCGAGGCTGAGAATATCACCGATGCTAGGACGCAGTTTCAAGGATTTGGTATGACCCTAGAGGGAGACGTAGCGGATTGGTTTCAATCCTTGAAAAACGTAGAATTCACAAGCACGGAAGAGTTCTATGACGAGTTCACGGGTGAGTTTTCCGAAAGAGGTTTAGAGCATAACTCTTACTCTCAAATTATAAACTTCGAGCAGGAAAACAAGGAGTTTGTAAGAGGCGCTTCCAGAAGAATGAAGAGGTATGTAAAAAGATGTCCAGTAGATGAACTTCCGACGGAAGCCAGAATAGTCAGTCGATTTATTCGAGGGTTACGGAGTGAGGTACTGAAAAAGGACTTGTACCTAAAGAAGTGTGGTACGTTAGACGAAGTGACCAAGGTAGCAATAGACATGGTCGATAATTGTAAAATTTTTGAGGATGAAGCAGAAAAGAGTGGTGACAGAAAGAGTTTTACTTAGAGCGATACATCTTCAGTTAGAACTGCTAAAAAGACGGATGTTGTGGTCAACTATGAACAATTGACTGAAGAGCTCTTGAGACAAGTCAATGCAGCAGCAACGGCAACCGTACCAAAGCCAAGGAGATGCTATAGCTATGGAGGGGACCATTTATCGAGAGATTGTCCAACCATACCGCAGAGAGCCCCTAAGTGGTGTGATATCGAGAAGAAATTCACAAACCACACAACATACGAGTTTTTTTACAATAAGGGCTATATGAGAGAACGACCACAAGAACAACAAGTACAACCAAGACCCAGATACATGCCAGGGCCAACTCATTATCTGGCAGGAGTTGAGAAGCCCATGCCAGTGCTTGGAGCTCAACCACCCTTGCCAGGAGAAACACAGGTAGCTGTTAGATACGCTGCATCTGCGGAGGAAACACAGGAAAGAGCGCTAGTGCCAGCATCATACTATGAGGAACAAGGAGGTTATAACCATCCGAGTTATCCACATTACGAGGAGGCACCTCAACCTGAAGGTTGGAAAGAGGAAGGTGGAAACATCTCTGAAGTGCCAACATCAAGAAGAGAAGGATCCCATAACTGGGAACCACAACCTGTAATGTTTATAGCTCCAGGAGGACCCAAGCCTAGACCTTCGTATCCTCAAAAACCTTATGCTAATGTGCCTATGCCTCGAGGACCTTGTTACAAATGTAATGGAGATCACCTTATGAAAGACTGTCCAAGGACGGATATCGTAAGGGTAAATGCTTATTGTAACGATTGTGGCATCACTCATTTTATTGTCGATTGTTCGAATCATCCTGAAAAGAGAGAAAAAACTTCGTTAAACATGGTAAATTCAATACCATCGCCGGTAGGTTCAGAAAATGAAACTACAATTCTTGTCAAGGTCATGACGAGAACCCAAGCAAGGAAAGATGTTAATCAGCCCAAGAGTAACGACGAAAACCAAGAGGAAATCAAAACTGACAAGTCTAGCGTCAGTCGTGATAATCCTTGGAAAGAACGAAGAGCTAAAATGAAAGCTAAACGTGAACGAAAGCAGAAGGCTGTAGAAGCTGAGCTGGCGACGGCTCGAGAGCAACTTAAATAGCAAAGGGAGTCTGACTCTCTAAAATCAACCGAGGGACCTAGGATAGCGAGCTCAAGAGGGTCTGTATTGGTAGATAAGATAAACGAACCATTGGATGCAATCTTGCAAGCATATGAAGCGAGATTGAAAAACAGACAAACTCTAGAGCAAAGGTGGATGACACATCCATATCCAGAATTGAAGAAACAAAGACTGGAGATGTGCAAGCGGTCGATTGAGACTGCACAAGCCTTACTAGAGCCTCCACCTGTGGAATTGACGAATAGGATAATCAAACCACCGAGCACAGAGACACCTGTTCAAACTAAACAAAGGGTACCCGAAAAAGTAAATAGCATTGAGAAATCTTTGCCTGATGTAGAGGACACAAGAGTCGTGCCCAATAGCACGGATGAATCACTGAGGGGTTTTCCACCATATGTACCTATTGTGGAAGAAAAATGGCTTGAAGAGTTATGGGAAACGGTGAGAAAAGCTCAAGAAAAATATGAGACAAAAACAGTTAAGTCAGCGCCTTTCTCTGAATTAAACTTGAATAAATCACCCTGGGATTTAGACACCAAATCGTTTCAAGGGAATGTTGGTTCTGTTGCATCAGAAGATAGCAGACCAGCGTCACTCAGAAGATAGCAGACCAGCATCGGAAGATAGCAGACCAGCGTCACTCAGAACTTTACCACCCTACATGGGAGATTACGAGGCAAAGTCGGAGATTAGGAGGTTATCTTCTCAACGAATAGGAGGATCAAATCAATTGGATACTAAAATTTTGATGGATTTGTTGTCTACTCCAGTCAAGTGCACAATCACATTGGCAGAATTGTTGAAAATTAGGCCAAGCATGTGGACTGAAGTAGTTAAATGTCTTGAGAAATTTGGTATAAGGACGCCTCTTAAGTTCTTTGAAAGTGAGCTTAATGACACATAACCAATGAGAGCAAACACTAAACCAGTGCCTCTAAACAAGGTTGGAGAGTATTGTGAGGGCAAAGACGGCAACACTCTCACGTCAATCTTTATCAAACTGCTATTGGATGCCTTATTTATGTATGCAATACGAGGCCATATATTCAGTTTGCAGTCTCACAGTTCAACAAATTTATGCATAGCCTAGGGTCTAAGCATTGGCAGGATGTTAAGAGGATCTTTTGCTACTTGAGTGGCACTCTACATCTTGGGTTGTTTTATCCCAAGGGGAGATCATTGCCGCTAGATTTGCATGCTTTTTTGGACTCAGATTGGGCTGGCTGTTATAACACGCGAGTGCCCACGAGTGGTTTTTGTTTCATGCCCAACAGTTCATGCATATCATTGTTGAGCAAGAAGCAACCTACTATGGCCACTTCCAGTTGTGAAGCTGAGTACATGGCAGTTTTCACAACTACGGTTGAGTGTGTATGGCTTAGACGCCTTATGGCTGATTTGGGTGTTGGATAGAACATTGCCAACATCATCTACACTGACAGTCAAAGCGCATTGGCAGTTGTGAGAAACCCAATTTTTCATGTTCGCACAAAGCACATCGAGGTGCATTACCACTATGTCAGGGAGAGACTCTCAGCAGGAGAGATCAGCTTGGCTTACCACTATGTCAGGGAGAGACTCTCAGCAGGAGAGATCAGCTTGGCTTATGTGCCAACACAGGACAACCTCGCAGATCTTTTCACAAAGGCTCTACCTCGTGAGAAGTTTGAAGCTTTTTGCAAAGCTTTGGGCTTGCTTCCCTTTGTCGATTGATCATGTCCGTAGGGCATGGCACTCCCCTATACACCATGTGCCAGCTCTCGTTCACCGCATCACTCCCAGGGGGGATTTGTTACCATATATGAGGTAGTGATGTGTGTGAACACACTTAGGACCGCCGGGGCACTTTTTCCCTCACTAGGAGGTTTTTCCCCCCGTACGCCCACTTCCAAGCTGTGTGTGTGCATCCTTGCAATCCTAATTCC
This sequence comes from Adiantum capillus-veneris, assembly GCF_014529385.1. Lineage (NCBI taxonomy): Eukaryota > Viridiplantae > Streptophyta > Polypodiopsida > Polypodiales > Pteridaceae > Adiantum > Adiantum capillus-veneris. Next base: position 128,684,386 of record NC_140949.1, read on the forward strand.
AACAACTTGGTTTACATTTAGATTGGAGGCATACTCAGATATAGTTTTTCACTACCCCTTGTGTAGGTGCCATGTAGTCACGGGGTATTCACTAAGGGTTATTGTATGGTATCACGTGAGTGTACAATAAGGAGGTTTTCTAAGGCCAAAAGGATAGATTTTACATAGGAAGGTCCCGTATGTAGGGGTTAAAAAAGAAATTTTATTGCACGCAAGTGGCATCCCCCTATTAGTACTAGTGAATCCCCCCGTGCATGTAGTTTTGATACACTAGAGTGTATATTTTCCCTGGTTTACACTCAAGGTGGTGGCATACTCAAAGATAGTTTACATTCAAGGTCAAATATAGTTTTTCATGATCATATCAACCTTCCAAATTCTTATACATGGTTGCTTTAGTGGTAGTATACTAGAATAAAATATTTTAATTGGAAAAAAAAATCTAGACTATAGATATGTGACCTTCATGTATTCAGTATGTACCTGCTTGAGTTGAACTTTGGCATGTAAGTTTTTAACATATTTTGGATGTCTTTGCACGATTTCACGTACCTTAGTTCTTTCCCCCCTTTCATGTCAAATGCAAGAATAGATTCGACACAGGAAATGAAGGTTTTGAAAGGGAAAAAAAGAAGACATTATGTGAACTATGTTTCTTTTCCCCCCTTTCATGTTAGATGTAGGGACCCATTTGACAAAGGAAACGATGGTTTTGAAGAAAAAGGAGGTTGTAGATAGAAATACCTATCTTGGACTGCCAGCATCAATTATTTTTTGTAATTGCTTGCACCTCATAAGGGAAACAAGGAGGTCATAGTGGTGTGGTCATCTCATGTTTTGCAAGCATAACCGTTGTTTGTCTAGTGTGCATGGTTGTGTGTATTTTTTCTTTTGTAAAATCTTTTTGGTTTTTCCTTTGGATTGCATCTGAATCTAAGACTTAAACTTGAGGACTTAGGCTTGGTTTACTATGTATTAAGTGTTAGAGAAAAATTTAATTAAGAGTGATTTAGGGGTCATTGGAGTTGTAGCAAAGACGTGGGATAGTGTTTGTGTGAAAAGAGGCTCGATTCCTAGTAGCACACAAATGCTCAAGTTATTCATAAGCAGCAATGTTCAGGGAAAGTGTCTCAACTTACAATCGTGCCACTTTGAAATCCAAAAACACTGATTGAGAGGAAGAGAAAAAGGGAAATAGTATAAAATTAGTAAAAATTAGCTCAAAATTTCCTTTCAATAAGTTTACAAAAAGGAAATGTGTATGATTGCAAAAATGAATCTTCTCGAACACTGGCAAGCATTGAGGTAAAGGTCACATGTTGTCAAAGTATTACAAGATTGCATTGAAGATGGTAGTGTTTTCATTCTAGGTCACATGTTGTCAAAGTATTTCAAGATTGCATTGAAGATGGTAGTGTTTTCTTTCTAGGTTTACATGTTGTAGAATATCATTTTAGTCTGGAGCATAGATTAGGATCTAAAATTTTGCTTTGTTGTCCTATGTCTATTTTGTCGGGAGAACTTGAAACTTAGGAATCAAGTGTGTTTGACTCTATCTTCTATCTATACATATATAATGCAGCTTAAATTTTTTCTAGATGGAGAAGGCCTCCACGTGTCGATCTCCCATGCCGTTGCACAAATTTTTGCCTTCCTCGCTGCTGGTCGCTGCTGGCTTCAGTGAAGCGTCATCATGGTTCTCGAATTTGCTCTGAGGCGTGTGCTCTGAGCCGCCTGGATTGGGGGGGGGGGGGGGGGGGGGGGGGGGGGAGAGAGAGCGCTCTCAAAGCGCTTTCTCTCTCCGTCTCACAGACGAGAGAGAGAGAGAGAGAGAGAGAGAGAGAGAGAGAGAGGCCGTTGCCTCTCTCTCTCTCTCTCTCTCCCCTGTTGACGAGACAGTCGTTGTCAGAGAGAGAGGAGAGAGAGGCGCTGCCTCTCTCTCTCTCTCTCTCTCTCTCTCTCTCTCTCTCTCCTATGAGACAGTCGTTGTCAGAGAGAGAGAGAGAGAGAGAGAGAGGCAGCGCCTCTCTCTCCTATGTGTGGGAGGTAGCCCTCTCTCTCTCTCTCGTTGCTCGTATAGAGAGAGAGAGAGAGGGCTACCTCCCACACGAGCAACGAGAGAGAGAGAGCTACCTCTCACACGAGCTCGAGAGCTCGTGTGGGAGGTAGCTCTCTCTCTCTCGTTGCTCGTGTGGGAGAGCTCGTGTGGGAGGTAGCTCTCTCTCTCGTTGCTCGTGTGGGAGCTAGCTCTCTCTCTCGTTGCTCGTGTGGGAGGTAGCCCTCTCTCTCTCTCTCTCTACACGAGCAACGAGAGAGAGAGAGAGAGAGAGAGAGAGAGAGAGAGAGAGAGAGGGCTACCTCCCACACATAGGAGAGAGAGGCGTTGTCTCTCTCTCTCTCTCTCTCTCTCTCTCTCTCTCTCTCCTCTGTGTGGGGAGAGAGAGAGAGGCGGTGCCTCTCTCTATGACAACGAGACGACGAGAGAGAGAGAGAGAGAGAGAGAGAGAGAGAGAGAAATGAAATGTTATATTAACGTCCTCAAAAGGTGTTTCTTTTGTGAGCTCACTTAAAGACTGTGCTAAGAAGAAGGATTTGTACCAAGGCAGTAGGATACCTAATGATACAGTCTAAGTGTTTCTTTTGTGAGCTCACTTAAAGACTGATCTAATATAGTCTAAGTGTTTCTTTTGTGAGCTCACTTAAAGAGTGTGCTAAGAAGAAGGATTTGTACCAAGGCAGTAGGATACCTATTGATATTAATTCGCGATAGTGGGTTATTTGAAAAGAACACATACTTAGGCAACACGTTAGTCAGCATGTATGTCAAGCATGACAGGTCCTCGACTAGCTTCCTATCCGCAATGTTGTCTCATGTATGTCAAATGTGGTGCACTTCATAAAGCACAAAACGTGCTCGAGGAGCTTCCTGTCCAGGATGTCGTCTCTTGGAATGCAATGATTGCGGGATATGCCCAACCTAGGCGGATGCAAAACGAGGGTTTCTCTCTAGATGCAATCACATACGCTTGCATCTTGAAGGCAAGGTTCAGGAAGCTCTGGGCTGTTTTCAGCAGATGCAAAGAGAGGGCATCTCTCCAAATGCAATCATGTACACTTGAACGTTGAAGGCATGTGGCATTACACAAGATGCTGATATGGGCAAAAGAATTCACGATGATATTGTTAGTCAGAGGTTGTTGAAAAAAAACGCCGTGCTTGGCATTGCCTTGGTCGACATGTATGCCAAATGTGGTGCACTTCATAAAGCATAAAAATTGCTCGAGGACTTGCCTGTCTGGGATGTCGTCTCTTGAAATGCATCGATTGTGGGATATGCCCAACTTGGACAGGGCCAAGAAGCTTTGGGCTGTTTTCGACGGATCCGAAGCGAGGGTGTCTCTCCAGCTGTGCAATCACATACGCTTGCAGCTTGAAGGCAAGGGTTAGGGTCACGAAGCTCTGGGCTGTTTTCTAGAGATGCAAAGAGAGGGCATCTCTCCAAATGCAATCACTTACACTTGCACCTTGAATGCATGTGGCATTACACAAGATGCTAATATGGGAAAAAGAAATCATGATCATATATAGTTAGTCAGGGGTTAGTAAAAGAAAACGTTGTGCTTGCACTGCCTTGGTCGAGATGTATGCCAAATGTGGTGCGCTCCATAAAGCACAAAAAGTGCTTGAGGAACTTCCTATCTTGGATGTCGTCTCTTGGAATGCATTGATTGCGGGATATACCCAATTTGGGCTGTTTTTGGCGGATACGAAGCGAGGGTGTCTCTCCAGATTGGCAAGGGTCAGGGTCAAGAAGCTCTACGCTGTTTTCAGCATTTGCACAAAGAGGGCATCTCTCCAAATGCAATCACGTACACTAAGCACTTGCACCTTGAAAACATATGGCATTACATAAGATGCTGATATGGGCAGAGGAATTCACATTGGCATCAATGGCTTCATCATCTCTGCATAGGCTACCTCACCTTCCTCTATTTGCAATGATGGCGAGCTTCTTGGCAGGATCGTCATCGGGCTTTACAGCAAGCAGGTCCTTCAAAGAGTTACAAATTTCAAGGCCAGGCATACTCCCTTCTTGCGTCCTCAAAGAAGTATTGTGAGTGCATGGGAGTGATTGTCTTTTTCAATCTGAGCATATGGTCCTTTTGGGTCTTGATTTTGTGTGTGTAGTCGTCTCCGTCCCTCATTTTTCTCAGCGATGAACTTGGAAACAATGGGCTCACATTTAACATTTTGGAAACAACTGGCACAAATTGGAAGTTTTTTTTTACAAATGATGATTTATGTATGCTAATGGTTACAGATCTCTTGAGTTACTATATGCTTACAGGGAATATGATTCCTAAGTTGCTTTCATATTCCCTAAGTTGCTTGCTTTTTTTTTTTCCATCAATTTAGCCAAGTGTATTTCCAAAATGCAATATCAGCATCCGCCTACACAAGCAAATATAGAGGGGAAGAGAATATGTATTTCTTTTGTGAGCTCACTTAAAGACTGTGCTAATAAGAAGGATTTGTACCAAGGTAGTAGGATACCTGCTGATATTTATTCGTGATAGTGGGTTATTTGAAAAGAACACATACTTAGGCAACACGTTAGTCAGCATGTATGTCAAGCATGACAGGTCCTCGACTAGCTTCCTATCCGCAATGTTGTCTCATGTATGTCAAATGTGGTGCACTTCATAAAGCACAAAACGTGCTTGAGGAGCTTCCTATCCAGGATGTCATCTCTTGGAATGCAATGATTGCAGGATATGCCCAACCTAGGAGGATGCAAAACGAGGGTGTCTCTCTAGATGCAATCACATACGCTTGCATCTTGAAGGCAAGGTTCAAGAAGCTCTAGACTGTTTTCAGCAAATGCAGAGAGAGGGCATCTCTCCAAATGCAAATCATGTACACTTGAACCTTGAAGGCATGTGGCATTACACAAGATGCTGATATGGGCAAAAGAATTCACGATGATATTGTTAGTCAGGGGTTGTTGAAAAAAAACGTCATGCCAGGCATTGCCTTGGTCGACATGTATGCCGAATGTGGTGCACTTCGTAAAGCATAAAAAGTGCTCGAGGACCTTCCTGTCTGGGATGTCGTCTCTTGAAATGCATCGATTGTGGGATATGCCCAACTTGGGCAAGGCCAAGAAGCTTTGGGCTGTTTTCGATGGATCCAAAGCTAGGGTGTCTCTCCAATTGTGCAATCACATACCCTTGCAGCTTGAAGGCAAGGGTCAGGGTCACGAAGCTTTGGGCTGTTTTTTGGAGATGCAGAGAGAGGGCATCTCTCCAAATGCAATCACTTACACTTGCACCTTGAATGCATGTGGCATTACACCCGGCATTACACAAGATGATGATATGGGCAAAGAAATTCACGATGATATTGTTAGTTAGGGGTTGATGAGAGAAAACATCGTGCCAAATGTGTTGCACTTTATAAAGCACAAAAAGTGCTTAAGGAGCTTCCTGCTGGGATGTCGTCTCTTGGAATGCACTGGTTGCGGGATATGCCCAGCTTGGGTAGGGCCAAGAAGCTCTGGGCTGTTTTCGGCGGATGTGAAGTGACCGTGTCTCTGGAGGTGCAATCACATACGCTTGCATCTTGAAGGCAAGGGTCAAGCTCACGAAGCTTTGGGCTGTTTTCAACATCTGCAAAGGAGGGCATCTCTCCAAATGCTATCACGTACAAGCAAATCTTGAAGGCATGTGGCATTACACAAGATGTTGATATGGGCAAAAGAGTTCACGATGATATTGTTAGTGAGGGGTTGTTGAAAGAAAACGTCGTGCTTGGCACAGCCTTGGTCGACATGTATGCCAAATGTGGTGCACTTCATAAATCACAAAAAGTGCTTGAGGAGCTTCATGTTCGGAATGTCGTCTCTTGGAATGCACTGATTGCAGGATATGCCCAACTTGGTCAGTGCCAAGAAGCTGTGGGCTGTTTTTTGCGGATGCGAAGCAAGGGTCTATCTATACATATATAATGGACTTTAAATTTTTTGAGGATGGAGAAGGCCTCCACGTGTCGAGTGTAGACGAGAGAGCAGTTTTTGAATTTGATTCCATCATCATTCCACGAGTTGGCGACCTCTGGAATTTGCGCTTGAACTTCCTTCCCTGCAGCACCTACTCCTGCACGTGTCCGTGCTGTGTGTAAGAGAGAGAGAGAGAGAGAGAGAGAGAGAGAGAGAGAGAGAGAGAGAGAGAGAGAGAGAGAGAGAGAGAGAGAGAGAGAGAGCGCATCTGCTGCTGCTGCTGCACTGCAAGCAAGGTGGTGCAAGTATTCACGCGGCACTTTCATCTTCCCCGATGCACAGCCGTTTCCCTACACGTCATTCGATGTGTGTGTGTGTGTGTGTGTGTGTGTGTGTGTGTGTGTGAGAGAGAGAGAGAGAGAGAGAGAGAGAGAGAGAGAGAGAGAGAGAGAGCACGTGTGGGACTGTCTGTTCGATGTGTGTGTGTGTGTGTGTGTGTGTGTGTGAGAGAGAGAGAGAGAGAGAGAGAGAGAGAGAGCACGTGTGGGACTGTCTGTGTGTCACAGTGTGTGTATGCGAACCTCCACGCACACAGACAGTCCTGCACGTGCATGTCCGTTTGTGTCTGTGTCTGTGTGTTTGAACTGCGCCATTATTAAGTGTTTTAAGCGAGCTTGACAGGAGTCAAGTCTGCAGAGCTGTCCGTCGGCGTGTCCATTGTGTCAAAGAGAGAAGCGACTGGCCACTGCACACACACACACACACACACACACACACACACACACACACACACAGAAAATCCACTTGGTTACTCATTAATCATTATCCACCGCACCCTGACAGTGTGAGAAAGAGAGTCTTCGACTCTTCGAAGGCTGTGTGTGTGAGTGTGTATGAGAGAGAGAGAGAGAGAGAGAGAGAGAGAGAGAGACTTCGACTCTGGATCTATTATATTATAGGGAAAATTACCAAAATACCCCTCTAATTTGTTGAAATTTCCAAAATACCCCTCAAATTTGAAAATTTCTCAAAACATCCCCCATATTTTGTCATAATTTCCCAAAATGCCCTTCAAATTTTCCTAAATTCCCAAAATACCTCTGGTTGTGAGATTAAATATCTCCAAAGCTTCAAAAAATGATGGAGCTCTCATCTATACTATATATAATGGAGCTTAAAAATTTAGAGGAAGGAGAAGGTCTCCACGTGTTGGCTCTCACAAATTTGCACCTTCGAATGGAATAGGAACTTGCACTGAGTTATTTTGGATACAGACTTTTCACATGGCATACAGGCTACATCATTCGCCCACGTGTGTGTGTGTGTGTGTGTGTGTGTGTGAGAGAGAGAGAGAGAGAGAGAGAGAGAGAGAGAGAGAGAGAGAGAGAGAGAGAGAGAGAGAGAGAGAGACCCACAACGAGACTGGCGCCTCTGTGTGTGTGAGAAAAGACGTGCGTTGCAGACATGCACCAACTACCTCCTGCAATTTGAGAGAGAGAGAGAGAGAGAGAGAGAGAGAGAGAGAGAGAGAGAGAGAGAGAGAGAGAGTATGTCTGAGAGAGGGAGCCAGATGCGAGAACAAAGCACCGAGCATTGGACAGGGAGAGCCAAAAAAATTGGGCACTGCTATTGGATAGTCACGCATGCAAGGCTAGAAGC